>NC_072021.1:28932819-29532819 GCF_027791375.1 Indicator indicator | reverse complement strand
ACATTCTGGCTTCAAGAATGCATCTTCATTTACATTGAAAATACACAACAGATTCCATGGACTGTAAGATGTCAGACTGGGGGGTGGCCACACCTAGCACTCATTCTAGAACAGACTGTGCCTGGCACTCACCTGGTCACTATCCAAAGCGTTTTGGTGTAATTTATAGATTATCAGAAAACTTAAAATTTAGAGTTAAAATGAGCATTTCAGTTTTGTGAACAAAACTGATAAAATTCACATAGGACATTGTTTATTTTTTTAACATCTTTTATGTCTAAATCCAGTTCCATCAGAACACCACTTCTGCCTGATTAATTAGTCTTACCTTCTGCATAACAAAGCTCAAAGTATTTCACAGCAATGTTTTCAAAACCTCCCATGTGAATTTAGAGCATAAAGAGATTGTGCATGATGCTGGAGTTCCAGTGATGAAAAAAATTGTCTCCAGGTTTGGTAAGGTGTTAAAATAATTAATTTTCTTTGGCTTCAAAGTCCATACTTTGTTTCAACTTGAAACTTTCTGTCTTCTGATTCCATCAAAATGTGTTGTACTTTCCTTACTAATTAATGAGATTTTTAGAACGAGGTATCACATTCCCCTTTGCATTTTTGACTCCATGAAAAAGCATTTTGCCTTCCCATCTTTTGGGTTTTTGCATGATCACCCAGATCCTTCTGGTTTTCACAGAACTAGCTTATGGTGACATTCCAAAGTGTATTTTTCTTCAGTATCTCTGTAAGTTTCACATTTGTAACATTTCAGAAAAAGATATTTGTAACACATTTTTTGATTAAAAAAGTTTTACATTACTTTAGCTTGTACAGCAAATCCAAGGTCTAAATTTAATCTTTGCATTGGTATCATTTGTAACAGCTCATATTAAGGTTCCATGATATCTAGTAGAAACAACTCCATATGGATTTTATTACATTCTTCAGTTAGGTTAAATGACCTGAAATTGTGCAGGCATTTTGCCACTGATCTATTATCCAGAAGTAAAAACAAAGGTGGGGGGAGAGTGCAGATAAATAAAACCTAAGACTGACTTTAACAGGAAGCAGTTTGTTGGCAAGTTCATAGCCATCAGTTGGTTTATGGGCATGAGAAACATCTTTTGGCATATACAATAGAATTACTGAACAGAAAGTAGCAGAGGGATTGAATTAGTTTCTTTATCTAATATTAATAAATTATTTCTGCCAAACTCCCACCACAGCATCAAAGCACTGCCCTGAAAAAAACTTCTTGTTCACTGTTGACAGATATTAGCTGTCCTTTATGTCTGCAACTCCTCTATTCTTCTAGATATAATCTGATATGCCTTTGATCTTTGTAAACTGTGCACTTCTGACTCAGGACAGAGAGGGTACTAGGAAAAAAGAATATTTATCATGAAAGTTTATGTATGTAAAATTATTCATAAAAATCAATGTAAGCAGGCTGCATAGTATGATGCTCAAGAGTTTTCTGTCTGAGGAGCTTTCTTGTCTAACTAGAAAAAATGGTGGTGGGAGTATACATGTGGATTCATGAAAAATAATGGAATCTTACCTTGAAATGCAAACATCTGATTTATCTCTTTGGGAAAACACTCCTATTCTTTATGTGAAACCAAATACCACTCACTTAGTGTACAGCTCCTTTCCCAGCTTCATACCCACATCAACTGGCACATTTATGGTGGGTTCCATATCCCTTGATGGTACTCTACAGCTCCTTATGCTTGTCTTCCCTCCAGTGGCAAGGCTTCTTACACACTCTTTTTTAGTTTGTCTCTTATCATACAGACTCATCCATGCTACCAATGATGTGCACCTCAGCGCTCTGCTCCTCTCCCTCCGTTGCCTACCTTTTTCTGCCTGAAATTCTGTATAGAGTTTGGCCCTATGCTCATGCACTGGCATGGGTGTCAAAAATAGATATGTAGTTCCAGGCGCTTTAGGATAAGCACTGCAGCATGCAAACATCATGAAATGAAACCTTAGAGATCAGTTACATAGAGAAAATCAATGGGCTGGATTAGCAGATGTGACAGTTTAAAGATAAATGATGTGGTGAATTTGGTGGTGTATAAGAAAATATTTCCGTTTTCTGGATTAATAAACATGTAGGCATGAAACAATAACTACCAACTGTTTTATTCTATTTTAGTTTACTTGAGCACAGAATTTTAGAAATGGAAGAAAGGCATAAAGAGGAGCTGGACACTTTGAAGGAGGAAAAAGAGAACCTACAGAGCTTGGTTACACGACAAAGCTACATAATCCAGGAACTAGAGAAGCAGTTAAACAAGGCAACAAGTAACAACAGTGTCCTGCAGAAGCAGCAGCTTGAATTGATGGACACAGTTCACACTTTGATTACCCTCTGTTCCAAGGAAGGAGGTAAGAAAGTAGCATTATAAAACATTTTACATACTAGGAAATTTCTTCTGAAGTAAGTCCTGAATTTTTGGAAAAGCAGAACTCAGTGAGCTTAGCCCAAGAAAGAAAAAACTTTATAACTGAGGACAAAAACCTGATGAGAACCCACAAAATAAGGTTCAGATAGTGCTGAGGCAACTAACAGCCATATCTGATTTTTGGAATTTAATACCAATGAGTTGTTATAGCTTGACCATAGCTGAGAGAGGCCATAATTCCACTGGCTTCACATTAACAATACTGATTTGTCCCTCTGAGAATCTATCCCCTTCTGCTGGAAGCAATCCAACCAACCACAGATACTAACTTCTAGATGCCTACATTTAATTTAGTCGGAACTTTCTTTACAATCAATTTTGTACATAGATATGTCTTATAATGTTCATTAACTTCATGTAGGCACGTAGGGTGCTGTAGATATCCAAATGATGACTCTGTTCTCTTGAATGAGATTTTATTTATAATAAGGGATTAGTTTTCTTCCTTCTACCTTGCTGAATCTCATTTGTTTCTAAGTGCATTAAACATGCTACAAATAGAAAAGATATAAATAACGGCCTTTGAAAGAAGACCTTAGAACAATTCTTTCTCAAATTTGCTTTACTGAGTAAACAGATTTCTTACAGAGACTGAGAAAGAAATTCAGGTAGGATTTGAGTTTTCAAATGCTAAGCACTCAGCAAAACGTCTCTGAAAAGAAATTGCATTCATTACTACTGGTCATGGCAGACCAGAGAATGGAGATCACGTAAAGAATGGAGATGGGACACTGGAAAGAACAGATTGGTAACTATGAGAAACATGGCAAAGTCATACAGAGGAGACAGAAGAAGAAATGTGAGGGAGAATATAATAGAAAATGTCTATGTTAATAACAACTAAAAGGGATGAATGATTCTGCCTGTTATAGCACGCAGAGGGTTAAAAACACTTGGGGAAAGAAAGCTGAGGAAAAATAATATCCATCTAGGAAGCAGCCATCAAAACCCTTCTGAGAATGGGCACAGGGTAAACATAGAAACTGTAGATGTGCGAGTTGTGCTCATCAGTCAGCATGGCACATGGCTGAAAGAGGTCTGTGGGAGGTTAGGCAGCAGCAGTCAGAAGAGCCAGACATATTTGCTCATTCTACAGCTCTCACTGCCATAAATTATTGAAAACTTAGAAACAGACAAAGAAACAAAAAACCCCAAAACAACACAACCAATAAAACCCCCAAACCAACCAACCAAACCCCAACCAACAGCCCTGTCCTCCCAATCAAAACCTTGTCACCTACATCATTATTCAGCACTCTGTGTTAGGGGGCAGAAGACATTAGATCATTCAGACTGTTTAGCTCCAGGCAGTGTGGGTTTTCTTTCTGCTATATATTCCCATGCAACTTGTGTGGCTTAAAACTAAACTACTCCAGTGACAAGGATTGTGTGCTTGGGCCAATACTGATGGCCTGCTTTTGCAAAAAACATTTTTCCCCCTCTCATGTTCATTCTAAATGTTCCCTTCTGCTTATTCTATTATATAGTTCCCCAGTATTTTGAATGAAGTAACATCCTTCATAGTAGGCTGTTCTCATATCAGTAAAGAAACACTGTGATGCAATGCAAATCCTTTATTATGTTTTATGGCCTTTTGGCAAAGAAACCTGGCAAAGCTGTGCTCAGCATGTTCTTATAGAGCTCAGGAGTACTTTAAAATTAATGTTAAAATGAAAGATATGTTATTCTCACACAGAGATATACCACAAGTTCTTGTCAAGGTTAGAAAGATTTTCTAACAATTTTGAATTTGATTAAAAAGAAAAAAACAACAAACAAAACTCAAACCCACAAACAAACCAACATTTTTCCTAAAATTATTTTCCTCAGCTGCTTCTTATAAAAACTTTGAGGATTACAGAAGTGGATGTTTCAAATTGGGCTCCTAGGCTCGAATTCAGGTGCCTGAAAACCTGAATTTTCAGAAGGTTGGGTTTTATTTTTTTGCTGTGGGACTGTGGAAGCAAACTGTACATTTAAATGACTACATGTAATTTAAATAGCCTAACTCAAACCCTTGACTTTGGATTCCTCTTGTGTGTTAACGTGTTCACAATTTTCCCAAATGCCTTTTTTAATTTGAAGACAAATAATTGCAGAAATGTTTCTACCTGCTGTCTGTTTAAGTCTAGGTGATTGACATTTTTGTTAAGTACATTTCTGGCCAAAAGAAGGAGCCAAATTGCATAAGCTAAAATAATAATATTGTCCTGGTCTACAGAACCACTTTAACAAAGGCTGAATGCTAAAGCATTCGATTATATAAAAATTAACACCAGCTTCAGACTGTGCAAACGTGCTCAAGATGGAAAAGTGTGCATTTTGGGAAGTACCCCTGGAATTACTCTAAATTCACACAAAACTGGGAAGTTTAGGCAGTCTTGCCCAAGTCTTTTTGTGTGTACTAACGTTCAAAACATCAAATATACTGTGAGAAGTGGTGTCTATTGGACAATACAAAGCGTGATACATAAATCAACCCCTTCTGTTGTACAATTGGTAAAGCTCAGCCATCTAATTTCATAAGGATTATAGCAGAAACTGAAATGGTCCAGAAAACAGTAGGACAATGGGAAACATTAGAGACCTGGAACAACTTCCATGTGAGGAGAGAGAGCTGTCACGTACAGAATTATTAGATGGGAAAGAAAGTATGTGGGATGCTGTTATGGAATCGTACAAAATAACTAATGGCAAGGAGAAGAGGAACAACCAGTAATGCTGAGAGATAAAAGATAGCAGTTGATTGAGTTTAGTACGTATGCATGTATATTTTTTAAACTATTATCTCTATCAAGAAACTGAAAACTTCCTGGAGATAAGTTACAGACAGGAAAATTACATTCTTCCCTGCATAGGGCTTAGTGTTCAGCATTTTCTGATCTGTGAAACTGAAGTTACAATCTTAAAAACCACGGGTACTGAGCAGTAATTAACACTAAGCAATAAAATAGTAATAACATAGTTAAACAACTTCATTTGTAACCAAGCTGGTGATAACTGCTGCTTTTTGGTTGCAAATTGTGAGACAAATTCTCTCCAGTAGTGACATGATCATATCAGAATATTTATTCTTAGATTAATTTAAATAAATTGGGAAAATCTCTGAAGTTTCCCTGCTAGGAGCCTGTGAATGATATAGATGATTAATGTAGAGATACAGGGCCGAGCAGAAACTGCTGCTATTTGTTACACTCTGAGCAGCTTAGCTAACATAGTCCCTAATACCAGGTGACAGCCCTCAGAAATCTGCTTTGGTACTTTCATTATGGCTAGACAAAATTTAGAGGAATTTCTGAAGGATATAAAGGCAAAAGAGGGAAAAAACAATAAGTAAAAGCCACACAAAGGATACATTTTTAAAATATGGATGGACCTAAATACAAAATCCAGATCCCACTTTCATTGTCAGTTTCGACCAAGACCAGTTTTGGGATGGGGACCACCTGTAAAACTTGGAATTGTTTGTGAGTTTGATTTCCAAAATACCACCCACTTCTGTCCCAGCGTGAGCAATTCTAGGGTTTCAGTTGCGTGTAATCCTTAAAATAGACACTCCAATAGGTCACAAAGCCTACAGAGAGTCAAACAAATGCAGAACACTATGGAGACTCACATGTCTCCGTGTTGGCCTGGGTCCATGGCTAAACAGACTCGGCACATGGCCCAGGGCTTTGGGGTCTTTAAGCAGGGGCAACAATCTTGGCAGTGGCTGCCACTACTTGTCTACAATAGATCTTCTAAGAAAGCAGCTCTTTCAGGGAAGAGACTTCCAAATGAAATGATTGTTCTCTACATAAATATTTAAAGTAACTTTTTGAGGATTAAGTAATCTCCAAATTCAAATATAGATAAATTCCTGAAATTTTTGCTTTTCTCCATCGAAAGACAGAGAAATAAAAACATTAAGGTGAAGTCTTGATTTATCACTACAGAGCTACTCCACATTTATGTCCAAGACTGTACAACTTCTTCACTTGTAGCAGGTAAGAGTTGGATAGAGATCATACAGTTCTTTGCAAAGGTCATCAAGGATTTTGTGATTGTTGTTGGTTTGGGTTTTTTTAAACTGTTCATTTGTCATACTACTATTATTGGTCTGAGGATGAATAAAACTCTTTCTACTGTTACTGTCAAGCAATAAATCTGTAACAGGAAAAAATTTAGTGACAGAATTTCTAAGCTTTCACATCAGAAAAATAACTTAGGAAAAGAGTGTGTAGGGATACACTACAAATGATGTTAAGAGATAATATCATCATCAAACAAGTATATACAAGTTCAAACCAACTAATTCGGAAATTATGTTTCAAGCCAAGCACAATATATATTTAAAAAAAATACATTCTTTTTAAATTCTAGTTTAAGAAACTAGACTTAGAGTGTCTATTGTGTGAACATTAATTTGCATGACTTAGAATAGCTTCTCTAGTATCCAAAGGATAAGGAAATGTCAAAATTCAATGGTAAAGTATATTTAGCCATGAAGTTACTTTCCTGATCCTAGTTATTTCTGTTGTCTGTCAAACTGCATAATAACATCCCTTGTTAAAATGTTTAGTCTAAACTTAAATAAATTAGAAAGCTAATGGAACAGTAGAGAAAGTTTTGTCAGGAATGTCTGGTTTTGTGACCTCCTAGCAGGAGAGAAATTAAGTATTATCTTCCTTTTGAATGCTGACAAGAAGCTAAGCTTAAGTCTCAAAATAATGCATATATATGCCAGGAATTTACCTCCCCAGAAACGCCTAAAGGGTTCATGGAGCAAACAACACAGTTAGTGGGTCTGGCATTTCTGAAAAGGTAGAAATGGCTTGTGAGTACTTTTAATACTTTAGAAATTCATGCAAGAAATGTAAATACATCAAAAAAATTACTCAGCTGGAATTCATGCTCTTTAAAGGCACAGCAATTAATTTACTCAAAACATTAAGCAGTAAGCAGTCTATTCCAATTTTTAGACCATAGTTGTTATGATGTTAAAATTTATGCTGAACTGAAAAGAGTAAGAACAGAATGAGAACTTCAAAGAACTGACCCAAAGGTTACAGGCACAGGGGCAACTCTATTGACATAAGCAGAATTACCCCACAGTGATGCTGGCTTACTTCATTAAAGAGACTTCAAAGACACCTTATATAATACAAGCTAGTATTTTAAAAAGGAAAAAAAAATCCCAGTGAGAAATCCCAGGACAGAACAACAGATTCAGGTGTTCTCAAGTGGAATTGCAAATCTTAAATGTTTGGACTGTCTTTAGCAAGACAAAAGTTGGATGTTGTATTGGTTCAGCCATGTATTGGAATACAGTAACGAGGATATTTAAATCTAATAGATTTCAGGCAGCAGCATGGTACAGTAAGGTATGACTGTGGTACTCATCTGAGATATAATCTGAGATAACACCATGTTTTCCCAGCATTGTTCCTAAAAGGATCTTTTCATTCCCTAAGCACTTGCCTCCTCTTTGTACCTCCTCCTTGGCATTGCTAAGGTCTTTTCCAACATGAGACACAGCATGTGAGGCAGAAACCTAGAATATGGCTTATCAATCACTTCATTTTTTCTCTTCTGAAGCACAGAAGCAAACAAAATACATTTTTGCTAGATGCACTGAAGTTTCTGACCAATTTTGGCCATAAGTTGTTGATCTGGGATAGAGCAGGCCTGTGCCTGCAATATGGTTATAAGAAAAGAATGCATTAATAAAGTGACAGATTTTTTTTCCCTGTCCTTGAAACTGAATTTTTATTGCTAAGGGGTTATACTGCAACGTAACAACAAACCACGATGCATTTCATCTACGAATTCCAATTTTTTATTGAGGTTATTCTTCTTAGTATTAGCTAAGGCTTAATTAAAAACACAGATTTGACAAAGTTTGAATGGCCACACCAGAGCTTAAAACAAAACCTTATTTTAATGCACTGAAGCCATCTGATGTTCCACACTTCTCTTATTCTGCCATGAATTCCTGCTTTGAACCCCAAAGGCATCAAAGCAAACAGCTTCATCTAAGCTTGACAGTACACGGAAGAGCACAGAAAAACCTCCATTTGCTCAGTTTCCCTCTACTTCCTCCTGCTTTAGAGATTTTATATGTAAGTGGTTCATTTTTTTAAAGACATTTTAAATCAATAATAAAACTGCATTTAGTTTAAAAAGAGATCAGAAGATCACTAGCAGAAAATGTTCACCCACAATTCACAAAGGTCACTGCTATAAAGGTGCCGTCCATTTTGTGTTCTACCTTTCTTTTTGCTTTCAAAACTGGGGAAAGAAATGAATCCAGATTTTGCACTTAAGAGTCGTGGAAGAGAAAGGGTTGTGAGGCACTGGAACAGGCTGACCCAGAGGTGGTTCAATCACCATCCCTGGAAGTGTTTAAAAGCCATGTAGATCTGGCGCTTGGGGACTTGGTATAGTGATGGGCTTAATGAGCTCAGAGGTCCTTTCCAGCCTGCATGATTCTATGATTCTATTCTGTGAAGTGGGGTGCCCTTCCTCTTGCTGTAGCTGGATCTGATTGAGCATGTGCACCTACTACAGGGCTGCAGTAAGAGGCTGCTACCTTTGTGCAGTTGTGTAGATGATCATTTACACATCACCACTGGCTTTATTTTGTTTCTTGGTTGTTGTTGTGTTTTTTTTTTTTTTTCTTTTTTTCCCAGCTCAGATGCTATAGATTTCCTGGTTCCTTTGCAGACTTTCTGTATTGATAGGTATTTTTCAGAGTTGGTCAGAAAGCTCAAGTAAGAGTTTTTGGCTAGTCAGCCTCACCTGATTCACCTAACATCGACAGTGTAGACAGAGAGTCTGGGTGTGGACTTCTTTTCTTTCAGAGTCAACAAAGGCATTTTTGTCAAGGGAATTGCCTTAGGATGAGGTGAAGTGCATCTGCAAAGGCTGATTACATTAGTGCTGCTATTTAGGTGATCGGTATCTACATTGGGACAGATTAATTAAATTAGATACTTGTTTTCTAAAACTAAGAAGATCATGATTTTAAAGAAAATTATCTTCATACCTTGATCAGGTAAAGATGCCCTTCTTTCCAAGTTACACTGCATAATAAAATGCAACAGCCTGTATTAGACAGGATCAAGCCAGGCTGTGATTTAATAGATTCAGCAGAGGAATGACTCAATTTGAATATACAGCATTTTAAATTTATGTCAGTAGGAAAACATTTAAATTGTTTGAAACAGAATTGGGAATTCCAATTTTTTATTCCTATTAACTTGTTGATGGTCACGGCAGGAGATCAAAATCTGTTAGTACTGAAAAGTGAATATTTTAAGTATGTATTTCTACATTTAAATTCTTGTTTATTAATATTGAAATCAATCACCCACCCTCGTTCATACAGTATATGTGAGTGCCAAATCCCTCTTCGTTCTGTTTTGTGAAAATGGCATTCATTCACTCACACCAAAGATATTTCAGGGGATATCAGCACATATATAAACCAGCTAACACAGTTGGTGTCCCTCAGACAGCTCGTTATTGAAAAATTTGTATGTAAGCATACCATTCTTCAGCTGGAAATGCTAAATGCACCCTAAGCTGGAAACATTACATGCACATTAGGGTGCCTGTGTGGAAAAATATAAATCAATTAAAGAAATAAGTGCACTGGAAATATTAAACAAAGCCAATGGCTTAATCTCTCTTGTAGCAGTTTGTGAAAGACTTCTTAGTTCTCATCTCAGTGAATGGCTGCTTGCTCACAAAATTGCTGTCTCAAGCAGAAACTCTTAAGGAACTGTACTGCAGATGGATAATTAAGTGTCCTTATCTCTTTGTAAAGGGGCCATAAGGCATTCTATTTCAGCTCACTAATGAGGACCACTTTACAGTATTCCTAAGTGATGTTTGTCAAATGCACAGTGAATTGAAGTATTATTGTTGTTACCAGTCACTGAGGCTAGATTTATTGGGAAACAAACTTGATAACTGTTGATAATTTATTAGGCAGTAAATAATTATACCCTGGAGAGGGTAAAAGCTCACTAATGTCGTCCTCCAAGACCCAGACAATTTCTGCAGCACTACCGAATGGAAATTCTGCTTTAAATTATTTATTTAATAAGTAGGTGGATAGCTTGCATGCTCTTGCTATGCAATTGTTTGCCTCTTACTTCAGACTCTTAGAAGGTCTATGGGAGGGAAAAGTAATCTTCTGTTAGCTGTTGAAATGTTTCTGTAAATGCTCATATGAGGCATCTAACTGACTACATCTTTTCTCTTTCCTCTCCACCTTAAAATATGGATCTGGAATTCTTAGATATAATGAGCCTTCATGTTCCTAATGAATCTGAAACTGGACCAGTTCCTAGATCGGCAGAATCATTGTAACCCTACTAACTGCATTTCAGCATAGCCTGGTAGTTATGCTGGACTGTATTTAGGAGGCACTTCCCCATCCATTTGGACCTCCCACATGTGGTTAAGTGGTATGCATGCAGCCGTGAAGGGCTAGGGATTGATGTCAAAGAGGCTATTTGTGCTTTTGTCATTGCTCCTTGGAAACAAAGTCTTTCCACTTCACCACCCAGTCTAGTGATTATAGCGTCACAGGATGAACCAGATCGTTGAGCTGCTCCAGTGACACAATAATCCTGTATAAAAACAAAGGAGCAAAACAACACTAACAAAAAACCCAAGCAAACAAACGAAACCCCCCAAGCTTGCTTTCCTCCTTCGCCCTTACACCAAGCCAGAACTCTTTATTCTAGATCTCCTATCAGATGATTCATTCTGTGACTATGGAGGCAGTCTGCAACCCGCAGATGGGGACAACAGCACTGCTGCTTTAAGTGATGCCCTGCCGTTGCACTGGGCTCCGGGTTATGAGTAAGTGCTTCCTTAAACATTAGAAATGTGTATGTGTGTATGGATATATATAGTTATATATATATATTTACTTATACTGCCATCAACTCTAAACACTTCAGGGAAGGCCAGCATTTTCCACTCGAATCATTCAGCAGATGAGCAGGACTGAGGAAAGAACTCTAGAGTTCTCCTTTCCTTCACCTTCTAAAATGTCGTTATAACTCCAAGGTAAACTTCCAAGGAATACTTGAGTGAAAGACACAGGAGTTGCTACTGGCCTGTTAATAAAAATAGTATTTTATAAGCTATTATAAAGGAACAGAAAGGAAATAGTACCACAGGATAATTCATGATGTGCTCTAATATTGTATAAAGTCTTGGACTCCACAGTTCATTAAAAAAAAAAAAAAAAAAGCCAAAATGAAAAAAAAGACAGAAAAAGCTACCAAGGCAGATGTGAAATAGCTTTCATTAAGCCTATCAGAGGTACTTCAGGCAATACAAAGGATAATAGAAGAATGCAGTAGAAATTATAGACAGCTTGTAGAGCATGGGTGCAGAATTGCTGACACTTTCAGCTGAGAAGAAAGGGTCACCAAATAAAATAGACTTGTTGAAAGCTAACAAGAGGAGATTGTCCTTCACATGGTACAGGTATGGAGTTCCCCTGTGTGGGACACTATGGCTTATTAAAATTCATGTTGCTTCAAAAAACCACCTGGAGTAACTCATAGAAGAAAATTCTTTCAAAGCCTATTAAATAGACAGATATTGTGCCTGTGCTTTAAATTCCTGGATATGCTTGCCTGCTCTCATGCTGTTCTCCAGTCAGCTGCTTTGGATATGTGTTCCTACTCAGGACTTTTTTTAGGGGCTGGGTGTTAACTTGGCTCTTGCAAACTGTTAAGGTTCTTCTGGGAAGAGAAAAGCCTCAAGAAAAAATGCAAATAAGGAGAGAAAAAAAAAAAGGCAATGATGAGGGCACAAGCAAAGAAAAAAACAGAAGATCGGTGAGAGTTGAAAGATCAAGTCTGGTGAGGAAGCCCCATGAATTCTTGGGTTCCTGATGCTGAAGATGAGACACTAGAGAGAGTAGAGTGACAGTGTAACCTGGTATAGCCACTCTCATAGTTCTCAGGAAAGACACATTTTATTCCAGTGTGTCAAAATGAACGTTGCTTTTTTTTTTTTTTTTCTTTTTTTTTTCTCTTTTTTTTTTTTTTCTCTTCCCCCCTCTGCCTCCAGTTTGCATTTGGCCAGCTCTTTTTGTTAGCTTCAGAACAATCTCACACTGAAATATCACTTTGAAAAGACTTTTAGTGAATGTATACTTTGCTAGCAGGAAAATATATGTCTAAGTTCCAGCCTCAATTTCTTTTCTCACCTCCCTAACAAACAAACATGAGAACAGAAGTGTGCATAAACAGTGACTTATAAGAGAAGACTGCTAGACTCCCAAGACATCCAGAAGCAGCTAGCTAATTATTACTTGCCTTCTCCCCCCCCCTTTTTTCTTTTAAAGATGATATTCAGAATTGTGGAAATGAGAATAAAACATATAAAGATATAAAGATGACACTGGAGATCACGTGGTGGTACTTTGTCTTTATAAGAAGTTGAAATTGGTTTCTTAGTGCCTGTAAGTTCACACTTCAAACTTCAGCTTAACTAGCCAGATCCATAGCAAAGTTCCTGACATTATAGATAATAGCTAACCACAACATTATTTTCAATTTCATGCATCTCAGTGGATTGCAATTTTGTAATTCTTTTCTACACTGGCTGCATTGGGTTGTGGCTGTAAGAGAGGAAAAACAGAGTAGCTATTATGAACCGGAGCAAGCTACACTTCTGAAAACACACTTTCCAACTCCTTTTAGACAGGGACACAACTGTGCCCATACATGACTGTATTTTAGTTTGTAGGCAGCACTGTGGTTACCAGGAGAGCATATCTTGAAGCCATCCTCCAGGTTTGTGCCTTTCCCTGTGGTGTGTGCAACCTTTGCAGTACAACTGTGCTGTCACAAGGCTGTCTTGCTGCCGTGAACAGCTGAGCGCCTCGGCCAGCCACCAGCTGAATGTCTGTTCTCCAGTGGAGGTTGGGATATGCAAGGCCAGGCCACTGAAATACACTGGACCTCTGGCTGTAAGTCAGCAAAAACCAAGTGCCTGTAACTCTTTGTGTATTTTTCTTCCTCAAACCAAAAATAATCTTCACCCTTTTTCTGTCAGATCTGTTTGTGGTTCCTGCTGCTAAGTCTGGGAGCATATATACATACATGGGCCATGTTCCAGGTCTCCTCACTGGGGATATTTGACTGACATCCTTTTGGTTACACTAGCAAATTCTTCTTGGTTTGAGTTTTCACAAGCCAAGCACTACTTGCCATCATAAGTGGAACTGTGGTGGTGCACAGCAGCTGCACTAAATGGCTGGGGTAGAGGTCAGAGATACAGGGTCCCATACAGAAATGTAGTATTCCCCACCATGTGTCTGGAACCATGACAAGATCAGGGCAAAATTTATTTGCAGCCTGGATCTAGACAGAGATTGCTCTTTAGCAGTCCTTGAATGCCCCTGCCCTGGAATGCTGCAGCTGTAGGTAAAAATCATCATCTTTCAACCTTCACCTTTTTGGTTTTCTAGAGGCTGCTCATCTGGGGAC
Source organism: Indicator indicator (assembly GCF_027791375.1). Taxonomy (NCBI): domain Eukaryota; kingdom Metazoa; phylum Chordata; class Aves; order Piciformes; family Indicatoridae; genus Indicator; species Indicator indicator. The sequence goes on along the minus strand of NC_072021.1, from coordinate 29,518,847 downwards.
AGAAATTTTCACCTCAGATGCTTCTGACAATGCAGTGAAAATTTAGGTCAGTTGTATTTTCCAATAAGATATGGAGAGAGGCTTTTTCTTTCTGGATTCAAAAGCATGAAGAATTTTTTTAAGTGTCTTTTGGTATGTGTGGTGATTAGTAAGTACTCTAAGACAATTAGATTCATGTAAATAAAACATTAAAGTAATGAAAATAGAATAATTCACTAAGACACTACAGAAATCTCTACATATTTGTCCAAATAGGTCACTATTACGCAAAAATCCAACAGCTGCCTTTCATTTACTGGCAGTATCTTTGAAGGACATAAGACTCATATGATTAACTCAGCCTCAACTTATTTAACATGGAAGTTCAGATCTCAAATAATGTATTAAATATGAATGTGATTTTATTGATTAAGTCAGCATAATGAACTGCAGTTTAACATTCTTTATTGGTAAGAGACAAAAAGCAAAATTCATTCACCAAATATCTGAGACGTGAAAAGCAACTAAACAATCCCTTCATTTTCTCAAAATAATCAGAAATATCAATTAAAATAATTCATTATATTAATTTTTAAGGGGTTTTTTGTTGTTTTGTTTTTGTTTTTCTAGTAGAGATTAAATAATTTTTATATAGCTAGGAAAAAAAAAATGAAATAATATTTCATAGAATCATAGAATGGTTTGGGTTGGAAGGAACCCTAAGGATCATCTAGTTCCAACTGCACTGCCTTGGACTGGGCCACCTCCTACTGGACCAGGATGCTGAAAGGCCCCATCCAGCCTCGCCTTGAACACTTCCAGGGTTGGAGCCTCCACAGCTTTTCTGGGCAACCTGCTCCAGTGCCTCACCACCCTCACAGGGAAGAGTTGGATGCCACCAATCACTTCCTTGTGATCTGCCTTAGCAGAGTTCCCAAAAGGGTCTGCTCCATGATCCTGCTGGGCACAGATGTGAGACCGACTGGCTTGTAGTTCCCTATATCTTCTATATTAGACATTTTGTATTCCTAGAGGAGAACTTTAGATTACTAACTACTTCAGAGGCTACATATTCTTTGTAATCAGTTTGTATTTCTTTAAACTTGAGCAGAAAAGCAGGCACCCTTCTTTTGTGATAGCTGTTAAGAGCTAGTAAACTCACTGTTGATTTGTTTTCATAATTTACAGCAGGAAAATAATCTCACCTTACCCAGACGCATAAAGGAGTAACAATCATTTAAGGGATTTCACAGAATCACAGATTGTTAGAGGTTGGAACAGACCTCCAGAGATCATCCAGCCCAGGCCCCCTGCCAGAGCATGACCACCTAGAGCAGGTCACACAGGAACACATCCAGGCAGGTTTTGAATGCCTCCAGAGAAACCTCCACAACTTCTCTGGGCAGCCTGTTCCAGGGCTGTCATCCTCACAGTGAAAATGTTTTTCCTTATGTTTACGTTGTATCTTGTCTTGGGGAAAGGCCCTACATATCTGAGCTCTCTCACTTGTAAGCACCACTAACCCTTTTGAAGGAAAGTGAAGAGCCTGCAAGTTCAGGTGCTGACCCCAGCTCCTCTCCTTTCCACTGAAGGCAGTATACTGCTAGTAGAAGCAGCAGAAGAGCTGCTCAGCCCTGGCAGTTCACAGCACAAACCTTACTGATTTGGGTTCCTGCTCCTCCTCAGGGCTGCAGAGAGGCTTTGCACTGCCAAGGCTGTTAACAGTCTCTACAGGGGAGCAGCCATGTGACAGAGCTCCGGGAGGTTATGGATGGTACCTGCTGTATTGCCTGGACTTGAATCATCAAGGAACAGTTGAAAGACTGATAACTGAAAGAAATGCTTATTTACATAGGGTGGTACAAGGAGAAAGTTAGTAGGCCAAAAATCAAAAAACTGAAACAAAACAAAAAGTACTTTTGGAAGTGCAATGAAAGAAGAAATTATTTCTCTTGTCAATTGTTCTTCTGTTCCAGGAAATGGGATTTTCCACATAGGCATCATTGCTTCAAAGGAGCATGACTTCATCACCAATTTATTCATCCAGAAAAGGCAATAAAAATCCCCCCAGACTCTCAAGGGGTCTTACTTTTGGCTAAGCATTCAGGTTTAAAAAATAATAATATTATTTTGCTTGACAGTATAGTAAAGTTTTGCATAAGCATGGCACTTGAAAATAGTTAAACTAACAGCAGAGACCTGCGTGAAGTCGATTAAGGTCTTGAAGCTGACCAAAGAAAGGCAATGGCTGTGTAGTTTTTAGAACTACTTTCTTTGAGCTTTGTTACTTTTTAAAAACTTACACTTCTTCCATATGTGAGCCAATGCATCATTCAGGAACTTAACGTATAAAGGATTCAAGGTCTATGTAATGCCATAGAAAAACAGTCTAGAGCTAGAGCAGGTAGAAGTGGTTTGAAAATTGTATGGAATATTAAATTAGAAAAACATCAGCAAACGTTAAACCTCCCATATTTTACCCTAAAAGAACATTACCAGTAACGTTCCTGAGTATTAATTTCCTGATAACTTTGGGCTGTTCTTGAAAACTACAGTTTGATGTATTAAGAGAAACTAAACTTCTGCTGAACATGCTTAATATACTGTACTGAATCCAGTTACAGCAGCAGTTCCTGAGAGAGGGATGAAAGGCACCAAAGGCAAGCCATCTTCTCCTGGCTACAGTAGTTCACTGAATAAAACCCACTGCTGTAAAAGAAGGAAGCTGAGTTGCTTGGTCTGTAAGAAATTAACACATCTCCTGGTTGTGATCTCTGGTACCTTAGCTGTCTGATACTGAAAGGGAGGATCGAATGAACTGGACATGTCTATTGCATCTATTTGTCCATCCCACTTTCATCTCTTACATCACCAGCAGTTTTATTATTAGTCTTTAAGCATGAGGGAAAAATATATTTCTATGTATGCTACCTAGAGATCCATCCCCCTAGGAGATTCTTTTCATATCTAATTCTAATTACTCTGAAACGAAAATCTTCCTTGGTTTAAAATTTAAATATGAGCTTCAGGATATACTTAATATGTTTGTCTCTAACTTTTGGTTAAAGAGGAACCAAATTAAAATTTCCTTGATTGACTCTTAAGTAGTTGTTTTCAGTGTGTCTATAGCAGTTAAACAGAGGCAAGATAATCTCTCCATTGCCTATAGATATTAAAATACAGAATGTTAACATATACTTTAAGACTCAAGGTAATGAACACCCTGCCTCTGCATAACTAAATACGTTTGTTAGACAAGGGAGACTGATGTCTGTAGTTGGAACAACTGCATTAGAGAAATTCAGGCCAGGAAGAATGGTTCTAATAAAAAGCCTTCTGAAATCAACGAGAGGCTTTACTTTCTTCTAGGCCTGGGCTCCAACCCCAAATAATTACTCAAGCTGGACTTTGGCCACTGATACTAACACAGGAAAGTACCATGCAACCTTTAATAACACAAATTGTGAAAGCCTCGATTCTAGTTCTTATCTAAAAAATAGAACCTTTGAGAGTACACTCTTGTGTACCTTGCTGAGGATGTCATTCCCTGGCACCTCCTGGGGAACCTGACAGCACTACCTTTCCAAATATGGCCAGGCTTTGTAGCCATTGGTTTTCCAGTTGAAGTTCATATGCAGGGATATGAACCAGGTTTTATATTGATTGGTGATGATGGATAAAAATAATAAATATGCAGCTAATAAATAGAAAGGGAGAAATGAGTTGTGTTTGTTAAAATCAAGTTTTAGATTAATAATATAGAACACCTAAAAGGGAGAGAAGAGTACAACATGCACGTAAAATGCTTGCCTAGACAATAGGATAGTCTTACAACTCAGGACTGGATTTCTCACGACTTTTCTATTTTCAGCTTTTCACAAAATCACAGAGGTAAAACATTTACTCTTTCTCTGCTTCAGTTTCTCTATCTGTGAAGGGTACCAATGCCAATTATCTGCCAGGAATTTGCCATCCTAAAATACTGTTTTGAGGTGTTCAAAAAGGAGAGAGTGTACCAAGCTACAAAGCCTTGGCATTACTGAATGCCATCATCTGGGCTGGCCAGTCCCATGTCCTGCATGAGGCTGCTGCTCTTACGCACATTGCTGTTGTTAAGCATCAGTTACGCAGTGCAGGCCACTTCATTGAGAGTAAATAAGGCACAGTCCCTTTGGTACCTATACCTCAAACTTTCAAGCCAAAAATTGAAATGATACATGTCACCAGATGATGAGTGTGTCTGGAGGACTTAGATATTGTTTCTGTGTTGTAGGGATTAATAAAGTGCTGGCCCAGGCCCTACACGGCACTTAAAGACATGTTTAAGAATTGAGTAAACTGCTGGATCTCCATGGGAATCCTGATGTGCTTAAAGTACATGTTGTTGGAATGAAGTCATAGCCTTCAGCACAGTGTGGGGTCAGCTTTTGTTTGGGAAAGTGAAGGAACACTCCCAGATGTTACCTCTACAGACAGCCTCCTGGTTCTTCAAGACTGGCATCCTCAGACATCTTAACCTCCTGATTTCTCAGCCCAGATTCACACAAACGTTCTGTCTGCAATGCATAGGAGGGAGATCTGCATTGGCATTCTAACATTAATTGTTTACCTGTCCTGAGCTAAATATAAATTCAATAAATCCTGACTACAAACAACTGACTTCAGTCACATTCATTTTTCTTTTTTTTCCCCCACTAATTGCATCAAGCTACTTTTATGTATGTAGATATCAAAAACATTAAATAACTCCCAGAGAAAAAGACCAACTTAAGCAATCAGCCTCCCTGCCCAAAGTCCCTAGGTTATTCAAAAGAAAGTACCTCATGGAGGAAGGACACAAGCTCTCTCCTCCCAGGGTTTTGCTTTGCTGTCTTAGGTAAACAACTGTGTCAGATCACAACACTGAACAAGTTTTCAACCTCCATGTGACATTTCTGGGGCATTCTTTGGCAGCCTCCCAGATACAGCTAGAGTCAGAGGCACACCTGCAGGTGCACAAGCCTTTGTATTCAAAGGGAATGCACAGTGTTTTCCTTGCTGTAGACAGGATGCTTTGTTTAGCTGTTTGCATCATGACATATTTCTGCCAATGCCTCATCTGGCACCTGCCTGAGTTTCATACTAGTTCTTCAACCAAGTTTAGCAAATGCACTGTGTGAAAACCACAGTACAGTTAGTGCTGTGTATGCTTAAAAGGGATAGAGTGTACAAAAGCGGACTTCCTTGATACACAAATGCTTGGAATTGCTGTTGTAACTTATGTTTTCACTTTTGTTTTGTTTTGTAGTTTTACTAAAGAATGTAAAAAAGGAAGAAGAAAAGCCTTTCAGAGACTGTGCAGATGTATACCAATCTGGTTTTAACAAAAGTGGGGTCTACACTATTTATATTAACAATGTGTCAGATCCTAAAAAGGTAAAGTAAATCCTTGTTTCCTTTTCTTGTTTGTTAACATGATGTTGCTCTGGCCTTAAAGGAGCATTTGGAGCCTTTACTGAAATTCTCACTCTGAAATATTGTGCCGGTATCGATAACCTGAGCTATAGTCAGGCTTGGAAAAAATACAATAGCGTGAAGAAAATGATAAACTCTGTTTTTGCAGACATTCTTCTTTCTTGCTGATAGATAATCCTTCCTAAGTTCCAACACACACTCAATAGTTGACTCATTTCCTCCCACTCAGCAAGATCAGTTGAATCAGACAATGTCTGCAAATAAAGGTGTGATAAAGTTTAGAAGAGAATTAGTAAAGCACAGTAAGGAGAAAGGTAATAGGGGAGATTATCTGGTAGGCCAGGGAAATAAGTAGCAGAACAAGTGGTTTTTAAAGATAAAGATAAAGTTTTACCAAAAAAATCCTGCTTCTCTTGCAGGGAGCAGGGAAGAGTGGTTTTGGCCATAAAGAAAACACCACTCTGAATAGTAGCACTGTATGAAATAATGGAGCATGTGTAACCCTGTCCTTCTCATAACATTTCCTTGGGTTATTTTTTGAGGAAAATGAAACATTAATCTGTAGAGGAGTCTGATTTTTTGAAAGGGTTTTTTTTCTGCTAAGGTACCTGAGTCAGTCAAAGCTAGGAGAAGAGGTGACTTTCCCTCTGATGGGGTGCTATTGGAAGCATCCCCCAACAAGGCTAAGGGCTGATTTCCTGGGAGAGGAAAACACAGTGGTGTCTGGAAAGTAAGCCAAACAGAAGGGAGGGACCCAGGTCTGTCTGTGGAATTTATTATTCCAACAGTAAAACTGTGACCCTGCAAACAGAAAAAGGCCCTAACAAATACTAGTGGTATTATTGTCTATAGCCACTTTTTGGATGATATTAAGATAAGCAAAAGTTATTTCTAACCTGACTTTGGTTTTATTAGAGATCTTTGGAACCCTGTAAAGATGTTATAGTTTACTATGGAATTAGAATTCATTAAACCTTGAATAGAATTAGAGTAGAACACTGTTATGGGCAAAGATCAATAAAAGTCTGTCGAATGTGACTGGAAATATAATTGACATGATGTAAAAACCAGAGATACCTTCAAGCATTACTGATCAGGACAAGTTCTGTAGAAGCTGCTCCCCTTAAAACAGGGATGTGTAATATCAAACTCCAAATTGTATGTATAAATTGGCACTGGCTTATCTTAGCCTTATTAATGTTCACACACCACTCCCAGAAGCTGGGCTGCAATGAGAAGCAATGTTTATCTGAAAGCACTGATGCTTCTGGCATATTTACCTTAAACCACTGGCATATTTACCTTAAGCCACCCTCTCTTTCCACTCTATCCCTCTTTGCAGACACTGCCATCAGTCAGTACAAGCAGTGTAACTTAGCTGGTATCATTGCATTATTTTTTCTTGGAAGCTTCCTGTTTCAGCAAGTGTGGTGGGTTGAAAATTCCCGCCAGTATTAAAACTCCCCCCCTAAAACTAGCACAGCAAGAAAATGTTTGTGTGTGTGTGTAGGACATTTCTGCTACCACGTTTCTATCTTGCCCTAGCAATAACATAGTAAGAGGCACGTTCATGTTAGTCAAGCGAGGAGAGTGAGTGCTTTAACAGATGTTTTTTCAGACACTAAGGTTGCATTAGAGATCTGCAAGGTAGTGCTGTGCAGAGATAGCTGAACTAACTCCAGCTGAGATAGCTTCAAAATCACATCAATGCAGTGCAGTGCCAGGGTAATTAGTGCAAAGGGAGCACCGCACTGACACAATTAGTCTGCTCTGGGACCCAGGTTCATATCCTGATAGGTACTCCATGGAGACATACCCACTTGTTGAAAGCCAGCTTAGTTATCTGAATTACTAGAATGCAATGCACAACTTTGGCTTGCCTTGAGAGGCTTAGGATATTGCTAACTTCTGCAAGATCTGCAGCCACTGACAGCTATCTCATTTGTAGTTATTTATACTTTGGATCACAAAAATATACCTTCATTTCATTTTATATATCCCAAGGGATAGAATCCCAGTGTTCAATAGAAAATATCCCTGTGTTCTGAACACAAATTTCAGTGTCAGTCCTAGTTTTCTGCTGGTCTTGAGATTGCTGTTCCATGCTGACTCTGTAGACTTGTGATGTTTTAGTGTGCATGCACTTAAAACACTCTATGTGGTGACCCTCCTCCGTTTGTTGACTTTAAAATTTAGCTTATCTCCAAATGTTTATTATTAAATTTGTAATAATTTAGTTCATAAAACTAAAATATCTAAATAATCCTGTATATGTCTGTAAGGAGCTTGAGTATTTTTGCCCATGCATTTAAAGAAGGGCAACAGTGTAATGGTTTGGATGCTCTTTATAAATCAGGTTATTTTATTAACAACAAGCTCAGAATTTGGAGATGTATACAAACTCAAAGTGGTTTGTCTTCATTCTTTTCTGGTAACAGGTTAAATATCAGAACGTGTTAAAAGGTGTGTAATGGCTGAGTGCCTTGACCTTGTCTGGGACAGAAGCCAGTTCAGGACATCTGTGGGCTAGAGCTATGCACAGTGAACAACTATAATCAGCTTGGCACTCCTGTTAATGCAGCAAGTGTTTGTGCCTACCACCATGGAAAGTGCCAGACCACACAATGATGGCTAGTGAAAAAATGTGCTGCTGCTCAATCTTCCTTTCCTTGTGCTGTTTTCTCTTAATTTCCTATATTATTCAGAAATTAAAAAAAACCAAAACAAACAAACAACTAATAGGTATCATATTTTAATATGAAACCCCCATCATTTCTTTGAGTGTGTCTTTAAAATGTGGAGTCTTAATACTGTTGAGGATTTAATGCTTTAAAAATTGGCACTGAGTTCATGAGAGCTAGAAATTACTTGTAAGGAAAGTAAATACATAATTTAGAAATTCTTACTGTAAGTCAGATTAAAGGAATTAAAGCCTGTAGATAAATGTTTTGACTCAGAGTGTCTTCCCTGAAGGAGGAATAGGGCCAAAATGTTTGTCTAGGAAATGAGGGGGTTTCTTGTGGTTACCCGGAATCGAGTTCACGTTTGCACTGCATAGCATTCTGGTTTCTTCCTATACCTGCACAGGGACTTCCCTTGCCATGCCTGCAGCAAATTAAAGCAAAAAGAGTTACACAGGATTATTGCAACAATGTTTATGTGCATGAAAGAGTTGGAACTGTTCTGCTTGAGAGGTTCTCTGAGGAATGAATTTTTACTCAGCTGAATGGGATAGTAACCTTCAATTTGGCAAAACAGCTTAAAGCTTTAAATTACCAGCCAATGCTTAATGGACTGGTTCTTGCTGATGGGGAAGCCAGATGCCTCTTCAACCTCTGCATATAGACATCTTGCTTAAAAAGAGAGATAGAACTATTCAAGAGCACAGACAATTGAAATTTAGGATAGTTGCAGTGCCAATATGGCATGGACGAGTGCATGGGAATGAAAAATCAGGCAAATTTGCTTGGATCAGTAGTCCTGAGAAGCTTGCCAGATTTTAAAATCATGTCAAACAAAAGTAGGAACAAAAATGAATACTGTCACTTGCCATACACCCAAAAATGTGAATGGATAGAAAATATTTGGATTTTCTTTTCCAGAATTTATCTTGTAGATTTAGATGATCTTCAAGGTCCCTTCCAACCCAACCTGTTCTATGAATCTATGAAAGAGGAAGGGACTGGCTTCAGGGACACTGAAGAGAAAATAGAAAATCAGTGTGGAGGGAATGTCAAGAGGAAAACAGGGTGCAGAGGAGGGTAATGGGGAGATGTTCTTTGGTCATGTGCTTAAAGAAGAGGAGCCACTACTGCAAGAATCAAGCTGAACATCAGGTTGTAATAGAGAGACTGAGGATTCCATTGAGGACACAAGGCATGAACCTATAGGAAAAGAGGCCTCCTTAGTTCCATGATGCACAAATATTTTTTTCCCCAAAAAATGACAGGATTCCAATACAAATTAATTTTATTTGGCTTTGGTGTGTTTTGTTTGTTTGTTTTATTGCATAGGTCTTCTGCAATATGGAAATTGCTGGAGGAGGCTGGACAGTTATACAGCACCGAGAAGATGGGAGTCTGGATTTTCAAAAGAGCTGGAAAGAATACAAAATGGTAAGATGGAAAGTGTGGAACAGCTGCACACCTCATAGACCTGTTAGAGTTCAAAGAGTACTTTCTATCATTTTAAACAGGTAGTTCTTCCTATAGTAATGTGGCATAGCCCTGCAGCCCTTTGTGGACCACTTTTTGTCCTGTCTGCTGCTTTCAAAAATCATAATATTATTTTTACTCACTTAGTTGAGTATTACTGCCCAGGATTCAGGGCTTTCTTTAGGATCAGTTGCTGAGATCAAAATGAGGTTGGGGTGAGGCATATGCAGTAAAGAATGTTGCTGAAATTTTGACTTGCTGTGACATTAAGGAGTAATAGGCATATGATGATGCATGGATGTTTTCATCTCAGGGGAACTCCTCCAGAACATGAAGCATCTCAGACAGGAATGAAAAGTTTTACTAGGGTTTATCCCAAGTCATACAACACCTCTGCCAATCAAGCCAATGCAATGGAAATGTTGATACTCCAAATACAATTGAAAGAAAATAAATAATCTTGCAAATTACAGATGACATGACTTCAGCAGGCTATTTGCCCTTTACCAACTCAAAAAACTTTACTCCAATCTAAATAACTTTTGTGTTTTTTTCATTTGCTGCCTGATCAGACTTTCTGATGGAGCTCCTTTCTCTGAGTCCCTGAGGGTTAGTTTGGATTTCAGTGATATTCCCAGTGAAGTTTTCAGAGCTGTCCTATCAGCCTGGAAAAGAAAAATGGATTTTTCCGAGGTTTTCCAAAAAGCACTAAGTGAAGCCAATTTTACAATGTAATAAAATAAAAGGAAATTCTGTTACAAACCTTACCATTTCAGAATTAAAGTAATATCAGATTATTGAACCAAAACTCCATTTGGGATTTTAAGGAAGCTTTCTTGTCAATATTTTTATCTCAGTTCAAAATATAAATTAGGGAGGTAAAAAATAATCAGACCTCTGCCACTATGGGTAACCAGAAACTATTTCATAGTAGGGATGAAGTAAAAATAATATTAAATGGACAAAATGAAAATTTTGAATAGCTTTGCAAAACTGGAAATCTCCTTTTAGAATTCATAAAGTTTTAATTTAGCAGAAAACTGGAAAACCATTCTGCTTTATTTTGGTTCAAAGTCAAACAAAGCATAAACCATCAATTTATTGTGGGGGAACCAAGATTTGAAGATTCTACTAGTTCTGCTTATGAGGGAAGTAAAATTTGTATGTGCCACCTAAGTAATTCTCTCCATATGGCTGTTTTAATTCATACATGCTGTAGGAATTATTGAGGTTTACTCCATTTTTCTCTCTTACAGTTTTGCTTAGCCCATCTAATAAAAACAGCCTTTCTTATTAAACTTTTCCCATGTGGGCTTTTTTCATATATATCCCTTCATTATTCAAATGTTTCCCTCAGATTTTCCCTTAGAAGAATGTGAGCCTGCTCAGGATTAGACAATGTGATTATCTTGGTTTTGTCTAGTTCAAGCAGGCAGAATTAATTTTGCTTCTCGTTAGCAATACTGTTTATACCTTTTATTTTTACCAAGTAAAAAGGATCTGGTTTGTAGTTACCCTCTAAGTAATTTCTGCAAAAGACGGGTTTTAGACTTGTCTCTGCTTCTGTGAACCATTTCTCCAAGGAAGGCAGCTTAGCCCCCCCGCTGTGATTTTATTATATCACCAAATGTTGAATGAAGGATGGTGGTGGATGCAAGAATGACCACTGTGGGTTATTGGAATATATTCCAGTGTCTGAGCTTCAAGTCAATGACACCACTCACCTAGTTTCCTCAATGTCCAGAGCAGATAGGTGGTGTCTACTGGATCACATCCCAGCTGCTTCCTGAAACATCTACCTGCTGTTGCTTCCTAGTGCAAACTGGGTAGTCTTGTGGAAGGACACAGTGCTAATTGGCCTTACTTGGGTGGCTGAGCTTCTTGTGTGTATTCTCAGCCCAGAGTTCAAACAGAGCTTTCCAGTTTTTCTAAGATGTTCTTGCTATGCTTATATCTCATTGGGGCCTCAAATCTAACAGAAATAAATGTTATCTTAATAATAGTAGCAATAAGAAGTCTCTGGAGCATCTTTTTGTTTTGGCACACTTGGTTCTTACTGAAAAAGAATCTGGAAAACTGATAAATGTATTCAGTTATGAGCATGTACTGATTGCAGCTTCTAAGCTGGACCTAGGCTCAGGTCACCAACCTGCTAGAACTCTCAGTTTTAGGAAGTCTTTGCACATATCCTTGGACTTGAAGCTAAGCTGAGATCCATTCAGCAGGTCACTTGGAAAGGGTGTGTGTGAATATTGCATGCAAAATAGCACTGCTGCATTACAGGAGTCACCTGGAAAGAATGAAGTCATCATTGGCTTTGGTTCAGTTTCTTACTGTTCTGCAGGACTGGTTATGCCATCTTCTTCCATGGTGACATATGTGCACTTACCAATGCTGTTTAGCTCTGCTGGTAGTCCTGTGCCATGCAGTGCGATTGGTGCCTTTGCTTCTAAGAGCTCATTTCTGACTATGAAATCTCTTGGGTCATTTCAGTTGTGTACATTCAGTGCTAGCAGGAAAAAATTTAGAAGAAACCTACAGCATCTGTTCTTTGACAGATTTGAAAGTAGAGCAGCATGTAGTTTCTGTGACAACAGCAGCTAAGATCACCCTGGGGCAGGTTTCAAACTCTTTTTTTTTTTTTTTTAATTTCTTTACCTGAGGAGGGAATGTAAAACATTAGAGTTCTGCTTTCTATGAGAATATAATTTACAAACCAACTGCTTACTGTGTGCAAACCTGAGCTGCTTTCAGAAGAGGGATTCCCACAAATTTACTTTCTAAGCCACGGTTTCTGGCATTCATTAGGCTGTCATTAGCAATAATCAAATCCAAACAAATTATTAGCTCATGTGCTAACTTGGCTATCAAGACTCCTGACTCAATTTCCCATTTTCAGTTCTTGGATGAATGCACCTTTCCCACTTACTGTCTCCATTCTTGCCAAATTAGGTGACAGAATATTGGATTGCCTATTCTATAGCCTTTTAGCACGTCTAGTTCAGTAATTCCCATGATTTTCACAGAAGTTATTTCACACTCAATAGTCCAACATTCATTATCAGTTTCCTACAGGGGCTTCTTCAGACCTTTAATATTATTTTCTTGCTTTCTGTCATTGGAGAAGGACTCCCAATAAATATTTCAAATTGTGTGTCTTGGCCAGCCCACCACAATACTTTTCCTAGCCAGTTTTATAACCCTCCCTGGCAGTCTTTAATTGTACTGCATGCCTTTATTGCTATAGTACTTCTCTTTTCCCTTCTCGGATGAAAGAAAGCTATCAGGGTCTTTAATCATTCATAAAGTCATGAGCTAGATTAGAATCACTTGTAAATACTAAACTCACAGCTGAATTTCTAAATTTTATGGCAACCACCTCTTGTCTGCCTGACCAGCTGTTTTTCCTTTTGGTTTCTTGAGGCAAGAACGATGTTCATCAATAAACTCAACCGCCCCACTCCTCCACCCCCTTTCAACTCAGATTCCTGATTAACATCTCGAGGTCCAACATCAGTTTGGTGCCTAAAACAAGTCTGCTGCTAGCTTGTCTCAGAAGTCATCATGAGCAGTTGTATGTGCTACAAACCTACTTTCTTTTCTGTTGAGGTTTCTTCTTTTTCTTTTCTCTTTAAATCTGTTGGGGCAAACTGATGGTTAGCTTCATGGTACCAATATGGTATGATGTCAGATTGGGATAATTTATACTCTTTCATGGCTTAAATTCTGCAACACACCAAGAGCCAGACCACTGAGATGGTTACCAAAACTTTCTCAGGAAGCATTTCTGACTTTCTTCTGAGCTCTAGTAAATTTTACATGGTGATGCATGCCTTCTGCTTACCTAAAAGACAGCTGAACACCTCTCCAGACTAGAAGTGTTTGATTTCCTTCTAGGCATAATAGTTTTTATCTCTTTTGATATGCTTCCTACAGCTCACTTCTCTGAGCAAACTCTATTTTGTACAGAAGTCCCACCCACTTCCTGGAAGACCTTCTAGCCTATGACAATCAGGCTGCTGGTCACCTCACACTCTCACCTCATCAATCCTTACAAGCCCTACAGACTGCAAGTTGCGTATTTAAGGGCCTAGCCCTACCTGAATTATTCATAACAAGTGCTACCATTCCAACAAAGATTTTACTTCTTACTACAGTCTTTTGCTTCATTCTGAAAACTTCCAGATGTTACTTAACTTAATTTTTATTTCCAAAATGTCTAGCTCCTGTTTCAGAATGTGGTCTCCTAATTCCTTTTATGGTCTCCATCTGGTTTAAGTCTTATTTTAATTTCTCTTATGAAAGTTTCAGTTCCACTTTTCAATTAAGTCTTAATTTTTTTCTGCCCACCTTTTCTGTCTCTAAATATTGCTTCAGTAGTCATACTTACATGTTCTTTTTCAGAACAGGTCCTTACCACAATTAACACTCTGTTTGACCTAAGCAAAAAGGCAAATACTCAAGCTGCTGTACTATTCCCTTTTGGAGCATTAATTGATGATGTATATTTTCTCTGTTGCAGTTTCATCTGTTTACAAAGAGCATACAAATTCTTTTTTTGTCTTCCCCAAATGCTTGAAGAATCTAACAACTACCATATAGATCCCTAGCTCCTTCCATAGCATTAGATTATGTTCATCACCTTCATTTGCAAGTGAGAGGCACATTTTAAAATTGTGTAAACTTCAAGATGTTTTTTCTCCACTATTTTAGTGACAAACAACTTCAGATGTGTTTATTTTTCAAAAGGAAGATTACATAAACCTCATGGCTTGGCTGAGGAGAATGTTCTTGAAAGAACATTTGGATTTGAATGCTCCATGTTGTAGAAATGATGTCTTTCACAATTCTCAATTTCATTAAATCTAGCTATTCCAAATAAATTTTAAGTCCTCTTTCTTGGTTTTAGAAGAGTGAAGAGTTTAATACATTTCTTTACAATGTCAGCATGGTCCTTCTTGCAAAAATGAGGGACCTAGGGACAGGATGAACTTGTCAGAAAGCACATCCTTGGAGAAGACAGAAGGCATGTTGTTTCTATACCGTCAGCAAACAAGACAGGTGATGCATGAATAAACTTATGGGAGTGAGTTTTGAGTACAAGAGGATAGAAAAGACACTCTTCAGATAGGAATCATTTTGTAACACATAGTCACAAATATATTTCTTATGATAGTGCACTTCAAACTCATGAGCTATAAACAGCTTACATCTGAATAAAAAAGTCATTTAGTTCGAGGGACTGGGATAGATGACATGTAAGCAATCTGTTTCTTTAAAATGTTTACCAAGCATTTTGGGTATAAGGAAATGATTTTTGGTGACTGGAATGTGGATTGAGATACTGTGTGAGTAACTTCTTTCATGGAGACTCACCCTTCTGTGATAAAGAATGCCATGCTAGTTCAATAAAAATCACTTCCGACTGTCTCAGAGTGACTCAGATAACTGTCACTTTCATCAGTGTTATAAAAGGAGACAGCATGTCCTCTGCTTTTCCTGAAGTCTAAATCCAGCATGCCCAGTGGAGACAGGCACGATAGCAAAGTGGTGAGAGACCATACTCAGTTTTATGGAAACGTGGTCATGCAACTATTCTGGTCCTCACCAAGCCTTAATCTACAGTATGCATTTCAATAGTATCATCTAAGGGAACAAGGATGAAACTATTTGTCTTAGAGGGCTTTGGATAACTAGACTGAACACTGGAGAAGATGTTGCCACACAAGGAAGCATCTTATTTATTGGGTGACTGGTTTTGGATGTAAAATTAAGCACAATTTTGTGTTAAAGTACAGTTGTGTACTTTAACTTTTGTGTACTTAAAAGTGTTAGACTCAGCATAGTCTTCCCTGCAAATGTTACTGGACATCAGTTCCAAGTGTTGTGTTGCCACATGGCTAAGTATTTGTGCCTGCTCTGCCCCCAGTGCTCCAGCTGAACGCTGTTAACGAGTACCCATATGATTAATAAGGTCTTCCAAAGGATCTTAATAAGGTATTCCTTGCACAAAAAACTTAAATTTTATGTCATGAGATCATGATTCAGCCTAAATATGCTAACAGCCTGTGGCAGAGCATCATGAGAAAGACAAATGTTGTTAAAGAAACTTTCTAACCAAAAGATGGCAATGCTGTTTTACAAGAGCCAGGTGGGATTTTGAGAGGGTTTTTAAATTAGTGATCTGAACACTCCATGCAATTGTGGCAGAGGTCCTGTCAAGGGACAGTTGTGTGCTCCATCATAGAACACCCTTCTCTTCAGGGAGGAGCACCTCCTGCCTAATCTATTCCATTTGGGTCTCACTGGAGCAGACCTTCACATTGGGGTTCATATCTTAAATTAGCATTACAATTCTTTGACTCCAGTGTCAGTCATCTTCTATTCCTATTCAGCTATTTAGTGTGGCAGCCCAGCCCAAGCAAGAGAGAAAAGAGCAACCAGTGAGTTTGATGTTCGGATTATTTAGACAGATTATAGGACTGAAATTCAAATCCCTGCTCAAACTCATATTCAGAGCAAAGATACAAATTACTAGGGGCATAGATGGTACGTGACAGACCAACTATTTGGGATGAATCAGTATCTCTTGTAAAGAAAACTAAATGTCTTTCCTTTTTGGAGGTAGGATTTCATTCTCTTTTCAAGAGACATTGAAGTAAAATGATTTTTAGATTTTGAATTTTTATCCATTAACCATGCAGTTAATGTTTTTGCAAAGAACAAACTAGAAAACTCTCTTAACCTCCCAAATAATCTGTCTCAGAGTACAAAAGCAGAGTTTTCTATACCCATCTCCCTTGGATGCATTTAACTGGGAGCAGCACTAAGTTTCTGTCTATTCCCACACTTGACCCAGAGTAAGGAAGCTGGTTTCAGTGAGAGCCTCTCAACGTAATTTGTCTCATTAGGAAAAGCTCTCCTGTGTTAAACAGTAAGGGGTCCAGACTGAAATCCAGGCCTGAGGAAGATGCACTGACAGTTGTGTATGGGTCACTGTAAGAAACTGAAAACCTTTGTGTAAGGTTTGTACCTCATACGTAGATTCTGCCACTGTGATTCTTCCTCTTCAGGAAGTCTTCTGCTACTGATGCTATGCATTTTTGAAAAGGAGAAAGTGAACCTAACCTCTGCATGCCCACTGCTATGTTTGGTCCAGAATGAAGTGCAACAGCCTGACCTGTTGCAGGATATGAACAAGAGTTTGAGACATTTTTAGAACTTGGAACGATTATCAGAGATTTAGTCCTTTATTGAAACGGAAAGTAACCGAATTTTCCTTTTAGTCTTTGGAGAACATACCTCTGACTTCAATCCAAACATGTTTTTAAAACTTGCCACCACTTACATGTTAGTGTTTCACAGAAGTGACTTTGAACAGTTGTCATTATTTTCCCCAATTCTTTTGAGTTAATATTAGGTAACACATTTGTTCTCTGAGGAAACTGAAGTCATTGCTGCAGACCACCCTGTTGTTTCAAATAATGAACTGAAATGAAGTGTACTGACCTCTTTAAAATCACCTTTGCAAACAAAACCTAGCCCACATTGTCAGCTAAGGCAAAACCTGCTGAATATTCCTTATGCCTTCTGGGAAGAAACTGCTGTTGTTAACCACTGAATTATTATCTGTTTTATACAGTGAATTGTCTGACAGAAGATGAACCAATAGGATATATTAACTGTGTCTGCTTTCAATTTTGTTTTGTCTATAAAAAGTCAAAGCTTCCTGTGAGTATTATCAGACAAAATAAATAAAGTAAGAGAGATAATTGTTTAATGAACTTAGAGAAACATGATTCAAGCAGCATATCCCCACAGATTTTGCCAAAGCTAATAACATTCTTTTGCACCCTACTTATTATTTTTGAATGAGTATCAGCTTTGTAAAATCTTAAGGTCATTTTTAAAACCAGTATCAAATTCCTGTTCTTTGTACTGACGACTACTTTAGTAGTTTTGACTCTCTTAGCCACCATGCAATTGGAAATGAGCTGATGTGGAACCTGTATGGCATCTAGAGTAAATGTCATAAAATCAGGTACTTCGGTCTCTAATTCCTGGTTCTAAGTACTTTAAGGTGCACAAAAGAACAACAAATTTATATTATTTTTTTTTTACATAACACTTAGGCACTGTGTCAGAATTTACACAATTTGCTGTATAGTTGTAGACATGAAGAAACAGAAAATTCCGTTGCTCCATCCTAGTATATAAGCAGGATTAAAATTGTCAGTAAAGTTTCAGAATGTGCCAAGTGTTATAATGTCTACAAGAGCAATCAATTCTAAGTACAAAACACCACTTGATGATTCCTTTTTAAAGACCTTATTTTATTTATTGGTCGTGAATTTTGTGTCTTTTTAACTGACTTCTTTCAGATCAAACTTTACCAAAATATGGTCTGGTAAAAATATGGAAATATAAATATATTCCCTTTGTGAATAATATGATAAAAAGTACTAATCTCTGGCAGGTCAGTGCAAAGATTTGTGTATCCTTTCTGTGGCTAATAGTGGAAAATTAAAAAAGCATGTTAGAATAATGCAAGCATATTTCCCTGCTCTATTCTCCCAGCTTCCACAGAGTACTAATGAGGAAAATACAGAACTTTGAAAACTATTGGAAATGTTTGACCTTTTCTATTACATTAAGTACTCTTTTGGGAATCTAAACCCTGTGGTTTGCCAATCATCTCAAAACAGTATGCAAATTTGAAGGGTAAAGCAAACTTAACATGTTTGGAATAAAAGATAAAGTTTAAAGAGTTATTGTCTCTACTTGGAAACATACAATGCACAAAATGCAAAAAGCTAATGACAAAATCATGTCTCTTAGTTATTTAAAATGCAGTTTTGGAACAGTGCTTATGGCCCACTGGGTTTCAGAAGGACTTAAAATGTAGTAAACTAGAGATGCATTCATGAAGTACAGATGTTCCTTCTCCTAGCAGACTGGTAGTTGAGGATGACTTGGATCACCTTTAAGTATGGAACTTTGACACAAATAATTCTGAAAGTGTTTATTACAGCAGTATAAATGCAAAAAACCAATGAGTAAGTTGACAGAGTATGTATGTACTGGGAAACAAACACATTTTTTGGCAGCAGTGGGTCTGTAATAGGTGACTCTTACTGTTAAGTTTTAAGATTTAACTCTATTCCCTAAAGCATTCGCCAAAACAAACTCCTTGCCCATAGAGGAGGACCATCAGAGTTTTAGGCATCTTTACACCTGGGACCACACAGATTTGAGCAGCAGTATAAACATGAATATGCTTGGATTTCATTACTGAAGTTTCTTTACTGAACAATTACTTAATTGTGTCATGAACAGCAAAATTAATAGTTTTCCTTTCTCTGGGTTTTTCCCTTGAGTCCCACATAGAAGTCCCATTCTCATTCCTAGGAATCCCCTGAATCCCTATTGTTTTCTAAAATTTTCTGTACTGATAGCTCGAGTTCCCCTTTTACATCCCTCAACTCTCTCCCAGCTGTCTGAGGGTCCTCTGAGGCACTGGAATATGTTGCCCAGGGATGTGGTGGAGTCACCATCCCTGGTGGTATTCAAGAAATGTGTGGGCATGGCACTTCAGCCAGGGTGATGTTAGGTTGATGATTTGACTCAGTGATCTTCCAACTGAAACAACTCTCTGACTCTGATAAAATTCTCAAAAGTACTTTGAAGGCTGAAGATCTTAAAGGTAATTCAGAAGAACCTGGCACAATCACTTTCTTTTGCCAGCCACAGGGTTTGGAATGGAAACAAGAAGCTAAATCATGTATTCAATTTGGGTTTTTTGTGGTTTTTTGGTTTGCTTTTTGTTTTTTGACTAATAATATGTCATTCTCTTCTGCACACAAAAGCTTATATACCCTGTTAAAGTAGTAGTGTTCTCATAACAAGAACAGTCTAAGTGAAACATAAATGGGGAAAGCTGTGTAGTTATAGTCTGCCAAAATATCTGGCAAAACTAGCCAGCACGCAAGCCTACCTTCAGGCCTGAAATGAGGCAGCAAACTGCAGACTAAATACAGGTTGGAAACAGTTGAGCTTGGCATAATGAAATTATTCTTGAAGAAATTGTTCCCAAGTCTGTGCTTAAGAGAAACCTACTGCTTCTCTCTGCTTTAGATGTAGGAAAGCTTTGAGTGCCTACTAGTTTGTTTATTCCTTTTCCCAATCACATTATGTGTTTAATAAAATACACTACTTCTCCTCAGGAACATTCCTTCCTTCAGAGCTATGTTTTACATTCCACTTGCTTCCTTGGTTTTCTTTTCATAAGAACAAAGAGTTTGTTTGAAAAGAAGTTACTCCTGACAAGAAAAAAAAAATCATTCTTTGTCTACACATTTCTAATCTAGGTTTCAGTACTGTAGCTCCTTGTAGTAGGATTCAGGTTTTTGTAACTAATGTGGTGGCCTTCTCATAATTTTTTATATTCCTTCTGTTCCCTTTTGCTGCGACTTCATTTCCTCTGGTCAGCAGAGCAAACCACTTAGTGACAGATTTTTCATCTCAGTGTAATAACGTATGTGAAAAGGGAAAAGGAAGTGTAAATGTGAAGAAGAAAAATTATTATTATTATTTCAGAATAATTATATATGGTGTCTAGAGTTTATATAGAACACATGTGGGAACACATAATGTTAGAAAAGCCACATGTATTATATCCTGAATAGAGAGTAATCTAAATAAGATAAGACAAATATAATTCAAGAGAGCGACAGTTCAAAGGGGACCCCTTTAGCTTGCCAGCACTGGGAAAAGGGGAGAAAGGATTTCCTGAAAAATCTTCTTTTAAAGGGACACAGCTGATAAGAATAATAATGTATCTTCTGTGAATAAGAAACCATGTAGCTTGCAAAGAAATGTGCTGTGGTTGATATATAAACACCTAGGCTGCAACTTCTGACTTCTGGACCACAGGCAGGCAAACAGTGTGTTAGGTAGTCGTGCAGAGCCTATTTCCCCTTCCTCTGCGACAAGTGGCAGTGACCAGTGGTGAAAGAGGTTGTCAGAGAGAAACCACTGACTGCTTTGGTATCATATTGTCAAAGCTGGTAGGACAGGAGGGGACATGACAGTCAAGGAGATGGAAAGCATCAAGGCATATATAGATATCTGATTTCACCTTAGAAGGGAGAGAAAAAAAACTACATTCTGGTAGCCAATATGAGCTTTAGTAGATGAAGAATATAATAAATGAATGTTACAGTTGAGGATCACTCACAGACACTCTCCTGCCCAGCAGGTTCAACATACAGAAAAGAATTTTAAAAACCTCACCTCCTTCCTTCAGTTACAGCAGACACTCAACAGCAAAGGAGTGATCCATTCTCTTAGACTTTAAGACATGAGCTATCACCCACAGCTAACTTGAATTCAGTGTGTAATCTAGGCTAATTTAAGTTCTTTATCCCTTTGAGGTATGTAGCATAGCTTTGTTTTGACTTAATTGTCTTCATAATAGCAACTAGGTTTAACATCCTATGAAATGTATCATAGACCATGCCCAGCATTGCCACTGAAGGATGTGCAAATATGACATCATGCCATTAACATCTCACAACTGAAGTGATTTTCAACTGGTAACCTCAACTGCCTTGTCAAATATCAGTTGAACTGATGAAACTCCTACACGGTAGGCATTAGCAGACTTGTTGCAGGTAGTCCAATCGGAGCACAGAGAGCAGTGACCAGCAGTGAAATAGAACGATGCCTTTATCATTGTGTGAAAATTCTACCAATTACAATAATTACATCTAGTTATTTTGCCAACTTTTTTTCCAGGGTTTCGGTAGCCCATCAGGTGAACATTGGCTGGGAAATGAATTTATCTTTGCAATAACAAGCCAGAGGCAATATTCTCTAAGAATTGAATTAATGGACTGGGAAGGAAATCAAGCATATTCACAGTATGACAGATTTCACATAGGAAATGAAAAGCAGAACTACAGGTAAGAGTCTATGGAAATGCTTTTGGTCTGCTGAGTGATAAATATTGTTCCTTTCGCCTGCTAAGTATGAGAAAGGGCAATCACATGCTCCTGATTTTCATTGTAAGTGAATGAAGGGGTAAAAATAAAATAGAAGTCTGTTTTCTCAGAGATGGAATGTTAGAGTAAACCTAACATCTGAGAACAAGGCATGCTCTATTAATCATGCTGGCTGGTAGAACTGCTAAAAATTGTGTCATTTTTAGCATATTGGAGATCATCAGACCTCAAAAATGACTGTCTAGAAAGAGAGATGGATTTTTCATTACAACTTCTTGAAGGATTTCTACCTCAAAAGCATGAAACTGAAACAAGGGACAAGGAAGAAAAGACCAAAAATGTTGTTAAAACATTCATTTGATATTTCCAAACTAAAAAGAGTACTGCAAAGAGTAATAGCAGCATGCTGGATCTTATTGTGAGGAGATAAAACAGTGTGAAGTACTGAATTGTCCTGATTTAAGCAACAACAGCAGCATGCCATATATTATAGCTCATATAAAACTGGAAATTGAAACTTGATCCAATAATATTTTTTTCTCATTTAATTTTTTTAATATAAAAAAGTTAAGAGATTTAAATCTTTAATCACCATTTCTTCCAGCAGTGCTATACTTGGTACTGCCCATGACATCCCAGCTTTGGTAATCTGGAGCAGCTACTCTGAACTGCTTTTAGGCAAAGAGTAAATACAAGTAAGGCAACTTCTCAAAACAGAGGCTAGAAGTATTTATTAAAAAAAAAAAAAAAAGGCAAAAAACAATTGAACAAACAAAACCAACCAACCAAACCCCCAGCAGTTTGAAGCTGGATAATGTGGAACCTTAAACACAGTTAGAAGATGATCAAAAGTATTAGGAAAAGACAGGACAAATACTTGTCAAGTGAGGAGAGCTGTCAAAGGACAGAGTTACTCCTATCTTTAAAAATTCCAATGAAAACTGGAGATGCCAGGAGTATCACTCAGAGAGTGAATTAAGATGTCAGAATTTGCCAACTAAAACAGTGTAGTTTTTGCACACATTTGCTCTGTACTGAGTAGGCACAGCATGTATTGCTGAGGAACTGGAAGGATGTTGAAAATACAGCTTATGTTAAGGGAGGATTTCTTTTCAGGACTCCCCTGGGTTCATTCATGGCAAAACAGCTAGAGCATTTGGTGTTTTGTTTCAAAATGGTAGGCTGTGTTCATAGAAAGGGAATACAGCAACTTGGAAAAGCTTAATGGTTCTCTGCTTATCACAAGCATGTGTAGCCTGCCCTGAGCCCAAGAGGAGGCAGTGTTGGGGAAAGGCTGCACCACTGCCCCTCCAACTGTTGGGATCTCTGATGGGGACTGTGACCTGAGACTGCCTCAGCTGCTAACTACCAACCATGAGCAGAACATGGCTTTAAGAAATTATGTCCATTTCCCTGGATATATTTAACTGAGTGCCCTTTTCCTCGCACAGTTTTAGCCTGGTCCAAGTAACACTTTCCCAGTCAATTCTTGAGCCGTGGGATCCTAGTGTGAGGTGTCCCTGCTCATGGCAGGGGGGTTGGAACTAGATGATCTTTGTGGTTCCTTCCAACCCTGACTGATTCTATGATTCCACAGAGAAAGGACTTTTTCCAACATACACTGTGAGCAAGCCCGTGTTAGCTTGCTGGATGAGAAAGTCTAGCCACACAGACATAAATAGTGGCATGCCACTGACTTGGAAGGACAAAGAGTAAGCCCTAGCCCAAGATTTAAGCTTTATTTTAATTTTTATGTGTCTTTTGTAAGAAACTGCCTTAAAGAAAGAACCTTTAAAGGACTTAGTCATAGGATTTGCCATGGCTGATGACATTTGAAGATTTCTTAAACAGATTAAGTTTAGTACGTTGATGAACAGCCAAGTAGTACTGGAAAATCATTCTGGATCAACTGAGCTCTCTGAATGTCTATACGAGCAGGGAAAGGGAAAAGGAAAGGGAAAGGGAAAGGGAAAGGGAAAGGGAAAGGGAAAGGGAAAGGGAAAGGGAAAGGGAAAGGGAAAGGGAAAGGGAAAGGGAAAGGGAAAGGGAAAGGGAAAGGGAAAGGGAAAGGGAAAGGGAAAGGGAAAGGGAAAGGGAAAGGGAAAGGGAAAGAAATCCACCTTCATTAGAAGAAAGGGAGATCTTTTGTGATATAAACAATATCTTTTGAACATGGAAATGATTGTAAAGATTGATTCATGAAGATACTTCTGGCTGAAGAAAAACAAATGAGATGGATTTCAGAAGTGCAGAAATTAAATCAGAGTGTACAGGCTTCAAAAAGTATAATACTGAGTAGCAGGGATAAACCTTGTTGTGCATGACAAGTAACTTTTCCACACAATCAGAAGGAATTTGACCTGGGACTAACGACTGCAGCTTTGGCTTCTGTCCTACTCCATAGTCCAATCAAGACCAGAATGAGTTCTATTCGTGCTGTCTGTGGGGCTTCCTTACAATACAACTGGAGTGCTGTCTAGCAAATAAGGAATTAGTTCCATTCACATTATTCTGTAATAAACAGAGAGGGAAACACTGAGAAGCACAAAAGGGTCTGTCCACCTTTGTTGGCCCTTTGTGTTTCCAATGAATTCCTCCATGATTTTTCCTCAAACATATATAAATATTTAAAGGAGAGGTCTGAGTAACATGGTGATGTTTCTGGAAATAATGAAGTGTATGCCTTATGCAGATCTAAATTGTTTTTCATGCCTGACAAATGCAGTAGTGCCTAGTCCAGACAGATATATATCCAACAGAGTTTTGCAAACCAGAGTCTGCCGAGCTGGTTTAGAAGTCATTGCAAGCATGTATCTTATGACATAGCAACTCTTTTATTTTGTTGCCAGCATCACTATCTCAAATAGAAGCTACTCCAGAAGGCAGGCCAAATACTAGCCTGATTATTGAGTCCTAAATAGCTGGCTGCTCTTCAGGGAATGCTATTTTTTCTTTATCTGAGGAGCTACCACTAAGAATTTAATTGATTCCTCCGAAGTTGGAAACCACAGTTCCCAACCTTCTGCTTGCAGAGCCTTTCCTTCACAGTTGTTGGGCATTTGCCATGTTTGTTTTCAATACCTCAAAAAAAACAGCATATCTTTCCAAAGCTGTAGTTGCTGTTCATATGTAATAATTTTGCCAAACAAACTAGAAACTCTCTTATTTTGGAAGCTGTTATGATTTTCTGCTAGTGACCAACATTAAATATTGCTTCTTTAAACATTAAAGGCTGGCAGGGGGGTTGTGGAGTCTCCCTCTCTGGAGATATTCAAAACCTGCCTGCATGTGTTCCTGTGTGGCCTGCTCTAGGTGCTCCTGCTCTGGCAGGGGGGTTGGACTGGATGAGCTTTCAAGGTGCCTTCCAGCCCCTAACATTCTGTGATTCTGTGAGTCTTCAATACTATTTGCAAAACTAAGTAATTGTAGACTGGCTGCACTCTACACTGGTTTCAAATAATACAAGCTCACTGAGAAAAACTAACCAATAAAGAGAGAAGTTTACAAGCTGGTCTGGGCAGTAGATCAAGGAGATCTGAAGTAGAGAATGGGTGTAGAAGTGAAAAGAAAATCTCAAAACATGGAATATATTTCACTTATTCTGTGGCACTGTCTTGTACATTTGGAAGACACAAAAAATGAAGGCTGCAGGTCTCATATTTGAATATAGTCAATAAAAAAAAGGGGGGAGGGGGGAAGGGGGGGGGAAACAAGTACCATGAAAAGATAAAATGTGTCTGAGAAAATAGAGAAAATAATTTTCATGCTGTTTTTGTAAAAACCAACCCAAACGCTATGTGAAGTGCAATTCAGTCTGGATAACTCCCAACTGGTGATTTCAGAAGTGTTCTGTTTTTTCTCTGGGCTGTTTGTATTCTCTTTACTACTTTTTGTTTGACTAAAGAATCTATGATTAAAAAGAGTAATGCTGAACATATGTATGTTAAAAATATACTTCTTTCTCTTTCAAAACTAGGCAGCTCCAAAAGGGTTTCTGAGAACACAGAATTAAATCTATTTATTCCAGATGATGACTGCAGAGACAAAAGTAGATGTGAAAGCGTGGACACTGAAGGAGTGCATTTGTAATGATAAATGATAAGTGAAGCAAAAAAAAAAAAAAATCAATATTGCACCACTTGTGAAACCTTCAATGGCAACTGATTAATTTCCTTTCCTTAGACTTCTTATCTAGACAAAACGATTAGAGTGCTGTCTATAAGAGGATGAAAACTGTCTCTGCCATTCTTTGCAAGTCTTACACTATGGCAGGTAAAATCTCTATAGAGTTAGAAGCATCAGATCTTGCAAGCCCCCATTTAGCACAGGCATTCTTAATTTAATTCAAAAGGAATATTTATAGAACTATCAAAACCATAAGTTGAAAGAGACTCCTGGAGGACAGGTGGTGTCTCTTTGCCTGTGCAGGCAGGGTGCTGTGCAGGGTGACTCCTGACAATCTGTTGAGCCTGGTGTTCTTAGCAGCTGTACAGGTATGGCATACTACCCCCTGCCCTGCACTCTCAGCCCCTCCAGCGTTAAACAGAAAACCTAACTGTGTGTGGGAATCTCAGACACCACAGCTCACACTCCCATGTATGGGTGCATGAAAGCATAGATATTGATGCTGGATTTTGAGCAGTACTTTCAGCCTGTGCACATGTCTGGTTTTGCTACTTGTGACACGGGAGTAGCACTTCCAATCAAGGCATGTGGTGGAGAGTGGGGGAAACACAATTTTTAATTCACTGAGATATTTGCACCTCAGAACCCTTAGAGAGGCTGAGTACATCCTCAGCTCCCTGTATCAATGTATTCCAGTATTTAGTCATTCTTTCATTCAGAAGTTTTCCTTTGCTGCAGTGACACACTAGCTTTAGTCCTGTCCATGGATGAAGAGGATTAAATGATCAGACAGTACTGCTGAGGTGAGCAAGATTTTGGAATTGCTATAGCTATAGGTGAAAACTGATGACAGGCAGAGAACATCCAAATCCTATGAGTGAATTATGTACCTACAGTCATGTCTGACCTTTGGTAGCTAAAATTAAGGTAGTCTTTATACTGGAACAAGCAGGATAAAGAGATAAGGAAATCTTATGAGAAAATTAAAGAGAGCATAGGTGCCTTGGAAGAGGAACAAGCAAGAGACAAGATGACAGAAGAATGTCAGTTATGTAGATAAAAAATCAGATGTATGCATCCTCAAAGGCAAGATGGAATTTATTGCAAACAGGAGGAAGAGTCACTGAAATTGTTCAAATCACTTCAAACCACTCACGTGGCCCTGTGATTCACACCATCTAGACAGCAGTTTCCTAGCTCCAGGCTTTACTTTGGGAAACCAGATCAGCTGTTGAATGTAAACTAACAATTGTTAGACTTTAGGGGACATGGCAACAGGGAATTTTTAGTTCACTGAGAATCATAGAATGGTTTGGCTTGGAAGGGATCTTCAAAGGTCATTTAGTCTGCTTCTCCTACAGTAAGCAGAGGACATCTTCAACTAGATGAGGTTTCTGAAAGCCTCATCCAACCTGACCTTGAGTATTTCCAGGGATGGGGTGTCTACTACAGCTTCTCTGGGCAACCTGTCCCAGTTTCACCATTTTCTTCTTTATACCCAGTCTAAATCTATCCTCTTTTAGTTTAAAACCATGACCCCTTGCCCTATCACAACAGTCACGACAAAAATCTGTTGCCATCTTTGTCAAAAGCTCTTATCAAGTGTTGAAAAGCTGGAAGAAGGTCTTCCCAGAGTATTGGATTTTTTAGCTCCTGTTTGTTTAAGACTTTTTATATTTAATTTCAGCAATGGTATTATTTCACTCTCTTTTCTTAGGCAAACTCGGCAGGTAGCCTGGAGCCAGAGACTTTGATGTAATGTTAATCTTTGATTATTTTGTTTAAGGTGGAGGCTATTGATTTATTTAATCACCATTCTTGAATTAATGCTGGAATTTGTTACCAAAATTTCTCACTTTCGGTAAAGCAGGGGAAATATTTTTCGTGCCATCTTTTTTAACTGTACAAATGTTGTAAGAGGTAAAAGAAATTATTATTTGAACATGTGACTTTGGGGGGGATGGTTGTGTATCTTTAATTTAAAAACATATTCCCCAGGCTATTGTTATTCCAGCAGCAGCACCTGAGCAGGCCATTGCCATTTTCCTCAGCACACCAGACCTTATGTTTAGGTATTAGTGTGGTTGCTTGTTATCAGCCGGGTTTTTCAGTGATGCATTTGCCATAAGTAATGGATTTCTTCTTGTGTCACTTCAGTACTTTAGGTAAAACAGGGAATCAGTTTTTCTGAGGAATTTTCTTAGCTGCTTCTGCATTATTTGTACCACAGTAAACCTTCAGAGGGACCATTCTCAGAGGGAGAAGAAAAACTACAATGGGAGGATACAGGGAATCTGTAGCAAAGCAATAAAATAAATATAGATCCTCTGGGACCCAGTGCTGTGTCCAGACTCCAATACCCTTCTTGTCAAAAATGAATACTACAGAATAACTAAAAAAAAAAAAAAAAATTAGGCATCATGCAAAAATTTAGATACGTAGTAATTCACTTTTCTTTGGAATCTTGAAATGCACTTTGAAAATCTAGTTCAGAGGAAATATCAATGCAAAACCCTATCAACAGACAGCCTGATATCTGTGGCATGCATACTTGCCATGATTTGAAAAGATGCTTAGTATTTTTTCACAAACAATGATATAGAAAGGATAATATGGGGAAAAAAATTTAATGTCTCTTTAAATATTTGGCTGAAGTAACTATTCTATTAAAGAACACTATCAGTTCAATAATATTCTATGAAGTTTAAATGCTGGAAGTGCAGGGGTTCAATCTGATGCCCACTAACCAGAGTCTTTCTGGAACCAGGCCAGAGCTGCTACACAATATCTGTGACTAAAGCTCACTGGCAGTCCATGCACTATCTCTTAATGTAAGCAGACATGAAATATTACATTTTCTCTGACTAACTGAAAGGCACTGTGTAGTTAAGGAGTTATAAACCTGAAGTTAATCCATGTAAATCCCCATGCGTACTATCCATCCACAGCTGATCAGTTCTCACCTCTAACTAGGTAAAGCTTATTTGTAGTTTCACAGTACCTGTGGTCTTGAAGCAGGACCAGAGCTTTTCTTCTTCTGTTATGCAATATACTGAGAATGCATCTGTGCTGAATATTCTAAAGAAGTGACTGAGTAGAGAAGAAGTGAATATAAGGAGAGAATTGTGGAACAGGTGGAAGAGGGATGATGTACAGCCCCTGAGGAGTAGGGGAGAGGACTCCTTTGGATAGTGGATTAGGGAGTGGTGGAGCACTTTCCCCAGCAACATGACCATTTTGATGGGAAGTTGGTTGGTGAGCAGGGAGGCAGTTGCCAATATCAAAATAGTTTTAATTTCTATGCCCTCCAAGAAGCAAGAAAACAGATTCACTGTAGCAAAACAGGCTCTCCATGAAATGTTATCTAATTCTTAGTTATCCTTCTGAGACTTTACAACTGGCAGCTCTGCAAAATCTAGTGACTTTGTGACATGTCTGAGTGAAGAAAGAGCATGGACTGCAGCTATGGAGCACAGCTGTACCAGAACAAGCTATAACAGATGCTCAATACCAAGCTACATATGTCCATATGAAGTATAAAACCTGACTTTCCAAGAGCTACAAATTGGTAGAGGGCTGTCAATGAGACCTTCTATTAACACAGACTCTTTCACATGGCAGAAAACGTTGATGACTGCTTCTCTTGGCCTATGACTTAAATATCTTTAAAAGTGAGAAATGTGATTTGGAATTGCAATGTGTGATTCATTATAAATGTCATGGCACAAATAAATTCATACTGGGCCCCTCAGTTTAGGAAAGATGTTGAATTGCTGGAGCATGTCCAGAGAAGGGCAATGAGGCTGGTGAGAGGCCTTGAGCACAAGCCCTATGAGGAGAGGCTGAGGGAGCTGGGACTGTTTAGCCTGGAGAAGAGGAGGCTCAGGGGTGACCTCATTGCTGTCTACAACTACCTGAAGGGAGGTTGTAGCCAGGAGGGGGTTGGTCTCTTCTCCCAGGCGACCAGCACCAGAACAAGAGGACACAGTCTCAAGCTGCGCCAGGGGAGGTTTAGGCTGGAGGTGAGGAGAAAGTTCTTCACAGAGAGAGTGGTTGGCCATTGGAATGTGCTGCCCAGGGAGGTGGTGGAGTCACCATCCCTGGAGGTGTTCAAGAGGGGATTGGAGGTGGCACTTGGTGCCATGGTTTAGATAGTCATGAGGTTTAGGGTGACAGGTTGGACTCGATGATCTTTGAGGTCTTTTCCAGCCTTCTTGATTCTATGATTCTATGATTCTATTAGTTATTTTCATTAGTAGCTCTTTTGAGCCACCTCTAAATTGTTGCTGTTTTCAGTCTTACTTTTCTCTGTCCTTTTCCCTCAACTGATTATTCTTGACTGATATATTTCCTTCACAAAAACTGGATGATTCTTCTCCATGTATTCCTTTTCATGTACCTGCAGAATCCATCTTCCAGGGGGGTGTGATAGGCTATAGATTCCATAATTAAGTTTGAGCTCTTAGGTTTCTAGAAACTTTTCTTCCCTTTGACATTTCAGGGCTTTTCAACCACAGAGCTGGAGAAAAGTTTGTTTTTCTGTGTGTTCCACCACAGCTATCACTATGGGACATAGTGGGTATCTCATCATTATCTCCTCCTTCAGACTCCTAGATTCATTTTTTTTAAAGGAAAATATATGAGTAAGAACAAAAGTATCTAATTTTCCCATAAAGCTTATCTACAGTAAAATAAACACATCACTTCGAACTACTGGTTACTTGGGGAAGAAAACCACTTGCTTTGTAATAATTTACTAGACTTAAACATCATCTTGAATTTAATGATCTCAAGTGTGTATTCATGAATCAGACATGCTTTCCTGCAGGTAGATGAGATAAAGACTTTCAGTGCTAACAGTAAAGCTGTTGAGTCCTAGGAACAGAGTGCAGGACCCTAGCTGCAACATCAGTTTCTCTGTGCATGCCTAGGGAGAGATAAGCTCCTTGGGCAAAAGCCAAATCAGGCAACATGCAGAGTAGAGAGCTGCCTAGAGCTAACCATTAGGAAATACTGAAAATTGCAAAGCATCCATTTATTTCTACTGATGATTCATGGTCCACAGCCTGAGAGTAGGAGACAAAGTCCTGTTTTACTCAGGAAAGAAATGCAAGACCCTGGATTATAGCTATTGCTTCCCAAGAGAAGCAGCAATCCAGAGCAGCAGGCTCATTGAGGGAGCTCTGATTTTGTACTCCAGACTTACACTTGTATTCTCTCTAAGGCTCAGTGAATCTTGAACACTGTGGGGCACATGCTGCTGCTTGTGGCACCGTTTTGAGGGAAGATTTGTGATTTTAAGCCCATCTCTTGCTGAGTGAATGGAAACCACAACATCTGCATGGAGGATAACCACTCAGATCAGTATGCTGTTACACTGCTCAACTACTTATCATCTGGCGAGGATCTCCATAGGGGAAAAAAAAAAAATTAGTGCTGCTTGAAATTTTGTCCAAAATGTCCACAATTCTCACTCTTAGCCAAACATTCAAACTTCAATTCTCCACAATGCAGAAGTAAAGAATGGGAGCTGGAGGCCCCCTGTGTACTGTTTCTAAAAAGAGATGTGCACTTTCTGTGCCCACATAGCTGCTGAGTCTCTGCCCACCCTCCCAGCTAAACAGAAGCTCAGTAGACTTCTCAGAGTGGCATGGAGCCCAAGCTAATGTGTCCTGCCCTTGAGTAGGCTCAGTGTCATGCTTATTGTGACAGTACAGCTTCCAGCCAGGATGGAGTGTGGGCAGAATGAGCTCATGTCTGCTCACAGACCTGACAGAGCAAGCTTTCATCTGCCTGCAAAAAACCATGCAGAAAAGTCTTAAAGTGGTCTTTATTTAATCTACTATGTTTGTGCTTAAAGCCTCTGAAGTCTGTTACCAACTGCCCAGCCAACCAGCTCTGGGATTGGTTTATTTCCACCTCCCTTTTATCATCAGCAGCTCTACTGGCAAGTGGTTCTAGAGCCTGACCCTTGAACACTTGCAGCACTGCATAATACCAGCCAAGTGCTGTGGTACTTTCTGTGAGTTCATTTCTTTCATGAGTCAAGAGATCATGGGTACATGTGAGGTTTGGAGAGAATTTGGGAAAGGGATCATCCCTGATTTTTCCAGAGTCATTTGTTGCATCAGTCTTTAAGAGTTTATTGTTGTTTGGTTACAGTGCTTTGGTTGTGGTTTTTCCTGTGAAATGGAAACATACTTGATTTTGCTGTGTCTCTCTCTAAAGCAATGGCAATAAGAAGTGGCATTATTAATTATTTGGTGAACATCAGCAATGGGGTGGATGAGTAAGAGCTCAAAGCAGAGGTATCCATCATGTGTGGAGAACATGGCACAGGAGTCTTGTGGCATCTGATGCAGTGCACCTTTTGTTTGGCTCATCTCCAAAGTTTGGGTAAACCTTCCTCATTATCATGGAAGAAAGAGGTACTCAGTAACAACAGAACCCTAATGAGAAAATGACAAATGAATGCCTGGGGCCACAGAGAGTCTATTTTCCAGCCTTCTGTTTTCTCAGGTAGTAGAGGCTGATGTCTTTTCCATTTTGAATCAGTACTGGAGCAGCTCAGCACACCTGACCCAAGTGCACATGCACCACTTGTGCTCTGGTTTCTTTTACTTAGCATTATAGTTCAGTTGCACTGAGCTAAACCCTCTCTGTACCAGTCTCAGTGCCCTTTGAACCCAAGGAGTTGTTATTGTGAATCACAGCTCTTATAAGGGCACAA
Source organism: Indicator indicator (assembly GCF_027791375.1). Lineage (NCBI taxonomy): Eukaryota > Metazoa > Chordata > Aves > Piciformes > Indicatoridae > Indicator > Indicator indicator. Next base: position 29,486,403 of record NC_072021.1, on the reverse strand, counting down.
CCTGGGATTTTAGGGAGAAAAAATTCCTGTAAGACATGCTGAACCCTGTTAGCCTGGTCAGCATGGCACCAGCAGAGAACTTGGATCGTAAATGGGTGGCAGTCAGTGAACCTTTCACTCATATATGACTGTTTAGCAGCCACAAATGCCACCAAGGGAATTGAAATATGTTTCAACAGTCTGTTTATATTTTTCTACAGAGGTCTTAGTGCCACATAACTCATTTTGGCATTTTTTTAAGCTTGAATTTGCATTAAGAAAATCAAGCAAACAGCAAAGCCAATATTTATTTTTCAAATAGTTATAAGCATTTCACAGAAACTCTCTGTGCATCAGTCACCTTTTCCTAGATACTTGCCCTTATGAAAGCCTAAACTTTGTATGATAATGGAGACAAAGGCCAGAGGATGAGTGTAGCATCCTGTAGGATACAGTCACCAATGTGCAAAGGGATCAAGCCAGACCTGCTGTGTATTACTCAGGCTATAGGTGGGACATGCTTCAGCACATAAGTGTTTTAGTTCTACATCCTATTTTCAATGTCATAAATCTTTAACAAAAAGGCTCCTTGTCATATTGCTAATGTGAATTATGCTATACAAGAGAATCACAGAATCATAGAATGGTCCAGGCTGGAAGGGACCTCCAAAATTCATCCAGTCCAAGCCACTATGCAGTCAGTAGGGACATCCTCCACTAGGTCAGGTTGTCCAGAGCCCTGTCGAGCTTCACCTTGAATATCTCCAGGGATGGGGCCCCAACCACCTCCCTGGGCAACCTGTTCCAGTGTTCCACCACTCTCATGCTGCAGAACTTGTTCCTAACATCCAATCTAAATCTGCTCTTCTCTCATTTCAAACCATTGCCTCTCATCCTGTCCCTGCAGACTTTGTAAACAGTCTCTCTGCAGCCTTCTTGTAGCCCCCTTCGGGTACTGGCAGGCTGCTATTAGGTCTCCCCAGAGCCTTCTCTTCTCCAGGCTGAACACCCCCAGCTCCCTCAGCCTGTCCTCGTAGCAGAGGTGCTCCAACCCCTGAACCTTTTTGTGGCCCTCCTCTGGACCATTCTTTTCTTCCTTTCTCTTCCCCACCTTTCCTTTCTCTTCTCCACCTTTTTCTTCTCTTTCCCACCTCTCACTTTAAAATATTTTTTAAGTGCACCCTTATTCAGCAATGCACTTAGGCAATATATTTTATTATTGCTTATTAACTTGAAGCACATACTAAGTACTTTGCTGAGACAGGACCACCAAAGCTCTCTCTGGAGGCCAAGATGCCCTTGCTTTGTTACCATTGCACTCTTTAAAATTACACAAAAATACAAACAAAATGTAAAGAAAAAAAAAAAAGGTAAAAAAAATATATTAGTCAGAAACAGATTAGGCAGTTACTTTTCCCTTAATACTACTTTATATTGTTTCCATATTTGGAAACAATGGCATATATTATACTGTTTACTGATGTCATGACTTTAAGTCCACAGTCATCAGATTAAGTCCATTATTGTAATTAGTAGAAATTATGAAGCTGTGAACTGTCTCATCCATCTGGACCAAACAGATTCACGGGTAAGTGAATGGAAATCCTGATTAACATTTTGTTTTGAAAATCTGTCCCCCCAGAACATCCCTGTGTTATTGTCTGGGATTCACCCAGCAGGAAGCACACATTTCTTGACATGAATCCCATCATAAATCTTAAAAATCTCAGGCAGAACCCAAAACATTTGTTTTAATGTGTTATTCATTAAGTTATTTCTTTAAATTGCAGTCTGTTGGCAGCTGTAAAGTCATTCCATTCCAGCCACATGACAGCAATGCTGTACTATGATTTGAGCAGGTCATTAGGTCATTACCACTGGAAAGAATTCAGAAAGAGAATGTGCATATGCCCAAAGGAGAACAATTGTAAAAGAAAATTGTACTCCTAACACAGAATAAAGTGTAAACAATCAAAAAATATTGCTGAAAAATTAATTGCAGCCTATTAGCACTTCTATCAATAATGATTCATTCCCTTACATTCAAGCTCTCCACAAGGAGAGAAAAAAGACAGATAATTTAAAGATACTTTGCCTAGTGTCAGTTAACTATTGTGCCAGCTGAAACATGAGGAGAAGGGTTATTCAGCCTAGCTGTTATGTCCAATTCAGGATTTAATTGATTTCTTAATGGTGATTACAGGTTACACTTCATTCAACAGTTAGTTTGAGAAAAACAAATGCTCGTAGTTCAAGCCAGAAAATCTGTGAGCTCGTGTGCCTCTCATTTCTTTTGTAGCCAACAGCCTGGCCCATTCTAGAGAGCTCCAAGCACTAAAACCCTGTGTGAATCAGGCATGATTCTTGAGCAGAATGACAGAATTTCCACTGTGTGCAACTGCAGTCGTTCTCACAAAGTAAATCACAAACTCTGCCTCCTCATGGAAGGCACTTCAGCCTCAGTGACACTATTGGAACAGGTGATGTCAGGGACATTGTTCCATTTGGCTTTATGCAAAATCTTTGGAAACTAAAGATGTCATCTCAGTGCCAGACCTTGATTTTGTTCTTGTTTTTCTGCTTCTCTCTTGTCTGATTCTTACTACTTCCTTCATGGCAAAAAATAGTTTGTGGTACTATCTACTACTCTTGATCTGGTTTTCCTGCAGTGCATGCCTGATTTGTGACCTGAGATGTTATCATGACCATGGAACTTCAGAGAAACAGTTGATTATAAGGAAGGGGCTACTAGCAAATAAAATTTAACATCAATTTCTGCTCTCAAGGGCAGTTTGAATCCTTGGTGTAGTGACTTTCTCCAGGTAGACTGCAGTTCTCTGCTAAGCTGTACAAACACTTGAGTAAAACTCCACAGCAAGGGTCCAGTATCCACATAAAATAAAAAATTATCTCCCCTTTGAAAGGTACTTATAATGATTGCTAATTTAGAAAATAAGTACAATAAAATGCATATATAATCTATGAAACTTCAAGAATTAGGCATGCATAAAATTCATCCACTTCACAGACAATGACTTCCCAGGGTGAAAAATTTGAGCATGAGTGAACCTCCAAATTTTCTCATAATATGCACAGTAGTTTGGTAGTTCAATGAATATGAAAATAGTGAGGATATGTAATTGCTGAGTGCACAGAAAATGGGGTGGGTGTGTGTGGGGGGGGTGTTCTGAAGATATTGGGGGTTTAGGACTTTTTAAAAAGTATTTATGAATTAACAGGTATCCTTAAATAGATTTTATTGATATCATAGCCTTTTGCATCTCTGTAAATGGAAACTGCACATTTAAATGGCACCTGCATAGGTTTCTTCTTCTAAATGCAAGCAATAGAATGCAACATAGCAAAGATGTAATGAGCTTAGTTCAACGGTAGAGGTGGACTTGTCGTACTTAAAGGTTTTACAGTACAGCTATGGCAAATTTAAGCCATAATTCCACATACCCCTTAACAAACAAACAAACAAACAAAAATCCCAAACAAAAAAAAACCCAAACAACCAAAAATCCACACACAAAAAAAAATCAAAACTCCCCCTTCCTCCCCACTGATCATATACTGTTTAAACACATTAATTTCCAAACACCAACATAGCTCAGTAAGATTTATAGAATTTGTAGACATAGCTCAATCTATGGTATTTGTAACTTTTTAAGTTACTACTTATTAATTAGTTTCAATTGAGTAAATTGTGTGATAAATCTTTTGCTGTGGCTTGTAAGTGCTATTTCTGCAGTGACAGCAGGGTAACAGGAAGCCAGTAGCTCACTAGTAGTCATCAGGGTATAAGTAAGCACTAACTGCACACTGATACATAAAGTTTTCCATTTCTGTTTTATCTAAACCAGTTAATTAGGATAATGTACAACCTATATGGATGCCAGTGGGTAATTAATGCCACCCTCAGTGCAACTAAGGCATGGATTTATGAAATCATCTGTATCAATTTATTACAGAATCTCAGCCTATCCTCATAGCAGAGGTGTTCCGTTCCTTGGATCATCTTTGCGGTACTCCTCTGGACTCGCTCCAACAGCTCTGTGTCCTCCTTCTGCTGGGGACACCAGCAGAACTGGACACAATGTTTGAGGTGGAGTCTCAGCAGAGCAGAGTCAAGGGGCAGTGTCACCTCTCTTGACCTGGTGGCCACACTCCATGCAGCACAGGATACGATTTGCCTTCTGGGCTGCAGAAGTGCACTGCGTGGATTTCCACAAACTACATTTATGAGCCTTTTGGAACTCCAAATGTGGGTCTCTTCTACTGGAGTTTCAATCAGGATGAATCGATTCACAGATCAACAAAATTTCAAAGCAATGTTCACTCAACTTTCCCACTAGCTTCCATGGCTGTAAAACAGAGCCTTGAATGAAAATACACAAACATCACAAGGTTCAGCAATTCAGTAAGGATAAGCAACAGAAGGTCTGATGACTTCTATAAACCTTGGAAACTATTAAAATCTGAATTTCTCGGGAAGGTGCCTCTGTTTCTGTGCTGAGAGATCCCTTGAGAATCAATTTTGGCATTTCTGCTGTCGGCCTCAGCCAAACCCAGTAATTGTTGTTGAGCTGAGAGAAAAATATTTTAACATTTTAAGTTCCATTTTAAGTTAACTGAATTTTTCTTACCTTGGCTTTGCCTGTGTCCTAATTTTGTTCTAATTTTGTATTTTATTTTTAAGGAGTTCATCCATTTTCAGTGCTATCAAAACAATTTGCATGATCATCTTATTGTATGTTTAGTGTTTGTATGTCTGTCTAAGGAGTTGATCATCTCTAGATATTTCAAGTTTGAAATCAAGATAGTCCTTTTACTTTCTAAATTAACTTGTTATACAGCCAGGAACCAGGACAGCAATGGTATTTTCTGCAGCAAGAGGAAATCTGAGCATTTATATTGCTGGTGGAAGAGGCTGATGGTGTTTGGGTTTTTTTTTCTGCAGCAAGATTGTTACTTTTCAGTAATGATAATAATAAAAGTAATATATCTAATAAGTGAAGTTTCATTTCAAATTTACATTATAGTAGAAAAAAAAGGTGAGTAATTTTGCTTTGATAAGTATTGTGTTGGAAAATAGTTTCAAAAATAAAATGGTAGTATCAGGTTTATTTATCTCTTCTGTGCTGTGTTTGGTGAGAGATTTCTGTTCACCACACCATGGTGGGAGCAGCTCTTACAATCATCTCTGTCCCTGTTAGCAGTAAAAGCAGAGCTGCTGTATGCTTCCTCTCCATCACCACTCTGCTACTGGCATCAGCTGCAAAGTTAGCAACTCACACTCCCACATTGACCATTTCTGTGATTTCTGTAGCATGTATTTCAAATCCTAGAAATACTTTTTTCACTGTCCAGAGTCAACATATTTAAATACAACTTTTGTAAGCAGTGACAAAGCACCATTTGTCTGCATACAATGGGATGAGTGGTTTATGGCAGGAAAAATTTCTCTGCCTGTCTTTTAATTATCCCTGCTCAGTTTACCTGTTTCCAACAAGCACAGCTCTTTAGTCCACTATTAAAGAAATTTAATAAAGAAGAAGCAAATTTTCTTTATTATTTTATATATATATAGGTTCTTCTCCCCCTCTACTCTGCCCTGGTGAGACCACACCAGGAGTATTGTGTTCAGTTTTGGGCTCCCCAGTTGAAGAGAGACAGGGACCTGCTGGAGAGAGTCCAATGGAGAGCCACGAGGATGCTTAGGGGACTTGAGCATCTCCCCCATGGAGAGAGACTGAGAGCCCTGGGGCTGTTTAGTCTGGAGAAGAGAAGGCTGAGAGGGGATCTGATCAATGTCTATCAGTATCTGAGGTGTGGGTGTCAATTGGAGGGGGCCAGACTCTTTTGGGTGGTGCAGAGTAATAAGACAAGGACCAATGGATACAAACTTGAACATGGAAGATTTCACCTCAACATGAGGAGAAACTTCTTTACAGTGAGGATGATGGAGCACTGGAGCAGGCTGCCCAGAGAGGTTGTGGAGTCTCTTCTCTGGAGACTTTCAAACTCATCTGGATGCATTCCTGTGTGGACTACCCTGTGTGATCCTGGTTTTGGCGGGGGAGTTGGACTGGATGATCTCTGGAGGTCCCTTCCAACCTCTAACATTCTGTGATTCAGTGCAACAGAAAGGCTCACTAGACTATTGTATAGTTTGCAGTCATGTGGAGCTGTCTTATTCATGACTAGATGATGTTTGCTTGTTCACTGTCCAGAATAAGCCTAAATTTCTTCTTGGTCCTGTCAGGTGTGTGTTTTTCAAGCACAATCTAAAATTAGCATGAATTCTTCAGAGAAAAAAACCAAGCTTTTCTGTTAACAGTGTGCAGTCCCAGGAAAAGACCTTGCTACCTACTATGCAGTGTCTCATGTCTCACAGCCAGGCTGGACTGCCACAATTCTAAAGGAAAAGTGACCACTCCCATTTATTGTTGCATTTTGATATCACCTTTTTATCTTTAAAACTGGAAGACGTGTTCTTACTCTAGATATATTGAATCAATATTTTGTTGGCTGGCATAATTTCACTTGTTTCAGCAGGAGAATGGGCAAGGAGTTGCAGTAATGTCAAACTTAATAATTACAGCAGTGAGTCATTGCTACAGAGCAGCAGAAGAAAAACACAGAGGTCATCTTGTCTTACACTGTTCTGAAGGAATTGTGGGAGGAAATGCGCTGGCAGCAAAAATATTGAGAGCCAAATTAAAAATGTGTTCAAGTTGTCAGAGCTACTTACTGCATTATTCAAGCTTTCAGCAGTTTGCAGAACCCTCATGCCTACTGTTTGCAGAGTTACAAACTCTGTTAGGAATACAACAAAGTTAAATAAAGAGTCCATGAATTTAGCATGCACATGGTTTCTCAAGTTTGGGCTGTAGTTAGGACTGGGGAAAATTTAGTATCATTAGGTTTTTACAGTTGATATTTCTGGATTTCTCCAGTCAGACACGAACTGTGACATTCCCTTTCTTGTTCTCTTTGGTAACTTTTACATCAGTGCAGAGAGATGTGTAGCAAAAGATGTGGTGATTTTTTCTTGCAACTCAGATAAATGGCTTAGCAACAGCACAAAATTGTGTGAGAACAGTGGTGGTGAAGTTGTTTTCATCTTCCACCGTACCCATTTTCTTTGATTTCTCTGAATTTGTGGTATTCTGTTATAAATTCACACTCAGTACAACAGCAAGGCTCATTAGAGAATCATACAGCTTGTGGTAATGTGTGTTTTGTATTCAGGACTAGTGTGTTCCTTTCTTCGAGGGTGGCTTTTCAATTATTTCTAATGATTACTTGCCTCAGCTGCTGTTAAGTTGTGCTAAGTTAACTGATTTTGATTTATGATGAAATATTCAGGTTTGGTTTAATTGTGTTTGTTTATGTGAGGAAGCTACCTTACTGAAACCTAAACCAACTTTGATTTCTTTCTTTTCCCTGAACAAGCATGGTATTTTTAAGAAAAAGCTTTATTTCCTATAAAAGGTAAAGGATGCAAATGGGTGCCCAGGCAACCTAGCTGTAACCTGGACAAAAGCATGGATAGACAGCTTCTGCTCTGCAACTCAGAGCAGTAGAAACTCATGGGGATCTCCACGATCACTACAGGTGGCCCATGCTCTACCTCTGACAAAGAGATGGACTTTCCACTGAATTTACAGATCTGTGCCCACAAGGGATCACAGCATCACAGAATTGTTGAGGTTGGAACAGACCTCTGAGATCTTCAAGTCCAGCCTCTGACCTGACACCACCACCTCGACCAGACCATGTCACTAAGTGCCGCATCCAATCTTGCCTTAAACATCTCCAGGGACAGTGAGTCCACCACCTCCCTGGGCAGTCCATTCCTGTGTCTGATTCCCCTTTCCATCAGGAAGTGCTTCCTAACATCCAACCTAAACCTGTCCTGGCACAGCTTCAGGCCATGACTTTTGTCTTGTCTAAGTTGCCTGGGAGAAGAGCCTGACCCCCACCTTACTGCATATTTCCCTTTCAGCAGCTGTAGAGTGTGATAAGGTCCTCCTTGAGTCTCCTCCAGGCTAAACCTCTCGTCATCAGACTTTCCCTCTTGTCCCTTCCCCAGTCTGGTCACTCTCCTCTGGACCTGCTCCAGCACTTCAAGATCTTTCTGTCTTTATCTCTTAGTGGGAGTATGAAATGATGGAACAGTTGAATACCAGGGTTTGGCTTGCCAGATAATAACCACATTATACTTAGTTCCACGTTTAACAGCATTTTGGCAGGCAGTTTAGCTCCAGCCCCAGTTAGAGCAGTTTTTCTCTAGCATGATTACTTAGATTTTTATCTCCAGTTCAAAACACATTAGCCATCACGAAATCTTTGGAAGATGTCTGTATTACAGAGGTGCTTTCTCTGTTCAGGGACAGCTGCTACCATTGGGAGACCTCATGCAGTTGTGCAACAGGAAAAGGCACACTGGGAAACTTTACAAGGAGCCAACACCATTTATTATTACTTGAGTAGACATCATGTTTTATTCCTTGAAAAAGCAGATGATTTATGATCCTCAAATAATTAATCCAAGCTTTCTTGAGAAAAATATCTGAACTTAAAAAAAGCAACTATCTGGCTTTGAGGTTATTTTAGGTTTTTGCAGGGGGTGTTGTTGGTTTTTACTTGGTACAATTATTGTCTAGAATTGAAGGAGTAACCCTCTATCTCCTCCTAAATGGTTGCAGGCCAGTGGACTTTTGTTCACAAAGGGACTTAATCACCTAAAAATCATTATAAATGGAATTAATTGACTAATGCAACAATTCATAAAACTCTACTAAACTCAGCATCTTTAGGAGTAGGCGTGGGTTTCATTTCACAAACTCAAGCTGGCTAAAATTTTGATGCAAGGGTGAACCAGCTGGATAATACAGGTTCAATCCTTCCTCAAACTCAAATATTTCAAAACTAGAGGACAAAACAGTGGCAGTCATATGGTTTGTCAAAACAAAGATGCTTCCCACATGCCTAATGTGGAGGAGAGGCAGTGAGAGCTTACCTTTGTCTGCACTTACTTGTGCAGATATATTCCCATGCAAGTGTATGTAGTGACCAGCAGGTTAGAAGAAGAACTAAGATGTAGTTACCCTCCACTCCTATTAAGTTAGGAAAAAATGGAAAACCCACGAGGAGAAGGCTCAGAATAGGCATTTCTGGGTATAGGATAATGATGCCCATGCACCCATTTTGTTCAGTGACCCCTTTTACCAAAATTAACAACCCATCCCTTGAAGAGTGATCAGAATTTGGGACTTCTTCTTTCCCGCCAGCCATGCAAAATGAGCAGGCAGCAGAGACGTTTTAGCCTGCAGAGAGACACAGAAGGGAGGTGGGAATTTGGAGACATCTCTCTGCAGTTTTTCCTAATGCCTTGCTCCTTTGGGGAAAACTTTGTACACCAAGTGTTATTAATTTCTTTAGTGTTTTCTTACACTACGTGGTTGGGTTTTTATTGGACTAAGTGGGTTTTACAGTGTTGTGATTATAGTGATTGCTAATAAAAAGATCTGGCTAACATTGTCTTTCTGACTGAAGTAAACACTATTTGCTTCCTAACCTGACTTTATGAGACTCCTGTGAGCTTTGGCGTTGCTGAGACAGTGAGGATGTATGGCCATCTAAAACCCGACTGCAGAGATCGTCTGACAAAGTAATTTTCCTATCAACACAACCTCAGGGAAGTTTCTTTTGTTCTGAAAATAAAATAAATTTTTTTTTTTTTTTTTAAATTAGGCACAGCTTGCAAAATGAGGCAAAAGTCCAATAAATGAAGTTGGGGCAAATGCCAGCCTTTTGTTTGTATGGGAGAGAGAAATGAACATGAGCAAAAATAAATCTCAAGATAAATCTCAGAGTAATCTTGTCTAAACCAAGCATCCTTTGATAGAGTGACATGGTAATTATGGGTTAATCGCCACTGTAATTGGACAATAACATAATGCAATGACCTTTCCTCTCGTTTTTCTGTGCATGGCACTGTAATTGTGAACTTAGGTCAGGTGTGCCCGGGTTCCCAATATTTCCTTGCTGGGACAGAGGTTCTCCCTTCAGCATCCCTTCAGCTGGCATGCCTGGCTTTGGGCATTAAAGCACTGAGCACTATAAATGCCCTTTTACTTACTGGATCTGTGCTCAGGCTTCTAGCTCATAGTTTGACTGGTTGACAATGCTACTTAACAAAAGGGATATTGAGAATTGCAAAACATGAAAGCTTTTGTGGTTTGAGCTCTAAAGTTATTCTCCACTCATCTTTCAGAGACAGCTTTGGCAGAGCTGGGTTCCTGGCTTGTGCTGTAGCTGGTAGAATTAAGAATTCAGAAACTGCTGAAATCCTCTTTGGAGGCCAGGGATTAATAACATGGCTGCTGCTAACTGGGACTGCTGCTTCTGTGCCACAGTAAAGAGACCACCTACTCAAATGCCCCATTTTCCTGGCAAGGTGTTCCAGATCTCTGGGCATTGCTCCTCATTCTCTTTTCTGTCTCTGACTCAGAATCATGGAGTCATTCTGGTTAGAACAGACCTGTGAGATCATCTAGTCCAACCATTGACCCGACACTGCCAGCTCACCACTAAACCATGGCCCTCAGCCTGACACATACAAAACTTTTAAACCCCTCCAAGGACGGTGACTCCACTGCCCTGAGTGGCTGTTGCAAGCCTCTTCCCCTTCATCTTGTTTTCCAGGGCAGACCCTTGTACCCTGTTCTGCTCTCAGGCACAGATGATGTGCTGCTATAAATACACCAGAGAACCCTGACCGTCCCCGTTTTACCCCCGAGACAACAAAGAGGTTTGAGTCAAAATACAAGACATTTCTGAATTGTCTGAACGCACTTCATAGAAGGCAAACCTGGTGAGGAAATTGATATGGATATTTTCTTTTTCTTTTTGGTGACACAAAGTGTTTTCTCTTGCTGTTCCAGGCTCTATTTAAAAGGTCACAGTGGGACAGCTGGAAAGCAGAGCAGTCTGATCTTACATGGTGCTGAATTCAGTACGAAAGATGCTGACAATGACAACTGCATGTGTAAATGTGCTCTCATGTTGACTGGAGGTGAGTATTAAGCTGGAAAATTGTTGTCCAGTGCTAGGAATTTACTCTGTTTTCCTAAAGCAACCATAGATGAAGTTGCATTCACAGATGTGTAAGCAGTGTGTGAAAATTCTTTCTATTATTATTACACCTACTCTTTTCTGTATATGTATATTGTGGTGATGCCAATACCTCAAGATTCTATCAGCAGGGAAGGGATTACTCAGAGAGGCAGTCAGTCTATTCCTGCACTGCAGCTGTTGCAAGTGTCAAAGGGGAATTCATACGTTAGAGTTATTGTTAAGGCAAGAAAGGCAAAGAAAGAGAGAAGAAGCTAAGAAATTCAGAAGGAGAAAATTATTTTGTGAAAAATGGAAGAATCAGCCAGAAAAAGAAGAAAGAAAATGTAGGGAATTTGATATTCTAAAGCACAGTCTAAAACCAATCAGAATCTGAAAATGCAATACATTATCTATGTCATGTGATCCACAATTATAATGATTCACCTCTCTGAGCATAATACATAAATTCTTATATACAAAATTAGTGTAATGGTTAATTCAGTCACCTGTGAATGGCTAGACCTGCAACCCCTTGTTCAAATTGTGGCACTTAGCTGTTCTGGAAGATTTAAAATGGATTTTTAGTGAGCTGAGTCAAGCTGAGGAAGAAAAGAGAGAAGAGCTGAGGTGGGAGAGAGCACAGAGAGGTTCTAGTGGAGTGGCTTAAAGCGGCAGGTCAGTGTGACTGCAGCAAGGATAGTGCATACGACTGATACTTGTTCTCTCCAATTCAGAGAAGAAATTTCTGAGATTATCTCCCAATAAAGACATTTAAAGCTCTGCACAAGACGAGAACTTTCTCTGGCAAACTGTGCTTACTCCTAGTTCCTACATGGGCAAGCTCATTTGTGTCTCTAGGATACCATATTAAAGCAGAAAACTTAAGTTGGTATTACTTGGTTCGTTGACTGTGTGGCCAGGAAAGGGCCTTGTCTTCACATCTGATCTTCTTCAGAGACTCCCTTCAGTGATTTCTGACTTTCCTGCAGCATACAAATTGTTCAGCATTTTGGGTCAGACTGTTAAACTGATATCATTTGTGGTTACTGGCACTGTGACTGAATCCAGCTCAGGCCACATTCAAGCATAGATGAGCCTCTGAAGCTATCAGCTGCTAACAGGAGTTGCACTCTCGGCACTGGGAACCTGTAGCAAATACACAGCTTAGCTCCTAATTCTCTTCTGCCAGTTGGAAATGTCTCCTTTGGGAAAGTCTTTAAGCAGCCAATTTTTCAAGCTTTCCTGCCTTACACTAGTGATACCATATTCCAATTCAGCATGGGAATCTTCCTCCATTAGACAGATGACCACACACTACCTTCCTGTTTCTATCAAAACAGAAGCTAACCAGGTAGTTCTGAGTAAGATCATGGTTAGTAAGCCTATAGTTTATTTTCATTAAAACTGTTGACCTGTCCCTGTAGGGAAAAATGCTAAATTAAAGTTTCTTACTTCCAGGGCAGGCCAGAGTCTAGCGAAAAGCTCCTAAATGTGAGTCGTATCTGTGCTGAAGTGCAGACTCATTCATGCATCCAAGCTGCCTGGAAATACTTCTGCTCCCAGACAACTAATTCTGGGAGTCAAGGGTTTTGTTTATTTTCCTGCCCTGACATCTATGGCAGGTCACTGCCTTGCTAAGGTCAGTGGTACAACCACTCCACAAGGTTCACATATATTTTGCTGCAGAAGTCCTGTAAATCAACAGGAAATCCCCATATTGGAACATGTGGTAGCAAATGAAAGGAATAAGGACGAAAGGGGAGAATTACCAAAGGCTGAGAAAACCACAAAACAGAACAAATCACTGCAGAATAAAAGGACATGAAGTTAGCCTTTGGAGATAGCTGAGTCCAGCCTTTTGGACTAGACTCTGAGTGCTAGTCTCTTGCAGAGGCTGCACAGCACTGAGTAAGCTGCAGTTCTTCAAGAAGAGAAATATTTTAATCATGCTAGAGTTCTCCTCAAACATTCTGCTATGCTTTGCTCCTTGAAATGTCTTTCTCATTCCCTGAGTAATATCAGAAAATTGAATTAGACACCAAAACCTCTGTTTAGTGGGTAGATTGTAATTTTGTGCTACAGACAACGACTAATAAAGAAAAGTAGCAATGATAACAGGTTTTGGAAAACCTCTTTTTCTTCCCAAAGATATCAGACTCTGTTAGTTTTGGCAGCATAACAGAGAGCTCTTTAATGATGAATGATATGAAATCTACAGGCAGGTTTCTAGCTATCTTGACAGCTTGGGTGAGCCAGTTATCTCTGTGAGGTGAACTGAGTATATTTATGTCAAGAATAAAGGCTGAGATAAGCTGAAGCTCAAGACTGCGATATGGTTATAGCCAAGGCTGAAAATAAAAGTGTAAGGGAAACACATTTCTCTCTGAGGTCTTACTAGTTGTCAGTTTTATTTGGGCTCTATCAAAACTATTATTCTCTTGTCCTTTCCTCCCTCTTCCTCAGAATAAGTAGTGAAATATTGGGATAAAAATCCAATAGCATCAGCAGGGGTTGGTACATAGAATCATAGAATTATAGAATCATAGAATCATAGAATCATAGAATCAAGAAGGCTGGAAGAGACCTCAAGGATTATCGAGTCCAACCTGTCACCCTAAACCTCATGACTATCTAAATCATGGCACCAAGTGCCACCTCCAATCCCCTCTTGAACACCTCCAGGGATGGTGACTCCACCACCTCCCTGGGCAGCACATTCCAATGGCCAACCACTCTCTCTGTGAAGAACTTTCTCCTCACCTCCAGCCTAAACCTCCCCTGGCGCAGCTTGAGACTGTGTCCTCTTGTTCTGGTGCTGGTCGCCTGGGAGAAGAGACCAAACCCCTCCTGGCTACAACATCCCTTCAGGTAGTTGTAGACAGCAATGAGGTCACCCCTAAGCCTCCTCTTCTCCAGGCTAAACAGTCCCAGCTCCCTCAGCCTCTCCTCATAGGGCTTGTGCTCAAGGCCTCTCACCAGCCTCGTTGCCCTTCTCTGGACATGCTCCAGCAATTCAACATCTTTCCTAAACTGAGGGGCCCAGAACTGGACACAGTACTCAAGGTGTGGCCTAACCAGTGCTGTGTACAGGGGTACAATGACCTCCCTGCTCCTGCTGGCCACACTATGCCTGATGCAGGCCAGGATGCCATTGGCTCTCTTGGCCACCTGGGCACACTGCTGGCTCATGTTCAGGTGGCTGTCAACCAGTACCCCCAGGTCCCTTTCTGCCTGGCTGCTCTCCAGCTACTCTGACCCCAGCCTGTAGCTCTTCTTGCCTTTTCAGGAACCATGCTGTGCTACTGGGCTCAATCTTAATGTGGATTTGAGGGACTGGCTTCAAAAGTACGTGAATGATCTGGGTTCTTAGTCCCTGTGAGCTTTACAAGGTAGTTAAAGGTGGTAGCTGCTTTTTAGTGACCTGGAATATTTAAGTTAAACACGGTTGGTTTATTTTAGAAGGAGACAAAGCATATTTATTGAAGTAATTTATTCACTTAAAATTAACATGTGTCAAAATAGTAAAAAACACCTCTAGCATGAAAATATCTGCTAAGAACTGGTACCACACCTCAGGCCAGACAACTGAATGAAAGGTCATATCCCCATATCATTTCCAGCACTGTTCTGAAGAGTACCCCAGCGGGGTACATGCACAGCTCTTTGCAGGAAACAGCACATCACACATGAGAAACTGTCACCAGGATGAAGCACGCAGTAGATGTCCAAAGCACTTCATGTAGATTTCCAATACAAGAACATTTAACATCTCTGGATCAGATTTGTGGCCACAAGGCCAAGTTAGAGCATCTCACCAGCACAGCACCTAACAGCTGAGCCCCAGAAATTGTTTGTGCAATTGTCTCAGTCACATGAAAATGATTTATAGTACTGTATCAGTGTGAGAGCTGAAATCCCCCCACACCGACAATAACCAGGCTGGCTCAGTCCTGGCCTTATAGCCAAAGAGGCTTCAGGTCATTTGCTTTGTCTTGCATTGGCTGCAGCCTGAGATATTCTCAAAGGCATTTACCTTTCTGTGGGTGAGAAACAAGAACGTTACTAAAATTTTGATCCTTGAAATAGCTTCATAAAGTGACTGAGAGCCCTCCTAGGTGTCTTTCTAGAATGCAGGAACATAGAGTCATTGAAATAACTTGGTTTATTTTACTGGAAGCAGACATCTATCCAGCTACAGTCCCCTGTCTCTGACAGCAGTCAGCAGCAGATGCCTCAGTACAGGCATAAGAACAATGCAAATAAATTATACTTCCCCTGAGTATTTTCCCAGTATCTTGCACCTCAGAGGCTTCCCAAGACAGACACAGTTCCCATGTATTTAGCAATCCTCAATGTATTTCTCATCTAACAAGTGAGAGACTGCTGAATGAGAATCTTGGTCAGTGGTGCACTCATTGCCTGTTGCTTCAGTGCTTTGTTCTCCAATTGGTGAATTTTATGAGTCCCTGGTAAGAATGGAATGGAGCATTCTTGTCATGACTTGGAGGGAAGTTCTTGGCT
This sequence comes from Indicator indicator, assembly GCF_027791375.1. NCBI lineage: Eukaryota > Metazoa > Chordata > Aves > Piciformes > Indicatoridae > Indicator > Indicator indicator. The sequence continues at coordinate 29,470,773 of NC_072021.1, read as the reverse complement.
GAATAGAGAAACCTGACTGTACACTTTCCAATCAGTTTCTCGTACAGTTTGTTTGAAACAAACACTTTGGATGTGGCAACCTCACCACACTTCCAAGTACCCACCTGCTTACGTATGAAAACATCAGTTTTTAGGATTTATGGACATTGTTGCTTTCATCAAAACACCATTCAGGAAGTATCAATTATACTGCCTAAGTAATTGGAATATTGATTGATGCTAAAAAAGTTAGAGATATTTCCTTAGGCATATGAATACTTCACACTGTTAACAACATTATTGCTATTTGTTATATCGGAGGTTAGTGTGGACAGCAGAACAAAGGATTACGAGAACACCAAGAAGTGACTAACTGAAAAGTCAGTCTGTTGTTATATTTAGGTGAGAACGTGATTTCATGTTATTTTTACCTCAAAACCAAAAGGTCCTTATAAAAAGGAATGTGCTATCCACTTGTATGGAAAGCTAATAGCTTTTAATTTTATTTCGTAACATCTGGATTCTAATTTTAATCCTCAGGATGTCAAGTGCCTAAGTGATAGTCTAGGCAACTCAACATTCTAACAAATAAAACAACATAAGCCTGAAAATGAATTCTAGGGGTCAAAGACAGAGTCTACCTCCTGTTTCTCTCTTTCTGTTCAAGATTTCTAGTGACAGGGATTTATTACCACAACATCATCTGTTACTGAGTTTGGCTTGCTCTAAGGAAGTAAGCTTGTTGACTACACTGAGTCTATGACAATTTGTGTGCTCCATCTCACCTTAGCCTCCATCACTGCAAAGAAGAGACCATTCTTTCACCTTTCTTTGAAGAGCTGCCCTTTTCCAACAGCTTTTAATTGCTGATTTTGAGATTGTTGGCAATCTGTTGGATTCTGGACTAAACTCTAAATCTTTCCTCTCACATTCAGTCCTCTTTCAGACTTTGTCCAGTGGCTCCACATGCAGCTTTAAATGCCAGCCAAATCTGCATCCAGTCTTCCAGCTGAGAAGTTACGCATGCAAAGTCATCTAACTGTAAAGTACAGAATGGCAGAAATGTTGAAATCTTTCATAAACTAAACGCTAAATCTTCTGAACACTGAAGGCTGTTTCAGTCTCTGGCTTTGTTGCCAAATACACTACATTTTATGGACAAACCCAAAGGGCTAGAAATAAATATTGGGGTTTCACAGGTTCCATTTATCCAAGAAAACCATACAAAGGTACTACTCAAACACACTCTGGGTCTTACTGACTGCATTTGGAGCCATTCAGTGTACTCAGGAGGAAAAGCACGGGGCAGGGGGGGGGGGAGGAGAGGGTGAAGAAAAATTCTGCTCTCGAATGTCGTGAGTTGAGGCACCTATTCTTTCAATGTGTAAAAAAACAACTAAGGACCTCTCAGCAAACACAAGCAGACACTAGCAATTAGTTCCCAGTGCATGCTAGACTTGCAGTTCACTCATTAATTTATGACTACTAAGTAATTAAAAAATGTTACATATATATGTGCATAATTACAATTTATACAGCTAGCTAGGAAAGGAAAGCTGTTAGCTCTGGCATGCAAAAACCTTTTCAATATTGCTTTGAACAAGAAATTCTATCATATAAAAAGTTACACTTGTGACTACAGAAAACCATTGTAAAAATAATAACAGCAAAATAAAAACCAGGGAAAAAAAAACCACAGCACCCCAACCCCCAAATTAGATAAAATAAGAAACATTTTAATGTAGTATTAGGAAACATCCCTTTGACAATTCATACGCTCTCACTAACAAGAACAGTACAATAGGGAAAGAAAATAGTTAAAAAAATGCTTATTAAAACACACTTTGAATTTGAAAGGAATTTATTAGGAGAGATTAGAGCAGATCCTCACAAAACATTTACACATTTATGTTGTTTCATTCCATTTTTAATATAGATTTTGTAGGGCACCACTAAAAAACTCCTCAAAAGGAAAGAAAAAGAAAAGGCCATTTAGGCATCTGTAACTGTTCCTTTAAGATGAAATGGTAACTAAGACAGCTAGCCATGTCTTCATCCCAAGACCATAAACAGACCCCAGCTACATCTGTGTTCCAGTTTTGAAAAATGGGAATTAGATTTTTCTCTGTTTAACTTTGTCTTGAGTTTCTACAAGATGATACTCTGGTTACAGTAAAACATCAGCCACACAGCTTTCCCTTTCCTTGGTTATTGCCCCCTTAGGTATAGCATAGTAATCAAAGGGAGGTCAATCGTATCAAAATAGGAGTTTGCCAGAATTTATCTGGCATAAATTCTTCCCTCAAGATTTCATTATGAAGTGTTACTTCTAAAAAAGCCCACTAAGTATTAGCCAAAACCTAAGGAATTACTTCACAAGACAAGAAACATAAATTACATGGATCTGAATACAAAGGACAGTGTAAGCACTGGATGTGGAGGTTAATCATGCTCAGCATCACATCAGTAGTGGTAAGGCATGGTTTAAAATACCTTCCTACAACACATTTGTTATAGGTAGATAAAAGAGTGACCCCTGAATATGGTGAGTTCAGAGGATTCCCTAGGTTAGTGCATATTGTCCAAAAGGAACTTCTCATAGTTTAATTCCATTTCCAGAAGTCAAAGTGAAAAACACACTGAAAATTTGAAGTTCCACATTTCAGTCTACAGTGATAGCTTCACAATTTGCCAGATGATCAGTTTGCCACTAAGGCTTGCAGGTGGTCCTGGGCAGATTACAAGGCTGTCATGTGCAGGCTGGAAGGACTTCTCAAGATAAAGTGCCAGTGAAGCACCAAAAGCAAAAGCTGCCACCTGATCTTTATGATCTCATTTGCCTTCATACATAAAGGCAAATGTTCAGTACATCCATGTTGTATGGAATCACAGGGGCAAGAAGGGACCTCAAAAGCTTGTCCAGTCCAACCCCCCTGCCAGAGCAGGGCCTAGAGCAGATCACACAGGAACATGTCCAGGCAGGTCTTGAATATCTCCAGAGAAGGGGACTCCACAACACCCCAACCCTCTCACTCAAAAAACCAAACAAGTGAAATTATGAAAAATAGTTAGGAATTGTAGGTCTTTTTCAGAGGTTTATGTGAAAGAGGCAAATGGTGATACTGCTTAAACACACTAAGCAGTTTATTTATCTTTGTTGTTCTTACTCTCATTTCATACTGCATTTGAAAACAGAATGAGTTAGGACTTAAATACTTGTCCACCTCTACATAAAAATGTGCATTCTCCAGCACTGCTGGTTGTAGAATGGTCCAAAAAGGGAAAATATGAAAATGCTCTCACTGCCATCACATCAGCAGTATTTACAAGCCTGGGATATCAGAATTTGCTATTCAGCCGAGCCTATAAAACAGTTTGAATTTTATTTGTCTTAACGATTTCAGGGTGGTGGTTTGATGCCTGTGGCCCCTCCAATCTCAATGGGATGTTCTACACAGCTGGGCAAAACCATGGAAAGCTCAATGGCATCAAGTGGCATTACTTCAAAGGCCCCAGCTACTCCCTGCGCTCCACCACCATGATGATTCGGCCCTTGGACTTCTAAAGGCATTCTTCAGGGAATCCTGCACCAAACCAGGTCAGCACTACCCTCAGCAGCACCACTTTCACAGTCTGAAGGTAAAAGGTGGAGTGCTTCCAGAAAGCAACACATAGGGATGATGCAAAGTCACTTCAGTATCACTCTGTAACCTGCAAAACTCCCCAGCAGTCACCCCGCTCTCTGCTGACTGAGGGAGGCATGGTTTGGAAGAAGATGACTGCAATGATTTTCCAGAGAACAACTGGATCAGTAATCCTGCCTGAACCTGGTGGTTCTCAGTGGATGTTCAACAAAAGAGGCAAGTCCCAGATTGTTCAGCATCAGCATTGGAAGAACTGAGGTGTGTCAGCCACAGTCTACTGAGACAAATGATGCTCAGCAGTGCAACGTCAGCAGCATAACCTATGAAAAAGGAGTACAGATAGACCTTTATTCAAACTCATCTTAAAGCACTCAGGATGATGACCCCAAATATCATTTCTCTTAAATTAACTAACTTTGAGTGGTAGATGGATTTATGTTAATCCCAGAGTCAAATCATTTGTGTGAATATTATTTTTCATTAAACGCTTTAAGGAGATGTTTCCCATAAATAAACTGAGTCCAACATTAGAAGAACAATAAGGGTGAAAAGCATAAATTATTCAGTTGCTCTGTAGAGGTAAATTAGATAATGGGTATAATCCCTGAGCTAGGATTTATAGTGTGATAACAAAAGTAGCTGTGTTTTGAGGCTTTTTTTCTCCTTTCATTAAAAGCAGTCTGGCTGTCTTATAGGAAAATTAATGGAAGGTTTAAAGAATGTGAAATGTTATCCTAAAGAAAATATGGGATTTTGCATGGAATATTTCCATCCAAAGTATGCAGGGTATATAAAAATTGCAGAAGGGCATAGCTTAAGGCAGTGGATTCATTTTACAGTGTCCTTGCATGTGCACCATTTATCAGTATTTTATTTTTATTACATTGTGGTGAGTATCAGAAGCATGCCAGTTCTACACAGTGCTTGAGCTACAATTAAAAAAAAAAAAACAAACAACAAAACCAAAATTCCTCAGAACTGCATAGAAAATAAACACCAAGTTGTGAACTTGTAAATAGCATGTTTATATTTCCTGTAAGGCTCACTTCACTTGTACAGGCAGCCCTGACCCTATGCCAAGGGTGCAAAACCTCAGAAGGATATAAATATTAAAAAGAACTTTAGAAGACTTCACAGGCTGCTACCAAGCAATTTTGATACAGTAAAAAATTGCAGCAGTGTGGGGCAAGGTGCATACCCTTGGAAAACAAGGTCCATACCCTTGGTGGCCCAGGAGGGTATGGAGAAGACTATTTACAGTGCCTTGTGATTTAGCCATAGTAATAAAGTGGATTTGGGAGAGTAATCTGCAGTCATTTTACTTCTGCTATGTATAAAATGGAAAGGTTCACCTTGTTCCCACTAAAATATAAAGTAGCATCCTCACAGAGTGAATTGGGACCAACAGAACAGGCAAAACCTGCACATGGGGAAGGGTTTTCTTGCCTATTTGTTGCTTTGTTGAATTCACACAGGATGTTAGGGGTTGGAAAGGACCCCTGGAGATCAAGTCCAACCCCCCTGACAGAGCAGGAGCATAGACTCTAGTCCAGGTCACACAGGAATGCATCCAGAGGAGACTCCAACAACCTCTCTGGGGAGCCAGTTCCAGTGCTCTGTGATCCTTAGAGTAAAGAAGGTCCTCCTCATGTTGAGATGAAACTTCCTGTGCTGTAGTTCACATCCATAACTCAAACTATTCTGTCCCAAATTATCAATCTCTAAGCTGTGCAGGAAGTGTGGATAAAATGTTTGAAATAAAAAGAGAGCAACTTGGGCTCTATGAGGAGACTCATGACTGAAAACCTCAGCTGCCACTTCAAAGAGATGCTAGAATACAAACCCCAACCCTTCCACATGTGGACAAACTGCAGCTAGGCTGGAAACAAATCTATAGCGATAAAATATTTCTTATTTTATCACAATGCATGTTTCATTTTGACCTCATTGAGAGGAGCTGCTAAAAAGGAAGTAAATTAAGTAATGGTCAATGGTACCACTTCCAGTGGACAGCCAGTCACTGGTGGTATCCCCCAGGGATCACTGTTGGACCCCATCCTATTCAATATCTTTATTGATGATCTGGATGAGGGGATTGAGCCAGTCATCAGTAAGTTTGCAGGTGACACCAAGCTGAGAGCAGGTAGGAGAGCTCTGCAGAGGGACCTTGCCAGACTGGTCAGATGGGCAGAGTCCAACAGGATGACATTCAACAAGTCCAAGTACCAGGTTCTGCACTTCAGCTCCAACAACCCCATGCAATGCTACAGGCTGGGGTCAGAGTGGCTGGAGAGCAGCCAGGCTGAAAGGGACCTGGTCATACTGATTGACTGCAGCTGAACATGAGCCAGCAGTACACCCAGGGAGCTAAGAAGGCCAATAGCATCCTGGCCTGGATCAAGCAGAGTTTGGCCAGCAGGAGCAAGGAAGTCATTCTTCCCTGTGCTCAGTACTGGTTAGGTTACACCTTGAGCGCTGTGACCAGTTCTGGGCCCCTCAGTTCAAGAAAGATGTTGAGATGCTGGGATGTGTCCAGAGAAGGGCAACAAGGCTGGGGAGGGGTCTGGAGCACAGCCCTGTGAGGAGAGGCTGAGGGAGCTGGGGGTGTTTGGCCTGGAGAAGAAGATACTCAGGGCAGACCTCATTGCTCTCTACAACTGCCTAATGGGAGGCTGCAACCAGGTGGGGTTGGTCTCTTCTCCCAGGCACCCAGGGACAGAAGGAGAGGACACAGTCTCAAGCTGCACCAGGGGAGGTTTGGGCTGGATGTTAGGAAGAAATTCTTCACAGAAAGAGATTGGCCATTGGGATGTGCTGCCCAGGAGGTGGTAGAGTCCCCATCCCTGGAAGTGTTTAGAAACAGCCTGGATGAAGCACCTGGTGCCATGGGTTAGCTGATCAGGTGGTGTTGGGTGATAGGTTGGACTTAGTGATCTCAAAATTCTTCTCCAACCTGGTTAATTCTGTGGTTCTGTAATTGCCTTTTTTACATACTTACCTTTATTTCTTACAGAGGTACAGCAGAACTCCATCAAGTTGTTCCTCTATAAGGCAGTTCCCATTTTCCTAACTCAGAAGCCAAACTTGATTTTTGAGGTACTAAGAAGGCTCGTAAAGGAAATCTGTTTAAATGTAACGCTCAGGAGAATTTGGAGATTAGTTGCTGAAACAATCACCTTTAAATTAACATATATTTCTGGAGTCACAGAATCACCAGAGTTGGAAGAGGCCTCTAAAGGTCATCCAGTTGAACCCCCCTGCCTCCCCCACCATCCCCCGATTTTTTCTTCCCAAGGCAGCTCCTGCTCCCTCTACACCACCCTCCCCCCTGCCTAAACAGCTCCTGCACCACCACCATCACCCCTTGTGCAACCATCCCAGAGCCAGGAGCAAGACCCCCAAGCAGCCAAGGTACCACAGAGAGGAGCTCAGCCCCATCCCTGGATGATATTGGAGCAGTTGTCAGGCCTAGCCCTACCTAGCCAGGGGGCCACCAGGCCCCCCAGCCTTTGAGTCCCCATCACCCAGTGTGCACCAGAGGTACTCACCAGAGAGAAGAGGAGGACCCTCAGCCCAGATGGGCTCAGCTTGGGGCTTCTGCCTCTCCTGGGGGGGTTAAAAAGGGGAGTGGGCAGGGAGGGCAAAGTGGCCACACCTGGGGTGGGAGGAGACCCCCAACAGAGCCCAGGTGCTCTGGATTTGAGGGCAAAAAGGGGGAAATGGGGTGGAAAAAGGGCAGAGTGTGAAAGCTGTGTTATTGAGACAGAATGGATGTTAAAACAATATTCAAGTAGGAATCAGTGACTTGCAGTGATTGCCAGGTGCTTACGAGGGCTAGTGCCAGGATGTTCCACTCCTCTGGGATATTAGATAATTTATTGACAAGCCCAAACGGGGTTCTGATAGGCCAATACTAAGTTCAATAAACAAACAAACCCACACCTTAGCTTCTGCTAAGGTAATTGTGCAGCTATCATCTCAGCAAACTCTTGATCTGGACCCAGAGGGTGCTTTGGGCATTGTTTTCCCACCCATCTGTGTGTGTGGGAGGAGGCTTGCTCCTGAGAGCAGGCTGTGTGCAGCCAGGACACTGCTGGGCTGCAGCTGAGCCAGTGGGCTTAGCTGTCAGAGTTGAACTCCCCTCCAGCTGAACAGGAGCGACCCATGCCACAAGGAGCCCTCTGCTCTCTCCTGCTGGGTGTGCAGACAGTAGGAGAAGGAGAGGGAAACCCTTTGCTCTACAGGCACAAGTGCAGGAATTACAAATAAAGGAAAGAGAAGAGAGAGTTCTTGCAGAAGGAGAGCTGCACAGGTCTACCATGAGCAGTTCTCTGGTCCTACTACCTGGGCATCAGATCCAAATGTGAGTAGGGGAAGATCTCAAGAATTGACCATTGGAGGCTGAAGGAAGCATAACTGGGAATAAGTGGGGAAAGCAGCCCTGTAGAATCACAGCATCATTAAGGTCGGAAAAGATCTTTAATGCCATGGAGTCCAACCATTACCCAACTACCATGACCACTAACCTGTGTCCTGAAGCACCACATCTACAGCTTCTTCAACACCTCCAGGGTTGGTGACTCCACCACCTCCCTGGGCAGCCTGTTCTAACAGCTCACCACTCTTTCCATATAGAAGTTTTTACTAATACCCAATTGGCACAACTTACAGACTCACACAGAATCCTCCAGGTTGGAAAAGTCCTCAGAGATCATCAGGTCCAACCTATTACCTGATCCCTAACACCTCCTGACAACTAACCCATGGCTCCAAGTGCCACATCCAATCTATTTTTGAACACCTCCAGGGGAGGTGACTCCACCACCTCCCTGGGCAGCACATTCATTGCACTCTTGCTGAGATCAGGCACAACAAAGATCTGAACCTTTTCTAAAGGATGATGATAACAGAGTATTTTCTCTCCTTTTTTTTTTTAATTTTCTCCCCCCCCCCCCTTTTGTTTTGTTTGTTTGATTTTTGTTTTGTTTTCGTGTAGCATTTTATATCTATGGAATAGATAAAACCTGCTTGGGTGATTTTTTTTAAACCTCTCTTCTTAAAGATCACAAAGTCCTGCAGGGTTCCCTGGTTTGTTGCCAGTTGATATTTAAGTGGGAAGGCCTTTATGTTTGTGTATTTGTATATATTTATATATATATTTGAAATAATCTTAGCCTAAGGGTTAATTTGCTGTTTTCTGCTGAATAAGTTACCAAACTCCTCCTTACTCTGCAGTTTCTTCACAAAGCTGTTTTTGTCTGGGTTTTGAGCGTTTGTGTTCCAGTGATCACTGGAACATAAAATCCCTGCTCCTTCTGCTTCCATATTCTCCAGAGTTACACTTTTGCAGGTCTCCAAGTGAGGAATGCCATTTTTGAAGATCCGCTTGCAAAAGGCCAAACACATTTAGAAGTCAAAACCATGCCAGTTACTGTTTATTTATCTGGGTTTGAAAACAACAAAAAATGTGAATTTCATTTCCTGTCCTTTATAATAAAACATGTGTAAAAAGTTGTGGAGTCTGTGATTTTCTTTGCCTCAAGTATACATTTCTCTGTCAGGCTGAGGACCTTTTACAAGCCATTATTTCTCCTTGTAAGAAAAACTAATACATTTAGACAAAACCTAAGAAGGAAGCCTGGTTAGAGTTTGTCCAGAAATTAGCCTTTCTAGCTTTTCAAATACCTGTTCCAGTATTTATTATCCAATTTCCTTAGTGAAAATCATGTGACTATATCTCTTATTTTAAGTTTGAATCCTACAACTCTCTATCAATCTTTAAAGTAAATGTTTCTTGAATTCCATAGCCAGAGATACAAACTGAAGTGTGATTCCCATTTCTCTTGCCTTACGATGTCTTCTCCTACCATCCACGCAATCATATTGCATGGCAGTGACAAATCTCCATTGATCTCTTAGCCAGAAATGCCTATCCAATTGTATGCCTTTTGACACTACAGGGATCACTTTTAACATCTGGCTGTAGTCAATTTATCCTCATTCTTTCAGGAATTTTTGCTTAATTGAATTTGCTCCTTGTGCTAATTCAGGCCAAGCTAATTTTTAAAATGAACACTAAACTGCATATGTAAGCATGCTTTGTTCCTGGAGTTGAACATGCATGTACTGCACGAACTGAAGAGTTGCAGTTAGTGGAAATGGTCTTTCTGGATTTGGTTCATATTACAGGCTCACAGGATCACAGGATGCCAGGGGTTGGAAGGGACCTCTGGAGATATTCCAGCCAGAGCAGGACCATAGAATCCAGCACAGGTCACACAGGAATGCATCCAGACAGGGCTGGAAAGGCTCCAGACAAGGAGACTCTACAACCTCTCTGGGCAGCCTGTTCCGGTGCTCTGTGACCCTTACAGTAAAGAAGTTTTTCCTCATGTTGACGTGGAACCTCCTGTGCTGTAGTTTCCATCCGTTGTCACTTGTCCTATCACAAGGTGCAACTGAACAGAGGCTGTCCCTGTCCTGACCACCAGTCCTCAGATATTTACAGACATTGATCAGATCCCCTCTCAGTCTTCTCCTCTCCAGACTAAACCACCCCAGGGCTCTCAGGCTTTCCTTGTCAGGCAGTGCTCCAGTCTCTTCAGCATCCTGGTAGCCCTCCCTTGGATTCTCAAGTATAAATGTCATTTTTCTTGGAAGATACTAAAAAAAGTAGTCAGTGGTCAATGGTAAGACTAGCATTACTGTTTACCCTTCACAGATAAATCTCTTCCTGTTTTATACAACAGGAATACACAAATTTTTCACAAATCAGTGGATGTTTTCCATAGGATGTAGATCCTTAATTTCTAATATCTTCTATGACTAGAGTTGTGATTTAAATGGACACTTTTCTAAGTCAGCTAGCATCAAGTACTGCTCTACTAAGTAGGCAAGTCATTTGCATTTATAATTATTTGTGCAACAGATTCCCAAGACACAATTACTTAAAACCCCATTCCTGCTCTAATAACAACTTTCTTCTCTGCAGACCTGCAGCTCAAAACAGCTCTGGCCACGCCTCTCATTTAGGATTGGCACAGCACTAACTTCTCATTTGGGAAGAACAAAATTGAAACTGCAATCACAAGAGCTTAACTTGTAGGATCAAGCATCATTTCCAACCAGACCGTGCTGCAGTTGTACCAGAAAGCATTCACATGGGCTGGTCACCTCGAGAGAGGCAGCAGCTTCTGAATCCAGCTGACGCTGCTGGTGTTGCCTGGCACTGACCTGTGGTATGTATACACACACTCATCTCTATGGCTGAAGAAGGTTTGACACAGCCAACCAAAACGATATTTTTTTTTTTTCTAGAGGAACTGTAATCTCAGGAGGAAAAGAATAGGTAGATAGATGATAGATAGATACATAGATGGGATACATGGGTGTCAAGCAGAGGGGGCCAGAACAATGGATTCAAACTTGAACATAGAAGATTTCATCTCCACATGAGGAGAACCTTCTTTACAGTGAGGGTGAGAGAGCCCTGGAACAGGCTGCCCAGGGCGGGTTGTGGAGTCTCCTTCTCTGCAGACTTTCAAAACCCACCTGGATGCATTCCTGTGCACACTACCCTAAGTGATCCTGCTCTGGCAGGGGGGTTGGACCTGATGATCTCTTGAGGTCCCTTCCAGCCTCTGATATACTGTGGTATAAATATAGATGATATGGATAGAGCTAGATATAGATACCTAGATATATAGGTGTGTGTATGTGTATATGTATTGCTGCAGAGATCAGCTTTAGTGCAGGTAAGGCTGTGCTGGGCAGGGGATCTGTAGGCAAAAGAGCTATTGACAAGCTCTTTTTAGAGCTTTACTGCGCCGGGGGCTGGCCGCTTGTGGGCAGGCTGCTGAGCTAGGGTGGACGGAACCAGTACCTCCCGGCAAATCTAACCGAGCCATTAACGCACCATTAGCACAGCAAAGGGGCACCTGCGGCAGAGAGCAGCACCACCCACCCGCCTGGGCGGAACCAGCACCGCCCATCCTTGATTAGACGATAAGAAGGCTCTGGGAGGGCGGTGATGGGCTGCTGCCTCACACAGCACAGGGTGATGAGCGACTGTGTGTGCCCCAGAGGATGCCACAGCTTCCCCTTTTGCAGCTCGTTGGAGTCTGTGACCCCCGCGCACCGAGCAAGGTAAGTCATCTGGGGGTGTCTCAACAGCCTGGGAAGTCATAGTGATAGAGATTCACCCATGGCTCTGGTTAGACTGAGGGCCGTTGTCAGCAGGCCTGTGAGTACTCAGAGAGAGGTTCTGAGCAGGCATGTAGGTGTCCAGCCCCTGGCCGTGGGGTGTGCTGGAGCCTGGCACTTGCAATAGAGGGTTGCAGAGTTACCACATGCTGGAGCCTGCTCTTGAGTCACAACAGCCCCGAGCAATGCTACAGGCTTGGGGCAGTGTGGCTGGAAAGCTGTCTGGCAGAAAGGGAGCTGTGGGTTCTACCTGACAAGCTGCTGAATATGAGCCAGCAGTGTGCCTGGGTGGCTAAGAAAGCCAAAGGCATCCTGGCTGGGTTTAGAAATGCTGTGTCCAGCAGGAAGGTGATTATTCCCTAGTGCTCAGCTCTGGTGAGGCCACACCTTGAGTATTGTGTCCAGTTTGGGGCACCTCAGTACAGGAGAGATGTGGAGGTGCTGGAGCCAGTGCAGAGCAGGATGAGGAAGCTGTGAAGGACCTGGAGAATAAGCTCTATGAGGATTGACTGAAGGAGCTGTGGATGGTTAGTTTGGAAAAGAGGAGGGTGAAGGGAGGCCTCATTGCTCTCTACAACTGCCTGAAAGGACCTTGTGGAGAGGCTGCTGCTGGTCTCATCTCACAGGTAATTAGTGATACAACAAGAGAGGGAATGGCCTCAGGCTGCCATTTAGGCTGGGTAGGTTTAGACTGGCCATTAGGGAAACATTTTTCACAGAAAGAGTTGTCCGGCATTGGAATGAGCTGCGCAGGGAGGTGCTGGAGTCAGCAACCCTGGATGGTGTGTAAAGGTGGTTTGGATGTGGTGCTTGGGGATATGATTTAGGAGTGAACCTTGTAGAATAGGGTTCTCATTTGCACTTGGTGATCCTGAGGGTTTTTTCCAACCTGAATGTTTCTGTAATTCTTTGATATATATATATATGAAAAACATCCAAAATGCAATAAATGAAAAGTGCAAATTCCATCAGGAAGAAAGGATTAGGGATAGCATGTTGAAGGTAGGAGAGCAAGAGCACAAGAGATGGCAAGGATTTGAGACTATAATGAAGAGAAGGAAAAGACAGATAAGAAAGAGTTGAAGGGATTACTCATGAGACATAGCAGCTCCATATTTCCTGTGCCACATCTGTCACCCCGTGTAGGATGTCCCTTCCACCCCCTCCAGTGTCCTTCAGGAAGGCACCCACTGCATTTAACAGAAGTTCAAGCACCTACAGCTGCTTGTGCGCACTACTGCAACATGGGGAGAGCAAAGTCAGTCCCCACCAATTATGGGGAAGGGACCTTTCTTGACAGTCCTTCTGCAAGGCCGTGGAGGGGAAAATGAGTGCTTTGCACATGGAAGGCCTTGCTTCTATAAAGAAAGTGAATGCTTTTCCAGAACACTAGCAGCCCTAATAAAACCCCTGAAGAGTAACTCATTGGCATCTGTTCTAGCTCAATAGGAAAAGGAGGGGAGAAAACTGAAACAAGAAAAGCTTAAGAACCTTGTCCCACTGAAACAGCTGAGAAACAGTTAAGAAAGAGTAAGAAAATTACTTTTATATGATAATATAGCTAAGAATGCAGTGGAATCAAGTTAGAAGCTGAATGCAAGGCTAGCAGAAGACGAAGTCTATCAAAAAGAGTATGGAGAAAGGACAAAGATGAAAACTCAGGGAAAGGAGGAAAATTAAGATGAAATAGAGGAATCTGTTAGTATTTCTATTAGTGGTGAATTTGTATCCAATTAATTCCCAAAAGCCTAAAAGGAATAGTGCAGTCATTTTGCTTTCTGCTTTTATTTAATATTTACAATGCAATGGAGGTACATTGACAGCTGGTAAAACCTAAAACAATACTTGAAAAGCAGTTCCTTCTTGGAGAAATTTTTGGTTACATGTCTGAGAAAAACAGTTCATGCTTTAAGCATGAGACAAGAATCCACCAGTAGATAAATCAGGTTTGGATAATGTTTATTCTTCCATTGAAAGATGTGGATCTCCATCCTTTTGCAGCCCACTGGTGCCTGTATTTAGAATCGTTGTCTGCTCTAAAGGAAACTACAAATCTCATTCAGCTGCCTTCTTGAACCACTGGTTTGTTTTCTTTTGAGTAATGGACTCCTGGATATATGCTGTACCATTTTCCCCTTTTTTTTACTTAAAAGCTTCTGCTTCAGAGTTAATCTTCAACCCATCAGAGATAATTATTAAATCACTCTCTGATAACTTCACTCAGAGGGGGGGGAAGGCAAAAGTGCTTGTCTTTTTGGTATAGTTAGGTATAATGTAGTTATATAAAGCATAGAGTTTATATGGCTACTGGATGTGTAGAGAAAATGACAGAGAACTCATCCTACATGAAAGAAACCTATCCTGCCATCTCGGGGATTCAGAGCAGCCTTGTATTCTGAAGTTCCTGCTGTCTGCTGCCATCTGTGGTTCAAATAGAAGCTGTTCCAAAGATCAGTTCATCACCAGAATCAACTAAACAGGCAGTGAAAGACCTGAAAGAAAGGAAACTGAAGGGACTGCTGAACCCAGTAAGGAAGTCCAGCATGGATGGTTCAAGTGAAGTCTATTTAGATACATGCTTTCAATTTTTGAAGTACTAAACTGCCCCTGGTTTCAGTTCATCCCAGATGGATTAAAAATGCATTGCTTTTGTAGAAGTGCAGACTTTCCCTGAGGGAAATAATTATATTTATGGAAACACAGGTGATGAAGAAAGGGGAATTACACCAAATAATTCTGAGCAGCTGTGTTGCCTTTATGACAATTTGACTAGGTCAGAGATATGTAGATCTAGCAGACATTAGGAAGCCTGAGAAAGAAGGAAAGATATATTTTACAATGGAAATTGAACTATGTTTAAAAAACCCCAAACAAACAGAAAAGGAAACATAAACTAAAGCAACAACAACACAAAAAAACAGGAAAAAAACAAGCAACCAAAACCCTGAACTGAAGTCTTCAAGACAAAAGCTGAGCAGTTGTAAATGTTGGAGTTCAGTTTGTTCTTCCAGCCCAGATATAGCAATCATAATGCAGTACCCTGAGAATCTTTAATTACTCTCTCACACACTAGGTTTAGCACATGGTCTGAGAATCACACTGCAATGGGCTTTGACTCATGAGAAATAATTCTTTGGGAAATTAAAATACATCCCTTTTTTCTCTATGTATTTTTGACTCCAAAAGGAATCAGCTCATTTTGGTGCCTTTATTTACTTTGCAATCATACTTAGCAATACAAACACTACTGTGTCTTTTCAAGAGGCCAAGAATTCCTTTTTTTATCTTGAGTGCACCTGAGTGATATCGACCATAAGATGGCTTGAATTAATGACTCCAGAGCAGCCTGAGCTGCTAATCCTGCTGCAATACATAAACTATCTAATTTCACTGACCTTTCACTTTGTAGTGTTCCAACAAGAGCTGCAGTGAGGTTATGATTTACAGGTCACAAGGCCACAGATAACCTTAGATATTGGCGGGACGCTGTGCCACTTTCTTACAGAAACCAGAAAATGAATCCATGTTTAGAAAGCTGAAGGAATCCCCTTCGCTGTAGCCTTTTGCCCGCATTCAGTTTCAAAAGTGTGAACTTAGCAGCACTGCACAAATAAAAGTGAATGCAGATGAAACAAACTCAGAAGCAGCAGGGTTAGCTGGGGGCCACAAGCATGATGGACAGCACCATTTTGCTCATGACTGCCCAGGAGGTGCTCCAAACTTAGAGGGTGCCTGCTGTGCTGCAGCATGGAGGAGCTGTTGCAGGGAAGGTTTGAGTGTGAGCACCTCAGCTGTAAGGAAACATAGGCTTAAGGTGTGTGTGCCATGAGGAAAAGCAGTGTCTGGAATGGGAGTTTAATACCTGAAAGGCCATTTTTCATGGCAGCTGTGCCCTGGGACTCTGGCTCAGTTCTCATTTGCTCTGCATGGGACCAGAGACCTTGGGGCCTTGTGGTGAAAATGAGACTAATGTCCTTTCTCCAGCTCTTCATCTTCTTCAGTTCAAATGAAGTTCTCACCATCAATGAGCTCAGGCACCACAACCCATACTAATTTGAACAACCCTTTTCAGGATGACTAATCCATACCTTAAGGGGCCCAAATCAGCATCATTTCACATGCTTGTGTATAGGTAGAGCCAGTACTGCCTGGTGAATAAAAGAAAAATGAATGTCTTAATGCACAACAACCCTGCTTCTACTAAAGCCAAGGGAAGTCAGATAACAAAGTTAGGGTAAAGCCTTTAGAAGTACTAACATTTGTGATTGCATAGATAGTCAGGCTGCTTCAACAGGGACTCAACTGCACCCCTGACCACACCTTCTCTGCAGGTTTTAACACTTTGTCTTTTGATGTCTTTATCTCCCAGGACTTTGGGGCAGGTTCAGTGTCTGTCAAAGAGGATCTTGAATTTGTGGCCTTTAATTGGGTAGATAGTATAAAGACAAAACAAAGCACTCTCCCTTCTCCACCAAAATGAAGTCAATCCCTTTGTCAGAAACATTCATCAAGGCTTTTTCACGAAGTAGCAAGATAGGGAAAACAAGGATGCAAGGTCCTTGCATCGTCAGTGGGTGCACAGAGAAACTGTTTTGAGTGCCCCTGTCTGATTCTGCTGCTGAAATCTACAAATCACCATCTTGAGCTATAATCTAGGAAGGAACACAAACAGCAGCCTACTAACTATACCCAAACACTGAAGGAGTTCTCAGATAAATTTACAATGCGAATCTTCAGTGCTCAGGGAGTAAATTATGGTGTGACCATCATAGCAGGGATAATCTGGGTATGCCTCTGGGAAATGTGAGGTTACTTTATGCATCCCACAGTATTTTTCTCCAGTTAGTGTTCTGCATCTTGTTAGCAGAAACAATGGCTACACACTAAAGAGCACTAAGTCAGTCATCAGGAGCCTGCCAAAATGCAGTGCCCTCTTCAGTACTGTGAAACAAGCTCCACTGACAGGGGTAAGAGTTCACCTTCCTCCTTCCATAAAGGCCACTTCCCTGAGGAAGTCTGTTCAGACCTTGCTGTCTTTCCTTGTTTGCACTGAGCAGTTAAACTGAAGCTTCCTTAAGGCGTCTTTTCTTTAAAAAGGGCCTGTTGAAATGTTCAAAGAATGCTAATAAATGGGCATGGTTCTAAATCACCTTCACTTGTATCAAAACTTTCAACAGCCCCTTTGCAGGTAATAGTTTTGAGACTTTTTAACTATTCCTTCATATGACACCTGTGAAGACAAGCTAGAAGTTTAGCTGGAGACAGACATGCAAAATTTAATTTTAGGGAACTGCAGCTGCACTACAGCCCCTAGGAACAAAGTTAAGTAGGTGCCATTTGAGGACTCATCAAGGACCAAGCTGTCCTTCATGGGCTCCATGCCCATACATCATGGAGCTCAAAGAAAAGAAAACAGTCTCTTATTTTTGCTGACAAGGCAGATTGACAAACTTCTGCTGGGGGAAGTTTTCTCTCTGAAAGTCACCTGTTTGCCAGGGACTGAGAAGGCCTGGTGGGTACTTTGGTATCCAGTAGCATCAGGGCTGCTTGGAGAGGGCAGGGGAGGGCACTGCCACCTGTGGAGTCTGATCAGTACTCATGTTCAGCTTCAAGAGAGGCAGGGTTTGCTTTGCTCAGGTCAGGCTATTGCCCTACTTCCCAGATCAGCCTGTTTATAAGATGATGTCTTCTCCCCAGCTGCACTGCTGATAATTAGGGGTGTAAGTGCTGTCTCTGCAGGACAGTCAATGCCTGGGCTGTTCTCAGCCAGGACCCTGCATATTCCAGCCCAGCTGCACTGCATGACCTGTCCAAAAAATGGATAGGCAATGTCTCATGAACAGTGTAAGTCCAAAGACTTTCTCCCCACATAAGAATTTGCAGTGGAAATCTGCTGCTGAGCTGTCCTATGACTTCAAGTTGTTTAATACATCCAAGTGAGACACAACCACTGTGAAATGAAACCATGTCAGTGTTTGCCTGTGGTTGATTTTTGCACAGAGGAGAACAGCAGGTTGTGGAAATACAAGGACATTCCCACTGAGGTCTTTTCAGTAATTTGGATAAATGAAGTTGAGGAGGGTGGGGAAAATGAAAGTTAAGTGAAAGCTTATGAGTGTGAGCCTCTCAGATCCTCCCAGGGCATTCATCATAGGGAGGTCCTACCTACCAGCAAAAGATGGAGCACAGTCTCCACAGAGATGAAGTCCAAAACAGTGGTGTGGCATTGGTGATGTTCAGACCAAATAAATTTAAGACACCCTCAGTAAGTAACAGGTCTGCCTTTCTGATTTGGTGCATCACTTTGTATGAAGTGTGGAAAAGCAAAGGAAAAACAGGGCATGGGCAGACTTTGCAGTCCTGTTTTTTTTTTTTTGTGGTCTGTTGATCACTACCGCTTGGACAGTCACTTCATTTGCTCAGGTTAGGCTCACTGGCCCTTGTTCTCCCCCCAGATCTCCTCCACAAACACACAGACTTGAAAGGAGAAGTAGTAGTTCAGGAAGTCTCTGAACACAACAGGGTTACATCTGTAGTATGGAAGGGATAATAGTGAAGACCAAAGTAGTTAGATTCTATTTTCAGAAATCAGTACCTAATGCAGGATTATCTTTAATGACAGACACTGCGGTGTCAAAGGACTGTCAGGTTTCAGCCCTTTCCATAGTTTAAATTCCTGTGTTTAATCAAAGGTTAACTGAACTATTGCTGGTGGTGGAGAGTCACTTCAATGACTGTGGTGCTGTGGGTGGCCTACCATAAGTCATATCCTGTTTGGGTAGCATGCATGCAAACCCATTGCCCATGTGTGCCTCTGTGATGGAGAATAGAGGTCACAGTAATATGCAAACTATCTCACAGGAGATGTGCAAAATATTTATATCTTCAATTATTTCTTAACTGCTTCATCTTTTAGCTGAAAAAAAATCTTCATTTTTGTCTTGACTCCTCCAAGTTATTTCCTATCAAATAGGACAAAATGAAATGACAGCAATCAGCTTTCTTTAACTCCTGGGTGCCACACCTCACAGCAGTGGAAGTGTCTTTGTCAAAAGTCTGCTAGTCTCAGCAGGGAAAACAAGTGACTGTGAGAGTAAGGAGAGGTTTGACTCTGTATTTTAGGTAACATAAGGCCATGATTTAGTGTTCAAAAGTGTATCCCTGGTTTAGTGTCTCTGTAATTCACTTCTAACCACTCACCTAATCCAGAATTGCATAAAGCTGGAAGTGATAAAATGAGCAGTGGAAGTATTCCTTAATAGGATTATTTTTTAATCTGCTTTGTACTGAAATTTGGGGGAGGGAGGTGGGAAATGTGGTTTATTTTTTGTGTGTGTATCTTCAGCAACATCCAAATGAAAATGACTGTTTTCTTTAAACTCCTCCAAAAAATAATGCATTTCTGGAAAGCAATTAAATTTGTGCAATCCATACAGGTGTACTTAACTTCATTCTCTGTATCCTGAAGCTCTCAAAATGACATGTGAAATTGAAAAGTAGCAGGGAGTCCTCTTCCAATTCCAGATGGTGCAAGGTTTTTCTTGCTGTGTATCCAGCTTTGCTTTTGCCTCTAATCTGATTCCAAACACCTTCAACCAAGTAATCCACAAGGAAACTAAATTTGTCTTAGCCATGGAAAGGGTAAGTTTCACCACAGCCTCCTGAAAGTCTGCCCTTTGTTCAATGAAAAACCACCAACCCAAAAGATCCCTTCCACAAAACAAAGTTCTGGTGTTCTAGGCAACCCACTGAATTTCTCTCCACTTGTGGTGAGAAAATGTTTTCATGAAGCCAGCTTTCAAATGGGGGAATAGAGCACTATGAAATTCTACTGCACACAGAAGGTTCTGCAAAAGGACTGCAGGCGAAGCCAGTCCCTTCTGATGCTGCTTACATGAGGGCATTAAGAGAAGGAACCTGCATCTGCTCTGTTTATAGACAGAAATAAAATTATTGCAAGAATTGTAAATAATATGATCCAATGTGGATACAAATCTCTTGCTTATCCAAGAAACTCATTTTTGTTTTGAGGAGACTTTGATCTGTTGACATCACCATTTTCTGTTCAAAATAGCGATTAAGCTATTAGAGCACTAGGACTGAAGCCAAGTTTTCTGAGTATTTGCACCACACAACAATAGATGTCAGAATGTAGCCCAAGATAATTCATATAACAAAAGAAATCATCCCAATTTTGCTCATAAAGCCCTTCCCACAGCATAAGATCTAATCCAAAAGTGACATCTGCATTTTTGAATCACAGCAGTGTTGCTTGAGTGATTAGATGTCATGTTTGACTACAAATAATTCATGGTCTGCCTTTGTTCCAAGAGCAATTTAAGCTGTGAATTTATATGACTGACTTGTCCAATATTTAGGTTGTGGTGGAAGTAATGAAATGTATCAATTTGTTACTTTAGACTCCTTGCCTCAGAAATCTGGTTTCAATTCTATCTGGACTAGTATCTACTTCTAACTAGCTTAACTGTTTCAATATACCAAAACCCCCAAATCTGCTGCGAAACTGAAAATATGGGGAATGTTTCAGTGACTCAACTGAAAATAAGTCATTAGCAGCAACAATTTCAATTCTAAAACTGAGCAAAATAACTATTAAATGTAGGAGGGCACCCCTAGGTTTTGTGGCTTCTGAGGGACAGCAACCCTCACTAAGATTTCACAATGACTAAGCCTAAGCCTGATGCCAAGTGGGAACATTGCCACAGCAGCTGCAGCATTCATCTGAAACCTTCACCAAAGCCTTGGGGGCAGTGCTGTTCCCATTTGTCACTACTGGCATGCACCAAACCCAGGCTATGTCATCAAGAAGAGAGCAAATCTCTGCTTTCCTCTCACAGTCACTTGTTTTCCCTTGTAAGATTAGTAGGCTTTTGACAAAGAGATGTGGGAGACACTTCATTCCAAGAAAACAAATACCTGGGAGAGAGGATTAATTTTGCTGAAGATCTCTTGATAGCAGTCAGAAGAGGAAAAGATGTTCCTCTTCATTTTTCTCCTGCATGCTCTAATACCTTTGTTTTAGTGTGTATATACATATATATAGAGAGCTATATACACACTCACACACACAGGTAAGGGATATTTCATGCTCTCTGGTACCATTTTCCTTCAGGGAGAACAGCCTTAAGTTTCAGTAATGAACAAAGGCTTCAGTATGAGTGTTTAAAATAAATATTAAAGAGAATTCACATTTTATAGATTGCTTTGTTGTTGTTTTGGGTTCTTTTTTAAGCCAAAACTATTTAGAATGGACAGGTTCAAATCTTCCCATCACATGTAACTGTCACTTGTAGAGTAACAATCTCTAACAGTTTCCCTCTATGAGGTGTTCTTGAACTCTATAGAATAACTTGGCATGTATTCACTTTGAGAGTCCAACTATTATTTTACCTTACTGCTATCATGTCACTCATTAAATGATCTGATTTGAAGGTTAAAGCTCTTTCCTTAAGGCCTGATAGAGAGCTTTCATTTGGCAGTTGTTCGTTTTGCTAACCCTTCTGCCTAATCCATGCAGTCTGGGAGTTTTACAGTAATAATGAAATGTTAACAGCTAGCCAGGTAGAAGAGTTTACTGTTTCTGAAAAAGTTCTTCCATGAAGCTGGATCCTCTGTGTGTTTACCTAATATCCAAATCTTCCAAGAAAAATTATCTGAATATATTTCAAGACTGGAAGCCAGCAAGTACCTAGCAGGTCAGCTGTAATTTGATGGAAAACAAAACCCTTAATCTTGAGGTGATTCTAGGTTTGAATATATTTTTTTACAGAGCACTGATAAGCATTGCTAAACTTCATAGAATCAGAATTGTCAGGGCTGGAAGGCACCCTAGGATCATCTGGTTCCAACTGCCCTGCCATGGGCAGGGACACCTCATACTAGGTCAGGTTGCTAAGAGCCACATCCAACCTGGCCTTAAAAAAACCTCCAGGGATGAGGCTTCACAACCTCCTTGGGCAACCTGTGCCAGTGTCTCAATACCCTCACAGGGAAGAAATTCTTCCTAACATCCAATCTGCAAACTTTCAGTTTTCCTCCGTTCCCCCTTCTACCAAACAGTGCTTATCCTCACAGACAAAGCAAACCAAACTAAAGCTCCATTTGCCCTAGTGACCCTCTGCTGGCTCTTCCAGGTGGCAGAATGAAGTTTAGAGAAACTGAAACATTTTAAAGTACATTTTGCCTCCTGTTTCTCTTGTGCTTCTCTTGGCCTTAAAAGAGCAGAAGCAGGAGTGTTCCCAAATGTTTTTTTATTGTGTTCAATCCTACATGATCCCAGGAATTCTAAATACAAATTTTAAGTCTGATAATGTCTTAAAAATCCTATGCCGAAAGAGTTTAAGAACAACTTTCATTTCATTAACCAGTTTTGCTCATCCTTGAAGCAAAGAACATCCATCCACATCAGCTTAAAGTTCTGGGATGTTTGTATAATATCTGAAAATATCTGAATAACCACAGTGTAAATTTTGTATTTTGTTTGCTGCTTTAGCAAATCACCTCACACCTCTGCAGTAATACTATCTGCCAGGAATTCCAACCAGCTCAAGCATGCTCTCTACTTCCTGAGAATATGTGGCTGTTCTCAGGGAGTCAATTTTTCTAAGGGTATCTTTATTTGATCTCATGAAACACCTTTGTCCCATATGTGGCTAATAATTCCCAAATAAATACCTAGACCATTTGTTTAGTAAAGGGGTTATGCTAACCATGGCCCAGTCCCTGAAGGTCTTGCTTGTACTAATAAAATCATAAAAATATCTGCTTAAGCTTCACTAATTTCTACCCCCCTTTCCTTATCAGCGTTGGACAAATGTTATTTGGCCTGATGCTTTGTCAACAATCTCATTCCTTGCCTCCTTTATAATCTTTCCTAGGGTGGCTAGTGTATTTTTTTGTCTATCTTGTTATCAAAGTTACTTTGTCATTCTCTGCCTTTGAATCTACAACACCATTCTCCAGGGGGTCTTTTTCCACCTGGGTGTTTCTGTGATTTGCAGCGCAATCATTCTACACATTTGTTATTCCCACAGGTTTGCTTTTAACCTTCACACTGTCCACAGCACCAAAGCCAGCCACCTAACAATAGTTTGTAAAGCAAACTTGATAAACTGAGAATTCACAAAGAAAATTGGTTCCAGCAGTGGGATCACATAAACTACAGCAGTTAAAAGTGACAGGTGCTACACTGAGACAAATTTTGGTTTGATGAAAAAGATATTTTGGCTTGATGGCTATTCCTGTAAGGATTCAGTTTGTGATTGGAATTATCTGCAGAAGCATAACAATTTATTTTTCCACTAAATCACTTACTGGGGATGTCACTGTCCTTAAATGTATGTCCAGACCAGTCAGGTTCTGTCTTTTCCCTCACTTTTACCAGTGCCTGGTTTTGGAACCTGCCAGTTTTTGGGGAGTCTGATGCTTTATGTCTGACATTGCTCCATTCTGCAGAAGTGCTTCTTGTCCTTTTACTGTGACTCTGTACTCACCTGCAGAAATAATTGTGCTTAGAAAAGATCCAAAAGACATCTATGGATTATTATTGTGTAGTTTTCACACAAAGGAAGACCCTAAATGCCAATTAGAGCAGGAAACTCTTCCCACCCTGCTCTCTTCAGCACATGCAAATATCTAGACAAGACACTATGTGTCCGGATAATTTACAACCTGCCAACAGAGAACAGATGGATGAGGCAAACATACTGATTTATAAAGATGTCATCTGTTCCCAAGAAATCTCAGCTCTCTAATTGGAGTGAAAAGACTGAATTTATGCTGAGTTTATAACCAATAAAGAGATGAGAGAGCAGTTCATCAATCCTGGGTTTTAAATCAAAAGTGAGAGAAGAGGTTTGCCTAACAGATATCATATTGACTCTGCTGTGGTTATGCTGAAATACGGAAGGAACTGATTCAGCTACACTAGGAAACCTTTAACAACAATATGGGAAGAAAATGTGAATGGATTAGTTATTCAGTGTCTCAAAAGCATGCTGTACTCTCCTGTGGTACTTTGGATCACTACAGCTGGAAAAAAGTGTAATTTGTTTTTGCAGATGTACCTCAACTAATGCTTCTCAAAGGAACATGTTGAGGTGTGCAGGTAATCAGGTCTTCAGAAGGGTCAAGCCTGGCAGGTTTGCAGATGTTCTTTTTTAAGTAGCTGCATCTCTAGCACACATTGCCTCAGATGATGCGCAGAACTATCTTGCACAGTCACACTGGAATCGGAAAAGCCTCCAGGCTTCTGAAGGTCATCCTAGAGAGGCACAGGAGCTTACAGCCCCTTCTGGGAAAAAGCAGCTAGGAGCTGGAAGTCTACAAGAATTGCAAACCTAGATGGATTTGCATTCAGGTGACAGCAGCTATCCTGTTCAACACACTGAGCACAGAATCACAGAGCTCTAGCCCATGGGGTTTATCAGAAGCTATCTCTAAGCAGCTGTGGGTGGTACCTTGCTCATGAATTGTGTGTTCTAGCACAGAAGGGGATATCCAGCCACAGTGACCAAAACATTGCACAGGCAGTCCTTACAAAAAATAATCTTTCCTGAGATCAGCAAGCCTTGCAAACTTGGGACATAGTATTATTGCTGGGTGAATTATGAGTAAAATCTAACATGCAATAATCCCACATGTGCTGTTTAATCCTGTTGTAGAGACTGAAAAATGAGGAGTAACATGATATAGTTTTAACCTTTTAAAATACCATCTTTTATATAAGGATTTCCAAGTCTGTTTTAACAAGCCTCCTGTGTTATTTTATTCTCAAGTTCCTTTTGTGCCTTTGACATACTCTTCTAACCCAAACTGACATGGCCCAGCAGTTTTGGTAGTTTCCTCTTGACAAGTGATATTTAGAGGCACCAAATCCAACTGAGTGGATGTTTCCAAATGAGAACATAGGAAAGCCTGTATCAGGTAAAACCAAACTCCTCCCTAGTCTGCTTGTCTGTAGAGGAACCCCTCCACAGCAGTCACAGGCTAAGACAAAGGGTAAAGGTAGATCCAGAAGGCAGGGTTGATTTCCATCAGTATTGCTCAGGAGCTTATTCATTGACAGGCTGTGTCATTCATTTAATGCCTATAGATTTTCTGCCAGTGGTGGGTTTTGTTTGTTTGTGTATTTTTGGGCTTTTTAAATCATGAATTTTAACCATTTGAACTTTTTATGTCTCCAGAGTTCCTGACAAAAGATATTCTAATTATCAGATCTTGTGCAGGAAAGTGAAAGTCAGGGAACAGCCATTCCCTGCTCTATACCACTTGTGATTTTAATGGACTATACATAGTCCTTCCATTATGCTTGCTTAATAGTAGAGGATCCTTCTTCATTTGCTGCATAGAAACTGTTCCAATTCTTAATCATTCTTCTTGTCCTGCTTGTCCTCCTTCTCCTCTTTCTTCTGCTATTGTACTTTCTTTGTAAAGGAGGCTCCATAAACTCAAGCAGAATTTGAGATACAGGAAACCCATAGCATTGTACACTGGTAAGAGGTTTTTAATTCCTGTTTAATTTCTGTTCCTTTCCAACATTTAGTTTGAGAGAATTGTTGAACAGTAAGATAATTAAATAACAAGGTAAGCTCTAAGCTTCTCTTACGAGCTCCCTATTGCACAGGCATATGCAGTAAAAAGTTTGCAGATCCAGTCAGAGGACAGAATTGTTCAAATGCTATTAATGTGAGACATTTAGATGCAAGTTTGCAGAGCTGGGGGGGGGGGGGGAAGTCTGTTAAAAATATTTCTAGTTTTATGACAAAATTTATATTTTGTTCTTGTAAGTAATATCAGATGGCTTGTGTAATGTTTTACCAGAAAGTTGTTAGAATAATTTCACAGAAAGTTACCTACTTTTTAAAAGCAGATTCAATTCAATTTCTAATGAAAAGGGAAAAATCTTACTCCTTTTACCCATGTGAGCAGCCTTTTTCAGGCATAATATGCACTCACTAGTGCTGACTTAGATCCAGGGGAGCAGTATTAGCTTAACTGGAGTAGAGAGAGTTTTGGAGTTTGGCAAAGAGCTTTCAGCAAAGCTTTTTACATGACAAAAGTAAAAAGTTTGTTAGCTACTTTGAAAAGGATTTTTAGAGCAGTGGATATAGTCTCCCATTGCTAAGAATATGTCATTTGACCCTGGTACTACAGTGTGAAACAGAGCCCTCAAAAAATCATTGGGAAATCTTCCATTTGGCTCTTTATTGCAACTCATTCCTCTCTTCACACACAAATCTATTTGACATTAATGTGTTAAATCTTTCTGCCACTTCTAACAATTAGTTTTGACTGAGTCAGCTGATGCAATATGAGTTTTTCCATGCATATCTAACATCAGAGTTTGGCAGAGCATTGAAAATGTATCTTAAGATGTAAGATATTGCATAACTTTCCTCGTATGGTATACTGCTGAATAAATATTTTCTCTCAGGCCAAGATCAAGTTGCTTCAGGATCACTTCCAAATAGCAATGGAGGAATATTTGACTGCAGTACCCAGCTTTTGCTTAGCACACTCTGAGTGGAGGTCTTGGGTTCATGGTTAGGACAGAGCATGGCAGAGCAGCCAAGGAAAATTAGTTTTAAGTTGCCAGGCACCTCCAGTTCAGTAGAGAAGTTATACTCACTAGCCCTGGCCTTGGTGGCTACTGTGCAGCCAGCGCCCTGGAAAGCAATTCCTCATTCTTGAAAACCAACAATTTGGAAAGTGTATGGCAAATAGCTTTCACTTCTACCCAACAAGAAAACTGCCATTTAAAATGCCAACATTAGCCTCAACAAGGAAAAATTGTCCAAAAGTGACCATTATATGAATTTTCTTATAAAATGTGAAGTTTAACATCAGCACAAGACATGTAGGGCGAGTTTGCTCTTGCTTCCAGTGGTCTAATTAGGCTCCATTCTGCCTCGATGAAGCTTTATCTTGTTGCAATCAGTGCCTGGAGTGCAAGGCTTGGGAAGATTACACTTCTGTACCTCAGTGCAGCAGTACCTCCTGAAAGTAAATCCCCATGTGGCCATGCAAAGAATAAGGAACCAGCCCCCTGTGGGTGTGCTTTAAACTGACATGCTCACAGTTCTGTGAGCACCAGTGCGAGTGGCTGGCTGGTTTGGTTATTCTTGAGACTTGAAGTCATTCACCTGTGCACATCTTGAACCCAGGGCACTGGCTGCACCAGCTGCAAGGCAGCATCCACTCTCAAGCACACTGATGCTGCTCCCTTAAATAACTCCCCAGTCACAGCTAATTATACTGTTCCAATAGCCAGTGCAAGGCAGTAGGCTGGTGAAACAGACATCTGGATTTTATACCACCATCGACTGTGCTTCACACATGTTCTGATTTGTGTCAAACAGAAAAGCAAACAGAGGATAAAACATTATCATATATTTATACTACACTGAAGCCACAGAGGTACACAGTCTAATTCAGGGGGTTTCTTGCCATCTATATGAACAAGGAGTTGATTTTAACTCTCCAGGGTGTCCTACCTAAGAGGTTCAGGGGAAAATAGCACAAGGAGCTGGCTTATGCCAGTGAGGCAAGAGGAGCTGCTGGTGCTGAAAGGAAGTGAGGGCTATGAAGTAAGAAAACTGGGAATGGCTTTATTGGCAGAGGGTTGTGTTTGTTCAGTGGTTGCCACCAAGGGAAACTGTGTTCTTGTTAAAGTTTCTCTGTGTAGAATACATGATAGGTAGTAGAGATGAGGTCATGGGGGCACAGGGATGGCTTCTGGTGGCACAGGTTGCCCAGGGAGGTGGTGGAAGCCTCATCCCTGAAGGTTTTTAAAGCCAGGCTGGATGTGGCTCTGAGCAACCTGATCTAGTGTGAGGTGTCCCTGCCCATGGCAGGGGAGTTGGAACTGGATGAGCCTCGAGGTCCCTTCCAGCCCTGACAATTCTCTGATTCTCTGTCAAGTTGCAGTTGGTCATATAAGGCTTCTCAGTGATTCATGCATGGAAAGGATCTGTTGGCAAAATAGCTCACAGATCAGATTGTACTATCCTCTGCAAATTTCATACCCTCAGTCATCCCAAAAGGGCCCATAAAAGTGGAGGAGAAAAAAGAGAGGAAGGAAGGAGTAATAGAGTATCTCACTCTGTAACTACTCCAGCTTGCTTTCCCTCTCATAAACTGTAATTTCACCAGCTTCATAGAGTCGCTGAATGGTTTGGGTTGGAAGGGACCTCCAAAGCTCATCCAGTCCCACTCCCCTGCAGTGAGCAGGTCAGGTTGCCCAGAGCTTTGACTATCTCCAGGGATGGGGCCTCAGCTACCTCCCTGGGCAACTTCTTCCACTATCTGCACAGTAGAGAACTTGTTCCTCACATCCAATCTAAATCTCTTCCTCTCTAATTCTAAGCCGTTGTGCCTTGTCCTGTCCTTGCAGGCCTTTGCAAACAGTCCCTCTTGCAGCCTTCTTGTAGTCCCCTTCAGGTACTGGCAGGCTGCTATTAGGTCTCCCCAGAGCCTTCTCTTCTGCAGGCTGAACAGCCCCAGCTCCCTCAGCCTGTCCTTGTAGCAGAGGTGTTCCAAACCCCTGATCATTTTCAAAGCCCTCCTCTGGACCCACTCCATCAGGTCCCTGTCCTTCCTGTGTTGAGGGCACCAGAGCTGGATGCATATTTCTTTGCTTCCTGAAACATCACTGTGGTGGTTTGGCCCTGGCCTGGAGGCCAGATGCCCACCAAAGCCGCTCTATCACTCCCCCTCTTAAATGGACAGGGGGAGAGGGGAGGAAGAAAAAAAAAATTGACCAAAGCTAATAATAAGATAGAAGCGAATTTAATAACAATAATAGTCAAAAGCAATAGACCGCGCGGAAGCAAGAGAGAGAGATGTTAGTCTCTACTTCCCATTAGCAGGACGATGGTCGGTCTCGGGAAGCAGGGCTCTCTAAGCTTGGTAGTTGCTTGGGAGGATAGACGCCATGGACCAATCCCCCCCACTTCCTTCTTTTACTTCCCACCTGAGGGTAAACCCAAACCCCCCAGGGCTCTTTCTTCCCCCTCCCGCTGCTAGGCAAGTCTCAGGCTGGCCAGGTCTGAGACTGCCCCCCTCCTCCATTCTCCTCCTGGCATTAGGCCTAGACAGGCCTAAGAGGCCTTGAGGATACTCCCCCGGCATTACCCGATAAGAGAGGACATCTCCCGTGGGAGCAGAGAGGGAAGAAAGAGGAAGAGAATGACTTTGCAGATGGCCTTATAGGGTGCAGGACTTATGGGTAGAAATACGTTGTTTCCTGTGTCCACCCCTGTGGGTGGGCACCCAGGACACCAGAGGTGCACCTCATGCAGCAGTGGCAGGGGGCACCCAGCCTAAACTGCCACATTCCACCCCTTATTTCATACCCATAATTCCTGCACCCAAAACATATCATCAAATCAGAAACAACTTTCAGATGACATGTCTGGCAAAGTCCAAGTCTCCATCTGGGCGTCCTTCCGAAAGGTCTCTCCCTCGGGCTCAGGTAACAGTTCAGTCCAGCTCTTCTCCCTCATCCTATGGAACCTCCCAGCGACGCAGAGTTCATTCTTCTGCACGGTGAACTCTTCATGGATCCGATGGAGCATCCTGGCCACCTGGAAACAACCTCATAACTTCTCAACCAAACATTTCTCCATCCACTCAAGCGGCATGTTTCCACCCCTCGGGGCAATCGAGTCTGAGCAATCAGGCTCCTCAACTCGACTCCTTCCACCCCTTGCAGGCAACAGCACGCTGAGACTTTCCAAAGCTGCACGGACCTTTCCCAAGCCCAGTGCTGACCGCTTCCAGCCGCGGCCCGAGGCTAATACGGATGCACACCACGCACAGGCACACCGCTCCCCCTGAGCGTAAGCATGCTGAGGCGTGGAGGCATCCGGCTACACAGCCCTCCCCCGGAGAGGGAGTGGCTGCACTGCAACCCACCGAGAAGAGAGGCGGAGCCAGGTGCTAGGCGCCATTTTCGGAACACGTCCGAAAATCAGGGGAGAGATAACAGCGAGAGCCGCCGTCACCTCTGCAGCCGCGGTACAGATCAAAACCGCCGCCACCCCTCGGGCCACAAGAGCGGCTTTTCCAGCCAAAGCTATACTCGCTCCCTGGGTCCTCGGAAGCAGCTTTTGAACTGGAGCCACCGCCCGCCTTCTTGAGTTGCGGGAGCCACCGCTCACCGCCCCGCTGCGGCTAGCCCCCACCGCCGCGGGACAAGCCGACCCTGGTCTGCTTCCGACTGTCCCTCCCCCTTCCTCGGCTCCGCGCCGCTCTGCTCGCCGCTGGCGCCGCGGGGAACAAAAGGAAAGGGACAGGCACCGCATTCTTAAGCTTTCCCCCAGTGCCTGCAGCTATAGAATCGCCGCTGCCGCTTCGGAACAGCAGGAGGGATTCCACGCCACGGCTACGCACCAGGGTGTCCCCTCGGAACCCATAAAACGCCCACACGGTCGCCCCAGCACAAAACCTTGAGCCCAGCCACCAAAAACCAACAACGCCCAGATACCATTTTAACTTTTCCACCCCTGCTCTTCTCCAATCCAATTTGCAGAGTTCAGCACAGGAACCATCCTCTGCTACCAAAAAATCTGTGCTGGTTTAGGGCCAGACAGATCGTCTCTTGCCCCGAAAGGGACAAAAGAATGAGACTCACACAAACGGATTGGAGAGTGATGGAAAGTTTAAATGGAAAAGCAATTGGTGAAGCTACAGAGAACTACAAACTACAAAGCATAGTGACAAAGAGTATCCCAAAGCGTACAGAACCCCTCACAGAATTCCCAAAGCTTCCCAATCCTTCCCTTCTTCCCACCTGAGGGTAAACCCAAACCCCCAGGGCTCTTTCTTCCCCCTCCCGCTGCTAGGCAAGTCTCAGGCTGGCCAGGTCTGAGACTGCCCCCCCCTCCATTCTCCTCCTGGCATTAGGCCTAGACAGGCCTAAGAGGCCTTGAGGATACTCCCCCGGTATTACCCGATAAGAGAGGACATCTCCCGTGGGAGCAGAGAGAGAAGAAAGAGGAAGAGAATGACTTTGCAGATGGCCTTATAGGGTGCAGGATTTATGGGTAGAAATACGTCGTTTCCTCTGTCCACCCCTCTGGGTGGGCACCCAGGACACCAGAGGTGTATCTCATGCGGCAGTGGCAGGGGGCACCCAGCCTAAACTGCCACAATCACTTGGGCTTTTAGCTGCAGTGTCCTTGAACACTTGAGCTCCTCACTGCTTCACACTTCTTGTTTTCCCATATCCTGCCAGCTTCAGTCCCCACAACTCTGACATCAAGTCCTAGATTTTATGGTTATGCCTACATTAGTAAATAAAATTGACAAGGATCCATCCTGTGGGTCCCTGAATGCTAAGGGCAAAAAGTCAATACTCTGCCTAAAAGATACAAGTTCCCTTGAAAATTAAAGAGTCTCAGCTGGTGAGAATTTGAGGGAGAGTGTTCATATTCTTTTGATCCAGCATCACTCCATCTGTTGCACGGCCTCTGAAGGCATTTATGCCTATTTTCCCAGTGGCTTCAGTATATTTTCATGATAGCAGTTTACAAATGGAGCAGTTGAAGAATCTTTTGAGCAATATGAACGAATAAGACCTCAGAATACTTAAATCATGTTTGGTTTGTTATTCTAAAATGCCTTTACTGACATTTATGAGAAAATAAGTTTTATTCCAAAGTGTTCTGTGGTGGTCTGGTAGCTTCAGCTGAACATTTTCCAGGACTCAGGACAAACTCAGGCTGTGTAAAAGTAATTAAGTTAATTTTTCATACAGTATATTTTAGAAAATGAAATAAAATGTATCTGGAAAAAAAAAAGAAAAAAGAAGACTGAATTATAAATTCAGTTAGTGTTTTTTAGGCATTATAAATGAAGCTGAGATTTAGAACACCATCAAAAACTCTTTGTCAGACACTGTAATATGTCGTGGATTTACATTCATAAGAGGTGGGGTTTGGAACTATTTGAAAACGATCAGATGAATGTCTGAGCTGAGCACAAGTGGGTAATTAATGCAGCTCCTCCAGTTTCAATATCCCAGGCAAGTCACCCAGGGCCAGCTCTGCAGCTGTGGTACCTGTGGCACTTAGTAAAGTAAGAAAAAGAAAGTAAGAATACTTTTATCAGTGATGAAATTCTTGATATAAATATTAATGTAATCGGAATAGATTGCCTACATTTATGCTTTGGGAGCAAGGCAGAAAGCAAATAAACTGTGGGTTTGATTCAGCTGAGGCTGAGAAGCAGTGCTGGCATTTAAGTCTTATTCAGTGAGAAGTTGCTTGTCATGAAGTTGCAGTTGGAAAGACGCAAATGATTCCTTAGTTTGAACTTAATTCCAGGAGACTGAATTAGCTGTAGAAAGAGAAGATTCAAAAAACTTCAGATTGATATTTGGGAAAGCATTTCTGTTTTTAATTTCCAACCATATTCATTTTTAAAATGACAATTATTTTAAACCCCCATCTCCAAAATAGATCAACAAAGATGGATTTTCAGCTCAGACAAAGGATTTTTCATTCTGTACAATATACTTCAGGGTTAGGGCTGAATATTTTTTCTCTGAAGAAACAAACAGAAAAAGAGGGGTTTGTGTCTGGTCTTTTTAAGTTGACTTCCTTTATTTTTTATTATCTTACATAGACAAAAAGGAAAACTTTGTCATGCATGACTCCCAGAGCAGTGCATGGTAATTGTGAACACACATGCTTGTGTGTATGTCCATGCAGTGTCTCACACACAAATTCTCATAAGCTGCCTTTGTTTCTATTTTTGACACAGAAATTTGCTCCCTAGCTTGGGCCTAATTCTGCAAGGCAGTGAGCAGCTTTCCTATTGTGATGACACATGGATTCACAGTGTTCCTCACTGTACTAATCTGCTGAATGGCAAACAAAAATTTGGGGCTGTAGACCTCCAATTTGGTTTGCTGGTTCCCAGGGAATACTTAGTATGGGAAGAGTACATCCAATCACTCCTATTTCAAAGCTTTGTGAAAGAATTTTTAGTCACTGCATTCTGGTTTACAGAAATAACTCTCTCCAAGAATAATCTCTGAGGGCTCTATTAAACAACAAACAGCTCCTAAACTCTCTGAGCAGAAGCCAAGGAAAGGCCACAAGTAATATAGAGACTGGCTCTGCACACAGACAGCTGATTTGGCAAGACGGTAACCAACAGATTGAGGGTTTGGGTTTTTTTGTTGTTTCAATACCTTTAAATCTTTCACAGCACTGAAGCTGCAAGAGCTATGGGCAGCCTGGTACAAGCATTTAAAGTTATCTCTCTTTTGCCATGGAGCCACAGGGCAAACATGGATTGTTGCTTGAGCTGGTTGAGGCAACCACTACTTTGGTGATGATTCTTTTTTTCTCCAACGTCACAAAATCTTCTTGTTCCATTTTTTTGGTGTGAAAGTGCTCTCAAAACGGATAGTATAATTACTTTTATACTTAAAGACTTGTCTTTTCTTTTTTTTTTTTTTTTCCTTCCCATAGAAGAATCTTCCTTTAACTGGAAGGCATATGGCCCATGGTGCTCTTTGTGTTTATTTTTACCCTGTTGTTGCCTTTTCTGTTTACATCCTCAAACAGTTTTCTGGCTGACCTACATGCCTGTTGGCTGACATCAGCTGAGAGAGTGAAAATGTCTGGAGAATACCCTCATCATTAGGACTGAGATGTTCAACTGACACAAGAGCCAAATAAGTTTTGGACACTCAAGTACAGATTGACAAAGTTATATGAATAGATATAGAACCAACTTGTAACTTCACCAAAAATCCAGGGAGAATTTAACAAGAATAATTTAAAGTGTCACTGGAAAACTTCACTTATATTTTTAATGACGTTATATAATAATAATTATTTTTATAATATACTATAGTGTTGTCTCCAGATTTTTCATGTCCTGATTTTATTCCAACATGAAGTTGTAATGGAATAAAGAGCAAACCAACGTTTCCTCTGCCACCTTAAAGTCAACACAAGCAAAGAACTGACAGTGACTAAGCAGGAAGTCCAACCATTCTGGAAATCTTTCCAATTTTGAAAATTTTATAAAAATCCATTAATTTCAAAAGCTTTAAAATAAAGCCAAATTATTTAGAAACAGTGCAATGCAGTAGCTGGAAGAACCTGGGATGTAGCAACAATCACCAAGAACCTTGTCTGGAGGAACTGGGTCAGCATGATGCAGGACTTTGGGAAGCTCCATTGATATCACTGTAGTTACACTAATGTAAAAAGACAGTTTACATCTGGCATCTGGCCTAACAAGGCAAATATATTTGTTTAAAGATTTTACATTCTTCTAAAGGATGTCAAAACATCTGGAGTCAGTCCCAATATGCTTCAGTAGTTGTGGTATGTAAAACTGTGTGCAGATACTTGGGGCAATGCATGCTGCATGGCTTTCCCTTTTTGAAGTAGTCAGATGATGGTAAGTTTAAGAGACAATTTCTACAGTGTCACACAAAGGCTGTCCTAGTACTCAGTGCCTTGCAGAGCAGGTCATTATCACTCCTCTGATAAAAACAAAGTGGAGAATATGAACCGTTAGCAAGGCTGTGGTTCTAAAAGGCTGCTTGGCCTTACAAGAGGGCACATCACCGCAGAAAACTCACCCTCAGTAAAAGAAGTCTGATTCTGGGGATGTATTTTAAGATCAATCAAAAAAATATTCCCAGAATGACAAACTTGTCTTTTTTTCTCTCCCTGACACACTATGGCTGTGTCAGAAAAGACTCAATTCGGTTGCTTGAACAAAAGCTTTTGGTGCCATTTGAGATGTCCTCAGGTAGCTGAACAAGGTGTCACTGGTGAACACTGTGCCTTACTGTCTTCATTTAGGCAGCTGAAAGGAGGCTGAATACTGAAATTTCTATTAATACTTGAGTGTCAGAGAATACAAAAGATCTACAAAATGACCATGTTCTGTGGGCACCTCTAGCTCTGAAATGAAGGCCGTGCCTCATCCTAGCACTGGTCATTTATAGTTCATCCAATTGAAAAGAACTTTGGGGAAATAGCAATTTTAACATTACAAAGACGGAAGTCAAAAGTTGTGGGAAATTCTTTTATTGAATCCAAAAAAGGATGAATATAAACATCTCAAATTCAGTAAACTCTTGGGAACAAGTTTTAGAAAGAAGCCAATGAGATGCTAGCTGGATAGTTGGTGATTCTAAGTTTTCTTTGCTTTTGTGTGACCTACTTTGAAGATATTTAGCTGACAAAGTGCTGAAAAATATTGTAGATGATTTATGATGGTAATAATGTTCTTATATTTCAGGGTTTGCAAGAAATGTTTGCTACTATCTCCCACTGACTTCAGGGTTGCATCCTGTCTTCTCTGATTCAGTGCCAGCAATGATAACTCATTCCTTCAACATATTCCATTTTGGTTACAGCAATGCAGTTTACTCACAGTGGAAAGTGTCAGCCCTGGGAAAGTTGCAGCTGATGCAGATGCAGGAGCAGTTCACTTCCTCAGATTCACCAGCCACAAAGCTCTGTGCTTTGCACTTGCAGCCCCCACACTATCTAAATTGGTCTCTAGAGGAGAACCAATTACATGAAATTCCATGGGTCTGTTTGATGCCTGCTTGGGACAATCAGTTCAGGCCATGCAAAGGGTGGAATGAACTCGAGCCTAAGTAAGACTGTGGTTTCTGTGCCATTTTACTTCATGGGAGGCATGTTTCAGTCTCTTCTTGTACTTTCTTCCTCAGATAGTAAATTACTGTATTAAAATTCATTCTCCCCAAAATAAAAGAAATGGGGTTGTTATCAAAGTGAAGTATACTAAGATTTGCCTCACTTCTTGTGGGGTGGAGGAAATTCCTGGCTATGGGGGTAAGCAGTTACTGAATTTGTTATCTTTGCTGTATAATGTATACAAAACAGCAAAACCTGTGCAACAGAGAAATGCAAATAGCATTAATGAATCTGGGAGTGATCATCTGTGCTGAAACCCTGGGCCCTTTAAACATAACCAGTCTGGCTATTTTGGTACTGTACATTAACATTTTCTTTCCACTGTGTTTACGTCAGCTGCGTTTTGTTGAAGGGTGCATCTGAAAAGAGACTTTCTAGTCTAGCTCTGCTCTGGTAGCTATTTGTGTCTGCTTGCTCCTTCACACATATGGAAGCTTTTCTACAGCTCCTATCTCCTCTGTTTTAAAAGCACACCCTCTGGTTTCCAGTGCTATGCCAGCTCCACTGCAGTGCATGGATGAAGGTACTCTGAACCATGGGAAACCCAACTCATGCCCAGAAGTACACAGACACTCCTAGCACACCTGTGCTGTGATTGCACTGTGATTGTTGAAGATAATCTCCTGATTTCACTCAATATTTTCATGTTCATATCACAGAGTGACCTTGGAGAACCTGAACTGGACTGCTTTCAAACAAGACAGAGAGAAGACTGCACCAGGCACAGATGGGCTGGCCTTGGACCATGTGCTGGTTCACACTAATCTACTCTTCCTCCTTCCCAAATGCAGGTAGGAACATTTCCCTCTTTATGCGTGACCATTACTATCAGTTTCTTCTGCTTGCTAACAGAGAGAGATGCCCAATATCTGAAGGAAAATTCACCCTCTGTTGGCTTGATCTTCAGGACAGGTTTAGGGAATATTTTGTACACATTTCACAAGAGTTAGAAGGGGATTCTCTGTGAAGAGCTTTTATTTTTTTATTGTTTCTGTCTATCACCTTGTTTCTGCTTGGAGAACATGTTAATTCAAGGAAAACTTGAATTAGTTTTTCAGGGGGAGTGAACTACACTTTGTAAAGTCACTAATAACAAAGAGCATCCAACTACAGTCAGAATATACATTTAAAAAAAAATCAAAGATTTAGAAAAGGACAAAAGAACCATGTACATTGAAAAGTATTTGCATTAAAAAAAATGGAAGCGCAATAAGAAAAAAAAGAGGAGATAGAGAAAGAATGTCACTGCAATAGCCATACCAGCTAAAATCTTGATAACAAAATATGTCAAGTATTTCTAAACCATACTGCAGCCTACACGCTAACCACAGCATAATAAAGACCTCACATAAGCAAAGACATTATTGAACATCTAATCTTCATAGACAAGATCAGTCCCATATAGACCCAAAGTTCAGAGAGGAACAGCCAATTACATTTATTATGAATATGTTGCCAAGGATAGACAAGGTTCAGTTGTACTGAATGGCTCTTGAGGTCACGGAGTATCATTTTGCTGAGGTTTCCAGCTGGCAAGTTCCTTCTCTCACTCTCTCATGTAGTCCCCTGTGTTTGTGTTATAACTGTACTCCTGACAGCAGAATTGCTGAAGCCGCCTCTGCAGCCACGAGATGGTTGGTTTCAATGAAAAGTGTGTGAAAATTATTAACTGCTCTCTAAGCAAGTGATTCAAATTACCCTGTTCAGTCCTGAGCTCATGTTTATAATTAATATCTAACCTTTAATTTCAATTCTGGAGAGCACTTTCAGTCTCAGAAATTCACTGCCCAGGAAGAGGGCTGGTTTACCACATTTTATTAGCAAATAAAATTGGAGACTCCATTTGCAAACTGGTCTGGACGTAGTCTGGGAAAGCAGAGTGTTTCTTGTGCTTAGCCCATCCAACTACCTGAGTGCTGAGGGTCAGCCCTTTGATACCACAGACAGTCTCATCAAATAATCTGCTGTATGGGACACGACAGCAGTATGGCTCTTTAACAACAGGAGCACAGAAGAGTTAAACCCTTGCACAGTCAAACTCTTGTGCCTGCAAATCCGGCACTACTGCCCTCATGGTTCTGGGTAAGAGCAGAGCTGAACCTCAGCCCATCGCCAAGGCTCTCACTAGCTCGAGGGCTGCACACTGCCTGAGGGACTGAGCACCTCTCTAGGTACTGCTGACCCTACTGATCAGATGTCTACAGATCACAATTTTGAGTCACACGGTGGACACACAGTTACCCACGTAGACACACCCAAGGTTCTCTATTTGCATTTGCTTCTCTATGTGAAGATGGAGTGTAACTGTCGAAGTAGAGGTACAGAATGCCATCTGAGGTGGCCTCCCTCCTTTCCTTCATGAGGGTGAGACTTTTTCTTAGTTCCTGTGTCTTATGTGTCAGTTACACACAGATAACAACCTGAGTAACTGAATCAAAGTGTAAGAGAGCAATGAAATGCTTCCCACTTTGAAAGGGTGTGGGGAGCCAGAGAGAATTTTCTCTCAGGATTTTATTTCTCTGATGATATCTATATTGTAGCAGCAGATGGACTTGGTTTTTTGCAGGACAGCAGTAAAATTTCCATTGTCACATTCCTCTTATCACTTTATCATTATTTTTTAAATCCAATGCCTCAAAAGCAATTTCAGAATTTGCTTCTACTCTTTTGTTTCTTTTGCTCGTATATTGCTAAAGAGCTGTGAGGGGATTTAGTAAACGGCACTGAAATTTTCCAGTTTGCAGTATCTCATGTTGCTGCAGCACAAAGCAGTAGTTTACATCCAGCCATTTATCTTCCCATTTGCCTAGGGCTAGCTGCTTCTGCTTTATGTTTAATGAAAAAATATATTGTTCAGAAATGGCTGGCTCAAGATTTCTGAGATTTTTTCACAAATTTTGTATTAAAAAAATTGGTGGATAAAATCCAGAAGCATTGCGGAGAGCAGATAAGGACCTTAACTGCTGAGTGCCCCAGCAGGCAGAGTGCATGTCCTATTGGCCTGACTCCAGGGCCAGATACTAAGCATTTGACAGACAGACTTCTTAATGCATTTTGCTTTTATTTCTTCTTTCTCTTATTTTTAAATTCACAGAGATTTAGTTAAACATTTGAATTATTGTTCTTGTGTTGAATTTAAGGATCACCTGTTCATGCTCTGGCAAGTGCTATTTACACTCTGTGACACCCTTCACATTGACAAATTGGTAGAAATATACAGTATTAGAGAAAAAAAAATGAGAGTTTTGAACTTACATTTAATGATATTTTCTGATTTGTTTTGATGTGGTGTGGGAGCCAACATTTACATGTCTGGCAATTAGGACTCTCAGACAGAGAAGTCATGTTCCTAGTATGCAACTCTTGGCTTTCCCTCCCCCCACTAATTGTAAATCCTTTACCTCCCTGAAAGTAACATTTTCCAGAAGTGGAAAACTCGTCATCCTAGCTACTTAACAAACAGAAAACTCTCCAGATGCTGCTGCTATACAAAGGCTTAAGTGAATTTAGCATTAAGTACTTAAAAAAAAGTGTCAAGATTGTGCCAATATTTCACAACAAAATTCTTCAGCTTAAGGTTATGAGTTATAACAAAAAATGCAGCCATTGTAACTGCTAGAGTGAGAGGTCATAAAAGATTTTTTTTCTCACTAATACTGAAGTAACAATGGAGAATTTTCATATAAAATAGAGAACTGATTTATGTTGTGCTATGTCATTCATAGCTTTTCCTCTGCAGTTTTATGTCAATTTCAATAAAACAAGGATTTGTCTTGTAAAGTGACAAGACATTTGCTTTAAGGTTATATTGTTAAATAGGTCAATCTAAACTGTAAGAAAAATAATATTGGAAGTTATTTCCTTTTTTTAAATTCAGAAATTAGTCACTGTCACCTGGTGTTAATTTCAGGTCCAGTTAACTTCAGGTACGAGAGGTACAAAAGTTAGAGACAGAAACCTCTTGTGTTCGGACAAAGGGGAGAGGAAGGGAAGCAGGAGGAACACCTCTAGAGAATGACTGAGCCATTGAGAAGGAAATCACTCTTCAGCATCTCCTATCTCTGTCCGTTCACTGTGTAGCACAGAACCAAGGGACCTAGCCCAGAGGTGTCTGTTAAGCATTCAGTCATAGGTAGTCAATGCAAAGCCAGTGCACGGCTTCCAGTTATAACTTCACTCATGGAATACCTTTATATATCCCTTTGCAGAGAGACACATTCCCAAGATATGAGTAGTTACTATACTGCATGAGCTCATGTCAACTACTATCATCAATTAGGCCTTTAATACTCTGCTCTGCTTTTCTTGCTCTTGACTAAACCCAAAGGTACAGTACTTTGATTTAATCAGACCGGACCCCCCTGCCTACACAAGCTATGCATATGTTAAATGAACCTCTACATTTTGATAATTTTAAAATTTTAAGCTGTAAATTGTAACATTACCTCATTGGTCTATTTTATGGATGATTAAGTGATGTTTATAAAGATTTTATTGCTCCATAATGTCTTTATTCAAAGCATGAACAATTACTGGGTCCCTATTTTGAAGTTGAAACACACCAGGGGAATTACAGGCATTGGCAGACAGAAAATTCTGTATGAATATCATTGATCCTCTGGGCTGACTCCTCTGCATCTGAAGATGGTGATTAGGATTCACTTTGTTAAGAATCCAAAGTTTCTATCCTAAAGAGGTTCAGTTCTTTCTCTCTCATCTTTCATTCCTTACTGCTTATCTTCTATGAATTATATCCAAAATTGTCAAAGAAGTCCAGCATTTAGATCAGTAGGACTTGACTTGCAGACTGCCTGAACATCTGTGCTTAGGTCAGTTCAACTACACAGGATGGAAACTTCACCCAGTGTTCTTTACTACAGGATTCATTCCAGCAATGTTATGCACATAGGATCTGGTGACTAGTGTGTAGACCGCTGTGTGGAATTCCTTTTTCCTTATGTGAAAATCACTTTGTGGGGATTTTGTGAAATGAGAATGCTTATTTTTTTGCATGCCTGTTTTTTAACTGAAGAATAAAAATGAATTGTGACCTTTTTGGGGGTGTGGAGGAACCAAATCCAAAACAACACTTTCCTGATTTTGGGGTTTTTTTTGTTGTTGTTGTTTTTGGGTTTTTTAAGGGTATAGGCTAAGTTCCCTATTTCTTCCTTTTTTCCCCCCTGTGCCATGGTTGTCTTCCTGCTAACCACTAGGAATTTAGGGCCAAGATCTTTTGAACCACAGTTGGTCTGAGTGATAAAGTGACTTTTAAACCTTAGAAAGAACAGCCTGCCAAAGGAAACCTAACAAGATCTTTGCATTATTGTTAGTGTTACAAAGTACAGCAGTGCATGGAGACCTCAGTCTACAGCTGCATTACATTGTTCTGGACAACCTGTCTAAGCAAAAATGAGGGATAGGTTTTTCCCCAAAAAACCTTCCAGCATTAACATGCAGCAGACAACAGATAGTTTCATCTTTATTGATAACATTTATAGATGAGGAACTGAGCCACAGAAAGACTGAACCATTTAATATCACAGAAGTAGTTTGTGACACATCCTGGGGCTGAGCCCTGACCACTTGGATCCTAGCTGAAAGTGAACAGTTCTGGTTTCCAGAAACCACTGTACACACATTCATACCATACACAAATTCATACCATCTTGGCATTGATCTACATTATATCAAATTAATTTATGCTTGCAAGGATTCTGTAAGGAAACAATCCCTTGGCTTAAATAGGAGCAATCCAGGTTGCTGACCACCCAATACATTCTTCCTGAGTCTCTTCAGGTTGTAAGGACAGACTGAATGCAGTTTCATGTAGAAATACTACATATTGCCTAATATTTGGTACTTCTGAAGCCAGCAGGAGTTGTATCACTGATTTATGGACATTGAGGCCCTGGAGCTTGCCCAGAGAAGAGCAGCAAGGCTGGTAAGGGGTTTGGAGGGCACACCATACAAGGAGCAGCTGAGGGAGCTGGCCTCGTTTCATCTGGAGGAGAGAAGGCTAAGGGGAGACCTTATTGCTCTTTACAACTGTCTGAAAGGAGGATGTAGTGAGGCAGGGGGTGGTCTCTTCTCCCAGGTAACCAGCAATAGGACATGAGGAAATGGGTTTAACTTTTGCTAGGGGAGGTTTAGATTGGAAATTAGGACATTAGGAAAAAATTCTTTATAGAGAGTGGTGAGGGGTTGGAGGAGGCTGCCCAGGGAGGTGGTGTGGTCACCGTCCCTGGAGGTGTTCAAGAAGCTGTAGATGTGGCACCTCAGGGTACAGTTCAGTGGTGATGGTAGTTGGGTTACAGCTGGAATTGATGATTTTATAGGTCTTTTCCAGCCTTAGTAATTCTATGGCTCTATTCTGGTCATCTGAAAGACACGTAAACCATAATGAGTGTATATTGCTGTGCATAAACATTTGCAGGCATGGCCTCCAAGAGAGGACAGGACATGTATTTGCACACAGAAGGATGTTGTAAAAAGAGTTAAGCAAAGCAAATTCATTAAATTAAAAAAATACATAGCACAAGATTTAGTGATAGAAGCATGTTCTAGTTATAGAAGTTCATGTTTTCTTACATGAAATTAGCTCTTCGATCCTGAAATAAGTTTGGATAAAATACTAAAACCAAATCATTGTGGACTCTCTTAAAGTAAAAGAAAATAGCATCTATAGTTTATGTCTGTTCTTTAAAAAACAGAAGAGTTAGCAGGTTGTTCCAGATTCATCTCAAAATACATACAAATTCTTTTCGCAATAGTGAACATTAGCTAGATCATGAAGGCAGGAAAAAATATGTAAAATTTCTGACACAACCAGTTTCATCTCATTCACAAAGGTACCATTTCCCAGGTATGATAGGTCTAATAAGGGGTGTATAGGTGTGTAACAGGACACTTGCTTAGTGCATTTATCATTTAGAAATTTTGTTCTTCTGAACTACTGTCTATAATAAGCAGCTCCAGGAATTGAAGTTATTCATTCCCCCTTAAGGGTATTATAATATTAAATGAATAAAAAGCCAAAAATGTCTCCATACAGCTTTTCTTATGTTTTTCAACAGAGCATTGGATCTACCTTTGCAAAAAATCACAGCCTTTTTTTTCTTTTTTGTCCAAACAATTGTAGGTTTACATGCCCTAGAAATCCACTTTCTGTTCAAGGGTTTCTTTTTCAGTAATCTCTGTTATTAAGAAGCAAAGGATTATGCAGAAAGGGATAGTTGTTGTAGGAGCTATTAAATGATTGTGTGTTTGAGACACTTGAAAGGCCAAGCAGCTTGGAGTTACTTCAACTATTGATAAGATGAGATAGGAGCTTGGTTCGCACACTGAATCAATTATACTAAGATGATAACTGGCAACAGTTGAATAAGTCTTAATTCTTTACCTAACCTAGGAAGGCTTATATAAGACTTTGGGGAACAGCTGCAGGCTATCTTGAAACTTTCATCTGAAATACTTGTTAGAGTTTCCTCTGAGAAGTTTGGAGGACAGAACTATCTCAGTATGTCTTTCCCACAAGGTCCTCAATCATAATATCTTCCAAAAACCTTTTTCCATTACATAAATTTTGTACCTTGACATTTGCACCTCAACATTTATTGTATTTGGCTATTTCACAAACCACCCCTTTCCTATTTAAAAATTCTCACAGTTATCATTTATACCTATGACCCCTCTGCAGTATGTAAGAGAAGAACTCTTATTCCAAAGTGCATGTTTTTAGGCTTCAAGGTTTCTTAGAAGTAGCTGAATTACTAGGGCTGTAGATGCTTTGGTTGGTGTAGAGTGGAAGCAACAAAGTGTATATACTTGAATGCAAGGATATAAGAGAATCTCTCTTTGATCAGAATTGGGAAATGTTATTCCTGATATGGGAAACATTCAGACAACCAGGGAATTCAGGAGTGACCTTGAATCCTTGTTGAGACATTATTTCATTAAAAGTACAAACAGAGCTAGGCTGTCTCCACGCTTTTTGAAATGCTAGGTCACTAAAGACAAAGGGACAGAGGT
Organism: Indicator indicator; assembly: GCF_027791375.1. Classification (NCBI taxonomy): domain Eukaryota; kingdom Metazoa; phylum Chordata; class Aves; order Piciformes; family Indicatoridae; genus Indicator; species Indicator indicator. The sequence goes on along the minus strand of NC_072021.1, from coordinate 29,427,197 downwards.
AATATGGCATAAGAGAAAGAATGAAGGTGAAGACTAGGCTGTATTGGGAAAAAATACCAGAGAAAGAATCAAAAGAAATGTCTGATACATGAGCAAGCATCCTGCCATTCTCTCCACTTTAGTGAACATAAGGCCAGACCATTAGCTAACCAGTCTGTACAGCAGCTTTTCACTAGCTGCCTTGAAATTTAGCTCCAACATTTGTTCTCCTTTCTGCAGAATTCCAGGGTTTCAGATTCTTCTAATGAGGCACAGAACACTGGAGGTTTTTTTCTTTATTATTGTCTGCCTTTTTAAAAAAATATTATTATTATTTTACTTTTTCTGTTTGACTGATGAGTTTCTATTCAGTCACGTTGGCATCTGTCACCTTGACAGTGAAAATATCTATACATGGGCATCATTTAGTTATTTCATTTATTTCTCTCTTTCCTGTTCAATAGTTGAACAACCAGCTTTGGAACTGGTCTGTGGTACCTAGCTGCACAGGCTTGGAGGAAGTGTGCAGTAGAGTTATGACTGTTCATCTCCCGAATAATTGATTTGTAACCAGGTTTCTATATGTCTGTTGAAGAATTCCATTTCCACATTACCTTTAGGATAACTCCCTGGCAATCTGCAGTGTCAGTTATTTCTCTTTATAAGGAAGATTTCCTTTACTGAATTTTCCATTACTGAAACATAATCTGTTGTCAAAGAGTATTTCTTTCTCAGATGAGAGCAGCTGACAGGAACATGACTATTGTGGCAGAAGCAGCCTGTGGTGTAAATGTTATTTCAACATCTTTGTTGGTGACATGGACAGTGGCATTGAGTGCACCCTCAGCAAGTTTGCTGACAACACCAAGCTGTGTGGTGCAGCAGACATGATGGAGGAAAGAGATGCCATTCAGAGGGACCTTGACAGGCTGGAGAGGTGGGCACAAGCCAACCTCGGGAGGTTCAAGAAGCCAAGTGCAAGGTCCTGCATCTGGGTCGAGGCAATCCCAACCACCCATACAGGCCTGGGCAGTGACTGGCTGGAAAGCAGCCGTGAGGAGAGGGACTTGGGGCTGCTGGTGGATGAGAAGCTCCACATGAGCTGTCAATGTGCACTTGCAGCCCAGAAAGCCAACCAGAGCCTGGGCTGCATCAGGAGAAGTGTGGCCAGCAGGTCAAGGGAGGTGATTCTCCCCCTCTGCTTGGATCTGGTGAGACCCCACCTGAAGTACTGCATCCAGTTCTGGAGCCCCTATTACAAGAGGGATATGGACATGCTGGAAGGTGTCCAGAGAAGGGCCACCAGGATGAGCAGAGGGGACTGGAGCACCTCTCCTGTGAGGAGAGACTGAGAGAGTTGGGGCTGTTCAGTCTGGAGAGGAGAAGGCTCCAAGGTGATCTTATTGTGGCCTTCCAGTATCTGAAGGGGGCTACAAGAAAGCTGGGAAGGGACTTTTTAGGATATCAGGTAGTGATAGGACTAGGGGGAATGGAATAAAGCTGGAAGTGGGGAGATTCAGGCTGGACATAAGGAAGAAATTCTTCTCCATGAGAGTGGTGAGACTCTGGAATGGGTTGTCCAGGGAGGTGCTTGAGGCCCCATCCCTGAAGGTGTTTAAGGCCAGGCTGGATGAGGGTCAGGCCAGCCTGATCTAGTGTGGGGTGTCCCAGCCCATGGCAGGGGAGTTGGAACTAGATGATCCTTGTGGTCCCTTCCAACCCTGACTGATTCTATGATTACTGAACACAGCAGTCTCACAGTGATAGACAGCAGTGAAGACTCTGTGCTTCAAATTATGTCACTGAGTGTTAGCAGCTGATGTGCTGATGAGAAGAGGAGAAAAGAGAGAAGGGACAATGCTAGTGGATAAATCACTGTTACAATGAGTAACATGTAGAAAAGTTCCAGTTCAGTAATGAATCCTAGTTCTTGCCTTGTTCTCACAATTATCTGATGCCATATCATAAGCAGTGTCTCACTTCTGCCTTTTATTTCCATAAGACAATAATTTATTAACTTTTTTCCTCATACCCTCTTTGTGTATCAGATTAAGATAAAAAAATCAAGACAGATAACTAAACATCACATTTTTAGTGTTCTTGTACCTTCAATAACAATAGCATTGCAGACCATGATGGACTACACCATTCACTCTGTGCAGGGATCTGCTTTCTTGAGAGCCATCACAGAGCCTGCAAGTTGAGTCCTGGGCCACAGATGAACATCTGTATTGCGCAGCTTGTAAACACAAATGCTTCTTTCTCTGTAAAAGGTGTTGCTCCTGATTTTTATAGGTGTTTCTGAAGCAAAGATGATATCCCTGCCCATAGCAGGGGGCTTGGAACTGGATGATCCTTGAGGTCCCTTCCAACCCTAACAATTCTATGACTCTATGATCTCCTCTTTTGTCTTCATGGATGATTTCTTTTGAAGCTATTCCAAATGTGTATCCCAAGACATAAGCAGTGAAAACTGTGAGTAATGCCAGACAATGTAGCAGGACATCCTTGGCTTTTTTTACAGTCAAAACTTTCTCAATCATAAACCAGTTTGTAGTATTACCTGGTTGTCAGTATTCACCATTCCCTAGAGAACAGAGGTAATCTATGTCACAAAGAAAGCTGCCACAGGTGGAAGTGCAGCTCTTAATTACCAAAGTTTATTAAGCTCCTTTATATCTACAGAAAAGGTAGATAATTCATTTTTCTCTTCATAATTTCTTTAACTATTGCTCTAAACATGAGACGTATTTCTGGTCCTGTAAAAGCTGCCACCCCTCTCCTGCTGTTAGCTGGCAGGCATCTATGAGTATGAGCTTGTTGTGTTTGCTTACTTGTGGGCAATTGTCCTCTGATGGCAGACCACAGAGCACGGATCAAGGATCAGAGAACAGAAAGGAATGTTTGCAAAATACTAGTATTTCTAAACCAGCAATTAAAAATACAACTTGAGAAACAGCCTGCTTTTTATTGCACAAGGTCTCCAATAGGTCTTGGTACTTTCCTAACAAAGCTGTCTCAGCAGAGTAAAGGTACCACCTGGTATAGAATAATTCCTATTCATACTAAACTCTGTTTCCCTTCAAAACATGCTTGGCTGTATCCAAACCACCCACTGAGAATAGTTCCTGGTACACAGTGACTTCTAAACTAGAGCTGGGACTTGTTGGTCATGTGCTGGAGACCAGTCCTGCAGTTTAGTGGTGGGGATGATAAAGTTCCAGTGTCTTGGAGCAGTGTTTGGTAACATTTAAGTCAGTAGTACAGATGTGGTCCTAAGAACTATTTCTGGGCTACAACATCTTTTAAAACACCTTCAAAAATAGAGAAAGAGATACTTTCTGCATGGTCTGTATATCAAGCACATATTTATGTGGAAATTATTTGCAGAGAGAGAAAAGAGCTAACTACCTTAATTTAAGTTAATCAGGAAGAAAAAAAGTGAGAGAGTAAAAAATTAACTCTTATTTTGGCAAAGCCTGGACTAGAAATGTGTTTGCTAGTCTGATGGCTCTCATTATTTACAAAGCTTTTTGTGGTCTCAACAATTACAACTCCATTGTTCTGAAAGAAAAGTAAGAAAATCAATCTTAGCAGAGTGAATAGAAAAGAGAAGTAACTAAACATAAATAAGAATGAGCTCAATGTCATGTTTATGTCATTTTCTTATACCAAAATGAAGAACTCAATCTCTGCTAAAGATCAGTGATTCAAAACTGAAATTCATTTGTTGATTTTCAGAGGTAGTAGTCATCTGCTTTTCATATAGGTTTCTGAAGATTAAATATTAAAAAGATATTAATCTAAAAAAAATGGTACTAGCAGTAGGTTTCATGCACTTGCAGAAGCTCTATAATGTCCTGAATATAAAACTGAGCATACATGACGTCTGCATGTTTCTGTTTTCCCATCAGAACACTCAGTAGAAAATGGATTGGGATAAGACAGGAGCAAAACTCTCTTTTGTTAAATTCTAATGATTAAGGAAAAGAGAATCTTAGATTTTATCAGGATTCTGGGAAAATAAAAGATTCACACTTCAGTCAGTTTCTCTAAGCAGTGCACTTTTGGATAGTCCAGGCTGAGTATGGGCCAACATTCAAATGACCCTGAGTGTGTGGACTAGTTCCAAACCAAGCAAAGGATGATGACTTCAGGTAAGATGTCTTAGCTACTGGAGGTAACAAATGTGTGAACCAAACCCAGAATTAAGTTCTGCATCCAAATCCAAGAAACTTCTCTGATACCCTTTCCAAAAGGTTCTGTCGAATGCCATCCATCACTGAGATAGTAAACCTGTAGAAAGGCAGTGCAGATTGCATTTCTTGGATGTGGAAGCCCAAGCCATTCTCCTCCCACAGACCTACCAGGGGGGGTTTGAATTACAAGGAACTTCTAAGCCAACACAAATACAGTATCAGCATTGGTGTAGCACTCATAAAACATTTGAGAAGAAGAAAAAAAAATTTAACAGACAACAAATGTGGAAAAATCAAACACATTAAAAGCTATATGCCAACAAAGCTGCTGAGACTCACTCTGAAACCATGTTCATTAAGAATGATGAAAAGATCAAGAATAAATGAAAAGATATAAACTATATGCCACTAAAAATAAAATAAATATCAGGAACACATTTATATTTCATTGATAAATGGAGACTGAAATGTGATCAAGAAAATACTACCTTTTTTTTTTAAGAGAAAAGGCAGTAAACCAAATCTACATAAGACAAATGAAAGATAAAATAATCCAATAAAACTATCAATAAATCAGATTTTCTAATAAATAGGTAGCTTTTGTGAAATGTTCATCCCCAATTTCCTGTGTTCTAGCACACATTTTTATATGTCATAGTGCATTCCCCTTCTTTAAAATACACTGACAAACCTTTGTTTGACCAAGACTATTTATAGCCATCCCTTCCTTTCAGGTGTGAAAAAAGCCTCTTGGGAATTGTCTTAATGTAAAAACCTTGGGTTAGGAGGAATCTGTCCTGCTGTATTGACTGGTTTGATAACCACAGAGACTACTGCAGATGTAAACATCTGTCAGGCAGCCACTTGTGCTAGACACGGGTATATGACTGAAGTTTTGCCATGAATTGTTGTCTCCAAACATATCATCATGTTTCAATGTACAGAAACTACATCTTCTGCCATTTGAAGTTGTTTTAAACTGGAGACCTGTAAAGGAACTCCATTCTGAAAATGCTGCTTGAGAGGAGCGAGGAAAGACCCACTGAGCATGGGAGTGGGAGAGAGATGGGAGAAAGGGCTTCTGCAGTTGTGTAACCAACAGAAATGTCCCTCTTGCACAGCCTAGCCCCTCCTTATGTACAGTTGAATCCTCAACCCCTGCTCGAGCAGTAGCTTCCATAACGGCACAGAGTGGGCAGGACACACAGGAGAGAGCAGGGCAAGGGGCACGTTCCCCTCCTGTCCCTCAGGAGCCAGGCATATGACAGGCTGGGTGAGCTCAATGGCATTGAGACCAGCGCTCAAATGCATGAACGTTAAACTCAGAGACAGCACAGATTCCCGAACTGTGTTATTTCAGCAGCAGCAACAGCCCTTAGCAGAGCTATCGACTGCATCAGCCTCACCAGCACCTGAACACAACGGGCAGGAAAACACTGACTTTAATTCCTTTTCTTCAGCTGTCTAATTTGTCTAGTGTGTAAATTGCAACTCTTTGGTGGTAGGTGCCACAACCATGTTTCTTTGCACTTTCCTGTTTTGTGCATAGAAGCAGAAATAGGTGTGTTAAAATTCTCACAGCCTTTGAGAGTGCCTGATTTTCTTTTCAAGAAAATCTTTTGCTTAGTGGTTATACAAGGAAAACATCAAATAGTAATAATAAAATCCAGACGAAGTGAGGATTAGGAGGCAGGATTAAAATTAAATAGCTACAAAAGTAGTAATGGCAACATAAAGTATGTTGTCACATGATCAGATATATTCATCTGTGTTTTATCCTGAGGAACGAAGATAACCTGAACTGAAGATGCTCAGAAGCTTTCATTGCTGAAAATTGCAATCACATTTTGAATCTTGTAACAAAAATCCCAAGGCAGATAGTGTTACACTTACAAAGGAAGCAATAATGTAACTGCTAGCTACATCTATACCGAGGTATTATTCAACTGCACAACAGACATCCAAAGATTCCATTGACATATATGGGTATGAAAACAATTAAAATCATGATATAAACTACTCATAACTGCACCTCTGCAGGAGAAAGAAAAAAAAAAAGGGGGGGTGGGGGTAGGTAGTTGTTAATTGACAGTAGCCACCTGGAAAGAAAAGTAACTTGCTAGCTGATGGTAGGAATTTAGCAGATCCAAAACCAGTTTTGTATGGAAGATTTATAGACTGGAAAGCAGTGTCTTTATCTGTGGGTGCCAGGAAAGATAACTGTCTGCTTTGCAGGTTTTGTGGTGATCTCTCTGAGACAAGCAAAGTGATTTTGCAGTCTTGAGCGCTTTTTATATCTGCTGCTTCAAAAATGCCCCATCCTCTTGTTTGTACATAACACACTGGTGTCTTGAAGGCAATAATCAGATGGTAAATAAACACTAGGTGAGGAAAGAATAAAATCCTAAATAGGATAGAACATCCACGGTGTTTGATACAGCCCAAATCTCTGTCTTGCCCACTGTATTCCACGAGATGTTAACTCTGGATCTCATCACTGCCCTGTTTGAACAGTCTCTCCAGTCGCAATTTGCCCATTGCTATGAAATCCAAGAAATTCTTGTTTCTGCACAGGAATGTCACACAGAGCAACTTGCAAATGCAAATGAAGATTTCACCAATATTAAATCTGTCATAAGTTTGGGTACAGAGAAGTGGTGATGATCTAGCTGAACATAGAATCACAGAATCAGGGTTGGAAGGGACTACAAGCATCACCTAGTTTCAACCCCCCTGCCATGGGCCAGGGACACCTCACACTAGATCAGGCTGACCTGAGCCTCATCCAGCCTGGCCTTAAACACCTTCAGGGATGGGGCCCCAACCACCTCCCTGGACAACCCATTCCAGGCTCTCACCACTCTTATGGTGAAGAATTTCTTCCCTATGTCCAGCCTGAATCTCCCCACTTCCAGCTTTGTTCCATTCCCCCTAGTCCTGTCACTGCCTCATATTCTAAGAAGTCCCTTCCCAGCTTTCTTGTAGGCCCCCTTCAGATACTGTAAGGCCACAAGAAGGTCACCTCGGAGCCTTCTCCTCTCCATAGTGAACAGCCCCAACTCTTTCAGTCTGTCCTCATAGGAGAGGTGCTCCAGCCCTCTGCTCATCCTGGTGGCCCTTCTCTGGACACCTTCCAGCATGTCCATATCCCTCTTGTAATAGGGGCTCCAGAACTGGATGCAGTACTCCAGGTGGGGTCTCACCAGATCCAAGCAGAGGGGGAGAATCACCTCCCTCGCTCTGCTGGCTGCACTTCTCCTGATGCAGCCCAGGCTCTGGTTGGCCTTCTGGGCTTCTTGGCCTTCTTGGGAGCCATCCCTTATAAGCATTTCAGCAGTAAGCATTCCAGTTCTTTTTATAATTTTCATTTCAAGAACAAGCAACACTATTTTCAACCTAAAAGCACGCTTCCTAAGATGGCTTTGTTCTTCCAGAAAGGGAACAGTTTCACTTCACAGGATCAGATGATGTTGACTTTGCACTTACTGCATTGAACCAGACGTGTATCTGCGTGTTGCAGTGAAATTACCATGCAGAGCATCTCTTTACCTTCCACTCAGTTTTAGAATTAAGAACACAGAAAATCACAGATTGAATCCTGAGGCCACTAAGCCCTGTTACCTGGACAAATTTTGTTCTCTTTTGAAGAGACATCTCCTAAGTCACATTGTTATTGTTTATTGCTGTGCCAGAAAATAAGAGTAACAAGAATTATGGATGTTTTACTCTTCTTGAGCACTGCATATATCTTTTTATTATAATTTCTATATTAAGGTCAGTACTACATAGAATTTATGTTCCTGAGTCCAGTGTATCTTTTAAAGCCTGCAAAAAGCTTAACTCTTATATGAAGGGAAGTGCTTTTTCAATCACTAAAACGTTCCCCAATTGACATGCCTATTTGTGTGTGCATTAAGCTGTATGGATAAGAATGACACCATGTAACTAAAAGCAGGCAGTATCTGTTTTCTTGAAACTTCCTCTAAAACCATCACAAGATTTCTGACAGTTATGGAGGTCAGCCAAATTTCTGGGCAATGTCCTGTCCTAGTCTATGCTACTCCATGTGACAAGCCGGTTTCTTGGAACCTGACTCCAAAATCCAGTATTTATGGCACAAATTAAGTCATCCTTTAAAACTTTTTTTTTCTAAATATTTTTTCAGACCTATTTTATGCTCCTGAGAAATTAAAGTCTGTTTGTTTTTTTGTTTTACAGCTATTTTCCAAAATACCTGAGAGCAGATGTTCTGCTACTTAAGAGTTTCATTGACTGCAATTTTCCCCAAAGTAACTGCTCCCAGTTAAGGTGGAATATTAACATGTCTGAGAGATGCAGTCTGGAATAGGGAGAAAGCAGAATTGAACCAAAGGTCTAATGAACCAAAGCTTCCAATTCTTTCAGTCCTACACAAGAAATAAGTGCAAATCTCATAATACCTCCTAAAAATCCCTCCAGGATGCAATACGTGTCTGTTAGCTGCACACCTCCCTAGGAACCATTATTGACTCAGGATATCCACAATAAAATGTTTCCTTATTTAGAACAATGAGACCTGACCAAACATATTAAAGTCAGGGTTCCTGCTGAATTCAAAGGACCGTAGACACACTGTTCATAAGCAGAGACATGTGAACAGCCCTTTTTCTATGCATGCAAAGCTTTCGATGCTTCACCAAGTGTAGAACAGGCTGCCCAAGGAACTGGTGGAGTCACCATCCCTGGAAGTATTTAAAGGATGTGTGGATATGGTTTGGTGGAGGTACTGGTGGGACTGTGAGCTCTAGGTGAGTGGCTGAACTTGATGATCTCAGAAGACTCTTCCAAACTCAACAGTTCTGGGGTTCTATGGTATGGTTAGATGAATACACACATGTATATGGCAGTTACCCAGACATGAAAGGAGAGTAGACACAGGGAGAGGGAGATGGAGTGCCTCATGATAAAATAAATTAGCATTCAGGCTGTGGCTCATTAGTTTTTGGCTTCACCCTATTAACACTCAGCTAAACAGAAGATTAGACTAGATTTTAACCTCAGTCTTTTCTACGTGACTTTACTGATGTCAGTTTTCAGTGAAAAGGTGAGAGATACAGAGCAGCTCATAACAGGAGTAAGCTGGGCTGCTGGCTTGAGTGCTCTGTATAACTGCACTTACTGCCCTGTACTGAGAGTACAAGGAACTCTGGCAGCCAGCAAAGGGTTCTGGATTGGGTTTCTGCACTAAAACATGAGCCCTTCCTAGAGAGTCTGAGTTGGAGCAGAATTTATACTTACCCATGCATAGTTTGGGGAAATAATAAAGAGCTACCCAAGAACTCCAGGACAGGCTGCAAATTTCAGATGAAAGTGGCAGTCATAAACTGACAGTCTTCATATGTTCTGACCCATAAACCACTCATCGCTCGCTCTCGTTTCTGCTCTACAGGAAAATGAAGAAATCACAAGAGACAGCTTTTGGTTTAAATGTTTTTTGCAGGATCAAGCTGATGACAGGAACATCTGGCAATTGAAAGTGGCATAATTCTAATAGCTACCTAGGAGATGAGGTGTGAGAAGCACTATTACTCAGTTGAGACCTAAGAAATTGACTAGACAGGACAGAGGAAAGAATCAGAGCTTTTGATTACATCCAGTACATCTGGAAATAAAACAACCAGCCTTAGTGATGGCTTGTTTATCATATTGGCATCCTGTCATTCCATAATCTGTCGAAGAATACAATTGTTGATAGCCTGGTATTTAGTGTTTATCTACTGTGTGGTTTAAGGTCATTGAGTTACACTCTAAGGCCAAATGCATCTGTAGTGTAAGTGACAAAGCACAAACTACTTACTCTCTGGGCAGGTGTTGGAAAGCAGGCCAAACAGTGAAATATTTATCAACACTTCTGCTTAAAATTCTTTGCAAGTGATGCATTTTCCAACATAGGCCAAAGCTATTTACTCTTGACAGTCTGTCTGTCAGAATAGAATCATCTTCCCTACCACTAAAATAGAAGGACACATTTTTTTAATCACCAAGAAAAATTAATCCCTGCAATGAAAGAGAAGGAGAAAAATGCATGCCTTGTCAAATGAATGCATTATCAGCCAAGATAAGAACTTTTCTTATCATGCATGTTTTCTGACCTCTCAGTGCCCTGTAATTTCATTGTAAAGGAAGGAAGAATGCTGCTTTGTTAAATCAAATAGTATCATTTTCTCAACCACTAATAGAATTTCTGTCACCCTCTCACCAACAAATTCGATTTTAAATTGCTGGAAAGCAATCTTTAAAGTACTATTCACATCTGCAGAGCATCTTGGTTGTTCCTCACTCTGCAACTTTATACATTTTATGTTTCCTAAGGCATTTGCAGCCATTCGGACAACACACACCATGAAACAAAGCTAGGTAGAACTCTGCCCAACAATCCCTCCATGTGCCTCGAAACCGTGCTACCTGAGTCTATCTCTAATACTGCCAGATCAAACTGCCATTCAAATATAATTAGTCACGTTCCCAAACTCCAACAAACAAAACCCTAAGAAGCTGATATCTTTCACATTTGATGCTCGTTGTTTTGAAGCTCTGGACAGCACTTTGGTTAAGCTGACATAGTTTTTAAAAAAATCATGGAAGTGCCCTTTTTACAAATTAAAGCTGAGATCCTCTTAAAGTTGGGGTAGCAAAGCTGTCTGGAAAACCCTCAAATACCAAAGCAAAGAATTGCAAAATCAAGGCTTATCGCTAAATCAAGCTTTATATCACCACCACATTTCATAACATATCTTCCTGGTGGCTCTAAGCCTTCCAAGAGTTAGAGTTATAATCGTCATATACAGTGACACATTTATTCAATTGATTTTAAACTTGTGAATCCTGAAAAAAATCTGACATTGACATCTTTAAAATACTCAGATGTTCAAATGTGGCCACTAAAGCATAAGAGAAAACTGTCACTTCTTGTTGCAACCTTAAGGCTACTGGAGGGTTTGCATTTCCAGATGCAGCACTGCTTGTACAACTTCACTAAACCTTTTTTTTTTTTCAGTGATTTGAATTAAAGAAATAGAGATAAGAAATCTTAGAAGGATGTAAGGCCTGAAGTGACATTTTTCTGTGACAAAAAAAATAAAACAGGGTCACTACTATTGTTTCAGTTATATCTATCTGGCTGTTAAGTTATGGTTGGATTAGTAGTGATCCACCTCAGATCTTCAAAGGTGTAGTCCATTTACATAGTTTGAAGATGGTGGCATTTGGGAGACTGCCATCACTTCCAGGTGACTGAAAGAAAGTAATCAGTTATGTTGTTCATGGAAGAATAGGATCCCCCTGAAATTTTTTAAAAAGAAAACATGAATCCTTCATCTGATTGGAGTCTCGTGCCCAATTAGTGTCAGAACTCCTTGATAGATGGAGCTGAGGAAGGCCAGACCCTTAAGTAGCTATGCTGGACTACCAAGAAAGGGCTAGAAACATCCAAAATAGTAGGAAAAAAAGTCATTTGTTTTATAGAAAGGCAAAACATGTCAGAATACACATTCAGCCATGGAACTTGGCATTCCTGCTTGCCATTGAGAAGGCAACTGACCTCCAAAGACAATGATCATCTGGTGGAAATCTTGAACCAAATGGACTGTTTTTAGCTAAGACACCAAAAGAAAATCAGTGAAGAAATCAGTAGTTAAAGTCCAGATTGTTAGCCCTTCTGTCATGGCTGGTAACATGTAGACTAATAAGCAGATAAAGGGCTAGACCTTTGTACTTAATTTTCTGTGGTAAAACAAGGCCTTAGGACCTTATTTATTTTCTTGAGCACACAGCAATGTTATCTGGACTGCAGCAAAAAGAAGAAAATGGAAGGACATTCTAGATGTCAGCATTTGTGTGCCTCTTCCAGCCTGGTGGACGTAGGAAACGCTGTGGATGTAGTCTACCTGGACTTCAGCAAGGCCTTTGACACTGTCCCCCACAGCAAACTCCTGGCCAAGCTGTCAGCCCATGGCTTGGACAGCAGCACTCTGCACTGGGTTAGGAACTGGCTGGAGGGCCGAGCCCAGAGAGTGGTGGTAAATGGTGCCGCATCCAGCTGGCAGCCTGTCACTAGTGGTGTCCCCCAGGGATCAGTGCTGGGCCCCATCCTGTTCAATATCTTTATTGATGATCTGGATGAGGGGATTGAGTCCATCATCAGTAAATTTGCAGATGACACCAAGCTGGGAGCAGATGTTGATCTGTTAGAAGGTAGAAGGGCTCTGCAGAGGGACCTTGACAGGCTGGACAGATGGGCAGAGTCCAACAAGATGGCATTCAACAAATCCAAGTGCCAGGTGCTCCACTTTGGCCACAACAACCCCAAGCAGAGCTACAGGCTGGGATCAGAGTGGCTGGAGAGCAGCCAGGCAGAAAGGGACCTGGGGGTACTGGTTGACAGCTGCCTGAACATGAGCCAGCAGTGTGCCCAGGTGGCCAAGAGAGCCAATGGCATCCTGGCCTGCATCAGGAATACTGTGGCCAGCAGGAGCAGGGAGGTCATTGTACCCCTGTACACAGCACTGGTTAGGCCACACCTTGAGTACTGTGTCCAGTTCTGGGCCCCTCAGTTTAGGAAAGATGTTGAATTGCTGGAGCATGTCCAGAGAAGGGCAACGAGGCTGGTGAGAGGCCTTGAGCACAAGCCCTGTGAGGAGAGGCTGAGGGAGCTGGGACTGTTTAGCCTGGAGAGGAGGAGGCTTAGGGGTGACCTCATTGCTGTCTACAACTACCTGAAGGGATGTTGTAGCCAGGAGGGGTTGGTCTCTTCTCCCAGGCAACCAGCACCAGAGCAAGAGGACACAGTCTCAAGCTGTGCCAGGGGAGGTTTAGGCTGGAGGCGAGGAGAAAGTTCTTCCCAGAGAGAGTGGTTGGCCATTGGAATGGGCTGCCCAGGGAGGTGGTGGAGTCACCATCCCTGGAGGTGTTCAAGAGGGGATTGGAGGTGGCACTTGGTGCCATGGTTTAGATAGTCATGAGGTTTAGGGTGACAGGTTGGACTCGATGATCTTTGAGGTCTCTTCCAGCCTTCTTGATTCTATGATTCTATTCTATGATTCTTCCTCTCTTTTGCCTGTACAGATGCAAGAGGGATCTGGACATGTTGGAAGGTGTCCAGAGAAGGACCACCAGGATGAGCAGAGGGCTGGAGCACCTCTCCTATGAGGACAGACTGAAAGAGTTAGGGCTGTTCAGTCTGGAGAAGAGAAGGCTCTGAGGTGACCTTATTGTGGCTTTTCAATATCTGAAGGGGGCTACAAGAAAGCTGGGAAGGGACTTTTTAGGATATCAGGTAGTGACAGGACTAGGGGGAATGGAATAAAGCTGGAAGTGGGGAGATTCAGGCTGGATGTGAGGAAGAAGTTCTTCTCCATGAGAGTGGTGAGACTCTGGAATGGGTTGTCCAGGGAGGTGCTTGAGGCCCCATCCCTGAAGGTGTTTAAGGCCAGGCTGGATGAGGCTCAGGCCAGCCTGATCTAGTGTGAGGTGTCCCTGCCCATGGCAGGGAGGTTGGAACTAGATGATCCTTGTGGTCCCTTCCAACCCTGACTGATTCTATGATTCTATAAAATTTCTGTCATAAGACCAGGAATAAGAGTTAGACAGAGTAAGATAAAAGGAGCTGACATAGAGGAGATCACAATGACTATCATGATGCTTGTATCTTGGGACAAACAAGGCAGAATAGTTGCTTGTTAATCTTTATCCCTGCAGTAGAGCTCTGAGCAAACTTTTATCTACTCATTACAGGAGAATCAAAGAAAATTTGTCCTGACCCTTTGTTCTAATTTGAAAGATGACTTACACTTATTTATTTTGAAGTACTGTTATTTTACCCTTGGGACAAGAGATGAACCAAATCCAAAGGTTCTAATTCAGGACTTATTGATTCCAGAAGCCTCTTTTGCTCTGACTTTACTGGAAGTCTCTGGCTCGCTGAAATCATTACCCTTAAACCTTTATAGTACACAAATAATTCTGTCAGAGACACCAAGTGGTTTGCATGGAATGATTAAAATCTGCTTAATTTGCTCTTGTAAGCAAAACTGAATTTGATATGAGTAAGTGGAACAGCAGCAGTTATCAAAATGGATGAATGGGCTTCAGGGAGTCACTGTCAACTCTGATATGGGTGGCTCGTGCTAACAACTTCCTACACGTAACAGCATGTCCCGTGTCTGTGAATACAAACCAGATAGCACCAGGTTAACAGCAAAAAATAAAGTTAAATGTCTACTAACACTAAAAAAATCATCAATGCAATAAAGGAAAATGTACAGTTAAAAGACATTTATTTACATTTCAAAGGAAACAAAAAAGCATTAATTTTTTAGAGCTTTGTTGACAGTATTAAAGCTGTTACCTCCTCCAGCTCTTTCAAACAGCTCACTTAGCTTTTAGAATCACATTTATTTCAGCTAAAGAATTAAAATGAATTCTTTATATGTGATTGTTACAGTTACTTTAAAAGGAGCCACTCCTTCCGTTTATTTTTCTATTTGTTCTGTTAGGTTACCTATCCACATTAAAAATAAACTGGCTCCTTTCAAAATGATCACAAAGATCAGCATCTTTTCTTAAGCCTGTTCTAGGCATGTAGAGCTTCTGAATTAAGCACAACTAGCATTAAGTGAGGTAATAAAAAGGCTCATGTTACCTATTACCCAGCCAATTGCAGCCTGTTTGATTTATGATGATTCTGAGAAGCTCTTGTGCCTAACCTCCTATCTGTGTGTTTTACCACAAGGACTTGATCAGTCAGGAAGGATATTAGGCAACTTTTTTATTACCAGCTAAGACTAATGCTATAAACTCAAGGATTAAACAACATGTATAGACTCATGTCTGGATATTTCAGTTTTTGAGTCATATTGTCAGAGCTCATTTTTAACGTTCTCCTTGGCTACCAGTTTGGATTTACACGCTGTCATTTTCATGGAGAATTGGTCAAGCTAAAATATTCTCCCAAGCTTTGCTGTGTGGTAAAGGTAGATTTCAAGAGTATCTCCAGCTTAGTTTGGACTGTAGAGGATTTTCTCTCATCTGTACCAAAATAATAGTTCATCAACACTTAAAAACAGAGCAGGAAAGACATTTCCTTTCCTGCCAGCTCTTGTGCCTACATCCTTCTTGCTTTAGATTCTCTAGGCTTTCCGCCTTCCTTCCACCTTTTAAATTACTTTGAAAGAATTGTTAAAAAATCAGGAATTCCTCTCCTATTGGACATCATAGACACAGCCCCTTGTCACCCAGTCTTTGATTATGAAACCTGCCATTGTTCCTAGACAATTAATTCAAGCTCTCTAGGATTAAAAGATCCTCAAGACCTCTTACCTTTTCTGAGTCCTGCTTCACAGGGGAAATTCTGGGTTCTCAGCCCATACTGGGCATGCTGAATTTTTAATGTTTTGGGGTTTCTCCCCTGAGATTCAGGAACAATTTTGAGTATTTTAACAAATATTCTGTGGGATCAGTCAAAGAGATTCCAGGGAGATTGCTTTCTTTTCCAGTGTTATCAGAATGTCACAAAGACATTAGTCTTTTTAATATTAGAAGCAATGGGATATTCGCCATTACTTTTAATAAGGACAGGATTAGGGCCAAAATCATAATTGAAGGATTGTTTTTCTAAAAAGAAGAATTATTTCATAACAGGGTTCTCTTGGTTGTGCTTTATGGAGCTAAACTGCACACTCTGTGTTAAGCATTTGCTCTTAACTGGATCAAATAATTTTGGTTGGCAATTACTCTTAGATAAAGAAATTCTTTAATAAAGAAACTCTTTGAGAATCTTCATAACATAATTGTGCTAAAATCTTGGATTTAATCATAGTTGGATTTTTTTTTTAATTAATCCTGTATATTTTAAAAAATCTATTTGATTGTAACATTGGCTAGAAATTGCATCTTCAGTTTAAATAGCTTGGACTAAAGAATTACATTCTCAGCCTATATTAAGCTGTTTTTTTAATTCTGTGGCAAATAGTTATGTTTCTATAAAGTAGTTTGTGTGTACTACACTGTCTTAGACGCTTCTTCTTCATGACTTCTTCATTTTTAGCTCACATTTGTACTTTTTCTTTGATCCCAGCTGTGCGTATAGACAATCTTAAATTTTGTAAGGATTGCAATTGTAAAAATGTCAAAATATGCTTGGGAAACAGCTCATAAAAAAACCCAGGCTCAAAACAGATATTTCCCTACCACTTTATCCATCAAAACAGAATGATAAAACCATTAAATAAGAAAATAATGCATCAATTACTTATTCGCCTGAACACTATCTGGTGCCCTATGAAATATCTACCTTTACACTAATGAAGAAAGAAGAAGCTATCTTCAGTTTCACTGTGGAGATTAACAGCTTGTGATGTACCTGTGCCAGGTTACACCCAGCCCAGGACCTAGTCCCAGGTGGACAAAGAAACCTGACCCAGGTGTGCAGAGAGACTTGGTTCTGCTCCCAGGGGGCGGGGTCCCTGGGTCACAGCCTATTCTACTCCTGCTTCCTGTCCACAGCCTTTTTAAGGGGAGACATTTCTTGGTTTTCCCTCTCTTGCTCCTGCCCTCACCTGCCCAACAGGCCTCTTGCTGTTGCTGTCGCCAACTGGTGGGGCCTGCTCCATGCTGCTCCAGACTCCAAAGGACTGCATCTAAAGAGAATCAGAATCCATATTGCACCCAGAGAATCCATATTGCACCCAGAGAATCCATATTGCACCTAGAGAATCCTTTGCCACCTGGGCCTGGGTTTGTATATATTTTTATTTACCCTTTTTCTTTACACCTTTGTAACCTTCCTTTTGCTCAAATGCCTTTTATATTTTGTTAAGTTTACCTTTTCACTTCCAAATTGATTCAAGAGTGTTTCTTCCATAATCTTTCTTCTCTTTTCTCCTCCTGCCTAATTTGTTTTCCCCTACAGGAAAAAAAAAGGGGAGGGGAGGCAATCTAAATCTGTTACATTTGGGGCCTTTGGACTCCAGGAAAGCTTAACCCACAACAGGGCCACTTTTACGAGAGCTAAATCAGTTTGGGTTTGTTTATTTTATTGATGTTTCATAGAGTAATCAGTGGGAAACAGTAACGAAATGTTTAAAGAATTGTATTCCCTCACACTGTTAGTTTGTATGTGGCACCTTTTTATTAACCCCCTTGGCTGCCCTTTTACCTTACAGTCTTCCTCCCTTTTGATTGGTAGTGGCTCTTGACTATACTTTGTGAGTGACTGTGAAGTGTCCCTGGTGCAGTTGCAGCAGAGCTTCCATTTCACTTGCTGAGCCTGACAGTCTCTTACCCATCTTCATGTCACTGGCATTTTCCAAACTACAGAGCTGTGCACTTCTGTTAAGACACAAAGCCTAAGATGAAGATTTTAAGTTATTTTCTTTAAGTTATCTGTACTATACATTCTCTTGCCTTAAAGTATTTTAGAATATTTTATATAAAATGTCCAGATAACTTGCAATATCTTATGGTGTGTTACAAAGTATTACAGAGAGCGACACTGAATCAAGAACAATAAGGTAGCCAAGCTCAGTTTTCATAAGCAAAATCATCAGATATTGCTTTCATCATTCCTTACAACATACACAAGTAGGAACACTTCAGAATCCATGGCATTCAATAGCTATTCTTCAGCACCTACATACCCAGTCCAAACTGATTGAAAACAACATAAGATGTTTCACTTATCTACATGGATTTGGTTCCCATGAGCATTACAGACTTCTTTACTTGAACATATGACAGAAAGCAAAGCACTTTCGTGTCAGTGCAGTTCTGATGGGGTACAAGACCACAATGTTTGAAGGAGGAGTTTGGTTGTGTTTAGTTTTGTGTTTTTCTTGAGATGATGGGCTGACTTTGATTTCCTGTTCAAATTATGAGATCATTATAGATTTACATACTTTAAGCATTCTTAAAAATTCAAATTTCTGTAGCAGTTCATTTTACAGCCATATCTAAATGAGAAAAAGAAATTTATCCCAAAAAAAAAAAAAAAAACACCAAAAAAAAAACCCAAGCATGTGTGAACTTAACTGTGTGGGCATACTTAAAATTCACTTAACAACATTTTACTCTAGTTATGAAGGTCAAAGAGACTTCATTGTCAAGGAAAAGAAGCTGATTTTGCAGTTATTAACAAAGATTAAAAGAGACAGATAGAGCTGCCCCTAATTGAATTAGGTGTTACTGTCAAAAATGAAGGCAAAAGATATTGCTTTTAATCTTTCAACCATAAAGTATTATATTGTACTATTATAAAAATACTATTCCATTTTATAAACTGTCACTGGTAATAAAAGAGTAAAATTCTCTACATTTGCTATAGATTTACAAGTTATATCTCTGGTTTAGCTCTGGAAAGCATTTGAGGTGACCTATTACTTGATTCTGCTCATTATTTGAGGCAGGGTTGAAAGCCAGACTTGGGTTTATTACTGTCACCTCATCTGAGGGAATGGGCCCTGGCCTTCAGAGACTCAGAGTATTTTTACTTCTGCTGCACTGAAGTGACTCAAGATTGTTCTGAAACTACTCAGTGATTCAGATCTGTGTAAAAGTACTAATTTGTATTTAGTTTTGTTCTAGTGTATGAAAGGTCTGCTTGGAGGTAGCAAATGCTTGAATTACTAATAGCACTCTTTCTTAAATTCATCTTTCCCTCTCCAGGCTTCTGATACTCCATCAGATCTAACCAGGTGTTGCAAGCTTTCCTATTATTCTATCTCAGTGATTCGTACTTGAGGTGAAACCTTGGTCCTGCTGAAAATAAAAGCCATGCTTGATTTTGGATTACTAGTAAAATGTAGCCAGAAAGCCAAAGGAAAAGAAGCACCCAATAAAAATGAGAATCTCATTTTGGAATCAAACCAATACACTTTTCTCTCAGAAATATCAACAAAATAGCCCGAGCATTTTCCCTGGCTTAAACTTTACTATCAGATACATAGCTAAAAATCCTCTTTCCCCTTATTTATTACAAAACCAGAAGGCAACACCCAGTAGATTTCCATGGTCACAGTATGGACTTAGACAACTGTGTTGCTATGCCTGAAATGGAAGCTGGCATGGGGCAGATATAAATGGTCAAAGAGTTCATCTGAGTGGTCAAGCTGTTATGGCTGCTGAAGTATTTGATCCATCAAGCAACAGTTTCAGGGAAGAGCTGAGAGAAGAAAAAAGAGGCAAAAATGAAAGGTCACCTTCTTCTGCTGTCATATGACTTCAATAAAATCTGGATGAGCTTTGCTTTCTTAAGGTTTTTATTATCTTTGTGTAGTGTTACCAGAAAGCTGGTTTGTTTTAGGATAAATATTGTTGTTCCTTTCAATAATGATAGTTGCTTGCCTAAGTTTCCATTATGTGATTCTGATTTTTACTTCACAGCAAATCTGAATCACTCTTTGGAACCACAGAATTACGCAGGGCTGCTGGAACCTAAAGGCTCAGTCTTGAGGCAGGAACGTCTTGGATCTCAACCCAAGTAAGACTGACTCAGCTTACCCATAAATATTAGGATCCAGAGAAAACCCCCCTGCTACAGTCCATGATGGCAGGAAACATGCACACCTACCCTAGAGAGTCAGATCTGGTGAGATAAGAAATAACTCATTGGTGTGGGGGGTGAAGAGGTTGAGACTGCCCTTCCTGGTCTCTCCATGAAGGCTGGGAAAGTATCAAGGGGGCACTAGCTTTAAGGGTGACCAGTTCTTTAATGTTTATAAGGAAGCAGGGTGGTGGCATCCCCAGTCAGGGAATGGGAAAAGACATCTGTCACCAGGCAGGAGGGGACCTATGAGACATATAGGTCCTGTAACATGAGTATTTACTTGCTGATATACAAAATTAAATTAGCACTTGGTAATATTTACATTAAATGAGATAATTGATAGAAGTAGAACTTTAAAAAAAAAAGTGTCCCAATGTTAAGGATTTTAGTGAGCTGACCACTATCTTGGTTACTTTAGTGAGCTGATTTCACTTTTAGCATCCTGAGCCCTGAGAAACTGCAGAGCACTACCAAGTACAGACAGCACATGGGCAGAAGCTAAGCCAAGCTCCAAGTGTCAGCCAATTATGTTGAATATGTGTTGATTTCCTGATGCAGGCAGGTTTCCTGGTGCTGATTCATCCACAGGAGCACTATCAGTCCACCTAGAACTTAACAAGTTGGAATTAGTATCCATAGCACCCAGTGTATATCTCACCTGCTGTATGTGACTTAACAGTCACTAGTGGACTCTGCAAAATCTTTTAGTAAGTTCAATAGCTTGACTACTCAAACACAAAATGCCTGCTTTTGGTAAGTTTTACCCTGTGAACTGTTAATTTCATTTGACCCTCTACTAGAATAAGGCAGAAACAATCACCTCTGCTCTCTTCTCCTAGTTTTACAAGCCCCAGCTAGAGCCCCTCAATATCTCTTTTGCAGCTCCACAAGTCTTAGTCTACATAAACTGTCCTTTGTATGAAAGTTCTTTCACATTTTCAGACATCCTTCTCTGACCCTACTCCAGCTCTTACATATTTTAGGAGATGGGAGGACCAGGCAAGACCATATGCTTCTTCTAGAATACACTGATTGCTTGTTCAGCACACACCAGGTTCCCCAAGGACATAGAGTTCTCACTTGTTTTATATCCTTGTAGATGGAAATAGGCAATTTCAGTGAGAGATTTCTCCTGAAAACTGCCTTTCCAAAAAAATGTTCTTGCTTGGTGGTCTGTATAGGATAGTAGGACTCCACATATCATGAATGAGATAAATGCTATTTAAATTATATATGAAATGAAGACCCTTATTGCTTGCTACTAGTGAATCAGGAAAGAAAACATTTAGTTCAAAGTGGAATAGGAGCATGAAGTGAAGACAAAATTAAATCCATCCTATTAGGATGAATACATTTTCAGTCTGGAAGAAGGAATTCTTCATTATGTCTTCTTAACTGAGTTAGAGCTGGGAAAGCAAGGAAGGCTGGTCTGGTTCTGATAAAGGTTTCAATACCATCTAGAGATAGAAGAGAACTCATTTAGAAATTCACTAGAATTTGGAAGAGTTTTCATCATTAATAGAATTTGAATGGTACCATATATATGAATCTACAGATACGAGCAATGCTCTTGGGCTGTACAACTTCAGTTTCCATCTAGCCCCTAATATAAAATGAGAAACATAACCCTTTCTTCATTCTCTTTTGCTCTTTATAGATAAAATTGCAAACCCCTCTTGGACAGCATACGCTCCAAAGCAGGGATCAATAGTTGGTTCATCTGAAGGGAGTAAACAGTTCAATGGTACCTCCAAACAAAAGTTGTAGGCTCAAAGAAAGTGACATGATAGTCAGGTATCTTTTTAAGAAGCTCTATCTTGATATGCTTGTGATACCATAAAGGTTTTGTAGTTAAAAATAAGATCTAGTAATATTGTTTCTTCTGTTGCTAATTTACAGCCAAGACAAGGAACATTCAATTAAAAGTTAAAGTTTACCTTACTTTCAAAATCAAAACTAAATCCTAGGGGTGCTAGGACTTTTTATTGAAAGCATTAGTCATTAGCTCTCTAGCATTAACAACTTTGCTAATATGGTTGAGAATAATTTGTTTGGAGTTCTAATTATTTACTTGCTATAATCTGCAAAAACAGACAGAAGGAGATTCAGTGCAGAAATACAAAGCAACATTCTTCCAGATGCCTGCAGATTCCTCTTTGCAGCAGTGGGTAGAAGAGAAGATAGAAAGGGATCAGGCTTGGATTAGGAAGGATTGTGTTCTGTTTGTTTAGAGGCTAGTATTTCCTTGCAGAAGGAGGAAAGTCTTCCCAACCAGACTTTGAAAACAATGCTGAAAACACCAAAACTGTATTTAATGGTCTGTGTTAACAACTAGAATGGTGGATAAGTATGATCTTTACTGAGACACTAAACAGATTTGAGTGTGACTCAGCCACACTAAGGCCTACAAGCAAGGAAAGTAAAATGGCGTCATTCTGTACTGATAAAACTGCACAAATGAATGACACTTTCTTGTAATCCACTAATTTAGCTGAGGAATAGGAAGGCATTAAAAAGATAAAAAAGTGGGGAGTGGGGAGAGAACTGCTGCACTTAAACATTTTAATGGCATCTTTAGGTTCATTAGTCTTAGATATTATCCAGAGTGTTTTGTAAATCACTCCTGCTATCTGTAACTGACTCATCGATCTGTAGTCTAGATAAGTTTCTTCAACCTCTGATTGCACAACTTTGGTCTGGAGCAGTACTCTGCCTATAAAAATTCTTTCAGCTGGAATTAAATTGGGTTTATCCAGCTCTGAATTGAGGAAAAAGCACAAAAGTAGAGAGAGATTAGACAGATGCATTAGAAAGATTTGAAAAGTGTTTCTATAAACAGCTCAGAATAAGAACTTACATCCTTCCCTCTATGAACCATGCAGCTAACACCTGTGTGTTGATCACGTTAATTATAAGGGAATGACACCTACAGAAAGCTCCCATCCCTTTTCCATCTCCTGCACCTTTCACCATTTCATTGTCCCATGAGAGAGAGCCCACATGGCTCCTCTTTGGCACCCAGAGATCCATCTCTTGTCACTGCTACCATAAGTGAACAATAATAGGCAACAATGTTCGAGACGGAGGTGGTGTGGGAAAGAAGTCAACAACATATACATACTAAGGAATGTCAAATAATGCACTCTTCACTGCAGGTAAATACTATTGCACAGGTCAAATCCTGCCACAGTGTGTCTCTCTTCAGTCCTCCTATATTCATTTGTGCAACACAAAGTGAAAGCACAGTTTGCAAGGCAGGCTAGGAGTGTCCTTTCTTGGTCATGTTAGGTTTGATAGTCATAAACGTAAATTTTTTCTGCTGTTAGCAAATGTTTTGCTTTTCATGCTCACAAAGAAAAAGGCCACAATTTATCCCATCATAGCTCTTTTATGAATCTAAGCTGAAACATTAACAGGCTAGAACTGTAAACAGAAAAATATATTAATGCTACCATTTCTCAAGGTAGTATTCTGCAAAATCAGTTCTTACATGCAGGCTGTGCTATGTCTTTGAACAGTGAAATGCTTTAACTCCTTCATTAGTCTGGTCTAGTCGAATCTATTCCCTGACAGGTGAAACACTGGTGAATTCTCACATACCTCCTAATTCTTCCTGTGCATTTGAAAGAGATGTGATCAGGTGTCAAGTTTGTTTTTAGCTAATCAGACAATTCTTTTAATACATGTCAGCCCTCCTCTGACAGACAAGTGTCCAGCCCTGAGTTCAGATCCCAAGTCAAAGCAGCAGTGCAGAGACACCACATTTATTTTTTTAATTTCAGTTCTAAACTGTTTTCACATCTCCTCCCAGTCTTCCTGGAAAACTGTTTGGTTTAAGTAGTGGGCAGAGGTTCAGTAAGGCTGCATCTGAAACAGCAGCCTTCCTGAGAAGAGAGAATCATCTTCAGAAGAAAAATAAAGTAGAATAAACAGTCGAAGAAACCTTAAGCCTCTTCTCACTCCCATCTCTATGAAATATCAGCACGTGATTAGGTTATGTTTCTCCTGCTCATTTTCTTTAATATAAGAAAGGAACACACATAGTTTAACTCCCAGCAGTAATTCAGATTAGTCTGGAAAACTCAGTTCCCTTCTAGACTGTGTTTACATTTAATGTATTAGATAAATGCTCAGCCAAAGGCTCTTCTCACTTACACAAAGAAACCCACTGGTTAAAGCACAGTTTGCTTGTTATATAAGCCTTGCTTTTTTACTGTGCTCCTCACAAAGATCTATCTTACCAACTGGCTGACAAAATGTTCTCAGGCTTTAGCAATGTTCACCTCCTCCTCCATCCTGGAGACTCTCATCATGGCAGTTTGGCTTTCGTACAGGTGCTGAAAACTAGATTAGATGAGGAAGGGAAAAATAACTTGATAGCATGGTGTGGATTGGCATGGAGGCTGTGTTGGCACTGGAGTGAGATAGTTGGTTTCTCAAGAGTAGTGAGGCTTCAAGAAAATTATTCGGGTCATCCCAAGACCTCTTCACTTCAGCAGCTCTTTTAGCAGGTCCAAAATATACTGTAAATGCTCATTTGGAACAATGAAACCGTTTTTGCTCAATACAGATGTATTAATACCAAATGTAATGCTACTTCAGGAGATAACAATGCGTGCCCTGAAATGTTTGTTTCTGGATTAGTTTAGTCTTAAATCTATGTCATGGAACAACAGTTCACTAAATGTCTTTTGCTGAAGTATCTTCAAAGGTATAGTAGGGAAAAAAAAAAAATAGTTTAGATACCTTTGTAGGATCTCTGCCTCTCTCTCCCCCTCTCACTATACATATGTTTATTAAAAAATACATTTTTTCAAATGGTCTTCCAAGGCGTCCCTAAAGCAAACAGTAACTCAGTAAGTTGAACGCATTAGGAAAACAACTGAAATCAGAGTCTTGCCTCAAACACAGACACTGAACCAGCAAGGCAGCTCTCTACGGGGATGAAGTGCAAATTTGAGGGGCACTGCACTGAAGGCAAACTCACCAAAGGAATTCCTTGTGAAGCCTGGTGTTGACAGGAACACAGCAGTGCTGGCTCCTGCAAGACCAAGGCAGAGTAGAACTCCATATGCAAGATGTGAATCAGCTAAAATTAAAGAAAACATTAGCTGGAGCAAGGTGATGGATTCTCAGTTGACAACTGGATCAGCAGTAACATAAATTCAGATGTGAGATCACATCTCCCATAAATGAGATCAGTCATGATGTGTGTGGCTTCTGCTATTCCATCAAAGCTCCATGTGACTGCGTATCCATATGCAGGGGATGTCCTCCTTGCTAAGGTCTCTGTGTAGATGACAACCAGAATGGAGGAGCTCAGTGCAGTTTTGTACTTCCTGTGCATTTGGACTAGGTGACCTTCAAAGGTCCCTTTCAGCCTAGAGCAGTCTGTGTTTATTCTCTCAATGATTAGACATGCTGTATTACTTGTCTTAATGCACACATGTATAGCAGTGGACAGGTTGCTGCTAAGAGTATTTATCTTTTCTTTCAATATTTGTTTGGTTTCCAAAAAACTAAACGAAAGACAAGTGCAATAACTTTTGTGCTTCCAGGATGCCTGGATTTTTCTCAGACACCAACAGAGCTAGCTGAAGATTAAAATACTGAATTAACTCATTTTATCTGTAGTTATTTATACACTCATATACACACACATGCAGTCATAAAGCCTACATATATCAGCCAGCACTGAAGAGATCTGAGAGCAAGAAGAAAGTATGGCATACAAGGGCTTTGTTCTTCTGCCATAAACAGGATTTGAAAGAGAAAATGTTTGTTTCAAACACTAAAGCTGCTCAGTGTCAATGGTTTATGGAAGGTTATAATATAAAACACATTCTTCAGGATTTCAGCTTGATTCTTGTCTCTGATGTGATATTAATGCTTTCATAAATATGGCTGATAAGATGTCGAACAACATCATTTCCAACTGAAACCTATTTCTTTCTCCCACAGTATAATGATGTCATTTAGCCCACTTGAGTCACAATAAATCATGCTATTAATACAGCAAGCTGCTAAATGTATATCTAAAGAATCCTTTGAAGTAGTTCTGCCTTGTAAGCTTTTCTGCCTTGTAGTGGTTCCATGACAGTCTGTTTGAAGGGCAATGCAGAGAAAAGTCATCGATCTGATACAACGAAAATTCAAGTTCAGACCCCAAATATGCCTTCATTATACATCCCAGATGCAAACTCCTCTCTGTTCCACCCAGTTGTTATACCTGTTCCTCAAACTTCCACCCCCCATTTGTTGATGAAAACAAAATCTGTTCTGCCAGTCTACTTGGAAAAAGCTTGTAGTAGAAAGCAAAAAAAAAAGGGGGCACCTCGAATGTCATGGGCATATGTCATTTGTGAGGGGCAAGTTAGGTGTGACTGCTATGAAGGGTATGATGGATATGAAGGATACAATGCCATGATGGGTTGTTTTTGTATAGTTGTTTTAGCAGGTACCTTTAATCTTTTTCTTCAAACTTTGTGCAATCAAATCACAAATTGTGGATTGGTAAACTGACAAAGAAACTGGAAACTGGGCTTGGTTGTGGATCATTTGTAGTAGGAAAAGAAGACAATCAAAACACTATGCTTTGTCAACACATGCTAATATATGTTGTCCTAAGAAAGTTGATCTAACTGAGATTTTTTTGTTTTGTAGAGTCAGCAAGAGTAAGAGCATCATTATGATGGACAATGCATCTCTCCAGCAGATTACAAAGAAAACATGAATTCTGTACTCAATGTAATTCTCAGGTGAGCTCTTCTCAGTGTCAATACTGCTAGAGTTCAAGAAAAGTAAGTTCAAAATTATCTCCATAATTCTGTGTGGTTTCATCTATATATAGCAACTAATCTGGAAATATGGAAAGTCTCAGCTATTTAGTCTGGAGAAGAGAAGGCTCCGAGGAGACCTTCTTGTGGCCTTTCAGTATCTGAAGGAGGCTACAAGACAGCTGGGGAGGGACTTTTTAGGCTGTCAGGTAGTGATAGGACTGGGGGGAATGGAGCAAAACTAGAAGTGGGTAGATTCAGATTTAATGTTAGGAAGCCCACAAGATCCTGTGGGCTGATTCTGACATCCTTGTACCAATCCTGTTTATCCCCAGTCATTATATGGCAAGATTTTATACTTAAATGCAAGACTGCCACTTTTGCTCTGTGTAACATGGATCTAGAAAGAAAACAGCTTGGGTTTGGTATTTATCCTGCTATCAGATTCAAGATGATGCTCGTAGGGGCTCTTTTGCTGTGGAGTACAGCCCTGCAGCTGTGCCCTCCTGGGAAAAGTCTCTGCTTCATGCTCTATATCTAGTGCTAGGATCCATATTAGCTTATGACACTTGAATGTCTCTTTCTGCATAAATCTGCTTGAATAAATGTCTGCTTCTGATTTTATCCTGCCCAAACCTGGTATTCTAAGTTGAAGACAAAAATGACCTAACAACTGTTTCAAATAATGGTAACATATTGTCCCTATTACTTTAACTCCTCACTCCCCAAAATTGCACTTGCTCTTGCATTATTGTAACTTTTTTGTAAATGATGACAGATCTCACATCTTCATCCTAATTAGTGCATTCTATTCTGTCCATGTGGCATTCATTCAGCTATCACTTCTTTTGCAAATGAACATTGCATGTGGTGCCATCCTGCTGCGTCTAAACATCATTCTGTTTAGCCTCCAGTTGAATATTACACATACAATTATTTCTGCTTTGACCATTTGCTCCAGAATTATCTAATTTTCCATCTTTGTCTGTGATAGAGTCTTGGGTTGTTGTTTTTTGCAATAGCATCAAGTTTTTTATCAGCACTGTTGATTTTTGCACTAGGCTTTGGATTTTATTCCCTGATGTCACAAAACCCAAGTGGTTAGCTGTCTTTCTCTTCTGGAGACAACATATGCTGCTGTCAGGAACAATCCCTTCACACTTTTTAAAGATCTAGTACTGGTTCCTGAAGTACTTCTTAGAAAGGCATTGGTGGAAACACTTATAAATAAAGTAGGTAGCTTTCTGCTGGATTAGTGTCATCCCTGGTCCCAGCTTGATGTGGAGGGTCACTGGCTGCTGCTGACCCTCTGGAAATTTGTCAGCCCTGTCATTCAAGCCAGGGTGCCCTCAGCTCTTGTCCTCCCAGGAAATCAGCTTCCTAGAAGGCAGGCAGCCTAGCACCAGAGGCATCACGACACTCAAGAGGCACAACACCAGAGAGCAGATGCCTGTTCAATTGTAGCAGAGGAAATAAACCTCAACCACCTAGAAAATAAAAGGGGGGGAAATATTTAATTTTAGGTCTCCCAGAAGAGCGTTCATCAAGATTTTCTCTTCCGGTTTACTCTTTGTGTAGTTTAACTAAAAGTACGCATACAAGCAAGGAAGAATAGACCCTGGAAAAACTCAGTGATAGAGCTGGCTTCACTTACAGCTCCACTTGCTCCCAATCACTGTATGCATGATGATGAATGACATCAGTGTAGGGTACACAGACTACTTACAGGATTTCTCCTTGACTCTGACTGTATTCCGAGGTGGATTTTTTCTGAAGGGTGTGGATGTTTTTTAAGGGTTGGAAATCTCCCTTGGGAAAGTTTTCATGTCAGCTAAACAGCCCATAGATGTGTACAAGTGTTCTGCATTAGAGTTTCTACAAAGACTTATGCATGCACAAACATGATGACTACATTTACTTCTCTATTTTTTCCTTTGAATTTCAGGCTCTAAAATACTGTTGCTAGCAGAATTTTTGTAAATACTTCCAAGTTTGAATCTTTGAGATTATTGCTCTTCCCTAAAAGCACACTGCTGGTATCAACAGAATTTCTGGATGTCTGGATGCTATTAAAGTTGTCATTAGTATGTTTTTTTATTATAATACTGACAGCTCAATATTAAGAATTGAAAATTAATCATTCTCTACTTTTTACCTATTAGAACTTTGACAAATTCAGTCAGTTTGATTGCTGCTGGATTTATCTTTTTTCTGCTGAAGTCTTTGTTGAAAAGAATGGAGAGTTTATTCCATGTTCTGTGTAAAGAACTACCTGGTTATTATCCTGGCAAATGTTATTGCAAGCTTACAATATTCTCTGGGTTCTGAAAAGTGATTATGCAAAAGGAGTTTTTGTGTGGCACATTATGCATTAGATCAAATCTCACTTCTTGCTTCTCAGTTCTGTCTACTAGCATATTAAATCTTCAACTTAAACTTGCATGCCACAGCTTGCATGTCACACCAACTGTTCAGTGTTTTGCTTGCTGTGATAACACTGGTTCTTAAAGAAGTGCCTTTTGGCATTAAGTCTCCTCAATTTAACAACAGCAAAGAAAAGAGTCAGCTTCCTCACTAGTAACCAAATGGAGCTGAGAAAAGCATAGCTGGCTGTTACAGTGCTGCTACTAACCTTAGCACCAAGTATATCACTTCAGACCTCCCATCTTCAGTTCCTTAGACAAAACTCTTCTGACACAAGCATGGATTTGGTATGTTTCTACCTCACAGCCCTTGTTTCTGTCAGTTTTGAGGTTGTTGCTATGTATAAAATCAAACTGAGTCTTGTTTTACAATCCCAGTGTTGTCTGTGGAATCTGAGCTGTGCAAGAGCTCCATTAGCAATGTTATTCTTCTCTATGGTCACTGTCACACTCAATTTAGCTCCAGTTTTATTTTTTGCCATAAAACAACATTCATAGTCCCAGTAATTCTGTTATCGCTCTGATCTGAGAGCCAGCAAAGGTCATTAATGAATTAATAAAGAAGTATGTGGGTTAGTTCACAGTCCCCGGAGGTGGGATGGCTGCAGGCTGCATCAGTAAATGTCCAGCCCTGAGCCTAACCACAGCTCAGTGGGCTGCCTGAGAGTGGGCTGCTTTGGTTGGGCACTGACTCACATTCTGTCAGGGGCTGGGAATCCTGGAGGAATAGCAAGACAGAAAGAACTGTTTTTTCAGAGGGCTCTGGGAAGGAATTGCAGACTGGACTTTGCTGGTAAAGAGAGCCCTGTAGAGAAGAGGAGATTTAGGATAAAGCTGTTCCCCAGTCCTAACTAAAATACACTTTCCAAATGCCATAAAACACATGGATTGAAAACACATGGCTGTAGAGATAGATGAACACTCTTTTGCAGGAGACCAGCAATTTGTGATGTCTCTATAAGAAGATTATCATCTTACTGACAGCCAAAGGGTATGCACCCTGTACCTTTAGCTGTCTATGGGTGTCTCCTACCTGTGGGTGCTCTGTCACTTTGAATCCCCTGTTGCTTGTAACAGAATGGGAAGAGGGAGAGTGTCTTAGCATTTGACCAAGGGTCTGGCTGAAATTAATAATAGCTCACAGACCAATATGGTAAAAAATGTCTTTGTATAGCTTGTCTTAACCAGGGAAGTCTGTGATTTGAATCTGCATGCTACAGTTGTTTTAAATTTCCATGATAGAGCTCTCCATATTGCAACCAACTCTCCATATTCAAACCTGGGCACTAGCATGACTTCTGTTAACTAACTGCAGACACCTCTGACAGCTTCTTGGGAGAATAAAGAGAAGTTGGTGCAATAGTACACAGGAAGTCATTGTAAAAAATGCCAGGTTATGGATGACCTCTGTGAACTATTACTATAGTGCTGGGCCTAGGAATAAGATGCACATTAGATGGTCAGTTGGTCTTGCTGTGGGACCAGTAATGACTCCAGCATAGATAAAAGACAAATGAAAACTGGAGCCCCTACTTTCCTATTTTCACATAGATCTAAAATGCCTGTAATTTAACAACAGCTTTGAAATAATACCTTAGAAGATACAGTGTCATTGAGGCAAACTCACAGTCAAGGCCTTCTAGTGCTGTTCACTGTACAAGCAATGGGAAAACAAAAATCAATTCCTGCTGTGCAAGTGCAAGGCATGCAATCATTACAGCATACTTCCAGTCTGCTTGTTCTTAAGGCTTCCATAAAGCAGAATTATGGAAGAAGGGATGACATTTGATACATCTAGGAAGTTTAGAAGTAACATTTAACTTGTCCTTTCTGATCCTTTCCATGTTAGGACTTTGAGCTTTATAAAGGTGAAAAACTAAAGTTGAAAGTCTTCTATTTCATTGTGTCACAATCTCCTGGCTTTCATTTCAAGATTTTTATTTCCCTCTGAAATACTGCTGTAAATGTGATCATTTAACAGGCAGTTTCTCCAAGAACACAACATTCTAGCCTCTTCCACAGATTTTGGACTGAGAGAACTGGGAATAAAGCCATATGTTCAGAGCCTGACACATGGGACATGATAGCAGAATGCTGGCTTCTCCAGATGTGAGGAGACAGAGCTGATAGTTGTGTGCTGAACTAACAAAGAGAAGCCCTGCAGAAAAGCAAAAGACTGAAAGTCAGCTCCCACCTTTGCTCTAGATACTGTTGGAAGCTTTGTTTAACCTACCAATCAGCCCCTCTCTGGTCCTCACCTGTCCACCTGTGAAGCCATCACAATGTTGTTTTGGTGTTTAGGGTCTTCAAGGGGGAAAGTTATCTTATGTAGTTGTCTGCTAAGACAGGAGATGGTTTAGGCAATAGAATGATGCTGTCTCCTCCCTTCCATCCCCCAACCACCAATTAAAAAAAAAAAAAAAAAAAAAAGGAAATCAACCCCCAAAATGTAAATTTTTCAGAATCTGGAAATCCTGGCAGTAACATCCTTGTATACATCACATCACTGATTTTGTGTCATCTTTCCTTCACATGTCTTCAGCACTATGAAGTGCAATGGAAGTCAATGTCTGAAAATGAAGTTCTCTTAAGGAGCTCTGTGTGGCCTTGTCAGTTATAAAAGCAGAAAATACAGAAAGAGATGGAGAAATGAAGCACTTCCTTTCATGGACAGAGAAATGAAGCACAGAGAAAGAGTCAAAAGGCCATCAAAGTTGGATTTCTGCAGCATAGAGATGGGTAGATGGAGACATACTTCCACAGGCTGATTCATCTCCTCCAGCATAAACATGAACATTAAGGTTAACAGTTTGATGAATGTTCTTGTGCCTTAGCACTGACTACAAAAGAAACCTAGAGGACTGGGTTTTGATTAGACAACTAACTGAGATGGCATAAGCTCTGTAAGTCAAACCTTATCCTAAATAACAAAGGATATGAACATTCGTTTACAGAAACTATTTTACAGAGATCATTCTTCAAATTCTATGCTTCCTATACCAAGAATTCTCTTTAATCTCTGGAGCTCTCAGTATCTTGTAAACATTATATTCAGGAATGAACAAAAAGAAACCCCAAAACTATTCTTAGTGAGGTATCATTAGCATAAAATAGAAATATTTGGAGGTAAATAAATTATTCTTTCTGCTGTACAATCAGCCAGTGCAGAAACTTGACAAGAAGCACCGAGAGGTGCATGTCTCAGAATTTCATTCAAAGCCAAGCTATAACTAGGAAAGTTTTAAGGTTTTTTAAGATATTTTTGCTGTTGTTATTCTACAGAATATGAATAAAATTACTCAGTGGAGGAATTTTTAACAGACGGTTGCCATTTCAGTCTCAGATGGCAGAAAGCCCTAGAACCAAGCAATTAAAGAGTTCTTTGATGCAGAACCAGTTGAACAGATTTTAATAATTTCTTCCAAATTGGAGACACCTGGTCCCTTAGAAACTGCTGCAAGCTGAGCGATGGAGGTGTGCAACAGAAATATGTTCCTGATGTAACCAGCAAATTTGTGGTGACAAAATCATGAAGACCAACAGGAAATAATTTTAAAATTAGTTTGTTTTGTTTTCTGCTATTACAATGAAAGATTGCAAATTGTCCAGTAAAATGATTTTAAAAATACTCTGAGGCAAGATGGTATTGCTTCAGTTTTCCATTACTGCAAATGTTTTGCTTACCTTCAAAGAATGCTATACAGGATATGGATACTCAACAGCAGCAGCTTTTATTGCTCACCTGTATAAAGCTCATGGGTCTAACCCAGAAAGGATCAGGAAGCACACATAAAATGTTACTTTATTTACTCCTATTCTATTTTCTTGATACAACCCTTGACTTTGGAAGATTTAAAAATATTCCCCTAGGTGCAGTATATGCTTAAGAGAACATGAGACCAAACCCACTAGAATGACACTTCTGTGGCAGCTTTTCTGCATGGAAAGGAAGGGAAAGGGACAGCCTAAATTATTACTAAGATTTATTTTCATCTGAGTTATTGGAAATTATTCCATTCTTTTCTTATTCATTGAACTCTGTCCTTTATGTCATAACATCACATCTAACTCATGTTCAACAAAGCCCTGCCACAATCCTGTCCATGTCTCTGGTACAAAAGAGCCAAAGCAAGCTAATTGCATGGATCTGGCAGGTAATATTGGTGCTATGTGTGGTACAAGTACTCTGCAGGGCATTTGGTAAATCAGCCTGCTCTGCTGACTGACAGCTCTGGGCTGATGACCCAACAGTGCTTGATAAAGTTGAGAATTTAGAAAGGAATTTTATAATATGGTTGCTGGACTTCGTAACTCAGGAATTCCCCTCCCCCCCTCTGATCCCGTTTTCCCTAGACCTTCCCTGTGCCTTGGTATAGTATTACATAGGGTAGTTGTGTCTGTGTTTATAAAATATATGGTACTATCTGGAGTTTGGAGTGTGAATGTAGGAACACTTGAGGGAACACACAAAATGCTAACTATTCCAAATGACTCTGGTGAACTTGCCTGAGTTTATAAATGTAAATATGACCATTCAACCTACCTTTAGTAAATGTATCCGTTCTCTGTGAGATAGAGAAACCACTGGTTGGCAAATATTGTGCCCTTCTCCACCCCAACACCAGAATAGCATTACTGAAGACTTCATGTTTACTAAAATGGAGCAAAACACACCAATAAAATCACCTTGATTTTCTCAGTTGGCAGTATTTGGGACCACAGTGAAATGGGGTAAGTTAAAGGAAGAGGGAAGCATCATGATTGTTCATATGAAGTGACATCTCTTAATCCAAACTGAACATTTACATGGCTTACATCCCAAGGCTTTCTCCATATACACAGTATGGCCAAGATAATGCATTTTTTAGTTTGGCTACTTTTCCATATTTAGAATCAGATTTCACTTTCATGAAAATCAAAATCAGAATAGACTCCTGTACATAAGACACACAAACTGAGTACAGACATCACACATCCTTCTGGTTTTCCTTGTCCAAATTGTATCTGACTGATTTATGCTACATTATCATATACAATAGATTTTTACAGTGCATATCTGGCAAGGCTACCCATAAAATTGAGCACAACAAGCATTATAATGCAATAATTCCGTTTTGGCTTGAGGTTTGGGAATTGTTTCCATTTAAGTGGGCAGCTTTGCACAACATGATCCATTCAGTTGCATGCTTTTCCTAGTCACTGAAACAGCCTCAGTAACACAGGAGATTTGTGCTCAGTGCACTGTAACTTAACTTGCTCTTTTTGTTTCCTGCAAAAAGAAATCTGTAGAATCAAATGCATTTGAGACCATTTTTCCTGTCAGAACAATGCAAGGCTGGGGGGAAAGCAAGCCCTTGTTTCATTACAGTGTCATGTGATACTTGCACATAACAGTCAAAATGTGTAGTAATATTTAAGCATAGCCACACTGCAGGCTATTTTCAAACCATTTTCTACCTTCACTGTAAATGAACAAACAAAACATCAGGCAAACTGACTGCAAAAACAGTTTGTCTGTAGTCCTCCTGAATTCTTAAAACTGTTCCTCAGCATTTGCTACTTCATCATTCAAGCTTTTCCTTTACCCTTGCAGTTTCTGTAAGCTAAGGGTGTTGCTAGTGTTGAACGTTTTAAGATTGCGGGATGGCAAGCCCCAGGTGATGTCAGCCATTTGGGGATGTGATTAAGTGCCATGATGCTGCAATAAACAGGGAGCTGAAGGTGAATGCCTGCACTTCCTGATACAGAAGACAGTGCTGTTGAAAGAAAGGTATTTGGAAAAGCCCACTGAGAGAGAAAGGAATACGAAGCAAATGGAGGTTTGTTCTGTCAATGAGCTGCAGTTAATGGTGCATATAAGTGGAAAGCAGCCTTTGGCTTCCTGCTTGAAGGGCAGCTTCACTCAAATCAGCGGTGAAGGAGTGAGGAGTTCAAAAAGAAACTTCTTTGTGCTTTACAGCACTTCAGATTGGTAAAGATAACTGCAAAATGGTTGTCCTAGACAGCTGTCAGGCATGGGGGTGTGTGTGAAGGAAGAGGTATGCCTTAATTAGGAAATACAGTTGGAGTTGCCATTTGTAAATGCAGGGCCACAACCTTCTTGATCAGGCTGTTCAAAGCCCCCCACCCAGCCTGTTCTTGGACACTTTCTTAGTGCCAAGACCAGCCAGCCTACTGAATCCACCTCTGCCAGCCCTGTCTCCTTTACTAGGGCCCAAAGCAGATTTCTCAGAAGTGAGTGAAACGATCATCATCAGAAGAGGGGAAAATACAATATTTTTCATTTTGCCTATTAACATTACAGTAACATTGCACTACCAGATTGAAAGACATGCCTAAGTAGATAAATCTATCCATGGCAGTAAAGGTGGTGGCAGGCTGCTGTTCTGTGCCCTGATCTTCTGTTGTAAATCCCTGACACAGCAGCACAGGCAGCTGATCAGAAGATACTCAACACAACTCATGCTCTGCTAGTACCTTTTCTGCAGCTGCCTTCTGAGCTTTGATGTCACTGTGAGATGTGATGACCGAGGAGAGGACAGAGTGAATTTTCAGACACACCTACCATCTCCATGACAGCTGTCTGCACAGGATCAGTTAGGACTGCTGAGGGAGCTGATGGCTTAACACTGCTGCTTAGCAGCTGCCCTAAGTTCCAAAGGGGGACATCAGACTCAAAACTACCCTTGAGAGTTCCTGTGTCTAGTCAAGCTAAGATGAGAGAAAGAACAAACATCTGCATTCTTGCTCCCTGACAGCTGAGGCCTCTTGGGAGACCTCTGATCACCTTACGAAATTTTCAACAGCCCAAACAGTGATAATAAAATTCAGTAAAAACGTATCTGTGACTTGGCATTTAAAACAGCTAGGGAGCATTATGTGGTAGTAAACCTCCTCTGTTTCAGCAGCAAACATGCTTTAGTAAATAACACATGCCTGTAAAGCTTGTATGTATTACACATGCTTAAAGGCTAAAGGAGTTGTTAAAAATAAGCATGGACTTAATAAAAACCATTTATGTCAAAAAATCTCTAATTAAACTCCGTTAGTTGATTTAACATACCTTCAAACTCTTCCTGCCATGCCTTCTTGTACAACTGTATCACATTCCACCATGAAAGGAGAATCTCTGTTGATAGTGTTTGATATTCTTTAGCCCACTGGAGCCAAGCATAACTAAATCATATTTTCATTGTATTTCACATTCTGCTTACTGGTATTTGTACAATGTGACTAAGTTTCACTGGAAAAAACAGTCAGTGTACCCAGCAACAGCAGTAGAATGGAGAGTAAATGAAACAGCTTTTTTCAGCAGTGTAATTTATACAGACTACCCCTGAATGTAAACCTTAGACTCTCACACTTTCCTTGGTTTTCCTGAAAAGCACCTACAGGTGTCTGCTGCTGCACAAAATTGTAATATTTGTGGAGATTTTTTTTCACCTCAGGCCTCAGTTATAAATATTTCAATAGTTTAATTTGAAATAGATTTGTATCTCTTGTTACTTGTTTCCACGACTTCCCAATGCAGTCACACTTTTGTCTCCTCTTTCTATAAATGCCTTGGGTCATTTGCTTATTTTAATCTGCATAGAGTAATTCCACCTCAGCCTATTCAGACAGAGATGAACCATCCTGAGGGTGGTGGAACATTAGAACAGGTTGCCCAGGGAGGTAGTTAAGGTTCCATCCCTGGAGACATTCAAGGTTAGGCTGGACAAGGCTCTGGGCAACCTGATCTAGTGGAGGATGTCCCTGCTGACTGCAGGGCGGTTGGACTGAATGACCTTTGGAGATCCCTTCCAATCCAAACCATTCTGTGATTCTGGTCACTGGTCTCTCAAGGGTACCTTTCCTTAAGGAAAGTGTTTTAATTCTTTTAATGCTTTTTCCATTTAAAGTTGTTTTTTTTTTTCCCTTCCAATGCAGATGACCATAACTCAAAAATAAAACCCAGGAAGGACAATGTAACTTGTAATGCTACAAGAAGAGAAAACAGCCCAACGAAAGTTAATCCTGTGTTAAATTTGAACAATGAGATGCCTGTGTGTCAGGAGATTCTAAGAGTTGAATATCAAAACTTGCTCTTGCAATCAGTGTGCTTTATTTAACAGCTAGCTTTGAGTGTAGTTTTAATTAGCTGAACATGGTTTTGGTTTTCTTAGTGATATTACTGCTGCTACTAATCTGGGCAGAGAGTGGACCTTGAGACATGATACTCTGCCAAGAAGAGCCTTTCTTAATTGAAAAATGTCTACATCAATTTCCTGAAACTGTGACAAAACGATAAAAATACTAGGAAAAAATGGAACTCCTAAAGAAAACTACTAAGGGGAAAATGGAAATAATATGGAAATCTCTTTTCAAGGCAAAAACTGCAGCTGCCAAATTATTAGGCCTTGAACAATATTAGGTTCAACATGTAGAATCACAGAAACATGGAATTAGCTTGGGTTGGGAGGCACCTTAGAGATCATCTAGTTCTGTTCCCTCTGCCACGGGCTTAGACACCTTCCACTAGATCAGGATGGCTGAAAGTATTACAGGCCTGACCCTACTTAATTCAACAGAAAGAATTTCAAGGATTTTTGAGAGCTTTGGATAGGATACAAAAGATAAACTAAATACTCCTGGGGGAGTATTTTTATACCCTTTTTGGACTGTCATTACTGCTGTTGAAAATGCCATTTACCCCAGTGTTAATGGGAAGAACTACCAAGAATTGTATGGAAACTAGTAATCATATTTCATACTAAGAATCATCTTTCTGCTCTGTACTCAATCAAGCCAGCCATCAGAGGAACTACTACTTACTGCTGGGTCTTGATTTCTTTATTCCTTCTCTGCCAGGTTTCTAGCAGTAGGGAAGAAGGAACCACACTGCTTTCACTCTATGGGGTGTATTCAGGTGATCCTGTGGGAAGGATTTAAGGCACATCTGCACAAGATCTGTGTCCCAGTCAGCATGAGAACTTGTTCTGGAAGACATCAAAAAAATTAGGATAATTGGGGTGTCAGCATCCCTGTTTCTTCCTTGTCATACCAGAACATATTCAATAACGTTTTCAGAGCTGCCCTATAAAGTATGAAGGATTTATACTCAGAACCATAACTGAATGTGTGCTTTCTGCCTGAAATCTTCCCCCTCAAGGACAGCAAAGTTGGCAGTCTTGCCTTGGGACTGGCATTGTGGTGATTGTTTCATTAGTAAGCTATCAATCACATCTCTTTAACATCATCAGCACTGGCTTTGGGTTTGGTAAGATTTGAAGGCAGATAATAACATGAGATCAAAAATCACTAGTTAGTGTTCCAAGCAGTCATTTGGAAAAGATATGCATAAATAAATTATTGTTGTTTCTTTGGACTACAAACAAACTAAAGCTGAGTTTTTCAGTTCATTTACAATCAAGTCTAGCAACTAATATTTATCCTTATCTTTAGTTTGTGTGCTGTATGTAATGAGTCTGTTTCACACATCACAAAACCAAAAGAATTGCAGAATATTAAATCTTCAGCTTTCTTGTTTTCTTTTCTAGTTAGTTTTTTTAATGATAAGAGATGGCTTTTCATACTTCAATGAAATGTTTACATATAAAGCTAGTGTTTTGTATGTCTTGGAACAGAGCTGTGACTATTGAAATGATTACTGAAATATCTTGAAAACCCAGTTTGTTTGGTTTTATAAGTATATTTTAGTGCACAAAGACTAAAATGCCACATACATTCAGGGGTTTTTACTTATAAAATAAACACACTTTTAACTATGAAAGGCAAAATTAACTAAAAAAAAAAATGTAAACCAATTTAAAGTGCAATTGACAAATTTGCATAGCTCAACAAATATCTGCATACTCAAGAGCCTGTCCTCTTGCCAGCTGGTTGCTGGAATTTATCAGTAGGAACACCAAAACACTCACTGGAGCTTTATCCAGGGGATGCTGAATTCTCTCCTCCCTGCCGTTTGTGTTTATCTGTATACCCAAGCGTGGATGTCACACAGTGGACAGCTAAAGGAGGCCGATATTCAGAGGTGGTATTACCTGAATTTATGTCCTGATGTCTGTTCTGTTGTTCAAACATATTAAATATCAGAAGAAATGTTACAGACGAATGGGTGAGAGATCTGAAAACAGATGTTCCTGTGCAACTCTTTAATCAATACACATTGGCATAACCTTGAGAGAAAAGCTTGACTGAAATCAGTCTCAGCTGGTGTACAAAATAAACAAGTCTTGCAGGAAGCCAGGGAAATATTTAACATGGAGGACAGCCCCAGAAATTATTTTCAACTGTAGTGCACTGAGCAGAGAAAGACTTCTTGCTGGCTGGTGCAGCGGTTCTGTCAGTCAGGAGGCTGAGGTGCAATGGCTTCTGCGTGTCATTAACCAGCACTGAGCACAGGTTTGACACATCCCAGATTTGTATCTGCTCAGGGGAGGGTGGAGGTAATGTGAGCCTTCTCACTCTGCCTATGGTCGGCTGTTGGCAAGGACTGATCCTTACACAACCTCAAGCTGACATGCCCCAATCCTATTAATCTGCTTCATCTGTGTTTGTCTTTCATACACACTGAAAGGCATCCTGAAGAAGAAGAACATGTTGTTTAAACCAGCAGACTGACCTAGCCTGAAGGATGATCTATTTTGATAGTAGTCCCTCTCTTTGCCATACCAAAAAGGAAAATGATTTACTACATCAGGCCAAAAATACTTTGCATTTCCAGCCTTTCCCAGTAAAATATTATGTTTAATGTTCTCACTACTTTTGAAGGCATGGTCAATAAAGCTGCTGCTTGACAGGTTCTTGACTCTTAAAGCTGTTTTTCTTTGGCCAGGATCTGCAAAATAAAATAATAAATGTGCTAACAGTAAAGTCTTGATGTGTAATTATCGAAGGAAGTGTAAATAGTTTGAAGCAAATCAATTAACAATAAGTTTAAATAGTGCTTTAGGCACTTTGACACAGCATTCCATTGCTTTCCCATTGAAATTCAGGTACAGGAACCACGCTGTTACAGTTCCTAAGTGACACAATTCCTTCTAGGCACAGAGCAATGTGGAATCCAATGTACCTGAAGGAGCTGATCCCAAAAGGATAGGGTGAGGGAGATGAAGAGCTCCCTAAGGAAGCAATCTTCAATACCAGTCTAGAAGTAGTGACCACGAAAAATCCTGAGCAGATCCTGGTTTTCAGTTGCATGGTTTAATCATCAGATGGCAGGCTGCTCTGCCTTAGGATGCTGTCAGTTTTACCCCACAGACTTGTTCTGCCTGGGGTAATGTTTACCAGGCCAGAGATACCTTGACTGAGTTGTGACTACTCTCTGAAATATAGAGCTCCAGAACAAATCTGGAATTCCTCATCATAGGGACTGATCCTTTTTGATTGTGCTGTAGCAGAATGAGCTGACCAGTGTTGGTTAACTGAAGTTAAGCAAGTGTGGCAACTGCTTTTGGGCTGCAGCCTGAGAGAAAGAGAGCAATGCTCATTGAAACATACTTCTCCTTTGTTGTGGGCTCATAATCTAGCCAGAGATACTTAATTTTTAGCAAATTTTGGTATAATACAATAGGATATTTCTAGCCTAGGTTCAAGTCCTGGGTGTTAAAGCAAGCTGATCATCTCCTCATGTAAGAACAAAATCTACATACACAAAGTCCTTTAGCTTTTTTTTTTTTTTTCTCCCCTGCAGGCATCAAAGAGATCAGAGCCAATTTTTTTCCTCACAAGAGGCTCCTGATTTAGCAGTATGGCCTCTTGGTCCTAGTGGCAGCTTGGCCTGTCCCTAACATTGCCACAAAACTCCCATCAGAGGATTCGCTGTGACTACCTTTCTCAGCACTGTTTCCTTTCCTTTGAACCAAAATCAGTGAGACAGAGCAACCAGACAGACAATTTATCCTAAATGAGACATATTCTTGATAGGCATGAGGTGTAGGGTGACAGGTTGGACTCGATGATCCTTGAGGTCTCTTCCAACCTTCTTGATTCTTGATTCTTGATTCTTCTTTAATTTTAAATATAACAATTCCAAAAATCATAAAAGCTCACTTTAGTTACTTCTCTCATTTCTTCACTCAGACATTTTGAACATAATTGGGTTGTTTTGGCTTTCCTAAATAAAATTACTGTCCTCAGCTCAGCTGTAAAACTTAGTCTTTCCAGAAAAAAAAAACCAACAAAAGTCTTATGCTTATGATTTGAGGCTGCTTAGCTTTCCCCATCTATGTCATCTCCTTCTGATGCAATCCGACAGTAGTCAAGATTCTCTAGCAGTCAGAATCTGCTTTGAGAAGAAATATTTAATGCTATTTTAGTTTCTGTCTGAATTCCACATCATGATTGCTTTATATTCCAGGCTAAGCACCCCCAGGTCTCTTAGCCTCTTCTCATCAGAGGGATGCTCCAGTCCCCCAGTCATCCTCATGGCCCTCTGCTGGACTTTCTCTAGTAGTTCTCTTTATCTCTTCACTGGGGGAGCCCAGAACTGGACAAAACACTCCAAGCATGACCTCCCTCAACCTTCTGGCCACCGTTCTTAATGCCGCCCAGAACAGTGCTTGCCTTCGTGAGGGCACCTTGCTGGCTCAGGGTCCTCATAGGTCCTTTTCTGCAGAGCTGCTTTCCAGCAGCTCAACCCCTTATCTGTACTGGTGCTTGGGGTTATTCCTCCCAGGTGCAGGACTCTACACCTGCCCTTATTGAACTTCATGAGGCCCACCCTGCCTGACTCTCCATCCTGTTCAGATCTCGCTACATGGCAGCACAACCTTCTGGTGTGTCAGCCACTCCTTCCAGTTTTGTATCACCAGCAAACTTGCAGAGAGTGCACTCTGTGCCTTCACCCAGGTCATTGATAGTGTGTTGAACAAGACTGGACTCAGTACTGATCCCTGGGGAACACCACAGGCTTCCAACAATTCCCTGCACCATTGATCACAACCCTCTGAGCACTGTCCTTCAGCCAGTTCTCAATCCATCTCACTGTCCACACACCTAAGCCACACTTCCTAAGCTTACCTATGAGGGTGTTATGGGAGTCAGAGGAAAGCACACAGAGCACCAACCATGACTATACAAAGACAGTAAAATGATCAGCATGTCCTTCCTGTGGAAAGTGAAAAGGCCATGGCAAAAAATACTAAGCAATAAATGTTGTTT
Source organism: Indicator indicator (assembly GCF_027791375.1). Lineage (NCBI taxonomy): Eukaryota > Metazoa > Chordata > Aves > Piciformes > Indicatoridae > Indicator > Indicator indicator. The sequence continues at coordinate 29,385,079 of NC_072021.1, read as the reverse complement.
CCTTAGCAATTTGTTAGCCTTCAGGGTATTAAGAGAGAGAAACCCATTTCTCTGCATGAAGCTATTAAGCCTGACCTCAGTCACTTGATGACTGAGTGATCTCAATCACCCAGTGAAACACTAAATATGTAAGAAGACTACAGAAAAGCACAGGGATATTAAAGCTGCATGATAACAACGAGGTGTAATTGTCCCAGCTAGGATAACCTCATCTTTGAAAACAGAGGTCACCTTTCTGACATGATATATTACTGTACATTTGAGAGAGAAATGCAATAGGAAAACCAACTTCATTTTTGTTTTGAGACAGTAATTCCATGTAACCAAGGGAGTGATGCACTCCACCCACTATACTTTAAATACTTTTAGCATATTTTTTTAGCTGAAATTGTGAATAATTTCACAGAATGGCTGTTTTCTCAGGATGGCTGCCATAGCATGGGTTTTTTCTTAATCTTTGAGTGTTCCTGGGCCATTTCTAGGAGACTCATTAAAGAGAGTGAAAACTTGCATAAGGCTCAAACAGACATATGCTGGGATCTAGAATTTTTTAGGTGTCTGCACGTTGCTACACCTGCTGTAGCATGTGTACCCCCTACTGTAAGTATAAGCAAAGACAGGTGTGGGATGCAAGGTGCCAGAGTTCAAATGGTAAAACTGAACCTTAAATATGAGAGTATAATTCCATTTTGACCTGCAGCAATTGTGGAACTAATGGGTTTTGGATCTTACAAGCATGCCCATTTCCTTCTGTTTAAAGATAGCTCCCTTAACACAGATTCCTCTCAGCTGGCTTTAGACACTTAACTAAGGCAGCTAAAATAAAGAATAGTCACCAGCACCTAATCTATGTGCCCAGAAATATCAGGTTTCTCCACTGTTGGGTAAAAAGTCCTTATCCTATCACTCTGTGACTGGGCATGAGACTTCTACATGGCCCAAAGCAGTATGGCAGTGCTCCTGCTGCTTGCTAATTAACTGCAGATGGCTGAAGGAGGAGGACGTGGTTCCCTCTTCTGTGTCAGCCACTGTTACTCATGAGAGAGGGACCTTTCCCCCTGCTTGTCCCTGAAGTTATTACACTGCATCATGATATCCCTCTGACTTTCCAGGCTTTACCAGATTAGCTTATTTTATGAGCACTGCTTAAGGCAATGAACATGGTGAGAGATTATCAGTGCAACTGTTTTCTCAGAAGTTCTGTGAGCACCTTTCCAGGAGTATTTTATCAGGATCTTTCCAGCTGAGATCAGGGACAGTTAAGGTCTTGCTTGCTCCTTTGCAGAAGACAAGGCTTTTGCACTGTCTGTTGTTTACAGTGAAACAGATTTGAGTGAATGGAAGTGCGTGAATTTAAATATGAATTTTGATGTTTCTCTGACATCTTTGTCTTCCTAGTGGCATCTTTTCTGGCAGTTTATTTCCATGTGTTTCAACTTTGGTTTAATTACTTTTTTTCTTTGCAACATCCAAAATTCTGGTGACCATACAGCCTGAGAGAGCTGTCTTTATGTTTCACTGGTAGTTTCAATAAACAATTTGTGGTTGTAATGTTTCTCCTACTGGTGAAATTGCTGTTGAAGTTAATTTCTATAGACTTGGTAATTTAGGCTGAGACATGTTGTGTTTGTATGGAAAAGTGAAATTGTCGTCCAGTCCTGTAATTCTCACAGTTTGTAAACTTGAACAGTTGTATTTTACAAGCACAAATAAAAAGAATCCTCCGGAAGCTCTTAGCATCTGCTGCTACAAATAAAGGTCACACTGAGGTCAGATCCATCTTTAAAGTTAGGTCAGAGGTAGCCTATGTCAAAAGGCATTGCTCTTTTCATTCTTCCCCTTTTCCCCACTGCTCTGCATCCTGTAGTGACAAGGCTGTTACTGGTCATGCTGGAAATGCCTGACTGAGCAAATGGCAGAACATGACAAAAATGACCTTGGCAGCATTCTGACTTTGCCATCTAAATGTTTGCCTTGTGGTTCTTCCATCCTAGGTATCTTCAGAGGTTCATTCATTCCATCTGAAGAAAGTGAGTCAAAACTATGTGGTATTACTTTTCTTCACACTCTAAAAACTGACATTGTCAAACTGACTTCAAGCAAATTTTAGCTCAGAGACAGCCAAATTTAGGTAAAATGTGTTCCATGGCTGTGCCTTTTGGGCTTTAAGCTTGCCTGTAGGTGAGAAGAGCAAGATGGGCCCAGGGAAGTGAGTTTCCAGCAGGTAGGAGACACTGTTTCTTCTGCCTGCCTGTGGCTGTGCTCCCATTAGAAAGAGCTCGCTGAGATAAAGCACAAATTCTCACCGGAGCAAATGGAAGCAAAATCAGCCTCTTGGTAATTGTTTTTCATGCTGAAATATGTTATTTATTTTATATTCACTCTCTCTTCTGTGAAGAAGTGGCTTAGAACAGATCAGATCCAGACTTGTGACAGAAAACATCTTCAACTGGAGGTTCAAAATGTTCTGTTTGGCAGACATGAAAATAACTCAAAACGTTGTTCTGTGGTTTTGATGTATGAGGCCTGAAGAAATGTGGCTGCCAACTTTATCTGATTACTGAATCTTTATGGCCTGATATATTCTAGGATGCAGAGTTCAAAGGATGTTTGCATTAGGGTATAGAGGTAACCTAGGAATCGTCAGACCTAAGCAAACCAGTTACCCAACATCCTCTCCTCGAGCACCTGAAGTGTTATCTGCTTAAGAGAAAGGTTCCAAAGGCCATCAGTAGGGAAGTAGTTGCATCCTGTGTGTAACTCACCCTGCATCCTTATTGTGTATAATTCTCTATCCATGTCAGTTAGCCACTGAAGGGTTATATTGGACACAAAAAAGTTGGGTTTGTATTTTGCTAAGTTATTTATATGCACAAATCCCTGTGATAAATATTTTTATACTTAAGCAACTCATTAGAGAGAAAAGTTTGATTTCCTCAGTGTGAAAGACCTTGCTTAATTATTTTATCACATGTTCCATTTTTAGTCATCTTACACCAGCAAGGAGTAGCTGCATCTTAGGGCCATTGAGCCTAGCAAAGCACTTCACTGGCCTAGATGTAACTCTTCATTAACTCAATAGGTTGTTTAGTTGCTTCTTTACTTTCTTATACAAGTCTAATTGATATGAACAGACTGAAAGGAAGAAAGTCTGGGCTTGGAAACTCAAAACACTCTCTATTTCTTTCTTCTAACTAAATGACCTTGTTTCTTCTTCTATACAGTTCCTACTTAATTTCAAAGGATTCATATTGTAAGGTCTGATGTGATAAAAGATGCTATGGATACGCTTGTATTCAAAATGAATTGGCTCTGTCTTTGTGTTCATTGGTTTTTCCTTATCCATTTTTCAAAACCCTTAAATTTCAGAAGTGTTTGTCATGCTCAGAGGGTCAAACCAAAGCCCCTGAAATTTTTCATTACTTTAGTCATTTTCCTCTCCTATCATGGTTTTCATTACTTCTCTATTTCCCACATGCCCAAGCTCTTTGCTATCAATCTTTAATATTTCTCTCTTTTTCCCCCCTCCCATCATTTCCATGTCCCATTCTCCCCTTTTACCTGAGATTATTTCTCATTGATTTTCAATGTTGTAATAAGCAGAAAAGTCTATGTATTTTCTGTGTTAGAGACACCCAGTTTGGTTCTGTAATGAGTAAAATACAAATTGTCTTTACTTTGTGTTTCTGGTTTACTAGAAAATTTCTTACTGTTTATTAAAACCTACCATCATGTGGAACTCCTTCTCTGAGCTCACCAACCTCTTCCTCCATAGCTGTCATGCTTAAGTTCAGGAGTGAGAGCCTTGGGAAAAATGTTCAATTCTCTCCTGCACAAGAAATGCACAGGCTTCTTGGCTACACAGGAAATACGAAAGTCTGAGGTAACAGTCTGCCTTTCCCTATCATAGGAACATTCTCAGCCCCCAAAGTTATTAGTTTCCAAGGTGCATAACCTGCTCCAATTTGGTTGAGTGCTAGACAGCTGACACCAGGCAGATGAGCCATCTCTGAAACAGAAGCTAAGACCTACTTGTGTTACAAACTGGTAAAAGTCAGACTTATTGAACAGCAAATACATTGGTTTTTGTTCTCCTTTCTAAACTCAGAGGAAAGGTTTTGTATAATTATAGAGAATAAGCTCACAAACCTTGGGGACTTTGATTGTCTTAGAACTTTTGAACAAGTCACTTCTTATTTTACAATACAGTTACACAGTTTACTTCCTTGGTCTCCTTCAGAGGTCTCCAGAGCAAATGTCATTAAGTGCTTTGTAAAGAAGTAGAAATAGAGTTTCTTCTCAATGAGCAAGTTCCTAAAAAATACTGTAGCATAAATAAAGAATGCCACAAAATTTGTTTATGACATGCTTTGCCATAGAAAAAGCCTTTCTGAACAGAAGCCTTTTTTTTTTTCCCTCACTATCCAAAGGTATTTCAAGGCCAATTGTGAGATTTTTCCAAGGTTTTTTTTCCACTAATTGCCTTCCTTCCTTTCTAACAGCATTTTTAAAAATGACACATGTGTTAAATTAAAATAAATTGTTAATGTAATTTAGAACTAAAAGAACTGTGCATCGATTTTCTGCCTTATTAAAAAAAAATTGGAATGGCTTTCGTGAAGAGAAGGAGATGGTTGATGATAGTCCAAGTAGATCACTGAAAATTACTTGAAGAATGTCTTACCCTCTCTCTGAGACTAGATGTACTGTCCTTCTCCACATACTTCAACAATCTCCAGATACCATTCAGTATATTCAGACAGTTGAAATTAATCTGAGAAACAACCTAACACAGAGCTGCAGGTGGTGATAAACTGTGCTTATTAGACACCTTTGTTGATGTAACTCACACTCTCTTTTTCATTCCCTCCTAACTGGGCTCGCACTGCCATTTAAAACATTCAAGAAGGTGAGAGTACTGCCACCAAAAAAAACCCCAAACATAACCCATGAAAATAATCATTCACTTGAAGTCCCATCAATAGAATCCCTTTTTATTCCTGAATGCCTTTTAACAATCATGATTTAATTGCCTAGCATAAGTTGTTGTAACTAAGTAACCTGAAGGTTCATGTAACCATCCTACATTTATGCAAATAGCAGCTTAAATAATAGCAGGATAAATTAATAATAATAGCAGGATAAATGCATAATAATAGCAGGAAAAATTAATAATAATAGCAGGGAAAATGAATAATAATAGCAGGATAGATGAAAGTCAGGCTCTGGAAAGTGGAGCGTTGCCACTACTGTTGTGTGTCCATCGGCATCAGTGGACAGCTGCATTGCCATTCCTTGGGTGGTGCCAGCCATGTGTACAATAAGGAGGAGGTTAAAGATCCTCCCCAAGCAACAGTAACTGAGTATCTTAAACTTCAGAGCAATGGCAAAGGGCCTTTCTCTGATGCAGAGGACCCTTCCATTTCCTTTCTGCTTTACCTAACCTCAAGGTTCTATTTCACTGTATATGGTTTGAGAAACTTTCTAACAACTCTTCTCTAGAATATTTTTCTCACAGCCAAGCTTATACTTCTCCAGGAGGGTTGGACTGCACTGGCCTGAATCTCCTTGAAAGATTTCAGTTTGAGTCAGCTACACTGGTGGCTCAAAAGGTGACTGAGAGAAAGAGCTAATGATGAGGAGTCCTGGCCAAACAATGACTGATAAGACATAAAATGTGGCTTCAAATGGCATCTGAACTAATCCAGCTTGACTAGCTCTACCCTACTTTAAATGAGATGGGCTTCATTTCCATTTCTCAGCTTGCTTTATTTCCTTTTGGTTTTGGCATAGTTTTATTTAAAATTACTTGAATTCAAGTCATATCTATTTAAAGAACTTCCTCTTTTAAGGTATGGGAAGCTGAATCTGATTTTGGACAAAATCTACAAGCATTTTATATGTAACTTTAGTTGTTAAGCATCTGGGATTGATCACACTGAACTTGTGTTAAAAAGAACACATTCAATGAATCCCAGATGTTTTAATATGGCACTGCCTCCCTAACTAACTGGATCAGGATGGAAACAAATGAAAGGTAAATGCTTTAAAACCCAAGATCTAAGTCAGCTTAAATGTAGGCAACTTGAAGGTTACAGAGATGGTGACTTCGTGTCCGAGTAGGTGTGGGGTCTTTACATTTTCTCCATTTGGTTGCTTTTGGGGGCTGAACTCTCACACACCATTGAACTAAAGAAAAATGCTTAATCTTGCCAGTGAAGATGGTGTTTGGATCCAGTCTCTCTTACTGGTTTCTGTGCCTCAGCCCTGTTTCATTCTGCAGCGAGGCATGTTAACGATTTTCTAGCAAACTTCAATAGAAAACTAATACACATGGTGACCCCAAAGATAAGAACAGCAAAGCAGGAGTAGTGCTTCAGCTAAGGGGCTAGTAAATTTTTATCAAGTTCTATATAACACAGTAAGAAGTGGAACATCTAATTGATAAGAAGGCACATGCAAAGTTCAACTTTTCCTACGGCTGAGATGTGACCATAATGATGTCTTTGTGTCACTTTTCTCATTTAGGCCATTCTCTCATCTGTTATTTTAGCTAGACCAGACATTTCAGTGCTTCATAAAATAACATGACATTTAGTCTTTCCTGCTCTCTTGCTTCCAACCCAGTGAAAGTGTGAAAGAAATGTTTAAGCAATGAGAAATCTGATGTTACTTCACATTGGAGATGTGTCCATGGTGAAGTGAAGTGGCTTTTGTTTCATTTTAGCAGCAGATCAGCATAAATATAACAGCTTCCTTTCTCAAATTGCTTAACAAATGCTATGCTTTGGTAATCCAAGAAGGATTACCAAACAGTAAAGGAAGAAAATGTAATAGCATTGACTTAGTGTTGCAATTTAGCCCACCTGGGAGAGGAGTCTGACTGAAATAAAGGAAATTTTCCCATTACCTGTGCTTCAAAAGTAACAATTTGAGCTGGGATTTGAAGTAGAATTTATCCTCCAATGTGGGCTGCTTGTAAGAAGTAAAGCAGTTTTGCTGTTCCTTCTGACACTTGAGGCAGCAGGGCTTAAGATACAGTGTGTACACTCTCTGTCAGATTCACTGATGTTTTACCTCAAAGTAACCTGCAACTCATTTAGGTTGCTCCATTCTTATATGGCAATTGTCATCTGTTGTCCAGGGCATCAGGGACAGTAATATCTTGGTTGTCTGTATCACTTTTCTTTTCTTTTGCACTTGCTTGTACATCTCTTTTCTATTTTGTAGTTTTATTTATAGCTAGAAATAAGCCATATACTGTAGTCTAAGTACGCGCATGTGTGCACATATTGGCTACCCTGTGGAGCAGCACTGAAGAGAGCTTTTTAACATCCTGGGTCAGATTCACTAGAGAGGTACATGCTGCATTATTGAGAAATAAAGTGTTTCATTTTCTTGGATGGGAATATTCTGAAAGCCTCTACCTACAGAAACAAAACCAAGTGCTTTCTCAGGACACAGTGTTTTAGTCTGAGATAAAGTAATTAATACTGGAATTTGTGAATTTAAAAAAAAAAATCTTTCAGATGTCTAAAGTATTGAGTTGAATTTTTTCCACTCAAAATACAGAAAAATATCTAGGCAGTTCCTAAAGTAAGTGTTAATATTTAATGATGGATAACATTATTAAATGAGTTAAACTGGAGTAAAAAGCACTAACAGGATGCATTTCAAACTACATTAAAGCCTTCACTAACATTCTAAGGAATTTAAAACTAATATAATAAAATCACCTCAATCAATAATGACAACATTAATTACAACATGGAGTCAATATTTCTGCAATGTAATATTACAAATAGAAGAAATACTAATGATTTAATCCAAACTGCTGAGAGGGAAATAAGACAGAGATAAGGCTCTCCCTCTGAGCTACTCTTGTTTTGCAATAACGAATGATGTCCTGTCATTTAGGGTAGGAGATCACAGGTGCAATAAGTACAGTCCGGGAATTTTTTCTTAGAAAATGACATATTTTAGTAAAAGTCCTGGGTGGCCTTTTACAGTCATGGCGGTGGTGGAGGAGACTAAATATTCTCCCAGTCCAAGATCCTCCTTCTGGCACTACCAGTAGCAGTTGTTTCAGGAAAAGGAATAAAAACAGACTAAGTCTAAAGTGATAGTCCCCATGGCACATTCTGACAGCTGCTGGCAATCTGTGATTTAGGGAAACCCTGAGCCACTGGTTGCAGCCTTTCATCCACACTTAATAACATCTCCTGATTGTGCCTAATAGCTTTTTGAACCATTTATACTTTTGGCATCCTATACCCTCAATGTCAATGAGCTCCAGAGCTGAAGTCAATAGATATGAAAAATTGTGTCTTCTGTCTGTTCTTAAGCAAGCTCCAATCTGGATTACACTTCTTTATTCTCCTAATATGAGGGTAATAAGTATTCACCATCTTCTACTTATTCATGTTGTCTCTAGCCACAGATCTTCTCAGTTGTCTTTTTTTGCTGAGTTTTTGAGATTATGACTAAATTCTCCATCCAAAAATCTTATTCTAGATCTCTGTCTCTTAAAAACTGGTTAATCAGACTTACCATCCAGAACTGACTTGAAGTGTCCCAGTTAGGATCTTGATCACTTATCATTCCTGAAGCAACTGGTGCACACATGTATCACTTTATCTACCAAAATTAAAAGAGAGCTTCAAATACAGGCATAACATTTAGCTTTGAAAGAGCCTGGTAGTGTTAGAAGTCAATTGCAGGCTCAAAACAAAACCAAGTTCATCTAAGGGCAAATTTGGCCCCAAAATTTGCACTACATGAAGGAAGCGCTACTGGGAGCAATTAAGAAATCAACATCTGCCAACAAACACACAGCTACTCTCTCTTGAAAGTGTAGGGAAAGAGTGATATATTAGGTACCATTTTGTACTGACAACCACTGTACCAATGTGAAAGTTTGAAAATACTCAAGAGGTCTTTCACAAACTAAATCCAATGCTCTTTTTGTCATCAGAACAAATAAATGGCACACAGAGGAAAATCCAGGGCACAGCAGAAACTGGGTGATTAGAGTAATTATACTCAGACCACAGTCACTGTGTGAGGTTGCATAAACATGAAGAAAATAGGATTGTATAATATACAGTTCCAGTTTTAAGGCAGTATACTTACAGTGCTTATAATTAAAATGCTAATCCATTTAAAATCTGTAAGTTTGACAGCAGAGAAGTTGCATTTGAAGTTCTGATTGTATAAAGAATTCTAATGTGTTTTAACAGGAACTCAGCAGGCATTTTAGAGTGGTGTATTACCACAAAAGAACCCCAGAGCTTTATCAGTGAGCACTAGCAGCATTCAATCAGAAAGTCTAGTTCCACGATAAATGAAACCAACTGGTTTTCTAATTTCTTTGCTTTGACAAAGGCCTTGCTTCCACTAAGTCACAGATGCAAGCAAAGATTGCAATGGCTGTGAAGAATGACCCACTACAAAATCTTGGCTATATGGCTTCATGAAAGTGCATTGTAACTAAAATTTGCTGATAAACAGATAGGATTTTTAAATGTCTAGAGAGACATTTTTATAAGCTTTAAGAGTTTCCCATTATTGCTTAACTTTTATTATGTCATAGTACTTCTGTATAGGAGTATCATATTGTTTACACATGAATGTTCAAATGTTGATATTACTCATGAATACTGACATTTTATATTAAAGTGAACTTTTCTGCTACTGACTTCCATCCATCTGATTTTGTAATACCTTTTTTTCTGCTATGGTGTAGACATCCAGTTGTGAAACAGAGCTCTTCTTACACTGCACATAAAGCCAGTGTTCATTTACCATCTCATTTCCTCTTTGATAAACACTCTATTTTTCACTATAAAATATAACTTTTCAAACAACTAACTACTCTGTGAACTGTTTTTCAGAACTTCATGCAATATTCTAATATATTTCTTGAATTACATGCACTAAATCTGAATTTCTCTGAGGAATACACAAACATGAAGCACTAAGCCCTCTATCATGTACCTACTCCCTAGAATTTAGCTTTGTATGTAAAAGATAAAGATTGCATTAACAGCTTCCGGCAGGTACAAGCTTCAAGGCTTAACAGAGAGCTGCCTGTGCTTATCCAGCATGACCAAGTCCATTTAGTCTGTGCTCCTTCACCAAGTCATTGATACTATACCCAGGACCTGCTCTGTCTTGTTCCTCTTAGAATGTGTTTTTGCTTTGGCAATAAAACAGAGCAGTGTACTAGAGGCTGGCTCCCATCTACAGGCTGATCCACGGTGTTCCAGTCAGTGACTTTATCTTTCACCTATGCCTGGAATCACAAGTAACTAAAACCTGTGATGGCTTCATGGTTCTTGCAAGTCATTTACGATATTTTTTAAAAGCCTGGGAGCAAGAAATATTCCAACAAAATACATTTTAACACAAGCTCCCCTTCTGTGCTGTTCCCAGTTCAGATTCACACTCAGTCAAGGTTTAATCCATTTAAAATACATCATTTGTAACACTCTGGTTTCCTAAACGAAAGCACCATGGTGTAATAATCTAAGTGTTTAATAGAACATTCAATAGACTCTGTCATTAATATTCTGTCTATTGACTGAAGTGACTATACAATTTTCATGTGAACAGATCTGCAAGACCACACTGACTACTGTTAAATTAACTGCCCCCACCTTAAGTCTTTATTAATTTATCACCAGACCATAATTTATCAAAGTTATGATGACAGGTCTATGAATTATTCAGATTTTTTCATATCCCAATTCTGGCATGATATTAGCTTAGTTTGGATCTTTCTCAGTGTTCTCTGGTTTACTGAAAATAAATATGAACACATGAGACAGCTCCCAAGCCATATATCTTAAACCTCGTGGACACAGGTTATTTGAACCAGCAATTTAAAAGTACATAAAATTTAGTAATTAACTTATGACATCCTGCTAAGATTCTAGTGGAAAAAAAGGACACAGATACCATGATGTGATCCAACCCCACTCTCCCACACAGAAGAATATTAAGAACTGGATTAACTCTATTGGTGTTAACAGTACAGTTAACACTATACTATTAGCATTCTAATTTTCCTTCTTTTCTATGCACTGTGTGAAAAATTCTTCTGAGTTCTACATTACTTTGCTGGGATAATACTTGTCCTTCATTTTTCTATTTCAATAGTTTTTTTTTTTTCATGATCTCATTTATAGCCATTGCTAAAAAAACAACTTAGATAGTTCCATTTCCTCTCTACATTAGGTTGCTATGATTTTGAGGTGGATATTTTGATCAGCTTATCCTTTTTTTCTTTCCCATCCAGGTTGCTGTTTCTCAGTAATTCAGTAAAGTTTTCTTCTGCATGTTCAGAGAGGAATCATATTTTTCTTTTAAAATTTTATTTTGGATTATTTGACTCATAGAAATTTCATCTTTAAGAAATAAAGTCCCTTATGCCATGACATATTTACTTCTATGAGGTCATTTTCTGGGATTAATTTGCAATCTTTGTAATATAATTACCTGACAGATTTTGACTTTACAATGGTAATTCTCTCCTGTGTGACAATATGGGAAGCCATAGAATTTCCCATTTGTACTGCAACTCGTTCCAAGAGTTTTGGAGTTTAAAAATGTTCAAGCAGCTGCTCAGACTATGTTTTACCTTCAGTTTGCAGTTCTGTCTCCAGGTGTAACTTGTTGATTAACACTGGCTACCACCTAAGTGCCTACATTCTGTGGTATCTATAGAAAGCCTCATCCTGAGCAGAAACAAAAGCAGACAACATACCTTGCTTTTGCTCTAACAGACTAGAGCTCACAATTTTTAATCTTTCAGCCATTAAAAGCTTCTGAGGAGATCTGATTAACATTGCAAAACAAATGTTACCCTTCCCTGATGCCCTTGGGTTAACACTTTTCTGCCTTATGGATCCCTCTGGAAAAGGAGATTCTGTTTCTGCAGAGTTGTAAATGGATTCAGACCACATCATTTCCGCTGACACTCAAAAAGAGAGTGAGTTCAGGCACAGAAGTTCCTGTCTGATCTCACACAACTAAAATTATTCAGCAGCACCTTTTGGGGCCACAACATGGAGTCTCTTACAGAGGACCATGAAGTGATTTGCACTGGGGCACATGGATAAACCCTGGTGAAAGATACTTGCTTTAAATCTGAATTCCCACAGGAAAACAGTCCAACTGGTATGCTTAAACTCCTAGCTCCCTTGGACAGAACTGAGTCAAATGCAAAGCTCACCCTCTTTGATCACCACCACGGAGGAGCACAAGGAGAGATGTTTACCTAGGAGCAACGACCTACACATAGAGCATGTGCTCAGGAGATTGGAAAACGTCCTTCAGCCTTGGATGGGTTGAATTAGGTTTGCTTCAGCCTTAGGTGATTTGAATTCCCTTTGCCAAACAGCAGGGTGACAAGTGCCAGGTTAGAAATTTTCCAGCTTCAATTTAAGGCTGGCATAATACCATTTAACACCAGAAATTTGATAATTGTGAGGAAAAAGAAAGATTTTAAACAAAGTGTTTGACTCTGTGTTGATCAAAGGTCAATGTTAATTTTATTTCCTTGGACACTAGCATGAGATTAACAGAGGAGAGCCTGTGGGACCATTCCTGGTACCTCAGCTCACCTAAAAAGGAGCAAGCAAACATAAGGCAAAGATGAAGTTATGCTGTTAGAGATTGCAAACATCACATCTCTTTGTGGTCACTTGCTAATTCCACAGACATACACTGCAGTATGCTAAATTGCTTTTTCCTGTAGTTATTCCCATTGCTATGTTACCCAGGGTTTTATTCTGAAATGTCTGATCACTTATCCTGAAGGGAAACCATGCAGAAACCATGTGCTCATGGGCCTGCTGAGTGGCATGGCTGCTCTGTCATGCTGTTGCCACTCAGCTGCAGCCCATGGCCCCGGGCTAGCAGGGGTTTAGACAAAGAGACCAAATTGTTATTCCTTTAAAAAGTTCATTTAAAGATACCAGAAGCAGGCACAGGTATGTGGATGGGGCTGAAGAGCAACATCCCAGCTGCCACACCATGCAAGGCAGTGTGACTCTGCCAAATAGCCACCCCACAAGGGAACAGCACTGTCAGATGAGCCCAAACCATGGTGGTATTCCTCCAGCTCCCTATCTGTGTTTGTCACAGACTTGTTCTATGTCCATGAGGAAGATGGCAACACACATCTCCCCCTGCTCCCTGTGCCCTGCAAGACATGGAGGAATGACATAAAGGGGTGTCAAAACCCCCAGCACAGCTGGGCAAGTGTTTGTCAGAGCAGGGGAGACAACATTGTGCACACTCCAAGGACTCAGTCCAAAGCCTTGGCACAATTTAAGCATGTGTTATGTTTTTCTGGACCCTGAGTGACTCCTAAACGCAAGCACTTAAAGATATGACAGCACAAACACCTCTGGGGCAAACAAACACTCATGTAAAGGCATACTTAGAATTTCCCTTTCCCCAATGTACTATGGGATGAAATCTGAGATAAGAATTTCTAAAGAAGAATGATGCCAGAGAAAAATCTCCATTTTTATTCAAATTAATGCTGAAAGAGTTTTTCCGTTGGTACTCGAAAGCTGTTTGTGACGCTTAAAATAAGACTGCAGCTGAGTTTGTGACACTGAAAATAAGACTGCAGCTGACCTTGGAAATTAAACTATTGTTGAAAACCTGCATTTCTAAAAAAATAGGCTTCATGCAGTGATAGAAGAGAGAACCATAAATAACCAAACTGCCCATGGTACAGTGAGGCTCTGCATGTATTCACAAAAAAAGAGGACACTGTTTGATAATAAAGCAATAAGAATAAGATTTATCTGATAAAAAGGCTTTGAGAATGAGAGAAACCCACATCACAGAGCCTGTGTAAGATTCATTGCTGGGTTTCATAAACATTGTAAATGAAAGATAAGGAGTGAGACAGATTAGGGCTCTGTGGCACTTTTATTTATAACTTTTAGCACAATGTATACTGTGCTAAATTTTTTGTGCCCATTAAAATTGGGGTTCCCAAGTTACTGTCCAGCCTCCTGAAGTTCAGCCTACTGAGCAATGCAAACTCTGGCACATACATGGTAATTAAGTACAGATGCGATTATTTGACAAATAATCATAACAAATAATTGTCACTTCCTTGTTTAGAAACCTCTAATTTAAACCATGTGTGTGCTGACCTAGCCTCACTAGTGCACCCTTTTCTGATGTAGGGAGAGAGAGATTCAAGCTGTTATCTTCTCTGCAAGGAAACTAACCTTTTGTTCCCTGGGTCTAACTTTCTGCTGCACAGACTTACTTTGCTCAGAAGCATGTTTCACACTGCCTTCTGTTTTGCAACACTTGTCGTGAAAAGCCACTCTAGGAGCACGACACACAATGTGTCCTGAGGTACACTGGAGGCAATCATTTCTGTTATTAAAGTGCTGCACTCTTCCAGACATGAAGAATACTCAGATCTCTTTTCAGTCAGAAGAGCCTCAGCTCTGAGAAATGAGAGTGAGAACATGGATGCCTCATCTCAGGCTGTGCACTAAGTATCAGCAACAAACTCACTCTGTAATGAATGTGCTGCCCAGGGAGGTGATGGAGTCACTGTCCCTGGAGGTGTTCAAAAATAGATTGGATGTGGCACTTGGAGCCATGGGTTAGTTGTCAGGAGGTGTTAGGGATCAGGTAATAGGTTGGACCTGATGATCTCTGAGGACTTTTCCAACCTGGAGGATTCTGTGTGAGTCTGTAAGTTGTGCCAATTGGGTATTAGTAAAACTTCTATATGGAAAGAGTGGTGAGGTGTTGGAACAGGCTGCCCAGGGAGGTGGTGGAGTCACCAACCCTGGAGGTGCTGAAGAAGCTGTAGATGTGGTGCTTCAGGACACAGGTTAGTGGTCATGGTAGTTGGGTAATGGTTGGACTCCATGGCATTAAAGATCTTTTCCGACCTTAATGATGCTGTGATTCTACAGGGCTGCTTTCCCCACTTATTCCCAGTTATGCTTCCTTCAGCCTCCAATGGTCAATTCTTGAGATCTTCCCCTACTCACATTTGGATCTGATGCCCAGGTAGTAGGACCAGAGAACTGCTCATGGTAGACCTGTGCAGCTCTCCTTCTGCAAGAACTCTCTCTTCTCTTTCCTTTATTTGTAATTCCTGCACTTGTGCCTGTAGAGCAAAGGGTTTCCCTCTCCTTCTCCTACTGTCTGCACACCCAGCAGGAGAGAGCAGAGGGCTCCTTGTGGCATGGGTCGCTCCTGTTCAGCTGGAGGGGAGTTCAACTCTGACAGCTAAGCCCACTGGCTCAGCTGCAGCCCAGCAGTGTCCTGGCTGCACACAGCCTGCTCTCAGGAGCAAGCCTCCTCCCACACACACAGATGGGTGGGAAAACAATGCCCAAAGCACCCTCTGGGTCCAGATCAAGAGTTTGCTGAGATGATAGCTGCACAATTACCTTAGCAGAAGCTAAGGTGTGGGTTTGTTTGTTTATTGAACTTAGTATTGGCCTATCAGAACCCCGTTTGGGCTTGTCAATAAATTATCTAATATCCCAGAGGAGTGGAACATCCTGGCACTAGCCCTGGTAAGCACCTGGCAATCACTGCAAGTCACTGATTCCTACTTGAATATTGTTTTAACATCCATTCTGTCTCAATAACACAGCTTTCACACTCTGCCCTTTTTCCACCCCATTTCCCCCTTTTTGCCCTCAAATCCAGAGCACCTGGGCTCTGTTGGGGGTCTCCTCCCACCCCAGGTGTGGCCACTTTGCCCTCCCTGCCCACTCCCCTTTTTAACCCCCCCAGGAGAGGCAGAAGCCCCAAGCTGAGCCCATCTGGGCTGAGGGTCCTCCTCTTCTCTCTGGTGAGTACCTCTGGTGCACACTGGGTGATGGGGACTCAAAGGCTGGGGGGCCTGGTGGCCCCCTGGCTAGGTAGGGCTAGGCCTGACAACTGCTCCAATATCATCCAGGGATGGGGCTGAGCTTCTCTCTGTGGTACCTTGGCTGCTTGGGGGTCTTGCTCCTGGCTCTGGGATGGTTGCACAAGGGGTGATGGTGGTGGTGCAGGAGCTGTTTAGGCAGGGGGGAGGGTGGTGTAGAGGGAGCAGGAGCTGCCTTGGGAAGAAAAAATCGGGGGATGGTGGGGGAGGCAGGGGGGTTCAACTGGATGACCTTTAGAGGCCTCTTCCAACTCTGGTGATTCTGTGACTCCAGAAATATATGTTAATTTAAAGGTGATTGTTTCAGCAACTAATCTCCAAATTCTCCTGAGCGTTACATTTAAACAGATTTCCTTTACGAGCCTTCTTAGTACCTCAAAAATCAAGTTTGGCTTCTGAGTTAGGAAAATGGGAACTGCCTTATAGAGGAACAACTTGATGGAGTTCTGCTGTACCTCTGTAAGAAATAAAGGTAAGTATGTAAAAAAGGCAATTACAGAACCACAGAATTAACCAGGTTGGAGAAGAACTTTGAGATCACCAAGTCCAACCTATCACCCAACACCACCTGATCAGCTAACCCATGGCACCAAGTGCTTCATCCAGGCTGTTTCTAAACACTTCCAGGAATGGGGACTCCACCACCTCCTGGGCAGCACATCCCAATGGCCAATCTCTTTCTGTGAAGAATTTCTTCCTAACATCCAGCCCAAACCTCCCCTGGTACAGCTTGAGACTGTGTCCTCTCCTTCTGTCCCTGGGTGCCTGGGAGAAGAGACCAACCCCACCTGGCTACAGCCTCCCTTCAGGCAGTTGTAGGGAGTTGTAGCATTAGAGGGAGTTGTGTATGTATTTGAAATGAAGAATAAATTTGTCTGCTTACATCTATAGGCTCAAAGTTAATGTCACTTTGGTTAATGACAAGGCCAAACAAGCCATGTCAGCAATCATGACTGAAATGGTAGCCTCTTCAGGCTGCACATGTTGTGCAGCAGTGTGTACTTTGAAGTGTGTTGTTTATCTGGACTGAAAAGTAATTTAAAACTAGTCTTCAAACAATTTAATTTAGGGTCTCAGTCAAAGGCTGGTGTGGAGCCTTTAGGAGAGAAGAGCAAGACTTTCAGTGAAGGTTTATAGTAAAAAAAAAAAAACCAAACAGAAAGAAGACACTGTTCACATTTCACCTTCCTCTCAGAATCTGTAGTGTAATGTGTATAGAAAAGTTGAATAATTTGATTATAATGAAGAGTAGAATTTTAATTACTGCAAGTTTCTCTCATACCACCATTGGGGGGAAAAAAGACATAAAATGTCCTGTATCATCTCTGGTGGGGGATGTTTTTCATGTTCTCTTTCATTGTTGTGGTGTGGGGTTTTTTGTTGTTGATACACCCTGTAAGGCAATAGAAAGCCCAGTTTTGATGAGTCAGTATTTTTGAAATCAACACGTATTGCATTTGTATTAGATAAGGTAGCATTTGATAGGAATTCAGATGAAGCAAGGCTGCTTTCCAGGCTTTCTCAGCATTAAGTTTGCTAGAAAGGATGGCTGTAATATATTCCCTTAGCAATAACTCTGCTCTCTGGACAAAAGAAAGGTGTGCAGGAAGGACACAGCATTCACTGTGATTGGAGTAATGACAGGTGTACTCCAAGGCCACATAGTGCTTCTCTCCAGTGAGGAAATGTGATGTTTGTCTGTGACAGTTCTTGCCCACCACAGGCAGATGATAACCCTGAGGACACTGTCAAGATCTAGTCTTCCTGGTGATGTCAGTGCTGTTTCCCACCTGGAGCCCCTGGCTATGGCAGTGATGCAGAATGGATGCATATCACACCCCTGGTCCTCTGAATACTCCAGCTGGGAAGGCATCAGAGCACATCATGGATTCATCCCTGTCCACATGCCCAGACTGTCTTTGAAAGGAAGATGAGAACCACCCAGATCTCATCTGAGAGCTGAGTAAGAAGGGGATCCTGGTAACAAAACAATCAGAAGTAGATGAGATGTAAGCCACCTCCTCCTGCTCTCCAAGGACATACATTCACTGGGTGCATTTATGCTTCTTTTTGCCTCTGAGCCTGCCTAGGACAATGGAGCATGCAGATAACATGAATCCTGACTTCAGAATACTCTTCTCAACTATTATCTAGAAATATGTATATTCAGCTGCTCTCTCAAGGCAGCTTTAAAGAGAGAACTCACCCAAATGAAGGCAGAATGCCCTTCTAAACTGATGTGATGACCAAAATCTTCCATGACTGCTCAGTGTCATCACTGAGACCTCCAGGAAGTGTGCACAACTAGTCTCCTATCTCTGGAACTGGTAGAGACAGCAATTCCAAACACAGCACCACAGAAACATCCACCTGGGGAGGGCCAGGGGATCATACTCCAGCTTCTCTTGTCTCCTACAACATGCCACTGCCCATGACCACATTAACTCTATGAAGCAGCCCCAGAAACCCCCTACAGGAGAAGCAAAAGGAGCCTAGCTGGATGTGCCGGGTTGCAACCTCAGCTGTTGGAACAAGGCAGGCACACCAAGCCAGCACCTAAGGTTGTCCCCACAGCTCTGGCCATCCACCATGAATAAACAACTTCTTTGGCTCCCAAGACCAGGAGTAAGCCCTGGTTACCTCACCTGCTACTGCCTAACCTCTCCTCCCCTCTGTCCTTTCTATCAAAGAGATTAAAAACAACCCTCAGCTTCAGAATGAGTAGTAGAAATCATCAGTAGAAGCAGAAGCAGCTTGTTCTCCTCTGCTAATAAGGATGCTTGCCAGATCAAGAGCCCCCAGCCAACATGTCAGACAAAAAAGACTCAGGAGACTCCCAATGGATTTGCTCTGCAGTCAGGCAGCATCTATAACCTTTCAGTTTCAAGCCCCAGTATGTGTTGTACTTTGTTTGTTGGGGGTTTTGGGGGGTTGTCAGGGTTTTTTCCTCCCATACAGAATAATCAACTCTGTTTGGCATGAATATTCCAGTATATTTACCATGGAAACTGGCAATCCAAGGACTCTGAACTATTTGTGGCTGTGTTACAATGCCATGATCAGGTTAACACCTTTGTGACTTGAGGTCCATTTAGCCTATCGAATACCCCGGAGTTTGTTACCATAACAGTTTTGTGTGTTCTTAAACATGGCATTTAAATGCATCCCTCTAAACCACATATTTCAGCCCCACTGTGCTCTACAGAGAGAGGTTCATTTTTTTGATAGAGTAGCTGATGCTTCCTCAGAGAAATTTTCTGTGGAAAAATATGGTCACATCTGAAGTTGAACACAGAATTTTCTGACTTAGCCCCTGTATAACTGCAAAGAATTAAACTTGGTATCAGGAGAACTAGTTTCTATTGGGGGGGGGGTGGAAGGGCAGAAAACAACCTTGTATAAAAAGTAAGTTAGAAGGAAAGCCCTGTTGATGCGCCATGGCTGTCCGCTCCACTTCCCCTTAGTATCTGATCTCAGCATACTGAGACATTAGTTATTTACGTATACAGCTGGTGCCAGAGAAACAAAATTTCTTCTGCATCCTGACACAATTGGAGAGAAAATTTTCAGTACTGAGATCAACCTCTCCTTGTTCAACAAGAGACCAGTGGAAGCAGGGAGTAGCTGACTAATAGTGTGACACAAAATAAAATATAAATTCAGAATAAATTTACTTTGTTTGGTTCATCTTGTTAGGAGGAAAAAAAATGTAAGCTCTACAATGCCAAGAAGAGAAGTGGAATAATTTAATTTATAGATGTATCCTTGACTATGCAACCGGGAAAAATTAATATGTGGGTGCATGGGAAAAGGGCACCAGGAAACCATACCAGGTTCAAAGCTAACAGTAAAGGAATTTTCCCAGCTTTTCTGACTACATTTCAGCCAAGTAAGTTGGCTGGTTAGGGTACATCAGCCTGCTGTGAAGCTTTTCTCAGTGTCCTTGATAAACATGTGTAAAACCCATCTTTACCAAATGCAGCTCTCACACACCTGCTCTGGCTCTGAGGGAGTGATTTGGTGGGATAGATATGCAGGGAAAGTACTGCTTAGCACTCAACTCATAATTTTCAGACCTGATTCGCACTTGCTCTTTTGTTTCTCTAGTTGATCTGTGGAGGAAAGATGAAGTATGAGATGCTCACCAAAACAGCCTGCAGTTCACTATGTCTCTTTGCTGCCTCCTACAATCCAGCTGCAGGTTTGTCTCAGAAAACAAAGCAAAATAGAATGCATCACCACTGCAAAGAAAGAATGAAGGGAAGAAAAAAGTAAAAGCACAGAGCCCTCCCAAACCCACAGTCAATCATACTGCAAGCTCAATGCTTGTGGTTCCCTTGTTATAAAAGTCTTAGCACCCTACATTTCAACAGCTCCTTCACAGCAAGTCCCTTGTGTGCAGCTTGCTCCTTGAAGGCTCAGATGCAATTTTTTACATTCCTTTAGACTGGGACTTGTCCCACAACTAATAGAGCTTCCCTTACACCTCCTCTTAAAGGTCAGAAGCAATAGACCTGCAAAAATGTATTCACCTTAAGTCATCCATGGGATGAGAAGCAGCTTATTGCAGAACTGTGAGAGAAAGCATCAGCATGCAGGGCAGATATATTGCCTGAGATACACTTCCTTCAGTGACTTTTTCTTGCAAATTCCTTTAGAAATAACTGGAAAGAATTTTGCAAATAGGTGCTTTATAGATTAAGTTACAGTGATGTCTTTCATGTATACAAAGAAAAAATAAAGGCTTCTAGCCACAAAAAATTGGATTTTTAGAAAGATTTTAGTGCATGGTATTTTAAATTCATAAACAGTATTTTAGTTATTTCAATAATTATTTTTCTCCATTTGTTTATGAATTGGTCAGCATGTGATGCAAGGTGCTATAGTAGTTACCTCAAAATGCTTGCTGTGTGACTTTGGGAAAGTCATTCTGTTGAGTAACAGTCAACTAAGATTCCTCACTGTGTCCAAAATCCTACTGAAGTAAAGACATCTTCATGTTTGCTTATTTTCGTTATTGCTGAGGATATTTTCCACTGTTACAGAGAGAAATTGCATTGACTCAACAATTTCACAGGTTGAATAAGAGATATTTGCAGGAAATTACTAAAAGCTGGGTGCAAAAATATTGACAGTTTTATCTAGCATATAGTTAATTATGCTTTCTCATCAAAACCTTTCAATTTACGTAGAAATTGTGCAGGAAAAAAATGAAAATGTAATCCTACAGGTCTGCAGAAGCAATTCTGTATGTTATGGCAAATGGCAAGCTGAACACTGCATGATAATATCCAGAAAAATCTGTAACCACTGGACACACTCCAGGGAAAAGTGGGAAAGAAGATCAAAATCCTTAAAAAGTGTTCACTAAGGAAGGGCTGAAAGAAATATGATGGTGCAGCTGGAGGAGAAGGAGGCCTGGGGACAGAGTGGAGCACAGCAGCGTTCCAGGATGCAGAACACTGTTTCATGCATTTAGTGGAAGATCATGCTGTTAGCTATGCTCACAGCAGACAGGAAAAGAAGATGAAGCAAAGATGATCAAGGAAGTTATTTTAAAGGCTTTTCTAATGTTTACTATAATTAAATATCAGAGGAGGTTGCCTGGAGGGAGGTTTGGGTGAGTCCATTACTGGAGACTTCAAGGGCTGGTTATAAGAGCGTAGAGCTGAAGGCTCTCCAGAAGAATCTGGACAGGCTGAATCCATGGTCCAAGGCCAGTGGTGTACAGCTCAATAAGGCCAAGTCCTGCACTCGGGGCACAACAGTCTCATGAAATGCTACAGGCTTGGGGCAGAGTGGCTGGGAAGATGTCTGACAGAGGATGACCTGGGTGTCTGGGTTTACAGTCAGCTGAATATGAGCCAGCAGCATGCCCAGGTGGCTAAGAAGGCCAACAGTCTCCTGTCTTGTGTCAGAAATAGTGTGGCCAGCAGGACTAAGGAGGCAGCTGTCCCTTTTCACTTGGCACTGATGAGACCTCACCTCAAATACTGTTTTGACCCCTCCCTAAAGAAAGAACAGTGAAGCTGGTTCTGGAAATCAAATACTACAAGGAGCAGCTGAGGGAACTGGGGTTATTTATCCTGGAGAAAAGGATGTTCAAAGGAGACCTTATTGCTCTCTACACCAACTAAAACTACCTACTTCTGCCAAATAACAAGTGATAGGACAAAAGGAACCAACCTCTAGAGTTGCATAGGGAGGATTAGATTGGATATTAGGGAAAATGTCTTCAGCAAAAGGGTTTTAAAGCACTGGAACAGGCTGCCCAGGGAAGTGGTTGAGTCACCATCCCTGGAGGCATCTAAAAACTATGTAGATATGGTGCTTAGGGACGTGGTTTAGTGGTGGATTTAGTAGTGCTAACACTTGGACTTGATTTTAAAGGTCTTCTCCAACTTTTAAATGATTCTCTGATTCTTTGAATCTACCATGGTGGGAGTAATTTGCTCCATATTCTGCAGTTCTGTATTCCTCACTTGGCTTTCTATTGTTTATCACCTTATGATCCATGATAGAAAAGCAGTAGGGTAGACTATAAGTGCTATGAAATGTAGACAGAATAATTTTCCAGCTCGAGGTCACTCATTACCGTTTGCTTTGACTCTTGATGAGCTGTGTTGAGGGAAAGCTTCCTCTGTATTCTTTCAGGTCTTCCACTGGTGTTCTTGCAAGGAGAAGGACAATGATCAAAAGGACAAACAACAGAGCAAACAATACATTGTGCCCAGTGAATACTCTTTGACAAATGTGCTTATTTGCATTTGAATATGGGTATTGATACAAGTAGCAATCATTCATCAAAGTCTGATGTAAAGAGAAATCAACTGTTTATTGGCAGAGAATGGGTTGCAAAATGGGTGAAAGAAACAACTGTTTAGCATTTCACAGCTTATTATAAACTATATTCAGGGTTCAGCCAGCTCCACCACAGGCTCTGCAGGCAGGGCAAAGTCCCCCCCTGAGCACTGAATTACATAGCTGTGTTTACAGGTAGAGGTCAGCACAGTCCCTCTCATGAGGAGGATTCCAGACTTCGCTGTATCTTGTCCCGCTCTCTCGGTTGGTTTGTTGAAGATGTTATGCACTCACAAACCTTCCACTTAATGGAAGTGCAGCATTCTTTTCATCACATATTACAGCACTAAGGTCAGTTCTGGTTCACTAAGCCAGAGGAAAATCTATCATTTCCATATCTAAGAGTCACAATGAAGTGTGTCATTTTTGGCTCCCTTTTCCTGGTGTCTCCAGCCTGCTGTAAGCCTCTTCCGTATTCTCTTATCAACTTTTAGTTAGCTCATGTTTTTCTTGGTCTGAGATGCTCTTCACTCTGTCATTACCTCCACTGTCCTCCCACAGAATAGCCATTCCTGAGGAGCTTTTCATCTCTCTGTCTCTCTTTAACTGGAACTGTTGGTAATCTATAAACCTGATAGCTACTTTCAACAGAACTGAACTACTGGACACAGCTCAACATGTGTCGGGGGACATCTACAGGCTGATTCCTGCCACAGAAAGCTAATGGAGATGTATTGCTGGGCGAACCAGGGATGTCTCAGTCATGCCTAGGTTATCTTCCTTTTGCCTTTTAACCAGCCACTCCTGAAAAATTGCATCCTCATTCCAAAATTCAAAACCACACATCTTTGTTTCCACATGACACATGTGCAGTTACCAGGAACTGCTTATTAGCTGGAAGGAAATGATTTCATCTCAGAGCACTAAACATTTTTTAAATAATGATTTGAAGCTCTTATGTCTGAAGATTTTTGACCATCTGGGTGTCATTTAGCAAATTAAAAAAACCTGAAACCCCACAAAAGCTCTAATTTGCAAAGCAACATTTCATGTACAGAGCTCTGATACCATGGCTGTGAGGTTCGCACCAGCTATGTTCTTTTACAGTGTAGTGGTGAGAGCTTTCCTTGCTTTCAAAAAGCCAGGCTAACAAAGGAAGGTCTTCTTAAAAGGACAAGCATACAGGGAAATCTAGAGGAGAACTCAGTTTTCCAAGTACAGATTCATAGAATGTTTCAGGTTGTAAGGGACCTTAAAGATCTTCTATCTCCAGCCCTCTTGCCATGGGCAGGGACACCTCCCACCAGCCCACGTTGCTCAAGACCTCATCCAACCTGCCCTTGAACACCTCCAGGGAGGGGACAGCCACAACCTCTCTGGGTAACCTTTTCCAGTGCCTCACCACTCTCACTGTAAAGAACTTCTTCCTAATTTCCAGTCTAAATCTCCCTCCTCAAGCTTAAAGCAGTTCCTTCTCATCCTATCAGTACAAATCCTTGTACAAGGAAATCCTTGTACAAGTGAAAGTCCCCAGCTTTCACTTGGCCCCCATCAGATACTGGAGGGGCTGCTATAAGGTGTCCCTGGAAGCCTCTTCCGTCCAGGGATTTATCTCAGGACTCTCTGCCAAGTAGATCCCTGAAGAGGATGCCTTGATGGTCATAAACTCTATCATTTCATGGTCACTATAGCCAAGGCTGCGCTTACATTTCACAATACTCACCAGTCCCTCCTTGTGGGTGATGGCAAGATCCATCATGGCACCTTTGCTTGTGAGTTCCTTTACCACCTGGAAGAGGAAATTATCATCCATAAATTCCAGGAACCTCTTAGATCGATGGTAGCCAGCTGTGTTGTCCTTCCAAGAGATATCTGGGTGGTTAAAATCTCCCATGAGGACCAGGGCTTGTGCACATGAAGCTGCTCCTCTCTGTTTACAGAGGGCCTCATACACTCAATCTTCTTGGGATGTATCGATCATCCCTTCCCCCAGCAACTCTAGTTTAAAGCCCTCCTCACTAGATTGGAAAGCTTCTGCCCAAAGATTTCTTCCTCTTCTCTGAAAGGTGGGCTCCAGCAGCCCCCAGAAGACCAAATTTCTGAAAGCTAAGTTTCATGGCTTAGATAGCCAAAGCCCTGCCTATGACACCACTCCCTCCCCCATTTATTGATTTTCCTTCTTCTGTCAGGATGTCACTCAGGTAGTGAGAGTTTAACAACGAGAACAAGGGCTGCTCCACACCAGGCAGTGCCTGAGAATGGAGATGGACAAGTTCAGCTGGATGACTGGAGTTCCAGCACTAGCTGTAGCTAGTTGCTACAAGCAAGCTGTTGCAGGCACAAAGCCCAGCTAAACAACAGGAGAGAGGCATTCATGCTGCTGCATCCAGCTCTCTCAGCTGCACTCAGTGTCCTCCAAGGCTGAACAGCTTCAGTCAACTGCCAGCCTCCCTCCCTTTGCTGCAGGCTCAGAAAGCCTACCCGGAATGATCTCCTGAAAGTAGCACTCCCTGTGCACTGAAGCTTTGCCCCAGGATGGTGTAACTCTGTGCAGCATTGCTGCATCCACCTGTAAGTGTTCATGCATCACCAGTGCACCACAGCGTGGGAACTCTGCTTCATGGATCATTAATCCTGCTCTGGGATAAGAACATGGACTAGGTGACCTCTTGAGATCTTTGCTAGCCCTCTCCTCTGTGATAAAAATGGATTCAGGATACAAACTTTCCATTTTATCTTGGTTTTATTTATTTATTTAATCATCCCACAATTTCTATATTTCACCAAAAAGAAAGAAAGCATTTAAGGAGATAATCCAAGCCATGCTCACTTAATGCTTGAGAAAATAGATGGGTCTGCCAAGCCCTGTCAGGCTCTGAGTCCAAGCAAGGAAGCCAATTTTAAATTCTATGGACCTCCCATGAGAATGCTTTGCTAATATTTATATCTCTGCTCTGATTTGGGTGATTGCCCAACCTCCTCAGCTGAACTCATCCACTAACCCTGTGTCAGGAGAGAAGAGAGAGTTGTTTCTCCCTTGTGAAAGCTGCACCACAAGGCATCCACTTCCAAGTCTCCAGCAGTAGCCACCAAGTCTAAAAGATGCATGTGGCTAAATGCTCTTCTGGGTCAGGAGGCTTGGGGCTTTGTTGTGCTGTTGCTTGCTAAGCGAGATTCCCAGTGATACTCAGAGTAACAAAACAACTTCATTATGTTTTCCCATCCAAGTTGTCAGAGATACTCACTGACATGAACACAGTCCCTTGAGGATTCGAGGATTCAAGAATTCCTCCTGGGTTGCATGATCAGGGTGCACTTGCTCAGCCAGGATATGGTGCACTCATGACAGATGCTTCTAATGCTACTTTTCCAGCTGTCCATCAAGACATGGCTATTACCAGCATAGGAGAGAGAAATCACAATATAAGAAGATGCTGGTAGAAGGCTTCTTTCTATGTTCCTCATTAAACTTCAACCATGGTCTCTGGTGGTTGCATTGTAGATACACTATGGATCAAAAAAAAAACAACAACCAAACAACCAAAAGGCAACTCAAAGAAGAGAAAGAACATGTTCTTTATTTGAGAGTGTTATTTTCTATCTTTATAAGAAAGCTCTTTTGGAAAGCAAAACTGAGAAAATTGCTCTTGCTCAGCTTTAAAAAATAGGCTCTTGATTTTCCCAGTTCCCTCAGCTTTTCCAGATAATTTCATTTTCCTTGTGAAAGAATAAAATTTCGTTCAAATGTCAAATAAAGGGAAGAGTAAACAGAAGCTTCTCAAGAGTCACCTTCAGAAAAGATGAAGTTTTATTCTTCTAACATCGATTGTTGCTCTAGTGTAGCCTGATACTGCACAGATAATCCTACTGAACTGCCAATTGCTCTGGCAGTTGGGCCAGCTCACTGGCTTTATGTACCTTAAATCAAAGAGAAGATTGCCAGGTGTCTATCACTATTTCATTATAATGCCTGTTCCTCCAGGTGCAGCTTTTCAAGGTTTTGTTGCAGAGAACAGGAGACCACTTTTCCATGCCCAGTTCTTTGAACCCAGGCCAATCTCTTTGAAAATCTCCCAACCTAGGAAACTTCATTGTTTAACTTTAGGAAGAGAGCAGAGCTGGAAAGAAATTAATACTGAACAGGACTTTCATAACCACAGTGACTTCATTTTCAAAGCACATGAAAGGTAGAGCTATTTGAAAGCAACAGTCCCAAGATGCAAGCTGCCCTGGGTCTGATGTCACCCCTTTGTGCCAGACTGGGGAATTATCTTGTCTGAGCCTTTTGTATGATTATGCTTTTACACAAACTTCTCTTTCCTTTTGTTTTCTACTGTATTGGCTGGCTCTCCCCAGCCACACCTACCAGTGTGAGCCTGTATAAAAATCAAGTGTATTTCCCATTGGAATGAAGCAGAAACTCCAAGGTCCCCATAACCTCTCAGCAACAGGAGTAGAAAAGAGGTCTGCATCATTCACCATCCAGCTCAAAAAACCTTATACTATTAACTATACAGAAAGGGTCACACTATAAAGCTGATGGCACTAAATTCAGTTTATTCCTCCGTTTCTGAGTGCTCTTGTTTTGTCATCCCTACATAGGCAGAGCTCTTGAGCAGCTCACTTGTGAAGAAAAGCACGTGGCTTTGATGCTTCCATGCATGGATATGAGCCAGAGGGTGAGCCTGGCAGAAGGTCTGGCAGCTAGATATCCTCTTTGCTGCTTGCTGATGCTCACAGGGTGAAAAGCTGTCTCTGCAGGACCAGCTATCTTCCTTCTGCATCATCTTCTCTTACATGCTTTCAACAAAAAATACCAAACAACCCAAAACTCAATTTCTAGAGGATGCCAAGTGACTCTACCTACCCTTGCAGACTGTGGCCTCATGGCAGACTGTGGCCTCATGAGCCATTGCATTGGGCACAGGTTCAACCATCCCAGGCTCCAGACTGTCCCTTAATGCTCATTCCTGTCAGGCCACTTCCAAGATGCCAGCATGATATGCCATTGGTTTGACTAGTTTGTGAGCCACATTGCTAATGAAATGGGGTTTACAGCAGGCATAGCTGGAGGAGCAGGAAGTTCAGCCAGGTGCAGGACTAACAGCTGGGGGTGAACTGAGGATGAAAATACCATAGATCAGATCTTTTCCTTTAATAAGTTAGCTTGTGCAAACAGCCTGGGAGTGCATTTGGCAAGGCAGTGCAAAACCTCACCAGAAAAAAAAAACCAAAAAAAGAAGTTACCCTGGTATAGAGGTCAGGTTTGCAGCCTGTCCAAGGGCAATTTTAGCATCACTGGTGACAGAAGAGGGAGCTGTGGTATGGAATGGCAGCTGTGACTGATGCTAGGAACAGGGAGGCAGGAGAAAAGGATTTCCTAACCCAGTGTCTCTGCCAAGACCACCACAGAACCTCATTCTTTGCAGTGTTTCCTACCTCGGTTCACCGTCCCTCCAGTACCAGGTGCTCAGGAGCAGTGCAGAGCTCTGTACCAGGGCCTGAGTTCACAGCACTCAGGAACATCTCACAGCATAGGAAAATGTGTTAAAGGTTGAAGTAAAGGAGCAGGAAAGGCTGAAGGAAGCCATTCTGTTCATATCTGTGTTCCTCTGCACTGCCAAGAGCTCCAGACTAACCTTGATTTGTATTACCACTGCTCCCTGTTTCTGTTACAACCAACCTTACTTCACATGGTAAATTATCTCAGTAGATAAGAGCCTGAGTAAAGCAATGTTTCTAGCTGCAGGTGTTGGATATGGCTGCAAATAGAAACATGATTTTCCTCTCCCTTGCAGGTGCTCAGTGTGCACTGTGAGAGCTGTAAGGGGCACTGGTGGTCACAGACTTGTTAGGAAATGTAAGCCTATTGAAATCCATCTTAATCCCCCATACTGAGATAGCACTACAAAGTCCTCTGAATAAGAGGGAGCAGGCCTTTCTACTTCTTTAAACCACATAAAGCAGAGGTTTCTAAGTTTTTGGCATTAGTGCCAATGATCATTATTTCAAAATGTCAGGGATTCTATTTAAAGTCTGCCCCAGCTCCCGTTGATTTTCTTCTTTTTTGCATTCTCAAGAAATTGAGCGGGAAGCTAAAATCAGATCTAGTCCACCTCCCACTGTGACAGATTTCAGCTTCCCCATAGCAATGCATCAGAGTGCCATGATCTGTCTAGTAGACTGTTTACTATAGGCCTAGACTACATTAATTCAACAGTAATACTGGGGGGAACTGCAAGTAGGAATGGAGAAAGAGGTGACAACCAGGTAGCAAAAAACATTAAAGTAACACAATTAAAGTCACTAGTTTATGTTTTCAAAGAATTATTAAACTAGTTCACATGCCTCAGCTAAAACATGAAAATCAAAGACTTTGCTTAGCTGTGAAGATGCAGAGTAAGCTACAGAAATGCCTGTGTCATGAACTGGCATTCAGCCCTCAGAAGTGGGAAGCTCTGCTCAGGTAGGCACTCATACTCATTTATAATTCCAGACCTAAAAACCCCACTGTGTCATTTGGTGGTGTGCCAAGAGTGAACTGCTCTTTGTTGAAGGTTATTCCTCCTTCCCCTAAAGCCATAAAAGCTCCTTCAAGAAACATCAGCAAGAATTATCTGGTTGATTGCTTGATTTTCTGGATGAACAGAGTTCCAACACAAAAATGCCACAGCCTTCACCATGGGCTTCCAACCTGGAAGGCAAAGGCACAAGGACTGTCCCTGGAGGGATGTGCTTGGAGAAGCCAGATAGCTGTGTGTATGATACCAAATCCTACCTTCAAAGCACTTCCTTTCTCATATGGATTTGAAGAAAGAAATTAGGAGAATTCCTTTTCAAAGCCTGCTTTTAATGCATCCTTCCTTCAAGATAAACTTACCAATCTAAGTAAACAATCTCCATAGCCTCAGGCCCTAAGAAACACAACTTTTCTTTCCATCACCTGAATAGCCCAGAGAAACTTGGCCAGCTCCAGCCCTCTGGCAATCCCAGAAAAGTCTATTGGCAAGCCAAGACTCCTGCCCTGTTTCTTTGCTTTTTCCTTTTGATAACATACATGTCCTAAACAGTGTTCCTCTGGAAAGATCTTCAGTTTCCTTAGGCAACTCAG
Organism: Indicator indicator; assembly: GCF_027791375.1. Taxonomy (NCBI): domain Eukaryota; kingdom Metazoa; phylum Chordata; class Aves; order Piciformes; family Indicatoridae; genus Indicator; species Indicator indicator. The sequence goes on along the minus strand of NC_072021.1, from coordinate 29,355,230 downwards.
GTTTTTATTATTTTTGATCAAAGAGCATCACTGAACTTCTCATATTATCCTGCTTTCTTGCCATAAGGGAAAAATGAAAAACACCCAAATGCAGCTCTTTTAAATAGAAATTATCATCTCACCTCAATTTTCTGCCAGCAAAGCTTCTGGGGTGCCCAGGTGGACCATACCTCCAAAACACCTTTCATTATTTCGTAGTACCCATGAGATCCTTATAATCAACAACAACTTTAAACATTTCCACATTACAATTAAAGAGTTTAATTATCCTAGAGTCATCTTCTTGCCAACCCAAACCATTCTATGACTCTACAGTTCCCTGATTTCAGTTCTCCAGCACCCCAGAGCAGTTTGCAAAGCAGCCTCAGCATGGAAGGAAACATTCCTTATTCCTGCCTGCTGAATATAGCCTCTGCTCCTCTCACTAAAGGAGATGCTTCACTCAGAGGGTTGTTATCTCCTTCATACAGGTTTGAGGTATGTGCAGGGCTCTCTATATGGTGGCAGAGCTGGTTAGGCTCTTGAGCCTCCAGCGAGTGTGTTTGCTGCCGAGATAGAAGCAGTTGCAATAAAGAAACACAAAGAATTCTGTGTTCAGCCAGCAGCGTACAGGCAGCAATAGCACTGTGTGTGATAACTAATGAAAGCCTTTCCTCCAGGCATCTAAAAGGGTACTATAGACCCAGTCTTGAAAGAGCAGATGGATGGCAATTTGGATATGTAAGGAAGAATGTATTTGTTTAATCACTGACTGCAATAAATGAGGATTGCACTTTATTTTAGTTCTGTGGGCAGTGAGGTCCACTGCGTTTACATCTTCGAAACTGTGCTTGCACACAGCCAGCTCTGTAGCCCAAGAACAGAACTTGTGTTGCCAAACAAGGACATGCATCCAAGTCCCAGGCTTGGCAGAAGATAGGTAACACAATCCAGGGTATGAATGAGTAACCTCCGTTTACACCACAGCAATGTTATGAGCTCACAAAGGTAGCAGTAGTTGTTTTGCAGAAAGTGTGGCAAGCCAGTCCAAGAAGCCCCATGCAACACCAGTCCAACCTATGTATGTGAACCCAACACTAAAACAAAGAGAAATACAGCAGATTTCATCTTTCCATTGTACCTCACCCTCAGTGTAGTCATTTGACATCAGAGCCTCTGTCCAAAAAAGCCCAATAGTGCTCAGGCTTCCCTAGTGCACAGAACCACACAGCAATTGGCTCCACTCTAGCAGAGCATGACGGGGAGTGAATGGAGAGAGTACTTGAAAGTACTCTGTGTCTACCAACTGAGCTGCTCAAACATATCTTAAATGCTTAAGTCCTTTGAAAATAAAGCCAGCATGATAAGGTGGCCTTAATATCTGCTGAAAAGCCTGTACATCTCATGTCCAACATATACTTGAAAGCAGAATTCCAAACTTATCAGAGTGAAAGTTTCTCTTTTGATAGTTAATATACAGCTTATTCTTTGTTACATTTTTTACCAAATTGCCTGAAAAATATCTTGATATACTGCAAGATAGGGCACAGTCTTACTGTGTTTAATTACTTGAGCAGAACCTGGAATCCCGAGGAGAGAATTAAACTGGATTAGGTATGAAAGGTTCACCTTCCCAGCAGGTAAATACAAGGAACTCCTAAGCAAGTCACTGTTTGATAACGATGCACAGCTTTTATCTCAGGGAGGTGAACTCCTTAAGCTGTCACTCTTCTATGTATTTCTATTCATAATGGTTTCTGCAGCACAACAAACTGGTTCTTTCTTATCCTATCTCATTTTTTTTTCCAAATGGGACATAATATGAAAACAAAGAAGGTGGAAACTTGACACAGGCTACAGCAACTTGAATTTCAGAATCCCTGATCCAGGCAGGGAACTTCATCAAAAGATGCAAACATTTAGGTGAGTTGAAGTAAATTTCCTTTATGCTCTTTCAGACATGAAAGTGAATTTATCTTGACTGGTTAATGGTCTTCCATAAACCAAAATAGACTGGCTACATCTGCTTCCAGAACTGACTTTAAATAGCTGAAACTTGATTACATGTGCCTTACATTTGAAAGCAAGCTTCTGGTATGTGCTTAGGATTGCAATTAAAAGGTTCCTTGATTCATGCATTAGCACAGTAGCAAATGGGATCCTGTGCAGATATAATTCAGATTTGCGTTTGCCTGTGTGCTGAGAGCTTCTCTGTGGTTTTAAGAACAGGTTCATGGCTGAGCAGGGTAATGAAAATTTCCTAACGGCACAGTGGATACTGGTCTTAGTTCTAGCCTGAAATAGTTCTTTAACACCCACATTCAGGGTAATATGGTCTTTGTCTTCAAACTGAGACCTAAGCTTCAGTCATGTAGCACTGAAGGGAATATGAAACCACAGCCTAACAAGGGGTTTTATGTATGATTGTGCAGAAGGGCAAGTCTAATACATACACTTAGAAAGGAAAAAAACCCACAAAAACCCTACTACACAACTGCAGATCTCATTTCCCTTCCCCTGTATTTGTGTCTGAATGTGATCTCTTACCCCAAAACCACATTTGACAGGCTGAATATTCAAAGGAACAGAGGTACCCATTAAAGGGGTTAATGTGGATGGGTTCTTCAGGGGCAGGCTGTGCCAACTTGAGCCCATGCCTGTCTTTGCTGACTTTATTGGCTACCTGATCTATCTGGGCTTCAGTGAATATGACAGACCATTGCCTGAGACATTGATAGACACACTATAAAAAAAAAAAAAACCAATGAAAGAATTACAAAGGGCTGAAAACAGCTGTGGCTACTGTTGAAAGGTGAAGTATCAGGCTGAGAGGTAAAAAAAAAATTAAAAAGGGAGCTGCAGTACAGCCCTGCAAGGCTGGGTTTGGGGAGCAGTTTGATTAGAGATTTTGTCACAAAAAGGAGCAAGTATGTGAGGCTTGCTGCTGATGACACACTGCTGGAAAGCAACACCAGAGGGAGATCAGAATAGCATACAAGAAGAACTGGTGATCCTGGCACTAGATGGACATAAGGAGCAGAACTAGCAACAAGATGAAGTTCCAGGGGCATGTCCATGTACAAAAAGGCCAGTAAGAATTTCAGGCATGAGCAGGGATGGGCTTACAGTGTAAAACGAGAGGCACTGTGAGGCAATCACAAAATGGCTAAAGTGTTCTTAAATATCATAGCCCTGATGTGAACCTACAGTGCAGACAGGCAACTATCTCCCACTGAGGATGTGTCAGTACCATTCCACAAGGTACTGCTGAGATATGAAGGGACACTTGAGGGCAGCTGTATCTGACAGGAGCCTGGAAGCCTGAAAGTCTTGATGGAAAGGATGAATAGATTTTACCTGAGACTGCACAGAGCCTTTGTAAAGCAGAGAGCCTGAGTCCTTTTCCAGTGGACTGTTGGCTATCTAGGAACTTCAAGTTTCCTTGTAACAAGTACATCATATTTTACACTGCCTCAGCATCCTCTCAGTGCATTTGCAAGTACTGCTGATGCTAGAAAAAACCCGGAGTTTGTGGACAAAGTGATTAATTTGTGTTAAATAATAATTAAACAAACAAAAGCCCAAACAAACAAAAAATACAGAATTACTTACAAAGGAAATTATCTTTACTTATGGAGGTTTCAAAGGTATAATCATTTTTAATGTCTTGTAAATTTAGCCTCTTTAGTGCAGCCTCTGTTCACCACACAAGATGGCAGCTCTTCTATGCTGCTCAGCTGTTCCTCAGCACACTGAGATGCATTTTTCCTTCCCCAGGACGCTGCAGGTGCTCCTGCAGCAGGAGAATAACCAGCTAGGGACCAGACCTGCCACTCTTGTCATTACTCGTTCCCAAAACAGCATCTCAGACACTACAGCACGTTTTGTGAAGAGCAGCACTGTTTCACTGAATACTCTCTTTAATTCCAGCAAGTAACTGACTGATATTGCATGACACAGATCTTAAAGTTTAAAATTACCACAGAAAGAGAAAAAGAGGACACTTGCTTCAGTTCAGGTTGAGGGCACTCAAGTGCAGATAAGGACATGTAACCCCATTCCTCCTGCTACCCTGGCTGTGCTGTCAGAGAAGTGTAAAGGTTTGTGCATTTCTCATTTGCTTCAGCACGCTCAACAAGGCAACAGAGAACCAGGTCTTGGCATAACTCAGACTTGCTAGGAAACAAATACTGAATTTTATCAAGCCCAATGTCTGTTCCCAGCACTGCACTGAGTGCCTCTGTCACGTCAGAAACACTGAAGAATTACTGGGGCTTGATTGCCATAGATGATGCCAAAGTGCCAGCACTCTTGACTGTTTCATTTCCAAACAAGTGATAAACCAACTGAAACTCTACAGCTTCTGCTCTGCTGAAGTTCTTGCCTCCTTGAGTGTGTTGTGGGATGCCTCACTCCACAGTGAGACAGCCCTTTGGATGTCCTTTTCACTCTGTTCCCTCATCACCAGCATGGTCTGTCCCTTTTGAGAAGAACCTAGCAGCAATGTTAACCACCTAAGGAATGACCCTGAGGGCTGTTCCCTGTGCTGAGAAGAATTAAACTGTACCCTTATGCCACTGCATGGATGTGGTGTAAGCTTAGCCCAATGAATATCTGTTCCAAAGAGAATGCCCTCTAAATGTTCGACAACCAAGGATACAGAGACTAAGAGGCAGGAGCAGCAGAAGAACAGGGTTAGCTCACTTCCACAACTCTCCCCCGGCACCCTGAGCTCTGTGTGAGCAGCAAGCCAGCAGGTGTCAGCAAGAGCTTGGTAATGAAATGGACACCCCCAGGGTTCCAGGAGAGGCAGAACCTGATCACTGACCCAAAAAACCCTACTTTCTTACTGCGCAAAAGCAAACAAACCCCAAACAACCCACACCTTTTCAAGTGGGTGGATAGCCTAAAAGAATTTAAGAGCCCTTTCCTCTGGCTGACATCAGAAAGGAGTGGAGCAAAGGCTGCTGGAGCACAGCTCCTCTTCCCCCTGCTGGCACAGGAGATGGTCCAGGCTGCCCCAGCTCTACCCAGGGGAACTCACAGGAAGCAATAGGGTTTTGGTGGACATACTGGGTGCTGTGGGCTTGCAAACTGCCTGTAAAAATGCCTTTAACCCAAGGCCAGATCCAGTCAGCCTGTAGGTGATGGGGGTTCCAAGGGGCAGTGGCTGCCACAGCAAGGGCAGAGGGATGCAGGTGCCGCTTGAATGAGCTCTGAAACTGCCCAGCTCTCCTCTTTCCCTCCACAGTCAATCCATGCCTGTGTACCTCATGGCAAATGGTAGCAAATTAATTGGAAGTGACTTACTTCTCAGCTACGGTGGAAATCAATTTTTCATCTCTTGAAAAACAGGATGAAGTTGAGTGTGTAATAATTTTCATCGACAGTGTCCTGATTAAAAGGAAAAACAAACAAACAAAAGCCAAAACCAAACCAAAACAAACCCCACAACAACAAACAAGTGACAAAACAGTTCCTTCTGAAATTAACCTGAATACCATACAGTACAAAAGGTTCTCTGAGAAAACAGTGCAGGCAGTGCTCATCTGAGGGTCTGTCTCAGGATGTGTTAGGATCCTTTCCCTGGCACAGCTCTGTGAAGTTTAAGGTAATATTGATTTTAATTTCTTTTCTAAATGCTGGAGTGGAAGGCTCTATAGATAGCAACATGACCAAGTGGAAACAACCTGCTGCTCCTGGGCAAGGCTATGTGGTCAGTACAGGCTGACAGCCACAAACTGAAAATACTCACTGACATCAGGGGAGTTGCACTTTCCAGCAGCCTTGGGAACAGCCCTGAGACGTCACACAGGCTGCAGGTGACCTTGATGGCAGCCTAGTAAGCCAAGTTCTCCATTTCCCTCTGCAGCTACCTCATTTGAGTCTTCCTGAACTCTAAGACGATTTGACTTGACACCAAACTTAGCAGGGTGAAGCTGTGTGCTCACATGGGCATCAGAGGATGGGGGAGAGGACTTGGGGCACAGCTCATCTCTCTGTGCACACCTGTAGCCCAGCACCAGTGAGCCCTGATGCCTGACTGCACTTCCACACCCCTTCCAATGAGCAGCAGAAGGAAGGAAACCACCTAAAGGCATAGCTGGAAAAGATGCTAGCCTGAATACAGGCCCAGGTTCCAGGAGAGGAAATTCTCTTTCCCCTTGCTCCAAGTTTCTACCTCAGGGTGTTTCTTCCCTGTAAAGTTTCACTTTGCTTTGCTAGAGTGGCAGCTCTACACACACAGAGGAGACAGCTGTAAAAATTAGTTTAACATGTCTAAAACATTTTGTCCTCTCTCTGCTTGGAAACAGCTGGGTTAGACTTGTTGGGGCTTCCCAAACAGAGCACCCAAAGGAAACAAACAGCAGCAGCTACTATGCAGGGGGTTGCCTCTGGAAGTGTTGAGTAATCTGAACATGAGCCAGCAGTGTGCCCAGGGGGCCAAGAAGGCCAATGGCATCCTGGCCTGCATCAGGAAGAGTTTGGACAGCAGGAGCAGGGAAGTCATCCTGCCCTGTGCTCAGCACTGGTTAGGCTACACCTTGAATGCTGTGACCAGTTCTGGGCCCCTCAGTTCAAGAAAGATGTTGAGATGCTGGGATGTGTCAGAATCATAGAATCAGTCAGGGTTGGAAGGGACCACAAGGATCATCCAGTTCCAACCTCCCTGCCATGGGCAGGAACACCTCACACTAGATCAGGCTGGCCAGAGCCTCATCCAGCCTGGCCTTATACACCTTCAGGGATGGGGCCCCAACCACCTCCCTGGACAACCCATTTCAGGTTCTCACCACTCTCATGGGGAAGAAATTCTTCCTCACATCCAGTTTGAATCTCCCCACTTCCAGCTTTATTCCATTCCCCCTAGTCCTATCACTACCTGACAGCCTAAAAAGTCCCTCCCCAGCTTTCTTGTAGTCCCCTTCAGATATTGAAAAGCCACAATAAGGTCACCTCGGAGCCTTCTCTTCTCCAGACTGAACAGCCCCAACTCTCTCAGTCTCTCCTCATAGGAGAGGTGCTCCAGCCCTCTGATCATCCTGGTGGCCCTCCTCTGGACACCTTTCAGCATGTCCAGATCCCTCTTGTAACAGGAGCTCCAGAACTGGACACAGTACTCCAGGTGGGGTCTCACCAGATCCAAGCAGAGGGGGAGAATCACCTCCCTTGACCTGCTGGCCACACTTCTCCTGATGCAGCCCAGGCTCTGGTTGGCTTTCTGGGCTGCAAGTGCACATTGACAGCTCATGTTGATCTTCTCATCCACCAGCAGCCCCAAGTCCCTCTCCTCACGGCTGCTTTCTAGCCAGTCACTGCCCAGCCTGTATTTGTGCTTGGGATTGCCTCGACCCAGATGCAGGACCTTGCACTTGGTCTTGTTGAACCTCCTGAGGTTGGCTTGTGCCCACCTCTCCAGGTCCCTCTGGATGGCATCCCTTCCCTCCAGCGTGTCTGCTGCACCACACAGCTTGGTGTCATCAGCAAACTTGCTGAGGGTGCACTCAATGCCACTGTCCATGTCACTGACAAAGATGTTGAACAAGACTGGTCCCAGGACTGATCCCTGAGGGACTCCGCTTGTCACCGGCCTCCACTGGGACATGGAGCCATTGACAGCCATTCTTTGGGTGCGGCCATCAAGCCAGTGTCCAGAGAAGGGCAACAAGGCTGGGGAGAGGGCTGGAGCACAGCCCTGTGAGGAGAGGTTGAGGGAGCTGGGGGTGTTTAGCCTGGAGAAGAGGATACTCAGGGCAGACCTCATTGCTCTCTACAACTGCCTAATGGGAGGCTGTAGCCAGGTGGGGTTGGTCTCTTCTCCCAGGCACCCAGGGACAGAAGGAGAGGACACAGTCTCAAGCTGCACCAGGGGAGGTTTGGGCTGGATGTTAGGAAGAAATTCTTCACAGAAAGAGATTGGCCATTGGGATGTGCTGCCCAGGAGGTGGTGGAGTCCCCATCCCTGGAAGTGTTTAGAAACAGCCTGGATGAGGCACTTAGTGCCACGGGTTAGCTGATCAGATGGTGTTGGGTGATAGGTTGGACTTGGTGATCTTAAAGCTCTTTTCCAACCTGGTTAATTCTGTCATCTTACCCAAAAAAAGTGCTACCAACACTACCTTAAAAATGCATAATCATCTTTGATCCAAGTTTATAGAAAAGCCTCAAAAATCCTTCATTTACTTGACAAACCAGGTTCAAAATTTGGTTCCCCTGGCAACAGCTCAGGATATTAAGCTGTGCAGTGTGTCTAGGAAAGAAAATAAATGGGAATGGAAAATTACTCCAGAAAGTTAGTTAAAAGAATTTGCAGAGAGAAGGAAAACAAGAATAGGAGCTCCTCTCCACCTTTTGTAAATTAAACTTCTTTTCTAACTTCATGTGACATTAAGAGTGATTTTAGACTAAGCTAAGCACACTTACTGTCCCTTTCCTGAAGGAACTGTGAATGGACTTAATGTGAACTAGATTACACTCAGTGTCAGCCATCCCCCCTGGCCATGGGAGCCTTTTCCTGTCTGCAGGGCATCCTCCACTAGCCTGTGGACAGCTGACAACATCAGTTGTCAGATTTCTGGTTAATTACCTCCTCTGCCACTACTACTTGACAAAATGCAGAGAAGCAGAAAGGTAAACTGCCCCATCAAGGAACAAGTGGCTCTGTGTTGATGATGATGTTAAAGGGGGGGGGGGCAGCTAATACCTCCTATGCAGTAGTCTGTGGATGTGACATTTTATTGCCAAGCTCTTTTTGAGTACCTTTAGGAGAAGCAAGTAGGGAGAAATGAGCACAGCACAAGGTTGCTGCTTCATACAAGTTTTGATAGACTTGTGGAGGGAAAAAAAAAAAAAAGAGAGAGAGAGAGATTTACCAAACATGGCAGTAGGAAGAAGATGAGGTCCAGTGGCAGACATTCCTTTCTTAACCTTTTGGGGACCTCCAAGAAGAATCTATCAGATTTTAGAACACTTCTCAAGACTTTACTTGTTTTTATTTTTTTTTTTGTGTGGTCTGCAGAGAGGTCTAAGAACTGAGGATCAGTTCCTGCCCAGCATCTGTTACCAACAGGGGACCATCCATCACTGACTCTAAAATTATTTCCATTCCTTGTCATGACCTGCATCCGTGCTGTGACTGATCTAAAGTGTTACCTTCCATTAGAGAAACTTGTAACAATCACAGCATTTCTGTTGTGGCTGCTGGGAATGGAAGCTTTCATACTCCATAGCTGTGCTGGGTGTCATTCCCCCAGTATTGGCTTTGCTGTGGTGTATTAGCAAGAGGAGCCGGAAAGCTCTCCCTGAACAATGTGATGCTTATTCTAATCAAGTGCTCCGTGATTCTCACGCTAGTTAGAAGATCATGGAGCAGTCACAAAGTTTGGGTCCAGGTGCCATTAAGATAATCTTCCATCACATCACACACACCAGGTTCTTTTTTTTTTTAATGCTTTGTGCAATTGCAGGACTTCAGGATCAGCTTCTTCATAGAGTAGAATGCAATGAAGAAATGTGCTGATGCTCAGCAGCTGTAATCTACTTTGAATTATTTGATGGGAAAATTTATGCCCAAGGCTCTATTGAAACCAAACAAAGATAAATTTTTGGTGCTGGTTCTGTTTATAAACTTCTTTGGCTGTCAGCCGTGTTCAAAGGACTAATGCTGAAGCACCCAGAGAAACACAGTATCAAATGGAAATGGCAATGAACAGCAAGGAGGAAGCCAGTGAAGTGAAACAGAACGATTACAAATCAACACAAAGCACTTTGTAAAATGCAAATCAATTATTGCAGTGCTAATACATACTGCATTACTAAGCTTAACTTACTCCAAGGCTTACTCAGATCTGGCAAAAAGATCATCCTGTGAGCCAGTGAGCCAAGGCAAAACAGCTCTTAGTCTGCTGGGAGGCCTAATTTCAGTGCTACAAACTTTCGAGTTCATACATCTGCATCTGCCCGAGCCAGAATGAAAAAATGCAAAGGCCAGAGAGCTTACCTGGAAAGGACCTTCCACTGTGTGACATCATAGAAACATATTGATAGGTTATTGCCACCATTTCTGGGAGGCTCCATACCTGCTGAGACCTCAAAAGGAAAAGGTACTGGCTGAAGGTAGTGCAGTTCTCATCAGTTATATTTTGGCAAGATAAAGTCAGTGTGGCAATGACAGTCAGGAGAGGGCAGCAAGTCTGACAGGCACTGCAGGAACTCAGCTCAGCAGCTGGCAGTGCTCACAGAGCACACCTGTGAGACACTGGGAGATACAAGGAAGGCATAAGTTAATTATTTCCCTTTTTAGATTTAGCAAATAATCATCTTCAGTTTTAATTCCAAAAATGGCAGAAGCAGAATTAATTAATTTAAAAAAAAAAAAAAAAAAAAGGTCCTGGTTGTTTGGGTTTTTTCCACTGCAGAAGTAAGTTTTGTGGTGTGAGGTATATTTAATAATACATCTAGTCAATTCTGAAACAAAAGACTGAGAACATGAAATGGAATGTTTCTCTTTTTTTCAAGCTCTGAAAGTGACATGTTTGGAATTTTTACAAGTTGTGTTTTCAGTTCTTCCTTTAAAAACAAACAAACAAACAAACCAACAAACCAAAACTTTTGGCTTTGGGGGTGAAGGGCAGAGTCTTTCTCACATGGCAGCAAGAAAATGCAGTTTGGAAAATAGCTACTGTTCAATCAGAATTTTGTTGCAATCCAGCTTCTTTGGAGCCACATTTCATGTCCATATAACTTCATACTCCCATGGAGAAAGTGCTCCATAGAACACCTTCTAGTAAACTTCAGAAAGTGTCTTGTGGCACACAAAATGCTGCCCCTGTTGAAGTGGCACAGTCAAACACAGTACTAAGAATACTACTTTACAAAAGCAAAAGAGCCTCTCTCCCTCTTTGCCCAAGGCACCTATCTCCATCCAGTAATTCTATTCACCTTCCCCAGAAAGCTGTCCTCAGTCAATGCACAGGGCAGAGTGTTTTGCAGTGCCTCCTTGAGCTTTGTTTTCCTCCTGAGGTTTGTTGTCACACCATCCTGAGAATGACGTCAACAAAGGAACATTCAGGGCAGCCACTCACACAGGTACTGTTCAGTGCTTACACCACATGCAGCAGCAGCAGCAGCAAGCACAGTGTTCCCACTCTCCTTCAGGCAAGAGTTATTGATTGTAAGAGCTCTGTCTAAGGAGTAGTGTCAAATAAATTGTTATATGTAGTTCAGACAGTGGTGATTGGAAATTTAGTGGAAATTTAGTTATCAAGCAGACTTTGCTGCAGTTCTGATAATCATTTTTGAAAGGGGAAGCTCCATGAGTGAATCTCTCTCCTTATCCAACAGGTTTGCAAAAGCCCAGAGGGTTATGGTCTAAGTAGTTTCACGTGCAGAGGAACACGTCTGCCAACAGTGTCATGCAGCAAGATGGGGACTCATGGAAAGCAGTTTCAGGTTTCCAAACAGATTGGTGGTGTGATGGTCTCACTGCTCAGTGAACATGCCAGTCAGGACCAGAGCTGAGTCCTCTGTGTCATAGTAAACCCAGCCTGGACCCTGGCAGTATGACCTCATTAACCTCCTGACTCCTGATCTCTTGGTTAGGTCCAACTCTACACTCACAGAAGAATTTGGGACAAGTCTGACCCCAACAGTAATTTATTTATTTCCATAAATGATCTGTTTACTTTGGCTTGGACTTCAGCATCTTTTTTTAAAGACCGTCTCACCCAGCAGGGATTATCTACACTTTTGAGATGCTGTAATGGCCTAATAATACAGTTGTGAAACAGAGTGTCAGACAAAGGCATTTAACCTGGCATTTGCAGTCCAGAATTCCAGTAGAAAACTGAAAATGATAAGATGTGTTGAAAGTGACTCCTGAGACCTACTGCAGTCATGAAATTACATGAACTAGTCCTGACTAGGCTATGAAAATCCTCCAGTTCAGAAGGCAGAGGAAGCTCAGAGAAGAGCTAAGCTGTGCTGGGAACATGGCAAAAGTAAATCGGTAACACTGGCGTGAAGAGAGAGGCAGGTCGTAGTTCCATGCTGACACAGAAGTTACCAGCACCACTCATTACTGGAAGAACATTTCTAGATGGCTTTGTCCAGTAAAAGTGCTCTGGATCAATGCTGATTCTTAATCCTGACATCATTTCTTCTGCATCCCCTGGTGTCATGGTTAGAGTGAAAACAGATGCAAGGGCCCTTGCTGCTTGCTCTGTCCTAGGGTCACAGAGGATGCAAAGCTTCTAAAGCAAAATCAGGGGGGATTGTCAGAGAAGTGTACTTGCTATTGCTTAAAAGCTTCACATGCTTCTTGCAAACTCTGTTCAGATGAAGACACTGCTTTGCTACCACAGAGATACCTGAGCAAGCTTGGATCAAGAGCTTCATTTTGATGAAAGATTAAAGACCTTTGAGAGTTAGGCATGTATTTAAATATACTAGGGCAAATGCTAGGGATCATTCCTGACAGTAAAGACAGACAAATTAAAGTCCTTGCTAAAGTGAGCAGGAGCTAACTCATGTAACCTCCAGAGGTATTTCCAAAATAACATGATACATTGATGTTCCTCTCATTTCAGTGCCAGTTATAGTACTATTGTTTACTGAACATTAGGTAAAATCAGATAAAATTATGCCCAGTCATAGAAACCAAACCTCCCTTTAGAAGATCTCCTGTATTGTTAACCTACTTAATTTTCTATTATATATTATTACTGGCAACCAGATCAGAATAAAAAATTCTCACTAATAATCAACCGAAGAAGGTCTCCCTCCCTTTTATCCCCTCCAAATTGATCTGATATACCTGTGACCTGCTCCTAAAACAATCCATTGCAGTTTGGGTGCTGCTACCAGAAATCTGGCATCTTTGCATCCCAGAGAAAAGCACAGCTTGCTCCCACACTGCAGATCAAACGACGAGCAGCTTTAAATAATGCCTGTGAGGTATAGACCTCAAGATCCCACTCCTCTGCTCTCATCTCTTTCTCCCAAAGAATTTTATATCAGGCAGGTATCTGCGGGGTAGCTTAACAAACGAGGTAGCCATGTAGCTTGATCTAACATGGTTTTGATCAAAAGTGATCCCAGAGGAATCCTTAGGAATCTCAGTTTTAACTTCGCTGGCAACTGAAACCGAGCCATGAGCCACCGAAATGCCCACACGGAATGCCCAGTGTCAATACCACCTGGTCTCCTGGCGATTCCCATCACCACTGCTTGACAGGGAATGTCATCCAGGCCCGTGTAAGAATGCCACAGGGCAGTGCTCCTCTCACAGACTGCCCACGAGGCTTTCACTGCAAGCCGGGCAAAGTGAGGGGTCCGCCTCTGCCTACAATATCACAGCTGCATGCTCTCAGAGCAGTCGGCGGGGAAGTGAGAGCTGATAAATACTGCTGTGTCCTGCCTGCTGCAGTGGAATGTGACAGCAGGGGCAGTGGGCAGAGCTGACAGCACTCAGGAGGCTTCACTTGGATTACCCAAAGGTCAAGAATCACGGCCCCAGTTTACAGTTTCAGCGTACCAGTATCAATTTTAAACCGAGGTCCCCTGTACCATGGGGAACACCACGAGGAGCTAGTCAGGAGGGTTTCTCCTTCCAGCCACAGGTAGCTCCAAATCTGGGCCACAGTATCACTTGTTTCAAATAATCCTTTCTGTCAGGACCTTTAAGGATGTAGAAGAGCAACAGAGCTGAGTATGATTTTGATTGAGGCAGACATTGCAACTATGCTAATTGCTTTAGCTAATTGACAGATTAAAAAAATAAATAATTGCAGTATTTGCCTGATTCAAAGTATTTCCCTCAGTGAATATTTTCAAACCTCACAAGAAAATACTGCAAAGCCTGAGACAGGGCTGTTGCCTCAGCTCTGTGCCTCACCCTGAATTACAACACTTCAAATCATCAAATACTGCATTTGTTTTATATACAAACTGCCTTATTTATTTATTTATTTTCATTTTCATTGTAGGTTTTTCTGTGATTGAAGAGCTTGGAACATGTTTCCCAAAACATCCAGGCTGTTTTCTGCTCCTCCCTCATATTATGATTTTGGAAACTTGGATTTAAAAAAAACCAAACCACAAACAAACAAACAAAACAACCAAAAGCCCCAAACCACAAAACAAACAACAACAAAACACAACCAGAAAACTCCTCCAAAACACAAAACCCCCCCAGAAACCCAAAACAAACAAAAAAACCACACAACAAACAAAAAAAATACTAAAATAACAACATCAACAATAAAGAAAAGCTCCAAAACCCAAAAAGCACCAAAGCACCAAAAAAGCCCCCCCCCAAATTCAAAAAAGCCCTCCAAAAAACAACAAGCAAACCAACCAAACCCAACAAAAACACCAAACAAAAAGACTGAAACCAAACCAACCAGCCAACCAGGTGCAAGACTTGCAATATGATGACAGTAAGTAGCAACGTTGTTAGAAATCAAACGAAAATTGTCAACAATCCTTCAAAAGCCTGTGGTAGGTCGACTGCATACATCAATGGCACAATTCTGAATGTTTTATACTCTATATTGTCAGATCTGAATCCAAACTGGTAGACTGTAAAGATAATCACAGAGTGTGAGGGGCTGGAAGGGACTTCCAAAGCTCATCCAGTCCAACCCTCCTGCCAGAGCAGGAGCACCCAGAGCAGATCACACAGGGACACGTCCAGCTGAGTTTTGCATAACTCCAGAGAGGGAGACTCCACAACCCCCCTGGGCAGCCTGCTCCAGTGTTCTGTCACCCTCACACTGAAAAAAATTTTCTTCATGTTTCTATGGAAGTTCCTATGCCTCAGCTTCCATCACAGCCCCTTGTGCTGGCATTGGGCATCACCCAGCAGAGCCTGGCTCCATCCTCTTGGCACTCACCCTGCTCATCTTTATCAACATGAATGAGGTCATCCCTCAGGCTCCTCCTCTCCAAGCTACAGAGCCCTCAGCTCCTTCAAGCTCTCCTCATAAGGAAGATGTTCCACTCCATCACTTTTATGGTTTTCTGCTGGACTCTCTCAAGCAGTTCCCTGAGGTCCTTCTTGAACTGTGGGGCCCAGAACTGGACACGATATTCCAGATGTGGCGTCAGCAGGGCAGAGTACAGAGGGAGGAGAACCTCTCCAGACCTACTAACCACAGCCCTTCTAATCCACCCCAGGATGTCATTGGCCTTCTTGGCCAGGAGAGCACATTACGGGAGAACAAAGTGATGAACACCCAGGAATACCTGGCAGTAAATGCACTTTATACAGACCAATGATAAGGGAAAAGTTACCAAATTATTGGTTGAGTTCTGCTCTCAATTAGCCTTGCCCTGCAAGAATATGAACATCTTACTATGAATACCTGCAAGATGGAGATCTGATTATACCTCTTGTCTCTGGCTCTCTAACATCTTTTGTCTGTATGGAGCTGTGGGGATTTGTGTGGTGGTTGTTCCCTGGGTTTTGTGTCTGTATGGAGCTGTGGGGATTTGTGTGGTGGTTGTTCCCTGGGTTTTGTGTCTGTATAGGACTGTTGGGATTTCTGTGGTTATTGCTCCCTGTTTTCTCTGTCTTTCATGTAGATGTTTAAAATGCATTCATCATCTATCACATTACATTTAGGTGTCTAATTTCAGGTCCTCCTGTTCTGGTATGGCTCCTGTCTCATATTGCAGTTATGTGAAGACTTTGAATTCCTCGTATCCAACGTCCTGCTCAGGGACAAGTTTCAGTAGCAGCCAAAAAGGTCATATTCTCAAAGCCATAAAATGATTTCTTGGTAAATTAAACTAAGTCAAGTCAGTAAATTGGAATAGTCAAATTAAATTGCTCATAATTGTAACTAATTTTCCTGTCAGAAAAAGATAACCATTCATTGGCAAAGAGATGTGATCAATATAACCCCAAACAGCAAGAGATCCGTAGGTCTCTTTCAAAGGCTGTCCTGTTTCCATGATCTTTCAATCATAATGCAAGCTGAACTGCATGCCCAGTGCAAATGATTTCCTCCAAATGTCTGCTTACACTTTTAAATTAAATATTGATTTCTTACTGCTTGCTACTTGTTTCTTTGCAATCCCTACAGATATTCAGATGTAAGATGTGTTTATGCTTGAAGGTACAACAGGAATAAAATCATCTGAGCTTGCTTCTGCTTTCTTTACCTGCCTGATTTTGATCAAACTGTTTGAATTCCTTGTAGGCATCCGGCCCCCACAGAAAGCAGTAGGCACTATATGGAAAAGTAGGAACAGTGCCAATGTACTTTGAGGCTCTGTATCCTAATCTTAGTTTTCTTCTTCTGTAAAGTGAAGACAACTTCAGAGGAGCAAGATATTCACAACAGCACAGTGTTTTGTCACTTCAGCAGCAGGGCTCACATAGGAACTTGAAGACATGTGGATGCATCTCTGTGCCCTGAGTTGGGTTTCTCTCAGCTCTAGCAGCCAGGCCTCTCCACCAGACTGTGTTGAAAAGCCATGCTCAATTCCCAGCTTCAGCCAGTCCAGACTCCACAGGGCTGGGGTTTATTACTTGCCTGCCTTGCATTCAAGTTCATCTCAAAGCGAAAGGAGCTCTGGGACTCTGTTCCACAATTCTTCAGCAGTAGCTGCTGCTACTGGACACTGTGGATCTTCCCTCCTGCCTCATCACTCTTGCACAACTAAGAGAATTTCAACTCTGGTTCTGAGCAGCATTTTCTTGGCACTTCATTGGTTCTGTTTTCTTCACAAGGCAGCTGCCATGATGGGATATGGATAAGTCCCTGGTGATCTGTCACACAGCTGAATCCTGAAATGACATCCAATCAGGTGCAGGTTCCAGATTCCCTGTTCACTGCACTGGGATAGCTTTTCTGGTACAACAACATTTCAGCAGACAAAAAGACTATGGCTATATAGGACACAACCACAAGAAGCTGCACCAACAAAGGTGTAGATTGCTTTCTGTAAATTGCTTGAGAGAACCCAGCCCCAAGGCTTAGGAGTGGTCCAATTCCTACATCTCAGACACCTGGCTTGTACCCAGAGCTGCACACTGAATGAGACACAGTTGCTCCTGACTATTGTTAGAGGTGACACCAAAACATCCCAGCTTTGGACATGGACATTGGTAATCTCTCAGCTGGTACTTCATAACTCTCAGGAAATCAGAGATACTAAGTGAAAAGCTGCAAGCCAAAAGCAGCAGCAAGGTTCTAGGAATGTCTGCAGACTTGTCTTAAGGTGTCAGAGAGATTAAATCCCAGAGCTGTAGGCAGCCAGGAGCAAGGACAAGGAGTTCACAACTTTCAATGTAAGTGTCAAGCCTGCTTATATATTTACTTTCTCCAGCTGCTGTCTCTCCTCTATACCCTCTGCAAGAAATGGTCCCTCAACTCTGACTTCAAGCACAGGTTTTGAACTTCTGAGAGCCTGTGACACAGTCACTCTTGCCTTGCTGTTCACTGGAGTGTATCTTGTGACCTTGGCAGGGATGGAAGATGCAGAGCAAACGTGGTCCAGGCTCAGCCAGCCTAAAACATACCTGTGCCCTAAGGGCTGGCTAATGGCTTTTAGAAGGATCAGTGGGGGGATGAGGCACAGAAATGTGTGTGTAGCTGTGGCCTGTTCTTCTGATGAGGGTAAACATTAAAAACCATCAACTAGTAAATTCTACTTTTACTGCAGTAAAGGATTTGTAAAGCAAGAAACCCTCCAAGTATGAATCTAACTGAATGACTCAGACATTATTTATACTTTTCTTATTAATAACTTCTTGCTGGTAACATCACCATCAACCCTTTCAAGGCAACATTATTGTATACCCTAAAATTATGCATCCTAAATTTAGTTATCCTCAGAATAATTATATGAGAGCTTCACTGCCACTTTAGACAAGTCTTATAACTTCAAATAAGTTAAAATAATGACTACTTTAAACATTTGTACATTTGTTTAAGATACTGTCATGCAGCATGGATTAATAGTAGTTTAGGTCTGTAGTCTTGGTGGGTGTTATTAGTCTGTAACTTTTCATCCCCATTTCAGCATTATGTCTGTGGGACCATGACCACTACACCAAGGCCAAGCCCATTAGAGGAAAAGTCTCTTGATTAAGATGCTTTTTGAAAAGTGCTGTAGTCATCAGAAATGTAATTCTGTTTTGTTTTAGTGCCATGGATTTCAGTACAACTACTTGCAAAGACTCTATGAGAGCAAAAGTGGACAAAAACCTCAACAGTAATTACAGCAGTAAACCTTACCAGAGGCCTTTGTGACCAGGTCAGCTGCAAGCAGTTTTGGTTTGACAAATGACAAGTAGAGTATGAGAACCAGGAGCACACCACACAAGATACTTGCTCCATCTCCATGCTTTCTCTCCATGGCCAAGCTCAGAACAGAATACCATGCCTATTCTGAGCACCATACTTGAAGAAAGCTGTGGACCTGGTGTAGGGAATTCAGAAGCTGGGAAAGAGTGATCAGGGATCATGAAAACACAATAAAAACTGGGAAGAAGGTGGATCAGTTAGGAGATTGAGGAGGAATGCAGCACTCTTCAAAGAGAAAAGCTGCCTCAGAAAATGTTGGAGTTGTCTGTCCTTGGCAGTGAGAGAGAGAGGCTTAAAGTGCTGTGACAGAGGTGAATGCTAGACCTCAAGAAAGGTTTCATTTAAGACACTTAATCACAGGAACAGATCGACCAGGCAAAACAGGGAGCATCTGCTGCTGGTAGGCTTCAAGAACAGGTAAAACAGGAACCTGAACACATGCAGCTGGACCTGGTCCTACCTTACAAGGGTCCCTATCAGTCTTACACTCCATGATTGCCTTTCCACAGTCACTTCAGTTTCACTGCACTCCTTTCCTGATCTTCACTTCTGTATTTAGCTTTCAGCTCATTTCTAAAGCCTTGGCCACCTCAAGAAATCACACAGGGTGATACAATCAGGTGGTAGCATAGTACAGTTCTGGGTGTTATTCTCTTCTTTCACTTGCATCTTCCTTCTGTGTTAGAGAACAGAGACTACCAAACTTCTTAAACACCAAAAGCTCCCATTCCTGATTTGCCTTAAAATGCTACCAAAATAAATGCTTGGTAACACTTGCCTCCTAATCACGTTGCATGAGTACACCTTGCAATGCCATCTCAGTTATGCTGCAGTCTGTAATAGCTGGGATTGTACACTACACAGAGGTGACACATTGCTTTCTAAAATAAAAGTATGAGTAAATATCTAACAGCAACCCTGACCTCCATTATGTCTTCAGTTTTGAAGAGGAAATGACCCCACAGATTAATGAGGAATTCTGCCTAGAAGTCATAGGTATGATATAGTCTTACATTATTAGACAAGAGCTAGATATGATCTAACCTACTTCAAACAGCCCAGCCTTTGAGAGACAGCAGAGAAAAAGACAGTGTACCAAGAGTCCATATTTATCTCTGGGGTAATACCAACGAAGCCAACAGAATTCCTTGAAGTTCAGGATGTCCCAGAGCATCACATGGCAAGGGCCACAGCTCATCCTGTAAGCTCCAAGGTATGATGGACAGAAAAAGCAATGCCATTTTCTGTTCCTATTTAGGAAACATTACACTAAGAAATGAGCTACCATAGGACCCTGTCTCAGAAAATGTCTGTTTATTGTTATGTAACAACAACAAAAAAGTAATTAAATGAAACAATATTACAAATTCATATATGAAGATCACCCAGGTAGTTCTCTGGAATGAGGAAACCAGTTTCCTAGGAAATTCAATGTTTCTATACCTTACATAGTAAACTTCATTATGCTGTAAGTAATACACAAGCAAACACAAAGCTTTTCATGCAGCTTGCTTGAAAAGCAGTCACGAACTAGGCTGCTCTGAACGTTTTTCAAAGGCCTAAAACCAGATCACGAATCCACCTGACCAGGTGAGACTTATTATAACATTCCCCACACTGGAGGCAGTGATTCCTCATGCTTAGTGCTGACAGCAAACATGATAGTGCTGCAGACCCCCCTGAAGGTACGTTTTAAATAGATGGACATTAATAGATAATGAGTGACTGGGAAGAGAGCACATAAATGCCTTGTAAAAAAATAACCAACCTGGATTGCCTTATACAGGTGAGCATTAAGGAGAAATCACCTAGCAACTTTCTTTAGAAACTGCAGCTAAAAAGTTCTTATTCAGAGCCTGCTCCTGCCTGTACACGCCACGGCAGGGGACACTCTTCACTTGTGCTGATGAGGGGTCTCTACTCTGGCCCAAGTTGTCAGCAGCTGGCAGCATTTGCCATTTAGCAGTTTCAGACAGTCTGTTGAGCACTTATGACCTGAGCTGTGCACATCCAGAAGAACGAGACTCTTTCCAACAAACTGAGAGCTGAGCAGTCCCATGGAAAGGGCACTAAAGGAGCTGTTAATTTCCTACCATTTGCAGTGCAGGTCTGTGTCATCCTGTTTACATCATACATCATTCATCTGCTGTGATGAAATGCAACCCTGGGTTTTAAAAAAAGCCCTCTGTGACAGCCAGGATACTCTATCCTTGTGAGAAGTGTTTCACATATTTTCCATGGGCACAACCTGCTCCTGCTTCTATTTAAATCTCCGTAGCTCTCTTTCGGGGACGTTCTTCCCTTCAGGAAGTTCATTCAGAAGGTGTCTAGCAGAAGAAGTGGGGAAGCCAGCATGGCAGCAGACAGCAGCACAGCTTCTGAAGAAAAGACAAGCACTGCTCCTGTGAAAAGGGCTGTCCACAAGATCCGGATGGCCAGCCTAGTCGTCAGCGTGGCACAAGGCTGGCAACAGTGGGCATCTGACCACCACACAAAGCAAGCCCAAGAGCCCTCTGGGTGGGTCCCTACTGCAGAAGACTCATCAGCTCAGGCTGTAGAAGAAAGATCCTTTGAAAAATGGCCAATTCCATCTGTCAAGAGGGACCAAGGAAACAAAGAGGAAAAATCCCTAGCAAAGGAATTAGTGATGACAAGAGATGCTGAAAAGAACGCAAGGGAATCAGATGAAGCCCTCAAGAAGTTCAGCATTAAAAGCAAAGAGGTGACCAAGACAGTTGTAAGCAAAGCCTACGAGCGAGGAGGTGATGTCAGCCTCCTCAGTGAAAGATATGAGAAGAACAGCAGCAGCTCAGAGATGGCCAAGCCCAAAGAACCAAGTGCTGTCGACAGAATCCTTAGCAGCAGATTGTCTCCAACCATAAGGAGGAAATGTTCAAACATGGTATCAGAGCTGACCAAGGGCTGGAAACAGATGGAACAAGAGGACAAAGAGGGGGCTAGGGGAGAACTGCTGCTTAAGTGTCACAACGACAGCCTGGATGCAGAGGACAGTGGCTATGGGGAAGCAGAGGACAAACTTGAGCAAGAAGAGAGTGAGCAAGAGGTGACAGCTGTGAGGATCAAGCGACCTGTGCCAGCTCTGTAAGTAAGACATCTCCATTACATTAGCACAAACAGGCAGCAGACCCTGGCAGAAAAATGATGATAAATACCGTCATCCTCCAGGAAATCCTTCACATCTCTCTCTGTGCTTAAGCACTAGCCAACAGCACCTGACTACAGCCTTGGGCTTTATGTGCTGTAGCTGTATAACAGACACAGGAAGTTCTATTTGGAAAATGTTAATTATATTTAATTTTCACACTGGATTTACTGGTTCATCAGAATCACTATCACTTCTTAATACTTTAGTCTACATTACAGAATAACCATTTTCATCTCAAGAGCCCACAGCTATTCATTTATTTCAGCAAATATTAAGTCTAAATCAATACAGTTGACCGATAATACTTTCAAATACCAAATTGTAAACATTCTCAGGAATAATTTGCAGAGAATGTCCAAAACAGACACTTTTAAGTACCTCTTAGCAAAAACTGGGTTCCCTGCTTCTTTTTGGAAGTTTTCCATGGATTTGGAACTCATGGATGCAAAGCAGAGAAACTTTCACAGGAGTTTGGATCTCAAACATACATCAGAAAGCATCCTGCAGATGCTGAGGGTGTACTGATAGTGAGGATTGTTCTGACCTAGGTACAGGACCCTGCACTTGATGAGCAGCATCAGACTAGCCACACATTTCAACCATATGGTACTGTTAAACACAACTGTGGGAACACATAGAGCTTTCACTGTTCAAGTTGGGGACGAGAATAGTGCCTGCTGTACAGCTGGCCACTCATCTCCCACAAGGAGCAAAGACTTACTAGGCACGGCAAAAAAACCCAAATTTCTCCCTCAACCCAGAGCTTGAAAGCTTGTGGCCTGTGCTTTTGGGAGACACAATGTGCAGCTACTGTGGCAGGAGCTAGGACATCTATGGGGAAAAGGGGATCCACTTTCAAACAATCTTGATGATTAAAACAAATTGCTCACTTAACAAATGCTAGAGTAGAAACAAAGGAGCAATCTTTCTGTTAAGCTTCATGTATCTTTTCCTCCTGTCTAATTTTAGTGCTGCAGATGCTTTTCACCACACTGAGCATTCATTTTAAAATACCATTTCTCAATACAGCTAAGCTAAGCTAATGGCACCTTCACAGCTAAAGTGTGGTCCTTCTCTCCTACTCCTTCCTCTCTCCGTGGCACTAAGTGTCTGTACTTCTTGTTCTAGCACTGTACTGCTGCCCAGTACTGGCATCCTTCTGCACAGACCTGAGCTGGGGCAACTCTCACTTCTATTCTCTCTTTCAACAGGCTTAGTAAAAAACTAAGGAACAGCCCAATAGCAGGGAAACAAAATTTTCCGCAGACTTGCAGTGCTCTGTACTGTTTTGCTAACTGCATTTTGGTTCTCCAGTGTTACTGTTAATATTTAGCTGACATTGCTGGGGAGGCTTCAGAGAAGCCTTCTGGGAAGTAAAAATCTTAGAAAACAAATTACATTGACACAGCACAGCCACAGCACAGCATAGTCCCCAGCCAAGCTCTGTACAGACATAATGACAGGATGTGAGCATCACAAAGACTACCTATAGCTCCTCCACAACACGTGAGATTGGCCACTAGTGGAAAGAGTATCAACAATTTGTCTGTCTGGAGTCATCCAACAATACGATGTTGCTACAAGCACAGACACACACATACAGTAACCAATAAAGCCTCTGAGGGTCTTTTGTCATCCTTTGACCTTGACACTAATAGGTTGCCCTGGCTTTCAGGCTTATACCCTGACAGTGGGAAGGTGAATTTTTGACTTCAAAATTTAAACCATACTTAAAATACATAATCATAGCCACAGCGACTGCACTTCATTTAGCTTTTTGTGGTGGCTTTAAGCATCAACAACTATTACAGGGGAGAGATTTTTCTAGCCATTACCCTCTGTTTTTCAGTCAAGAGTATCTGAGGATCCAGACAGTGCAGTTAATCACCTGCAACACCAGGACAGCCAGATTTCAGGCTCTGTTGCTGTCCCTGGAGGTGTTTAAGGGAAGATTGGATGTGGCACTTAGTGACACGGTCTGGTGGATGTGGTGGTGTTAGGTCATAGGCTGGACCTGAGGATCTGAAAGGTCTGTTCCAGCCTCAGTAATTCTGTGATTCTGTAGGCAGGAAGAAATGGGGAGCTGTGTGACTGACCAAGAGTATATAAAGTACAGGTAACCAGCAATGCACTGCTTAGCTCCCATACCGAATTCGGTCAACCTGTTCGTGAAAATGGGCCCAAATCTAGGCTGGAGGGTGGTAGCATAGGTGAGATCAAGCTGTGAGCAGCAATTCGCCTTAAGTCCAAAACATGGACTTCAAGCCTCGGAAGAAGCCATTTAGCAGTAGTGAGCTCATGCCACCTGGTGGTTACCCTCTCATCCGGAAAACAGGGCAGCGGCAGGGGGCAGCGGCAGGACCGTGTAATGAAACAGCGGCGTACGAGGCCCCAATGGCTGTTTTGTCTTGCGCAGCTCAAGCAGGGTCAGTGAGGAAGCACGCAGCCAAGCCCACAGGAGAAGCAGCGCCGTGAGCAGCCTGAAGGACAGGTGGCAAGAGTGGGCCGAGCAGCACATCGCGACGCAGAAGCTGAACCCCTTCAGCGAGGAGTTCGACCACGAGCTGGCCATGGCCACGCGCCTGCACAAAGGGGACGAAGGCTACGGCCGCCCCAAAGAGGGAACCAAGACTGCCGAGAGGGCCAGGAGAGCCGAGGCCCACATCCACCGGGAGATCAGGGACATGTGCTTCATCATCGAGTCCATGGCCAGGCCGCGGCCCGACGGCAAGATCCAAGTCACCTTTGGGGAGCTCTTCGAGAGATACGTTCGCATCTCAGACAAGGTGGTCGGGATCCTCCTGAGGGCCAGGAAGCACGGGCTGGTAGACTTCGAAGGAGAAATGCTATGGCAGGGAAGGGATGATCATGTCGTAATTACTTTGTTAAAATAAGCATGCTGCAAACAGAACTTGCTCTGGAAAAAACGTCCTCCACCTCTCCCTTGCTATTGGCGTCTGCATGCTCTGAATGCAAGACTCCCCTCAGTCACCTCCATAGAAAAGACAGCGACTACTTTTCTAAATGTGTCTTAGAATTACTGCTTGATAGTACAAGCATCCAAATGGATTTTCCTCTGTAGCAGGAGGCTTGCAGGATATTCAGTTAATTACTACATTAAAAAAAAAAAACTATGTTGAATATAGGCAGATGTTTATAAAAATCCACAGCAATAAGTACAATTCCAATTTTTACTTGTTCTTACCCTTTAAGATCTTCCAAGCTATTTAAACTGACATACCAGAAACAAAAATCATGCCAAAGCAGAAGCTGAATGACAGCATAAACTCAGACCAAGTGTTTGATCTGTGAAAATGACCTCGTGTAGATATTTCCCAATTAATTATAGTGCGTGTGCTAATATTTTGATTGGAACACAGAACCAACCATGTCAGCTGCAGGATATGCAACTAATCCTGCAGTATTATCTTACACTCACTGTTGGCATGGCTTTTTCTTACGTATCACACACAAAGCAAAAATCCTTCTTTTTATAAATGAGATTTTATACTTAATGTATTTCTGTAATTAATTTATTAGTTTCATATTTAGTACTATGGAGAGAAAATAGTAGAATGTAAAACACAACACGGTTCTGAATGGATAGCCATAGAAAATATCTCCTTTGCAATGTTGTGTTCACAACTAAAATCAACTTTAAGGTGTTTCATATTGCTGAGAAACACTGGCCTAACTTGACAGCATTTGCTGTAAGAACCATTCTGTTGTCAGGGAAAAACAGAAACAAATAGTAATAATAAAAAAAACAACAACAAAAACAAAACCACCAAAACACAAAAACAACCAACCAAAAAAACAGTCAACCAAAACAAAAAACTGGAGAGCTAGGCAAAGAGTAACCTGGGAAGGAAGAGTAAACCGCACCAGTACAGGTTAGGAGGTGATCAGCACTGCTGGAGAGCAGCCCTGTGGAGAAGGACCTGGGAGTGCTGGTGGACAAGTTCTACATGAGACAGCAAGTGCCTTTGTGGCCAAGCGGATCCTGGGGTACAGCACAGGAAATTCCACCTCAACATGAGGAAGAACTTCTTCAGAATGAGGGTCAAAGAGCACTGGAACAGGCTGCCCAGAAAGGTTGTGCAGTCTCCTTCTCTGGAGACTTTCCAGCCCTGTCTGGATGTGTTCCTGTGTGACCTGAGCTGGATTCAATGGTCCTGCTCTGACAGGGGGTTGGATCTCCAGAGGTCCCTTCCAACCCCTAACGTCCTGTGATCCTGAAACAGTATCTTTCAGTCCAAGTGAGGCTGAAGAGGAGTAAAAGCTAACGAACTAAAACTCATACGGCTTAAAGCTGTTTGTATTATGCACACACCTGAGACTTCTGGAAGGTCTGTAGTGATCACTGGTTCCATAGATGACTGTTTCTCTAAACTACTATTGCAGAATCAGCTATCCTGCTAAAAACGTGCTTTGTGTGAAAAGCATTTGTTTCACAGCAAGAGGCTCGGGCAAGCAATTTGCACCAAGAGAAATAAATGATTGGGGGTTCCCCCCCCTAAATTTCTTTGAAAGAGCAAATATCCTCTCACAGCAGAAAAGGTGTACAAATATCTTGTCTCTGCTTTTTTATTCTGAGAGTACAGGCGGAAGCTCCAATGAACAAACAAATCAAGCTAGTGACATAAGAACTGATTATTATGTATTGTAAGGCTACAGGAACCATTAATAATTCAGGCACAGTTCTATATTGTGAATCTAAGGAAGGAAACAAGTAATTTGTAAGATGGATTCAATGGAAGTTATTAAACAACATTTTCTTGAGCTCTCTCAGGCTACTGAAGCTGACCTGCAAAACTCAGCTGTAATGCTTAAGTATCATAATACTTACCTGCATATTCTTACCTTATACTTACAACCTTTACAGTTGTCTACATTGTCTTGAGCAAATTTTGTTGTCAAAGGAATATACGAACCATGAATAAAATTATTAATTATTTTTGGGTTATTCCTCCCACTCAATAGAGAAGAAATACATCTGCATATGCTGTGAAGTAAATTGTTTCAAGTGTACACAACAGTGTGGGGCTCTGGAAGTGGAGGGCCAATGAACTGATGAGGCTGAGTACAGATATGCAAAAGCTGTTAATCAGGACTTCAAGGCACTAGGGAGACTGGTTGAAGGATCAGGAGCACAGGGACTGAAGTTTTCTTCAGTACCTTCAGTGGCAGGGAATACTACACTGAACACTGAAAGGAATAGGAAAACACAGCTGATGAACGTGGGCCCAGGGGCTGGTGCCACAAGCAGAATTTTGGTTTCTCTGCCCATGGGTACCATTTACATGGCACCAGGCCTGCTGGGCATAGGCAGAGTTCAGCTGTCTCAAGAAGGGAGAAGGAGTCTTACACCTGAGTTGGCAAAGCTAATTGATATGGCTTTAAACTAGGTTCAGAGGGGGAAGAGGATAAAACCAAGCTCACTAGAGATGAGCCTCCAGGGAACTGTAATTGTTCTTGATTTCCACATCTTTTCCTATGTGCCTTTCCAGGACTGATCCAATACTCTGAGACATTCAGCTACTGAAATTTTTTTTCTGTGCTTTTATATAATTATTTGAAGTATTAATTCTTTGTAAAATTCCCCACATTAGCATTAAAAAAAAAAAAAACAAAACCCAAGAATAGGCTATATTTGCAGTATGAGCTTAGAAAAAAGACATAGCACTTGAATGAATGGGGCTGGAAGGGAGCTCCGAAGGTCATCCAGTCCAGCCCTCATAACAGGAGATGCTTTTATTTGTTTCTTTAAAAAAAAAAAGGCTGAAGACAGCATATTGCACTCTCAGCACCACTGGGCTTTCAAAACCCAAAAAGCCTCAGAAGGATGAACAAATGCACCCTATATATTCAGTAAAACTGAGTAACAATAATCTGCATTTGTGCTTCTAACTCCAACTTCTCAATAAACTCCAACTCAAGTTTATTTTTACATATATTTAGATTTATTTGCTATACACTGTGACCTTATAGTACTTAAAATCCATTACAGGATTTTGTTGTTGTAATAATCAGTCTGAACTCCACAAAGACAATAATACTGCTGTGGAAGACCAAAGGGGAGAAAAGCCATTTCAATTTATTTACAGTTTCCTTATTCTGTAAACATTTAGTCTAGACGTTGTACTAAGTTCTAATAAGGATAAAGAGCTATACAAAGAAACAGGAGACAGTGCCCTGTATTCCTATTCATATTGAGCATTAGCATATATAGATGGAACATCTGCCCTTTTTCTCATTCCCATAGCAGTAAGCTGTCTTCAATATTTTTTAAAATCTTTCCAGAGATGTCAATATTTTGGGAAATATTATATAACTACATCTACTGAAGCCAACCCATTGGGCTTTTATTCCATTTCTAGAATAATTTAAAGTGCTATAAGCAACCCATTAACCAACACTCTCCTAGAATAACAAAACTACTTTAAACATTAATTTACAAGGTAATATACAATGTTCATCTGAAATAGCTGAAATTTCAGCACAAAGTCAGTCACTGTCACACTTAACAGCAATTAATTTTTTTGTATTTTTTTTGCGGAACATGGAATAAAAGCTTTGAAACAAAGAGTTTTATTGAGCTGTTATTGCCACAATGGCGCTGATATCAGTTCTCCTACAAAAGTGACCAAGAGCTACTAGAACTGGACTCTAGCTGTCATTTTGGTGTGAGGTCACATGACAGGGAGTTTGCATATTCCACGAGTCTACTGGATTACAATATGGTCTACCTATAGTACATTATCTCATTGGAATCAGAGCTGGTGCTAACTGTATATTTACAACATAGACCCACTCAAAAACATCACAACTAGGTTTTTTTGTTCTTTGGACAGAAATAAGCTATACTCTTGAAGTTGATGTGCTACACAGCTACAACAGTATAACAGCATATATCTGACACTTTATGTTGAAGAAGGATGCATCTGGTTCTGTACTTTTAATGCCCTAATACAGACAGAAATTGTTCACCAAGTTGTACTTGCTTTAGCCTTTTCGTTTTGTGGAACCACTGTAATCTCTACATCCCCTTGCTGTTTTGTAAGTGCTTGCCATGTAGCTCAGTACTGTCCCAGTAGGTGTCCTAAACCTGCAGATGCTGAACAGCACATGCAAAGCACTCTTTAACACCACCAGTGTGCAGCTACAACTGAAATGACTGGCTTAAACAGCAACAATGAACAAGACAAGTGGCACTGCTGACTCTGGAGATCTTCTGGCTTCACCATGTGTGTACTACTATGTGCTCAGCAGGAATGCTAGGGCTTCTCATCTCCTTGTGGCTCCTTAGGAATGAACCCATCAGTGCTCCAGACCAATCTCTGCAGTACTGCTGAAATACCCACACACACAGCTTGCTTCTTCTGTGGGTTCACAGAGGGCAACTTCATTCATAGACAATCTGAATACAAAAATAATAACCTATATTCAATGAAGCAGCCCCCTTGCAAGAGAGCAGAAAGGTGTGTGTGGGAAACCTGGGAGGCAACTGTAATAAGGATAAGAAAGCTTTCCAGGCTGCAAGGCTCCAAGTAAATAATGTTCATTTTCAGTCCACATGGTCTGTATTTTGTAGAAGGGTCTACAGCTTAGAAAAGGTAGGACAGTATATTACAGATGTGAAAGCATAAAAAGAAGTCTGCAATTTAAAAAATAATTAGATGGCCACACTGAAGACTACTTAAAAAAAAAAAAAAGAATGGTAAAATGATGCATTATATTGCTCCTAGGGATTTTTGAGCTGCACTGATTCATGTCAGGTTTGGGACAACACCCTGCAGAAATAGTTAAATACTCATTCAAAAGCCCATATTTCTATGTCTTGAATAATGAAGTCTTCTCTCTTAGAAAGTGTATGATTCCCAAATGTTTTACATGAATGACTTCTTCCATGGTAGAGATCACCATCGAGCCAAAGAGCAAACTCCCCTCTGCAAGACAGACAATATATTAAAGCAAGAGACTGAGGGATTAAGTAGTAACCTTAGGCATGCATTTTCTTTCAGAATTCAGGAACAAGGAGGAATTAACAAATTTTTTTTCCAACACAAGTACCCCATAGCTATTGATAAACTTGTAGCTGCAAAAACTTTTTTTTTAAACTCTTAATTTGAGACTATCCTTTTGGATATTCTGAAATAAAAGGCTAACAGAATTCTTCAGTTTTCAGCCCTTCCCACCTGTTTTAAGAAAAAGGCATAACAGTGCTCTTATATATGAAGAGAATGTTGATAAACAAGGGAAATATCCTGCAAGCTTATGAACTTGCATGGGTGGGGAAAAGGGGTGAAACCACCTCATTTCTGCATGACTGGGTATGGTACAGTTTCAATTCGAGCCTCTTCTAAGTTACAGACCAATTTTCCCACAGATGTACCTTCAGAACCCTGTGTTCATTCTGAATATACCAAGGCATACACAGAAATAGAGCATGCAAGGCATCAGAACCTTGCAGGGCTGAAACTTGATGCTGCACTACGCTGAAGACAAACCTCCTGTTTAAGTTTCCTCAAACTAAGTATCTGACACGTGAAGTCTTTCTTGGCTGGTAACTGCTGAGTCCTTAGCTACCAAGCTGAAGCCTATTCCAGTATTTATTTTCAAAGTGTGCAGACATAACATACTTTTCACAGACTCCAGTGACAAAAATTGTAACTTACCCTCCTCCACCAAAAGCAAGGGAGTCCATGTCTCCTTTGATGAAAAACATGTTGTCTCCTGTCCATTTGAAAACCTAACGAAAAAACCCAAAGCAGACTAGGAAGTTAAAATAGCTGAACTTTGTGTTTGGGTGGAAGGGAAATCAAACATCAGTACAGACAGCTGATGGGTGGCTACAGGCTAATTCAATGAAGTTACCTAGTTCATACAGAAAATTTCAGGGAACAGGTACATGCAGATAAAAACTCTTACATTTTATACTGTTTAAAGTAAGAGCACTGCAAAAGAGGCCTTCTTTCAGCACTGAAACCTCTACACAATGAAAAATATCAAGAAAATATGCTTAGGTGAGATGATATACCCTTTAAAAGGATGTAGTTTATGAATTTTCAGACACCTGGCAGAGTTTATAATAGTAGAAAATTCTTCAGTACAATGAAAGAATCAGAGTGGGTATTTTTTTCACTTGTGCAAACACTACGGATACAGATTCCATGAAGAAATTAGTATGATGACCATTTTTTGGCCAACTCCTGGAATTTTTCAGACAAAATATTCACTGAATAAACCTAATGGTAAAGAAAGATAACACATATGGAGAAAAAAAAATAAAACAAAACAACAAACCCCCAAAAGTGTCCAAAGTTATTCCTACTTACCTCAAAATCTGGAGAAAAAGTGAACATAAAAGTCTCCCCAGTGCCGTAAAAGCCATCACTCACTTTAAATGGTTCAGATGCTAGTGCACCAAAAACCTGTAAGCAAAAATATTCAAGAGAAAATACTTCAGAAAAACTGCTGCTAGAGAATCTATGATGAAGGTTGTACATTTTACCAGATTTGGAATTCACTACAGGATAAGCACAAGTCTGAGTTTTAGATGCAATATCAGACAGCAAATTCAGCCTAAAAGTTTGAAGATGCAGGTTTCCATAGCTCTGTTTTAATGCAAGCTCACAGGAAAACTAGCCCAAACTATTCTTTGCACATACATTTACTTCAATCAATGTATAAGATCCAAACACTGGCAAGACATTTCTCTGTTATTCCACAGTCTAAATGACAAGAACAGGCTTAAGAGAGAAAGAAACTGGCATTTATGTTTTGATTTCTGGAGAAGTAAGACAAAATTCAACCAAACTGAAGAAATTCTTTATAGAAGAAGAAATGTTTGTTTTCCTCTTACTTTCCAGAAGAGTTTTTTTTTGGTTTGCCTTACCCCCACCCCAGTGTGTGGTTCTTAGGGCAGTAACTTCACAGTATCACAGTATATCAGAGGTTGGAAGGGACCTCAAGAGATCATCAGGTCCAACCCCCTTGCCAGAGCAGGAAACTTGCTTCCATGAAAGAGCACAGAAGTTTCAGAAAGAAAGGATCAGGGTCTCATGCTGCCTGTAATGTTTGCTTGCCATTAGAGCACTCAAGAAAGGACAGTCACTATTCCAGTGGTGAGATGTGATCCACTTTCTGGAATTTATACCCCTGCCAAAGGACAACTGAGCACAGCTGCAGTGATCCAAGGAACAGAAATTCATTATGCAGCAAAAATCCCACAGCCTTTGAACAGGAGAGGGATGCTGGCTGCAGCCACAGAACGTACCAAGAAGCATTGGCCATAGCTGGCAATGACATCCCAAGTCAAGCGGATCTTCCAGAATCCAAAAATGTTAGAGACTATTTCTTGTGCTTTAAGTGCATTAGAAAGAATATTAAAAGTAAATTCAGCAGTTCAGTATTAGGAGACTCATGCATTGTGATGGTAAACTTGTATCATAAATTATTTCCTGGAAATGTGGCATGCCAGAGGATATGCTTGACAGGGGAGCATGTTTTTAAAAGCCTCTGCTTAACTACTGAGAAGAAAACCAGCTTGACACATACAATTTTAGCTCTCATGAGGGACTGGAGTATCAGCTACTCCTTTACACTCCTCAAACATTTTTGTTGATTGGTCCTGTACCTCCAGACAAGCATTTTCCTACCTGTCCATCACTGTCCTTGATAACCAACAGCACAGGTGTGTCTAACCCTAGCATCGTTCGATACAAGGTCTTCAAGCTCATGCCATGCTTTGCAGTACTGTAGACAAGTGTCCATGGATAGCCGATGGTCCGTGGTGGAAGAGATTTTGTGAGCTGTTAAATGATAACAGCAGCCCTCTTATTAAATAAGCTTTAGTACTAGTTTAAAGAATATACTACAAATAAAATGAAAACTATTATGTTCTTTTGAACTACTACTAAGTGGGTTTAAAAGCTAGTTTAACATTTCAGATCAATGCTGAAGATTCACGTGTATATTTTCTATCCCTGTGCTCTCCAGCAGTTTTCTTCTCCTAGCTCTAGCAGTGACCTGCAGGAGAAGAATGATCTACCAGCTGAAGAACACATAGGTCTCTAAAAGCTTTATCTAAAGTAAAACCACACAGTTATTCTTGCATATGACATCCCAGTACTGGGGGATTACATCACTTAAGTCAACATGTAAGAAGCTGAAGGGTAAAGTATGCTTGCTCTCCTGTTCCTGTGCTTTTGAACACCGCCAGCTTTGATCCAAACCTTCAATAAATACATTTATGCAGTGATCTTGGACTAGACAGTAAGAGCTCCAGTGAAAGCCAAGCTGTTTTCAAGGACAAAACCCACAGACTGGAGTTGTCATGGAGCATTGAAAGTTATGATAAGAAAAAACCCCACAACATTTTAGATATGAATTTTGTAATGCTTATGCAATTAATACCATATAAAGTCTTCCTACTGGTGTGTTTCACCCTTTCATGTGTTCTTAACATGTGTGAAACACCAATATAGAGCATTCAAAAATCAAAAGTTAATACCTTTTCAATTTGATCTGGCTGTAATAATTCACTGGGATCACTAAGGTTTGGCCGGAATGCCTCAGGCTCCAGGTCTGGTTTGGTATCTGTTGCCTGTTTTGAATTGATGTCTTCTCTTGTTGTTATCTACAAAAAGCACATTAAGAAAATAAGTATTCACAATTCCATCAGCAGGGAAGACAGACTTTGCAGGTTTAGAAATCGTGCAGTTACTGATTTACAGTTACACAACTCCTTCAAACGTTAAGAAGTCCGTTAGATTTGATCTGGCCAAGAACTCCACTGCTTCCGATAGCAAGCTGGCACTCAACTACATACTAACAGTAACTGTGTATACAGACACCTACCCATAAGAAACCTGGTTTTGTACTAAAAAAAGTCCTCACACACAGCTGAGGGACTTCAAATGCTTTTCAGAGGTCAGCTTACACAGTACTTGCATTTTAGTACTAACACAGCATTTACATTAAATGTAATCAAACTCAGACAGAAAATGAACTTCAGCATGACACATTTCTCAGCAGTCTGAGTACTCGAGGGAATCAAAGAAGGAAGAGTTGAGAGTGGGGAAGGAAAAGCAGCAGTAATACTTACGCTGTACAGTGATCTTTGGGAGTCTGGCAAGGATGCACTATGCATGCACTGTCCTAGTTTAAGTAACTACTCCATACATCTAATTCCATTGAATTGTTGGAGATCACCATTTAGTGGAGGCAGCAGAAGGCCACAGACCTGCTTATCAGATACTACAGCACATGACAGCTTCTTATCCCAGACTACACTCACTGGCACTTTCAAACTGAAGTGTCACACATTAAGAACTGGACTAGCTAACACCCAAATGGGTTTCCTTCTATAAATCTTGCTGCAGTAATAGCTAAAACTTGCTATGAGGATAGTGAAATTTGACAGGTGTAGGACAAAGTAAAGGAAGTTAGTAACTTAAGCCACTGCAGTAAGATTTATTAAAATGTTGAGAGATTTGATAAAGAAAAAAAACCAAACCTCTTAGCAATGACTGCATCCTGAGCCTGAATGAAGTTTCACTGGAAGTCAGACTCTCCAAATTACTGAAAGCCTCAATCTTGAGAATTTCAAGTAAGTATTTGCCAAAAATATCTGACAACTCCAGAAAAATAATCAGTGCTTGCCACATACCTTTTACTCTAAATGTTACAGGTTACTATGGTACTGCACATATCACCAGGATAAACTTTGCCAAGCTTTTGTGAAGAGAGCTTTCTTAGTCAAAACAAAAAAAGACAAAAAGCCAAATCAAAGAGAACTCTGAAATACAGATAAGACTAAACAAATACAGCCACCTGAGCCAAAAAAAAAAAAAAAAAAAGTTATAGCTCTTTCCTCTCCCTGGAAGGCTGTGAAAAAAGTTACTACCACAAACTCATGCTTATAAAGTGAAAGTATCAAAGTATATTCGAACAATAACTTAATGACAATATTAAACCTTCAGGTGTGCTTACTGAAAGCATCAAGCAAGCAAAAACCTCAAGCCTTTTTCAGTAGAAGGTACCAAGCTTTCCCAATGTAAACTATGCCCTAATTTCCATATTACAACAATAAAAAGTCTGTGTATTTATCCATAGAGCTTCAGGTACAAAGTATGACCTATGGACTGCATTATAAAGTGTTAGCCATGATTTGGTAATCTGACTCTTTTCCACCTCAAATGCTTTTCATCCATTACATGTCACTGCTTCAACTCTGCAGAAACGCAGCGTGGTTCACGCAAACAGCAGAATGCTTTCTGCTTTTGCTCTTCTTTAATTCAGATTATAGTGCACCATGTAAAGCATGAATAATTTGGGTTGAAGTGGAGCAGGGCAGGCAGAGGTTGGTGGTTTGTTTGTTTGGTTTTTAATTATCTTTATTTTTGACAGAACAGACCTGTAGTCAAGATTCCAGGGGCTTCAGAGTTAGTAACCACCACAAAGTCTACACCACAAACACTGGAATGGCCTCAGAGTGGAGAGTTCATAGGCTCTTGCCCATTGCATCAGATTTCAGTCAGCCTAAACCCTGAGTTTGGGTATTACAGGTGAAAAGTATTTGGAAAGAGTTCTTGCACTTCCAAGGATTCTCTACGACCTGACACTTTCAAGTGGGAATGAATTTTTTTCTGCTAAGTTTCTGACTTTCCCATAGAACTGTAGCTTTTGGGTTCCTGCTCATGATTGATTATGTAA
Source organism: Indicator indicator (assembly GCF_027791375.1). NCBI lineage: Eukaryota > Metazoa > Chordata > Aves > Piciformes > Indicatoridae > Indicator > Indicator indicator. The sequence continues at coordinate 29,320,049 of NC_072021.1, read as the reverse complement.
CTTAAAACCATTTTAACCATTTTAACAGAGTTAATTACTGATTATTAAATAAACAGAAATCAAAGTGGTAAGAAAATACTTTCTTATGTGTAATTATGTAATAGGTGAAAAAAAGCAAGATCCAAGTCAAAAACAAGAACTGAAACTTTTTACAGTTTCAGCAGCCAGTTACTACAGGAAAACAAATCTCAAGGCTTCTAAGGTGTTCTGATTTCCATCATCCAAGTTATGTACAATGTACACTGTAGCTAACTAATTGTCAATGAACTAACTAAGAAACACCTAAAGAGAATGCAAATATAAGTTTCAGTCTGTATCAATAAACCCTGAAAAATCCAAACTGAAATAGTGCTTTCAGAGTTGTGGTTTTGGAACAGACAGTTCCATTACTGGGTCCATGTGCATAATCTTTGCTGTGTTGAACATCCTCAGTTACCTGCTTAAGTAGTAGGGAAAAATACTTACCTATTCCACAGAAATTGTGAAGCTTCATACTTGCCAAGTATTGTAAGACTCTTGATGAGAGCTTCCTATATAAAATTAACCCATATAAGGGTTTGGATTCTTCACTTGATTTGCATTCTTTTTAGAAAAGCTTCTATCTAACACAACACACCAGTCTAAAGTGGAAGTTAAAACACATCACTCCAAGTCAAGCAGTACTGAGAGTAAACTTTGAAATTCTGACAGAAAATTCCTGTTTGATAAAATTGGAAGCAATCATTCCATAATAAAATGCTCTGACTCCATCAGAGCATCGGACAGTTAAATACATTCAAAGCAAAGGAATTTTCTGCTGGATCCTTGTAGTGCTGTAGACAAGACAAACCCACTGAGTGTGGGACTTGCCCTGATCAAAGACACTACAAAGAAAGATGGTTTAGTATCTTGAGATGGGGTTTAAACTACTGAAGAGGGCACCTGGAGACGTCTGCAGAGTGTGCGCAGTTCTTCGCTATTTAGAGCATCGATCCTGCGGTGATACTCAGCCACTGACACTACCTGAATATGGAGACAGGAAGACAATAATTCCACTGACAGTTGAAGAAAAGTAAAAAAAGGTAAGAAAGAAAAAGTGAAGGAGAGTAATGAAGGGGAAATGTGCAATGACAAACAAACAAGAAGTGCCAGGAGATGTTTGTTTCTGCACAGACAATGCACATGTGGTGACTTCAGACATGAGTAGACACAGCAAAGTCACAAATTAAACACTAATGGCACCAGCAGTCAGATCTCACTGCTTGAGGATGAATATAGAACTGATATAGGAGCGCACAGAGTTACCAGTATCAGGATGCTAAATTAGAAGTCAATCTGAGTAGTGTGCCTCAACCAAAACTCTTCAGCCTGAAGTCTTCTCAAACACTTTATGCTCAGATTAATGAATCCTGTGAACCTGGTTTGCTTTCCTGGATTAAGACTAGAAGCAAACCTCAGGCTTCTCAATAGGTTATGACTCTATCTGGCAGTGAAGTACAGTTAAAGACAAGATAGTAGAACTCAAGTTTAGTAACGCCCCAATACCACCTCACGGTATCTTTATCTTGACTTTCTATTCACCTCCAAAGCTTCAGCAGTTGCTCATCTGTCAACACATTCACTCCAAATGGCACCTGCACTTTGGCAGGAGGTGTACAGCCAGAAAGCCTTTAGTCATAAAGCTCTAACACATGCTGCTCTGCTGCAACAAGATGGCTAAAGGACTACAACAGTCATTTTGATGTAACTATAGCAAACGATGTGATTTTGAGAACGACTCAAAATCATCATTTGTATGAAAGCATCTTAAAATAGCTGGTGGAGAGATTAAATGGATGTCCCATGTAGTAAAGTGTATTAAAAACTTCTAGAGCCTACCACAGTGCAAAGGAGATAACCACAAGTCCAGCAGCTCCCCATCTACCTGCCCCTACTACAAGGCGTTTGGCCAGGCACTCGCCACTGTCCTGAGTACAGAGCCCACAGTCACGCATGACTGGCTCTTGAGCAGCGATGCTTCTCTCTACCCCATGCAACTGCAAGGCAAGGAAAAAGGAATACTTGTGACATCCAGTTTTATTACTGAGTAATCAGTAATTAGTAGCACTTAATTTATTTCCACCATTTTTTACTGTTCTCTTAATAAACATCAAGAAAATTGTTGTGAATTGTATTGAGTGCATTCTGAGTCAAATAGAGATATGCAAAGGTTTAACATTCCTCCACTCAAGCACATGAGTGACAAGTGTAGTTTTATCCTTTTATTAGCTATGATAATTCATTGCAAATTACAAACTTCACACCAGCACCTCCTGAATGTAATCCTAAAAATCTGTAATGTGAGGACCCTTTAGCCTTGTTGCTTCTAAACTCACTCTGTATCACATGTAGTTGTAACATGCAGTAGTTAACTTAAAAGGGGTCATAAAATGTGTGGTTACTTAAGGAGATTCTTACAAAAAAAAAAAAAAAAACAACAAAAAAAACCCCAACCAAACAAAAAGCCCTGCACTCTCTTCACTATGCCATATCAGCTTCCAGTTTCCTTGATACCCAAAGGTACTTTATGAGGAACAGGAACCATTCCTTAAGGACACTCTATTCTCTGGTCATTTTCTGCTTCAAAAAGATTGCAAGGGAAGAAAACTAAATCTGAGCACTGGTTAGTGTGCTTCAGGGCAAAAATTACTCTCCTTAGGGACTCTGAACAGCCTATCACAGGGCAGTTCAAGTTTAAAATGGCATAGGATGGAGATCTAATACTACCTGCTCTGTTCCTATGGAACTTTTTTGTCCTTCACCAACACACATGAGAACAGTGTTACAGTTAGCCTCAAAGTCCATGAAGCACAGTTTGCCATGCAGCTGGTGACATATCAGCCCTTTCAGCCACCAGTGACATCAATCTGCTAACACACAGCTGTGGACATGCAAACTGCTTTCACCAGTGAGGCACTCCTTCCCCTGCCAGGTTAACAAATGATCACCACACCCCTAACGCATGTTTGCTAACAGGACACTGTAATTGCTGCCTTCAAACAAAACCCCGAAACTTTCACTTCACCAGTAGCTGCAACCGTCACCTTAGAGAAAGGGAGGGTCTTATCAGAGCTGAACAGTGCTTCTGAACGATAACAATGGAGAAAACCTAACGGCCTAAGCGGTCCTCTTAACCACAAGGGTATAGAAACTTCTTTTTATCTGTGAATGCGAAACAACCTCCAAATATTAGGGAAGAGAATGAAAGCTGAATAATTTTTACTCCGAATCTTAATGCACCTGTGTAAAATCAGGTGAACTGCAAGCTTCATGAAAACTTTTCTTGACAGTCAAAAGTTTCAAGTTCTAGGATATTTAATTTAAAAAAAGAAATGCCAAATGTAACTTTGTAAATTCATCAGTAAATGGGGAAGGGGAAGAAAAGATCAAACCCGTTCTAGAGGCCGTAAATATCTTCCAATGAAAATGGAAGGTGAACTTATGAGTTGAATGCAGTCATGAGTATTTTAGAAGAAAATACTAGCTTTATTTTTCAGACAAATTTAGTTTCCTCCCAGACTTGAGAAAGTAATATTGAAGAAGCAGTCTTATGCATCATAAATATTACTCAGGACACAGTGACTACATTAAATAATGCATTCATACATGGGGCTTACTACATCAGGTAACTAGTTATAAGGTAACATTCTGAAAAAAAAAATAGAAGTAATTGAATCTGATTAATTTTTAATCAGTGTGGCTGCAAAGTTAATCCTTTTCTGTCCTGTGGGGTTTTCAGCCAATTCAGCTCCCAGTCACTCCACTGTGGCAAGGAAGAGCAGGTACTGGAGGTAGCCATTTTAACCAGATGGACTGGAGAATCACAACAGTCCCCCGAAACTGACTGTGGGTTTCTCTTTTTAGGTACCTTTACATCTGTCAGTCTTGCAAATGTTCTGCACACCATGGTGTTTTCCAGAGCATGCACAAGTAGTTACCTGGCAGCAACATTGTCCCTGAGATCTGTATTGGCCCCACAGCTTTGCAAGAGGGACTGTTCAAGTATCTGCCTCAAAGTGCTCCAATCCCAAAGCAACAGTACCAATGAGCAAGTACTGAAGATAAATTTAAATATCTGCAATGACCAGAATTAATAAATGAACTTTAGAAGAACGCAGTCTAAGCCTGCAGCACACAGTGTCACTGAGTCTGGGAACCTTTGTGACATGCTACTTTGCAAAGATATGAGAAATTACCAATTTAAAAAATGTGATAATGCCAGCTAAAGAACCAAGTTTAACATGGGGAAACATTAAACAAAGTCTAGGATGTTTGTGCAAGAACTAGGAATAACACTTATGAAGACTACTTTAAGAGAGGCAGGTCAGGCAACTTGACTCATTTTGTTCACGTAGGGAGTAGGGGGGGAAACAAAAAAAAAGATGATCTATAGCAGTGTTACCAATAAAACCCAGCCCTCTTGCAAACGATTTAAAGAAGTTTCTGCACCAGTAAGCAGAGAAACCAAAGGTTCAGCTCTGCAACCACACCTGGTGCCTGACCTTCAGCTACAGTTCTGATAGTGCCATGCAGAGATTCTCTCAGGTATGACAAGGAAGTGCTGTAAGTGCCTAGAAGCAGTACCTGAATCACAACCCAATAGAGAAATGTTTGTCTCTTGTTTAATCAGAAAAAAGGATCAATTAAGGATCAACTTCAGATTGCACAGACCATTACAAACATACAGAAAAAAATTATATAAGCCTCTACAAGTCATTTGTTTTGACTTATAATCAACCTTTTCAAATGTCCATCTGCCACTGTACATTGACTGCATTTGTAGTGAGAACTCCTATTTCACAATCATTAAAAACATAAACAATACAACACCTAATAACTAAGCAGAAGATCTAGTCAAGATGCAATGCATCTACCCTGTCTTTACTTACAATAGTGGGTATGGCAAATATCTGTCATCAAGGAGAAGCCCTAGGCTTAGTGCTGCACTGCACTCTGCTTTATTTTTAAAGGCACTCAGAACATGAGTTCACTCTATTACTATAGAAAGCTGACTTTAAAAAGATTATTGCATTGATGCAACCTTGCAGTTCTGACATGCACAGGGATGAAGTACTAAATTCTCACCTTTCACATAAACCCTTATTATATCCCTTTAATAGCTAAAGAGCTACAGCTGTCAGATTACCAACTCCCGTTGATGCATAGATCAAGACCCTCAGAAGCTGTGTAAGTCCCAAACCGACCTATTAAAACCAACATCACTGTAATTTCCTTTGCATAATATCTTAAGCTAAAGGGAAGTTTTCATTGATTTTGGCCCCTTCAGCTATGCTGCCTAACAGAGCTCTGCAAAGCATTCCTACAAGTGTTGCCAAAGGTGGCAATCCACCTCTTGTTCACTTGCATTGTCTGATGACTTTTGTCTAAAGTGCTTCGGCAGAAAGAATGGGTGCCTGCATTTCTGACATTCTAGAAACTTAACTGCCGTCTCTCCTGCTGCAGTACAATAGACACAATAAATGCCAAACGGATTTACTGAAAAAGAGTTGGAAGCCAACGTGACTGGCTTTTTGAAGGGGGAGCACAAGGCATTGGATATTCACCAAATCTTTGATCTCTTACCCTGAGGAAACCAGGAACCCTGAACAATGCTCAGCCCAAATTTACTCTATCATCACCAAAACAACAACAGCCTTTCAGGTGAACAATCCAGGACAACTCAGCGGCTTCAAGCAAGCATTCTTTTTTTAATTTAGCACTCCATTGGGTCTAGCAGTTTTGTTAATTCATGACAGATGGGTTTTCATCCAAACTTTCAGAACCACTAATGAAACATTTAGTCAGAAATGTTTCAAATGTGCTACCAGACTTTAAAACACTTTCCACTGTGTCTTGTGTAACACAGACTAAATGGTACCAACACTCCTTTCCCTCTTTTCTGCATGTTAGCTTTATGCTCATCCATTGACAGAAAAAAAAAAACACACAAAAAACCCCACAAAAACCTTAACTTCAAGAACAGACCATGTCATGTTAACATAGCAACATTTAAAAATATTCCCATTTTCTCATCTGCCCTTGTTGGATACGTCAAATAACCTGATCTCTACATCACTCACAGCAAAGAGGATTCTCAAAGTTTTCTTCAGTTCAACTCCACCTTAAGAGCTGGCAATTAATGCTTTAAGTAGCATAGCTGGACTCCAGGTAAAATGAAGTGTTGCTCCTACAGGAAGTAATTCTAGTGAGGGATACTACTACTTTAATTAGGTGGGCAAAAGACATCTATATATAGATATACATTAAAGAACACATTCTGGGTAAAACTCAGTTGCCTTTTACACTGGCAGCAGACTACCCTCAAATTACATTTGAGTTAATTTAGGAATTACATCTCCATTCTACATTTCATTGCCACAGAGGAAAATTAAAATACTATTACTTCAAAAATACTTAGTTAGGAATAAACATTACTGAAATAGTTGTTCCCACATGACAGATGCATATTCTGCAAGTAATGTAGCTACAAATAGTAATTAAAAAATACCCAAAGTCAGCTTAAAGCAAACCCCAGAGATCTGTAACTCTCAGGGTGGCAAGAATTCTGTTGCAGGCAGCCTCCAAATGAAAAATACTTTCCAGATCTACCAGTTGGTACCAGCACAAGTGTATTATTAAGATCACTTCCTCCCTATCCACACAACATTATTGTTTGGCAAGCCTCACTGAAAACCATTTCCTTTACATACTACTACAAATGGATGCCTTTGGGGGGAAAACACCACCATGGTTACTTCTATAAATCTCATAAAGTATAAAAACAGTGGTATTGCCCCCTTTCCCCCCTTTAAATGTGAGACTAGGACTACAGCATACTCTGTCACTTTAGAAGCACTATCAGCCTTTCACATGGCTAAATGCCTTCTGAGAAGGTATAAACAATGGTACCTCAGGGGATTTACACTAATTAAACGCCAATGCTACAAACAAAAACAAACTACAGATCATGGTACTTTGCTACAAACCACATTTTTGTTGACAAAAACTTCTGGGGCGAGGAACCACACAACAACAACTCAACCTAAAACTGCTGAGCCCTGTTAATGCTGAGAGTATTTTCTCTTCTCTAATGCCAACGGAATACCAGCAATTAGGTTACACATCTAAAAGGAACGTAAATTTATGCCTTAGCACCCTGCTTACACACTCTAAATTTAAACTTCCAGAAACTGTGCCTGCATCACAACGTTACAAGACTGCAAAGAACAGAAATGAACACACTACACTGAAAATTACCAGGGCGTATTTATGATTAACTGGCTGGTGCTTTCTTCCCTTCTTCTCATACCAGAAACGAGACATTTCCCATCTAAAAATAAAATGAGACTCAAAGAAGAAATCAAATAATAAAAAAAAGAATTAAATCATGGCAGGCTGTTTGAAAGCATTCTCTGTACCTGCTGTCAGCGGCAGGCACAGGCGGTGACAGGATAGTCTGCTAGGAGCACACATTTGACTGACACGGCAGGGAACAAATGAACCAGTGCACAGGAGGGGGATGTATCGCAAGTGATGACGATACAGAAGAAGAAAGGTTTCCTGTAGTCATGTGTGGTTGCAGAGCTGCACTTTGTGAAAAGGGCTGGGATATTTAAAGGTACAGAACAATTTAATTTTTCTTACACAATCCTTAAGAATATGAAAAGGATATCCTTAAGAACTGCTTGCAATATTCTGTCTATTATCACATTCCAGTGGCAACAAATTGGCACTCAGTTTTAAAGCAATAGTTTACCTTGCGTTAACCGATTTTATACACCATTGTCACAGTGTGCAGAACTAGTTAAACGAGTGGTCAGTGAATGCTTTTTTTAAATAGTTTAAAAAAAAAGTTTTAAAGCATTAACCTCACAGTATTTTCAGTTCTGTAAACTACAAGAATTAAAATGAGTCCTTTTTGCTGTAACCTGCTGTAACCTAAACTTGCTATATGGGTTAAATGCTAATCCCAGCAATATAGTATTTTTGAAATTAATTTTTTTTTCCTTAAAGGAAGGATGTTTGAACAGGTGTGTACAACAGCAATCTGTACAGCAAATCTTTGAGAACTTCCATGTAATAGTACTTGGAAGGCATTTTCTTTCCTCCCCTCTGTCCTTGAAAACCACCCAGTGCTCTGAGACCTGAGTAGAAGTATTAACAAGCCAGGGCAGCTGCAGGCAGGATCACAATCACATTAAAAACTGTTTACTCGGGCTGTTGCACTGTGATCTCACAGCCAGCACACACAAAAACAGTGCCAGAACTTGCACTTAACTACACTGCAGACTGTATTGGAACATCCCAACCTGCATTAGTATCTAAACCAATGTAATTCACATGCATATGTTTTACTGCAAAGGAAAGCACTTTTTCTCAGGAGCCCATAACTCTAAAAATCAATTTATTCCAACTTACAACACATATTAACATTGGAGGAACATTTTTATCACCAGGATAAGTGAGAGCCTCAAATATATAATAATACAGTAGCAACACAGCAAAAAGAAAATTAAAGTTTCAAACAACAAACCACATGCCCTTTTGAAAAGGGGAAAAAATAGTGAGGTAATAGTAAGGTAAAACAAGAACACCAAGAAAAAATGGATAATCTTAAAACTGAGACAACTACAACAGGTAAAAAATAAATAAAGAAAAATAATAATTAAAAAAAAAAAAAACCAAACAAAAATACAAGCTACTGTCTTCCCCTCACCGAAGTCTGACAAAGGAATGGAGAACACGCTGCAAAAACATTTCAAACTATCTCTGGCTATGCAAAATCTAAGCTAAAAACAAAGGCCAGCCACACAGCTAACTTCTCCACAGCCTATTCTGAGTCTTCCTCCCCCATGTTTTCCCCTCACAGGAAAACCAAATTCCTCCCTAACACCAGCCAACACACTGTTTCTGCAAAACTGGGCCAGGAAGCAAAGAACAACCACTGCATGACTTTTTTTATTCTGGAATACAAAGTCTTTAACAATTCAAAAAACTTACTTGGGAATATTTAGCTTAAATAAAACTGCTCCTCCCAGAGCTTCTCAAAAAGATTTAAAAAACTTGCTCAAAGAGAGCAATCAACTTCTTCGTTAGATCTGACAACTCTTTTGCACTACTTAATTACAGTTCTCTAGTTTAATAAGCACATGAGCAACTATCAGACCTCCTGCCAGTCTGTTCTGATGTTCAGTCTTCCACCAGCGGGTTGCTGCCTGCAGCTGGGAGCTGGAAGAGGAGGGTGGTAGAAGGAGGGTCACAAGAGCCTGAGCATCATCATGGAACAATGCAGTTGTAAAAGTGGCAAAAGCTTTCTCTCCTGTCTGACTTGCACAGTCCTTTAATAGTCTTGTTTCCTAACTGGTGAAAAATACATTTCTGTTAGTTAGCAAAAAAGACAACACAAGAAGACTGATCCTAGGAGCATCCCTTAATTAAAGGTAAATAAAATAAACTGCTCTTTTATTCTTTTATGTAATTGTGGGTTATACTGATCGGTTCACTTGAATCAGAACCTCATATCTTGTTGCAAATTAATACATGCCTTGCCTTAAAAGCTCTTAATTAAAAAGAGCACAAAGGGAGTACCAGCTCAGTCCTGACATGTGCAGAACAGCAGCACACACTTTGGAGCATCCACCTATTTACTAGACAGGCAACAGAGCAAACCGGAATTGTATCTAACTACAAGGAACGATAATCTTATTTGTATTGTTGGTTTGTAACAAGTCAAATCTCTGTGCAGTCGATGCTTAAGGCAGAAGCAGACAGTTATTTCTGTAACTGTTACGATGTTGTTTAAACTAATCGATCAAAACATATTGAAGCAGCAGCAGAGAAACAGGTACAGTTTGTGAAATGTCTTATTTCCACTCCAAATCATTTATCTGTTCTACACGGCACTCCATACCAGATTTAAAGTTGTCAGCTGACAAGATCTTGTTACACTGAAACAGGATAGTGAGTACAGGAACTTTCTGAACTTAAGTAGGAAGACTGGATGCTGGGTGTGAAAGATCATCTTTGCAGTTTGATTAGATGGCATTATTCTGTTTCAACCCAGTGACTAACACAATGTCCTGGTACCACAGCAACAGAAAAATTGTGATGGTCAACTCTACAATCCCTGTATGTAATATGTATGCTTTTTGATTGAGATTATGTTAGTAAAGAGTGATTTATTTCCCCTGCTCCTTCCTTCTTAAGGGAGGAAGTTAGTCCAGAGCGATACTGGGGGCAGGGGTGCAAGTACTCAGCTTATTTAGAGCTTGCTGTTGACTCCACATGAAGCAGTCATGCAGGTGACCAGGTTTTGTGATGAAAAAGCACAAATGTGTTGCACTGAAGATAAGCATCCCTAAGCATCACCTGAGAAGATTATATATGAAATATATGTGTAAGATTATTCTCATCATTTAATATTCCAATTTCAGAAGCAGTCCTGAAAATTGAGAAACAAATCCCAAGAACCAGACTGTGTAACTTGTGTGCCTCAGTGCAATCCATAAAGTAATTTGCATTTCTCACTGACAAGAGGAAAGGTTGTTTGTACGCTGTTGTATTGATTTGCCTGCGCTAAGCAATGACATTAGTTTCACTTCCAGTAGCTGATCTCCTTGTTTAGATTGTATTTTTAGAGAGATGAGATTGCTATGTAATTACATCTTACAGGTATGCTTCACAGTTTATGATAAAAGTCCCTGTCACCAAAGAACTAAAAACTAAACGCTGCCTCAAGCAGTGTTTATTTTGAAACGGTGAGGTTTCAATACCCAGCAGTATAATGTGGCAGCATTATAAACTGGTATAGCCTTCCAGTGTTTTTAAATTTAGAACAGCATTTTACAGCTCTGAGATATGTATCCTGTATATTTATTTCTTATAGTATAGTTTTAGGATGTATGTTGCCAAGAACTTAAAAATTAGGAAGACACCTCTAAATTAGATGCTCAGTCCACCTAAATTGTTGTCTTTGGAAGGAGTCCTGCTAGGTGAAAGAAAGGCAGTTAAAAATAAATAAATATTAAAATCAGGTACTAGCTCCTATGCAAAACTATTATTTTGCCTAAAAGCACTGGACCTTTGTAGAAGATGTTGCAGGTGAAGCTAACATGAGATTACAGTTAACTGAGGTCTGATTCCTTCCCCCTTTACTGACAGTACAAAAGCCACCTCCTGTTGTATGCAGTACAACATGGACTGGCACAGCTTCATAGTTGGCTGATCATGTTTGCATAAAGAAAGGAAGTCTAATTTGAGAAGTCATTCTATGTTTCCTTTCAACAGCTATGGGAATAAAATTAAAAAAAAAAAGGAAGAAGAAAGAAACAGCATTTTTCCCTTCACACAATGTCCCTCAGGATTTTCAAAAGGTACACTTAAAGGAATTAGAGGGTCTTAAAACCACAAGACTTTTAGCTGAACAATTCTTCTCCAACTCTTAGCAGAGCCACTGCTTTTGTTCTTACTAAAGATACATGAAATAGCCATTAATCAAAATTCCAGTCATGATTCCAAATATGGGACAGCACCAAGTAGTGAAAGTGTCAGATTTCTTTACAACTAAATTCCAAATAAATTAGAGAAATTGAAAAGGACAAAGCAAAAAATACCCCATCCATGAAGTGGAGAGTACACTATTTTCTTAATTGCAAAAGGAAGGACAAAGGTTGCCAGTCTCTACAAAAGGCATTGCATTAGGTTAACAGGCACCAAAATTTTTATTCAATCACAACAAACCTGCAGAAACATTTCTAGTATTGCACACAACTGCTACAGTTCAAGAGACTCCTCTCCAGTACAAAGGCAAAGCCTACTGCACGTGCTTGTTAACGTACAGCAACGCAAATAGTGACACATCCGATTTCTTAACAGACGATGTAAGAAACACTGACCACCTAGCTTGACACCAAATATAATGTTCTAAGGAGACCACCTTTCAAGAACCATTTTATACCTCAAAAAATATTTTGAGGTCTGCTGTCTTCACACACTGTGCACAAGTTTCATTCAAGAAACCTACAACTTCAGGCTTCCTCTCTTTCAGCTAATCCAGTATTATCCAGCCTGTCACACAGCATTATGATTATACCACACACACCAAGCAGCTGTTTCACTAGCATCTGACCACTGAAGTGTGGAGTGTGAGTTTATAGAAAAACCACGATTAAGAATACAAAAATTTAAAGACAGCAGATACAGAAACTGAAATGTCTGTTTTAATACAGAAATGTTGTAGGTTACAGCCCAGATCCAATAATGAACTTCAACATCCTACGTCCAATAGTCCAAATTTGAAACACCTTCTTTATCTGAACAGGACATAATCACCATTTGTGACATTCATGTTTCTACAAATACAGAGAAATAGATTTTCAAGATACCCCAGAAGTGAGTTTTCTTAATATTGAAGGATTGTGTATCTAACTAAAGTATCATTTCAAGGAGGCAGAATTTGATCTGTAACTAACAGCTTGATCTAGCCAACATTTTCAAACCAACTGAAATTCAGCTTGTGAGTGAGTTACTACAGTTGTGAGTGAAGTACTACTTTCCAGAAGTGTTGTACCCGTATTTTCTACAGAAATTGAATATGCAGACCCAAAAGGTAAGGATTATGAAATGCAAGTCCAGAATATAACTCAGTGAATCTGGGAAAAGTCATTGCATCAACTCATATTTTGTTTTGGAATTTAACTTCTAGACAGCTTTAAATCAAATTATTTTCCTGAGCAATCAATATGCTAATGGAAACAATACAACAGATGAGCTTCCAATTACTTTGAGACCATTTTGCAGGTCCTGAGACAAGAAATTTCCTATTTTCAAGTATCCTGTGGACAAGTCTTTAGATTTACGTGGACCTGAAGCATGACTCAAACCAGAATAACAGCAGTAAGTAAGTGGGGAAGAATCAACACTTAAAATAATTAAGAATTATACTATTACAGAGCAATTCTTCTGTTTCCTTAGTAGATTTCAGTTTTAAAAAGGAACTGGTGTCCTTAACCAATTTATTTTCAAGTGCCCAAGATGAATTTTTAGGTTTTTTTGTAAACCACCTCTTTGACAGGGCTCTGAGTGATCTATTAAAAGGCAGCCTGGCTCAATGCAGCAGGCTTGGACTAGATGACATTTAAAGGTTCCTTCCAACCCCAAAACGTTCTATAATTCTGTGATTTAGCTGTGGACACATTCAGTAATTACATTTTCTTTTGCCTCAATACTCTCTGATGATCAGAGACTTGATCAGTCACCATAAATTCCATGCTTCCCATACTGCATGATAACAACACTTAATTCCTTTCCCAATAAAATAAAAAAGCACAGTACCTCCTTAAATCTCTTGACAAAAAGCTGCAGCTGAATGTGTTAATGTAGCATTATCAAAGATGTCTCAGAGCAACCCACCTGGATTACCCATTAATCCTCTTCCCCATTTCCCCACTTTGAACATAAAGAAATCTACTCCACTAGCTTCCACTTTCAGCTAAATCAACAGCACTTCCTATTGCATTTGTACACCAATAGTTTGCTTTCTGTTTCCTTTCCACCCCGTCGCTGTGTTCTGAGGAAGACAGCCTGCTCTTCATCCCAATACCCACAAAAAGGTATCAACAATCCTGCTCACCTGCTATTTAAGATCAAGAGCTGACAGAAAAAGCTTGTTGTGTTAAAGGAAGGAAATATATTGACTGAAAATGATGACTGGAATTCAATGGGAATAATGGGTATGACAACAGCTACAGTTCCCTGTATGTACTGATCCTTTCCAGCACATATGTTAAAAGCCCCTAAAATGCAACTGTATGTGATGACAGGTTGAACCATCTGGTACTGTCAAGACATTTCTGATCAAAGTTAGTTTTTCACAGCTTTTAGATTTGTGCTAGGAGTCAGTCATAAGAAGTTACATTACCCAAGTTAAAATGCACAGAAGACCACATTACCATATTGCTTTTACTTGCATAACCTGAAAAAAAAAGTTATCTACCTTACTATTTGATATTCTTTAGAGAACCAAATTGACAGTGCTCACATAACACATCTGGAAGTAACAGTATTTTTTTTTAATATGTCTTCTACATTTTTTTCCAGAGGAGACTGAAACAAAGGCTTAAGGCATGAAACTCATTCCATAGTAACTAACTTACAGATTTTACTATATGTAAGGAAAGGGCTGCAAGGACTGCCTTCAATATCTTCAGAAATAACTCCCAAAAAGTTACACCATTCAATCCTGAACAAAAATGTACATGATTTTCTATGGAAATTTTTCATTAAGGTGCAAAGCAACTGAAGAATTCATTAAAAGAGAGACATACTGTGCCTTAAACAGTAAGACTGATCACGCCATTCATCCCTGTATTCCAAAAGGCCAAGTTGTAAAACACCAAATATTTATAAAGGCTTTGAGCAAAAGTCAACACCAAAATCCATCGCTGGTAAAAATACTTGAGCAATATCTATACTGAAAATATGAAGATTCAAGAGATATGCTTTTGTGATACTCATTTCAATGCCTCAGAGCAAAAATGCTCCATGCAAAATCACTATGCTACAGAAACAGAGTTTTGTAGCATGGCCTAATAACAAGAAGTTTGAAGTCAGAGTTCTGCTGTCTGGAGCTAAGAAGAAAACTATTACCTACAGTTAATACTATTGGCAGGCTTTAAAAATTTCTTTCACACTTTATATTAAGGAAGTCTATACTTGTGTGTTGTTTTTTTCCCAACTTGCTCTACTGCAGGATGGGGCAAGAGTGGGAGGGAAAAAAAAAAAAAAAAAAGTCTTTCAAGTCAAGAGATTGCAACTCCTGTCCTGAGACTCAAGTTAAACAGAGCTGATGGGATACTTCAATATATATGACAAGAATCATCAAACTTTTGACTGACATTTGAATGCACAGGACTACAGGTGCTTTAACTGTATGCACACTACAAAACAAACCCATGTAAACATGTAAAGATGTGTCCATAGAAACACAGTGGACACAGATTCACATGGAAGAAATGTACTGGTTATAAAAAGCAGAGAAAGTTACAGTGTATCACTAAAACCCATGCACGAGCATCTTAATGTATGGAGAAGTTGATTACTGGAAAAAACATGCCTTTAATAAATTAATTATGCTTTTTTGTTGTCTCATCCTTTTGAGACTTATACCAATAAGCATCCAACAATCTAGATACAGGAATAATAAATATAGGAAACTTGTCAGTTTACTTGACTGAAAACTGCTTCATCAAAGCTACATCTTCTTTTAAGTTAAAAGTTGCTCCATACAAAAATGACTTGTAATTGTGAAATGTCACCCTGATGCTAGAGCAAAGCACTAGGATGGCATAAATTAAACAGTGATGATCATAAGCAGCAGACTAATAAAATAATTTTTTTTAATTGGAAAGTATTTAACTCTATTTTAGCTATCAAATTAAATATTAATTTTTTAAAAAGAGATACTGCCCTTCCTTACCTCCCACTCTTTAGCAGTATCTTCAGCAGTGTTAGTATCAGTAGTAGATTCTTCACTGGTTTCAGGCTCTTCCTTCTTTTTTACCACTATAAATCCAGGTTCCTGAAGAGACTCCCCAGTATCTTCTGCATATATCTCTGGACTCCACTGGATAAAGAAGACATACAAGTGATCTGTCCTAGAAGTCAAGCAATGACACAGAGAAGAAAAATAAGGTAAGTTTGTGATCTCTTGGGTCATGTCTAATAATTACGAAGTATTTAAGGTTAAAATGACAACGTTTACTATTTCATGTTTTGCTAGATACTAGCGATGCATCTGAAACAAAATTAGTTAGCTTTTTTTTCCCTTTGAGTTATATGAAGCCAACACTGGTGGAAAACAGGTAACTAGTTGGTAATTGATTAGCTGTGTTTTCATATAGAAATGTATTCCTTCAACTACTTCTGTCCTGTGGGAAACTTGCAACTGAAATAACTTCCAAAACAAAATACTAAGATTTTTTTGTTTGTTTTATAAAAAGAGTTATATAAGAACACAAACAAACCTGGAATTAAAATGTGTCTGTATGTCTTATTTCCCTACCCCTGAAGAATAGGTGGACACTCCCAAGCCATGCAACCAGAATTATACAGACTGTGAGAATTACTACAGATAGAAGGAAATAATGCTGAAAGTGTGCATATAGAGAGCTAGCTCATAAATTATGGCCTACTGTAACTGCAATACTGCCAGAAGTATCAAGAGTCAAAGTTGTCTCCTTTTATCTGCCACAGTTCTCCAGTCTGGAAGAACAAAATGCACAAATTCCCAGAAGAAAGTTATTTACAACCCTAACAGATGTCAATTTAGACTCTTTAAGCATTTGCTGTAGGCGGACAGATGAAGTGCTTAGAAAAAGGACATGCAATGAATCTGCTAGAACCTCTTCATCATGGAAGAGACAGCTTCAGAGCTAGAGCTTTATGGCTCTGGTTACCAAGAGTCTGAATATTCCTTACAGCCCTCTTCAGAGGTATTTGCTACAGTGAATCTGCCTACTGGATCAGCATGAAGACCAGTATTTGGATTTTTTTCCTCTCTAAATCCCTGCAAAATTGAATAGTGAAAGAACAGCAAGAGATACAGAGCATCAAAGTCTCTCAAAATGCTGTTAGAGAAACCCTTCATAGATGGAGCATATTCCAAGGAGATTAGTCATAAACTGCGTATTAAGAACTACTTCTGAAATAGGTGATAAATTCTGCTTTATGCTGAACCAAAGCAACAGTAAACATTTTAATCAGCTGACTTAGGTATTGTTGCCATATAACTGCCACACTTAGTTTTCAAATGAAGTATGATATGAACAGAACAAGAAAATTTGAGTTGACTATAACCACAAGAGGTCACCTGGACCAGACAGAATTAGCTATACTGGAATCAGTGGGACAGATTTTACTCAAGAAATTACAAGATCTCTACCACTTAGAGGTCGTGGGGGTTAGTAATGCGCTAGCATAGACTCAATTCTTCCTGTTGAAAAACTCAAATATTTTGCTGTAACTTCAGTCCATTACACACCTCCATTCACAGTGGACATGAAAAAAAGGCTACTGCTTTTCTTGTTGCAGCCAACTGTTAAGTATGAAATGACTTTAAGCTTGTAATCCACTTTTTCTCCTTTAGATTAAAGAACCCCACTTACTTCTAATTTTCCTTTATATATTACACTTTTTCTAGGCATTAATTAGTCTTGTTACTTTCCTCTGGATTCTCAACAATTGATCCATATCTGTCCTCAACTGCAGTGCCCCAACTGTATATTCTATGCCATTCAGCTCAAAAGAAAAGATGGAAAAGTGACTTGATCATTGTGTGTAGGTATTTATACAAGATGACAGCTGAGAAGTTTGTTAATTATTTTTACCCCCTCCCCCCACCACTTCTGGCAAGGATATAACCACCTGCAATATCCCAAAGAATCACATTCAACTTGAAAATAAGCCACAGTTTCCTAGCAGTAAAGATCATTTAAGAATTCAAGACTTCACCAGTGAGTGAGCAGGAACATCTCACGTCTTTGAACTACTGTAACAAATTTGAGATATTTTCCTAGTAGATATGTTTGTCTCCTGGAAAAGTTTTGTGTTGCATATATAAAGACAAAAGAACCTCAGCTACCTCTTCTGAACTCAGAGCATTAAGGAGCAGAGAGATTTTACAGAAAGGTTCCAAATAACAGGAATCACAGGAAGCAATGCCAAAACTTTGTTGCTGAACTCACTTCCTTCACCAGATACCACTTGAATCCTGCCTTCATTACTCGCTTGTCACAGACACAAACCTAAATAATACCATAAGAAACTATTGCCTGAACCTGCAACTCAAGTAAATCACTAAAACTTCAGTATGGTAATGAGGTACTGCAGTGCCAAGTGCAAGCCAATCATCAGTAGCTTCAGTTGTTGAACTTTTTTGTTGCTTTAGGTATTGCCACCAAAAAATTTTGCATGGTACAGGAAAAAAAAAATGCAGCTAGGAGATCTGTTGGAAAGTGTTCGATTTTACAGTCCTCTTCCTTCTTACCTTTCCTGGGGCACAGCAAACCAATACTCATGTTTTTTATCCCTCTGTGCATACTGTTGCATTGTTGCACTTGCTTGTGAAACAAATGTTTTCCTCATGGGTTTCCCAACCCGGAGACGCAGATACTTGTGAGAGCGATGCCGCCTCTTTTCTTTTGTAAGAGAAGACCCTGTTAGTGAAGGTAAAATAAGTTATCCACAACATACAAGAGAGACTGTGTATTAGCTAGCTTCGTATTATGCAATACAGGCATAGAGGATGTATATGCACATAAGTAATATAGGAGATGAGGTAAGGCAAGTCCTTTTTTTTTTCTTTGTTACATAAATTGCAGCAGCAGAATGTAACACAGTTGAATAATTCCAACATTCATTTCTGCTTCCAGCCTCAGATCACATTATGACAGTCTTTCATTTAGGCTTGAACATATTTCAGAAGGTACTTTCAACACTGCATCAAACATCCCTCCCACTGTCAAAAAGATATTCCACATATATGCAAAAGATACAGCGTTAAATAACTACTTGAGGCCCGATTCACATAAGTCAAAGCTGTTCATTAGTTGCTTTTAATTTAAAAAAAGGAAAGCTCTGGATTTTTAATTTGCTAGCTCTATCAAACAGATCAATGGTATGAGCACTACTTCAGGATAAAATACACTGGATGTTGCAAGACGGAGGGAAAAGTCCCAATAGTGTATTTAATTGAACTCATAGAATTATACAATTATCCTCAAGTCAGCAAAAGGTAAAGGATGAGGACTTTTCAAAACTGTTTCTTTGCTAGATTAATTGCCCAAATCCTACAACATGAGCTCCAGCCACAAGAGACTTTTTAAAGCAAGGAAGGATGATCTAAATTTAAGAGCTCTTATGGCCAACTATGACAACGTAAGATGTAGTCTACCTCTTGTATTACATATACATACAGATCTGTACCAGTTTTCTGGGACACATCTCTTCTTTACAGCTGAACTCCTTCTTCCGCGTCTATGCAGACTACAGGTACACTAAGGACATAAAACATCTCCTTCTTGGTCCATAATCTCCTCTACTATATGTTTTCTCAGTTGGATTTTCAACATAAAGTTTAGAATAGCATTGGTTCACAAAGTAATTCTTCTTTTTCAGTAAATATTTAATCATAGAATTGTAGATTCATAGAATGGTTTGGGTTGGAATGGACCTTTAAAGGTCACCCAGTCCCACCCTCCTGCGGTGAGCAGGGACATCCTCCACTACAGCAGATTGCTTAGGGCCTTGTTGAGCCTGACCTTGAACATTTCCAGGGATGGGGCCCCAACCACCTCCCTGGGCAACCTGTTTTAGTGTTCCACCACCCTCACTGTAAAGAGCTTGTTCCTAACATTCAGTCTCAATCTACTCTCCTCTGATTACAAACCATTGCCTCTCATCCTATCATTGCAGGCCTTTGGAAACAGTCCCTCTCCAGCTTTCTTGTAGCCCCTTTCAGGTACTGGCAGGCTGCTATTAGGTCTCCCCAGAGCCTTCTCTTCTCCAAGCTGAACACCCCCAGCTCCAACAAAACTAAAGCATCTGATACAACCGAATTAGCAGTAATATTCAATTGTAAGAAAAGCAGTAATTGTGAATAAACACTTGTGCTTGCATTTAAGTCACAAGCAGCAACTGCTACTAGCTGATGTGTTTGCCAGAGGATTGTTTCTAATATTCAAGGCACAAAAGGCAACATTATCACAGCATGAGGCAACTGTTCACCTGCTTCAAGTTTCAAAGTTCAGTTACTTCCTTAACAGAAGCAGAAGCACCACCACCCCTCCCTCCAAACTATCGTATCAGATCCATTTCTGAAGTGTATGATGACAAATAGACCTTTCTATTTAATACAATCTCACCTTTTAATTATTAACAATTTGACCTTCAAATGCATGTCACATAATCTGTTAGTTCGTGACAGGGATTAGAGGTAAATTTTCTTCCCAGACTCCAAACTACTGCACAATTAGAACTAGTTTATCTCCATTAAAGATGGATATATATATATATATATATATATATATATATGAATCAAGTAACTTGAACAGACTTTCAAGATAACTTCCATCTAACAATCCCAGGGCCTGACCTTTGCAGAAGAGTGAGGGTACTCAAGAAATAAACCTAGCTGTTCCCCATACTCACACCATTTGTTTCTTACTATGTATTTTTTTTTTTGTCCTGAATCATGCTTTTTTGTATGCTCAGCTTTGTTCTACTCGGCATGAAAGAATGACAAGACTCAAGCAAAATGAGTTTCTGGAAGTATCCAACATTGTTAACCTTCCAGTGTTTCCTGTTCACATCACAAACCTTAACCACAAGGTGGACACACTGTAAGCACGATGGAATTAATTCCCTGAAATTCATCCATACACATGTGCACTGAGATAAGCATTTAACCGACAGCTAAGGAACATGTTTAATTTTGAGCTCTAAGCTGACCACTGCATCGTGGATCTACTTTTATAGGCTCATTTAAAACTCCCTTACAAAGATATAGGATTTTAACTAAAAGAAGTTTCCACGTTTTCAGTTTCCTGAGCAGTGGTTTATCTAAGGTATAGCTTCAGTACATCTTCAAGCCAATGAGAAATGTAAACAACATATGGGCAGATGTGTTCTAGAGAATGAAAACCAAAGAAACTCCTGATGAGCTGTGGAGAAGATGCATTGTACAACTCACGGCTAACCCATGAACACTGACTCACCTTCTAATTGTCCATCTCCCACAGTCACAGTTTTCTGACTAACTTCTTTTTGTGAGTTCTGCTGCATGTTTTCTCTTTGCTGTTTGGTTTGTTGCATAGTGTGGCTCTTCCAGAGTTTACGGAGTTCCTCAACTTCTGTCTCTGAGTCTTGTGTTGGCTCTCTCGGTCCTTTTCCTTCTCGAGTTAGCTCTTTCTTTTGAGATTCTGTGCCCTCTTCACAATGCAGACATTTCTCTCCCATCTTACTGTCTTCTTTCGTTTTTTTTCCCAGTGAAGAATCTTGATTGTTGCCCACTTCTGCCTCTTTGTCATGCTCTTCACTACCACGTGATCCCTGTGAAGACTCCTGGAGGACATCTCTAGTATTTTCATTAGGGTCTTCTCCCCCCTTCATAGACAATCCAGAACTTTCTGAACCTAAGCTGTGGGTACCAAACTGTTTGACATTTGCAAGCATTTCAGTATTGGGTTTTAAGTCACTAGCAGCTTCATTTGAGTCTGAAATGATTGTTAAACATTCAGAACTAGTCTGGTTTATTGTTTGGACAGATTCTGATGATGCTCCAGAAGACTTGTCTTGTCTAAGTTCATCTGAGGAGACAAGCTCCTCACGGATTGGAGAGAGTTCCGATTCTGTGAAGACATCTTCTGAAAGAGACTCCTCTGTGCTCTTTGGGGCAGTACTGGCACTGTCATTGCCTGTATCCCGAGTCCTGGAATCCATTTCCTCTGTATTGCTCTTTGCAGCTTTCTTGGAATGGCAAAGTTCCCCTACAGACAACTGTTCCACATCTCTGTTGAATAAATAAGAATGGAATTATAGCAAGTGTCTTTTCCATCAAGCTCTTTTGTTTACCAAGTTTTGTTTAATGCTGAAAAATTGTTGAGTGCTCTTAAAAAAAACCCAAAACAACAAAAACCCCAACCAAAACTAAAACCAAACACAACACCAACCAAAGAAAACCCCACTAACAAAAACCAAAACACAAACCCTCAAAAAGAAACAAGCTAAACCCCCCTTATATTCTGAGGATCAGTAGTAAGAAACAAGCATTAATTATGTTCTTGTAACAGCAAGCTTATGGCAGACCTTTTGCCAACATGACATAGATGAGACTTCCCAACTTGAAGACATTACTTTCACAAGTAGAAGCTCTCCTACAAAATCAACAAGATTGTTTTAAGATGTTTAAAGTGTAAATAAAATAAAAAACCAAGGGGAAAACAACAAAAAGCTACATACAACATAAGCTCTAGAAGTAGAAGTCCTTCAAAATCTTTTAAGCTTTGTCTACCAGAGGCCAGTACAATTGTTTAGACCTATCCCACCCTATTACAAGGTGACACCTAATTCACTGGTAAGAAGTGAGTGGTAGAAATTATTTGGCCTAACCTTAATAATCCAAGCTAGTCAATGTGGATCAACAGGAACCCTCAAGGTAGATCTTAGCACTCTGCTCATGGGAAATATCTAACAGTGATTAGTGGCTTCACCAGACAGGTACCTAATGTTGAGGATACTGCTGTTTGGCAAAGCAAGCCCAAACTACTTGGTACAACTGAACAATTTCAAGGTGAGACATCAAATGTTCATAAAGAGTTTAACAAAACCCCCCACAACAACAACCAACCAACTAAACAAACCACCAAGCATAAAAGAACAATATAATTTCCTCAAAGGACACAATCTTATTCAAACCTGCCCTTCAAAAGAAACTAACCAGAAATTCTGTGAGCTTTAGAAGAGGACAGCTACAAGGGGACGCGAGTAGTACATAACCTTCAGAAAAAGTTCTCCTGTTCCCATATGACTCCAATTCTCAAGGTCAACTCCCTTGCCAACTCCAGTACATTACATCTCACATTACCTAGTATCACATGCTTTTAAAA
Organism: Indicator indicator; assembly: GCF_027791375.1. Taxonomy (NCBI): domain Eukaryota; kingdom Metazoa; phylum Chordata; class Aves; order Piciformes; family Indicatoridae; genus Indicator; species Indicator indicator. Next base: position 29,297,370 of record NC_072021.1, on the reverse strand, counting down.
AGCTCTATCTTACTCTCCCATCTTGAAGAAGGACAAATCCACTGCACATTTCCACAAAACTTCTTATTCAGTCACATCACATTCCTGACATTACTGAAACTGCTAAAACTCAGGGCACTTGCAAAGCACACACACCCTCTTATCCAAGTGTTAACATGGAACTGACACTGAGCTCCGGCTAACACAGCAACTTTGCTTACAAAGCATGGGGATTAGTTAAGAATGTATCACATATGAGGCTGGGCCTTTTCCTTAATTGTTCAGTTTTGCTGGTAATAGGTGCTGGTGGACAAGTACAACCTAAGATTCGGCAACCAGTCAAAGATCTGTATGCTCTCAGATCTGTTCTTCCCAGTTCAGCATAGATTGTGGCTCACATACAGAAACCATACAAGTGGAAACAGTAGTTTTAAGAACCAAAGAATCCTTTAGTTCTGTGATCACTTTCCATTTTATCAATAATATTTGTTTCAGTATTCAGGTTGTTTTTCAAAGTTTAAACATGTTTGACATAATTGGGAGAGAATTAATTATCACAGTGGAATAGTTAGGGAAAAAAAAAAAAAGTCTCAGCTAACTGAAGGTATTTGTCATGTCAAATCTAGCTCTAGCTGTTGGGAGTCCTGGTTACAGACTTAAGAAATTTGAATTTTATTTTCCCCAAAATTTACAAACACACCTCAATTTTGATGTGGTTAAGGCACAAGTGTGCTGAGACTGACAAAAACATTGTAAGCCAGTAATGATTTATGCAGTTGACAAGAAAGACAAATCAAATCGGACATCCAGGTCTCTGAACACAGTGTGACCTTTTTATTGTTAGACATGTTTTCATTCCATATTCATTAATATTGTAAACAAAACAAAATGCATGGTAAATTTAAGTCAACACTGAGTCATTAGGAGAATAAACATGCTAGGAAAAAGACTTGTTTTGCAACTGCAATATGATGGTTCAAGCCACTGAATTATAGGGTCATCTGATTTTCACAATCTCATTACTTGCACTGAACAACAACTGAAGTTGAGCAACTTCTTAAAATTCAGTCTGCAAAATAAAACTTCCAGAAAGCAACTGTGCTGAAGGCATCATCATTCTACATCAAAAGCCCCAACAAACTACTACAGTAATACAGACATTAGCTTTCAAGAAGCACACAACTTGAGGCAGCAAACAAGACCACACCAAGACACCAGTTTACTACCAGGTCTCTGCTGAAACCAAGCTTAAAAATGGTGTGAGATAAATTATTCCTCCTGGGTATTCAGATATATCAGGTTATCAAGGAAGATTTGCTTAACATACAGCCTGCAAGAACTGTGAAAGGTCATTTTACAGAGCTACTGAGTACTCAAAACAGTTGCATTAAGAGGTATGCATCAAGCAAAGAGCTTTACTCTCCCATATAGACAAGTGTACCTTGGTTAAAGAAGTCTGCTTCCCTGCATTTAGATGGTCAAGGTAGCCTGCAAATGTTTATGTTTTATGGACTGTGAAAGGTAAATTTGGCATGATTCTTTTTTCTTGGCTTTAGTGTCAGAATTTACCCTTTTTCTGAGGATAGTATAAAAATTAGGTGACAGAACAGAAAAAGGATTTTTGATAACGCTGTTTGAAGTCAGCTTTAAAATGCTCCAAATGATTAAGGCTCACTAATCCAAATTTACTCTGTTCACCCCAAACAGGGCTAACACCTAAAGGCAACTAGGCAAAATTCCCCTCTCACAACAGATCTTATGACCATTTATCAGAGCAACAAGAATTGGAGAAGTGGATCACGGTAAACAATAAAGACTTGTACCTAAAGCTGTTTCAGGTGGACTTTTCTGTACATCACGTTTTAAATTACCAAAGAATCAAACACATCTGTTACTGTTTTCATAGTGGGGAAGTTGCAGAGGAAGTGGTGTGGTACCTCTTGTGATATACTAATTATTTATAAGAGACTGTTGGAGGCAATTAGAATCCATGGATGTAGAAGAGTAAGATTTACTCTATACAGCATACAGGATATGAGAAGTTAAGGCAAAGCAAGTTTTATCAAGGGTCTTTCAAAGCCAACTTTTGATTTCTTTCTTAAAAAGGAAAGCACCAGAAGAAAATATGGTTTTGCTAGTTTTGAATGGTCAGCAATACAACTAGAGTTCATATTTACTCAAAGCTTTACAGATACTATTCTGTAACTTACATTATTAATGAATCCTTGATTTTGCTGTCCACGATTTCCTTATACAGAGCAGCTGACATCACCTCTTCCATTGGACACATGATGCCATACTCTTCACAGCCATTCTCCTGGACCAGAGGATCCATCTTGTGAGGATCAAACATGATATTATTTGGTGTCACTAGCAGCACACCATTGACCGCACCCTAAAATGAGAGGGAAAAGAAGTGGTGAATTTTGTCCTTTATAGCTCAGCATATTCTCCATTTTTTGTAGGAAACAAAAAGGTGTTTTCCAATCTGTTTTTAAAGCACCTTTATATTCAAGGACCTTTATACAGTTTCTTGTGTTCTTTGCAGTTATCTAGAAACCATCTTTCTGGGAAAGCAAATTATATCATCTACTTTCCTAAAAGAAAACACTTTTGTTCCTCATAATTACTTAACCTAGCTGTTAAGTAGAACAAAATCAAAACCAAACAAAAATCAAAGAAAAACCCTTACAGCCTGATATATAAAGATACATGCTTCTCAGACAACCAGAGGACTTAATGCTAGTTTTGCAAGGAACATCAAGCATTGCCTGAAACCCGACTCTTAACTGTTCTTGCTTTCTACTATTTACAGAACAAAATGAGAAAGTCTTCCAGAACTGTCATCTATTTGCATTTTCTTGACACAGAAGCAACAGCAGTATCAGACACAAGGCATTCTGACTTAACAGATCTATTGACTGATTAGAGGAATACATTTACAGAACGAAACTAGATTAAAAACACCAAAATTTTTTAAAGGTGCAGCTGCATCAAGATGCAGCTTGGGACGGATTTAATCACAACAGTGCTGCAGTACCAAAAAAAAAGGTTCAATGTATTATAAATCAGCTTGGCAGCTGTATTGTGTACAAACCCTTGCAGCGCAAGTAGTAACTCTTTAGTTTCTTGTTCATACTAAAAAACATGAAAATATACTTGCATTTGGGTTTTCTGAGCATTAGAAGCACAAGCACACATGTGCTAGTGCTAAGGAAATTAGTTAAACTATTAGAAAGGCAGAGTTTGAACAAAACCTGTGAGCTAGAGGACATTTAGCTTTAAGCAGGATGACAGTCATCCCTCAGTTATAGATCTTGAATCCTAAAGATTTTACATATTAGAAAAACATTCAAAACTTTTGTGGAAGAATCACCAGAGCTGCTTCTTGTGCTGCTAAAGCTTATGAGGAATTGAATAAATTTCCAGTTCACTGATAAAATGCTCATAGTGATTGCAAACATTCTGGATTGTGAAGGACTGGTTTGGTTTCAGTTTTAGTAAGATGTATCTGCATAGCATGAAACACAACTATAATCCTTCCCAATTCCATAAATTTGTTCCCAGCATTGTGATGGCTGATGACCTTCACAGTAGAAAAAAAGATGCCACATAGTGAGCAGAAATTTGCAAGTCATAAACACAAACAAAACCCCCCACCACCACCAAACCCGTGACAGCACCACAGCAAAGACCAGCAATATCACTATCACAGGAAAATGCAAACAATCTCAAAAGCAGCTGAAGTATCTGTACTTAAGCCCTCTTAAGTGTTCAGTTCCTAGTCAGGTTTTGAATGTGCCTTTCAGAGTACAAACCACATGACAAAGACTTTAAGACAGCAGAACATATTTATGTAATTCCAAGGTGTTTAAAACACTGAAACAAAACTGTCACTGGCATTTCTTTCTCAGTATTGGATTGTGTTAATAGATCTCCAGTACTAATGGTGTCACATCTTGAGTACTGGGTTCAGTATTGAGGCTGTCACTGTAAGAAACACACTGAGGTGCTGCAAAGGTACAGAGAAGGTAACAAAGCTGGCAAACACTCTGGAGATCAAGTCTTATGAACAGCAGCTAAGTGAACTGGGGTTGTCTGGAGAAAATGAAGCTGAGGGGAGACCTTATTGCTGTTTACAACTATCTGAAAGGAGGTTGGAGCAAGGCAAATGTGAATCTCTTCTTGCACAGAACATACCTGGTTGGAAGAGACCTCAAAAATCATTCAGTCCACCCACTTCTCCCTACTAACAAGTAACAGGATGAGAGGAAATGGCCACAAGTTGCAGCAGGGGAGATTCAGATTGGATATTAGAAATAAGTTCTTCACTCAAACACTGCAATAGGCTCCCCAGGGATGGCTGAATCACCACCTCTGCAGGTGTTTAGACAATGCATAGATGTGGGGCCAAGAGACATGGTTTAGCACCACGCTGGGTAGAGTTAGGTGATGGTTGGGCTTGATGAACTTAAAGGTCTTTTATAACCAAAATGATTCCATGATTCTTGGACTATACTTCTGACTAGTTGTTGAGGAAAACAGTATCAATAACATTGCAGATGAAATTGAAGTAGAAATTAGACTTTTTGCATGGCTACCAAGTAGCTCAACATGTTGCTGTCACAGGAAGTTCTGGTTCTTAAAGAAAACTCCCCAAAATAGCACTTGCAGAAATCAAGTTTCCTGTATGTAAGCTAGATTCTGAAGAAATGAAGTAAACTTCTGTGCTGGTTTGGGGCCAGACAGATCGTCTCTTGCCCCGAAAGGGACAAAAGAATGAGACTCACACAAACGGATTGGAGAGTGATGGAAAGTTTAAATGGAAAAGCAATTGGTGAAGCTACAGAGAACTACAAACCACAAAGCATAGTGACAAAGAGTATCCCAAAGCGTACAGAACCCCTCACAGAATTCCCAAAAGCTTCCCAATCCTTCCCTTCTTCCCACCTGAGGGTAAACCCAAACCCCCCAGGGCTCTTTCTTCCCCCTCCCGCTGCTAGGCAAGTCTCAGGCTGGCCAGGTCTGAGACTGCCCCCCCCTCCATTCTCCTCCTGGCATTAGGCCTAGACAGGCCTAAGAGGCCTTGAGGATACTCCCCCAGCATTACCCGATAAGAGAGGACATCTCCCGTGGGAGCAGAGAGGGAAGAAAGACCAAGAGAAATGACTTTGCAGATGGCCTTATAGGGTGCAGGATTTATGGGTAGAAATACGTCGTTTCCTGTGTCCACCCCTGTGGGTGGGCACCCAGGACACCAGAGGTGTATCTCATGCGGCAGTGGCAGGGGGCACCCAGCCTAAACTGCCACAACTTCTATTCAGGTGAAGTTTGGATCTAACAGTCTGAAGGAGAAATAACTGCCAAGCCACTTCATTACTGAAAACCATGTGGATACACTAGGTTATTAAAAATAGATCCCTTCTGTCTTAAAGGGGCTCCAGAAAAATATTAATCCAGATAAACAAACCCACACATACTGAAAGTAGATTAAAGTCCACCTGCATGCAGATGTTCAATTTTGCATCAGTTTTAACTTCTTTCCATTAAAATTCCTTAAGCTCTGGAAGTGGGAGCAGCATGTTATACAACATCCAAGATGGGAATTTCAACAGTCATTATAAAGGGAGGATTAAAGCCAAACTTTATGAGCCCAAACATTACAATCAGGCAGTTCAGTAAAGCACATTTTTAAGAAGGTTTGAGAGGACTTCTGACAAGTGGTTTTCAAACAGAAGTTCTCTCTAAATAATTCCATTGTGTTCTTGAACACACAAGGTAGAATAAATAGTCAAATTCATGCTTTATGAAGTTTTTATCATAAAGATAACTTAGTTTTATTCTTTGTTTCTTGTAGAAGTTTTAAGCCTCGTTAGCCCCTTCACTTCTTTATTAACGTGTCTGTGCCTTTTTCCTCACATTTCCAAGCTGGCAGGTTTGGTTTCTATTCCAATCAAGCAGACTTTTTAAGATACCTTTTCTGCCTCAAAAAACAGTGCAAAGAGTGAAAAAGCAGAGCAGGCCACATTTTCAGAACAGAGGCAAATATTGTGGCTGCAAGGGCGGGCACATCTACACACACCATAAACAGTGAGTTATGGTGTGACTCTGCAGCATGCTGCTCACACTGATTTATTGCCTGAGAAGGACGCAGGACATTCACACCATCCTGTTTCTCACTCTTGCACAACACTGTCTCTGACAGTAGCAATAACCATGTAACAGAGAGCAAGCACTGTCACAGAAGCAAATGTTTGCAGGTTCCGGCCACCACATCTCAGAATTCCTGAGTGCTTGTCCAGGAAGCCACAAGTGGGACTAAAACTAACTCCAAACACATAGGGAATAAGCAGCCTCAAAAAGTGAGAAAGGAGACATTCTTCTTCTAATTTAAACACTTTCACATAGATGAAACACTTTGAAAAAGAAGCTTTTATTTTATTTTAATTTACCACCACCAGTCACAGTGATGACAGACTTCACATCTTAAGTCATATAAAGTAGTTAAAAGCACGCTTGAAAAAAAGAATCCCTCAATTTATCATCTGCATCATCAGGAAACATAACTAAGGAGAGGATAAGACAACATGCCAGAGGACATTCCTACCACTTGTGGCACAAAGGCTAAATTACACGCTATTAAGTTTTAACTCTAGATTATATTCTTCCAATGCAGCCAACTTTTAAGAGGCTCACAATTCTCAATTCCTCAGCATAAGAGCACTTAAAACTGAGAAGCAATGACTTGTCTAGGCTCAGCCTAGGGACAGAATGCAAGGAGTGAAGGAAATTAACTGGAATGGAGAACAAAGTAATAAAGCAATAAAGCAAAGCTTTTCCCATACTTCCTTTATCAACTCCAAGCACACTGCTTTTGCTGACATACAGGTGCTGTCAAAAGGCTTCGAGTCTAGGCATGCGTAGATGTGCAATTGTTTCCACCAGCACACATACAAAAAAAGGAGTTTTAAGAGATTCTCATTAATCTGTTTGTCCATAGATTAACTTAACTTCAAACCTATTGCTGAGCAACACCAAATCAGCAATATTTGTCTATCCACACCCAAGCTTCAGGTAAAGGAGGGAGTAATACAAGTGTTTCAAATGTCTGCATTTATTCAGCTTTAGTGAAGGCATGATTTTTCAGGATTAAAGTATCTAATAGCAATTTTTGTGTGGTATGGGAAAGCAATACATTTTGGTTTTCTCCTAAAGCTTTCTCAAGTCAAAGTCTTTTGACACAATCTCAGTCCGTAAAGATCTGCACAAGATTTGTACACCTATGAGCTGAATGGAGGTTCATTAATTGCCACTGACTTAGAGGTGTTTATGTAATGACAGAGAGAATGGTAAACACTGCTTCAAAGAAAATCATCAAGATTTCTAGCACACTCTAGCCAATACAGAAGTGTTTGTTTACGGATCGGGGCTTAATTCTGCTTGCATTGCTTTAGGAAAATGAAGGTGAAGCTACCCATCTACTTCCTTACAGTTTAAGGCATGTTAATTCTCCACTGTAAAGAGAATTACTTATGGGATGCTCTAAGTCTGCCACAGGCTCCTTGCATCACATCTAAGAAACAAGTGCTCTGGGAATACAAAGGAAATTGAATGAAGAAAATAAATATACACACACAAATATATATATATATATGAATATGTATGTAAGCTGATCCACCTACCTGTCAGCAACTAAATCCTCCTGTTAATGGTTTAATGGTGCTTCACTTTTACATCCCATGCAGTAACAGTAAAAGCTGAATGTTTAAGTACCTTGCCATTAGTGATGTACTTGCAATTAATTTTTAGGAACTTCTCTGTGAATGCTTCCTCCTCTTCCGAGGTGGATGATACCACTCTTGTAGGACGAACACACATGTGTGCTGGTGAAGCAGCTGAATCCTTCTGAGGGATTCCATCTGGATCCTAAAAAGGAATACAAAAAAAGATCTTAGCAACCTCCCCTTTTCAGTATTAACTTGAAGAGTTCCTCTGCAGTGTAATTTTTGTTGACATAGAAACAACTGCAAAATTAGGATTCCAAATCCACTACAGTATAAAGGACTACTTTGTTTTGGAAGGACCCTCTGAAAGTCAGCTAGTCCAACCCTCTGTTCAAAGCAGGTCTAAGCCTACATTAGACCATGTTGCTCATGGCCTTGCCAGTTGAGTTCAAGTTTTCATGGGTGGAGATTCCAGTCTCTCCAGGAAACCTGTTCCACCGTTTAACCACCTTCATTGTGAACTTTTTTTCTGATTTAACGAGGACCTCTTGTGCAGTAACTTGCAACTGTTGCTGCCCATCAGTTTACTACAGACCTCTGAGGACCCTGACTCTCCTTCTCCTCTCTCTAATGTGCCTGCTAGATAGTACAACACAGTAATCAGGTTGTCCCTTAGTATTTTCTTCTCCAGAGTAAACAAATCCAGACAATCCTGGTACCTCATATGTTTGCTTCCCTTGATCATCTTAATGGCCCTCCACAGCAGAATAATCAATTTCCTTAACCTGTTGGTGGTACTCTATCATCTACAACCTAGCATCACAAGTGGACATTGTTCAATACGGCTGCCAGGACACTTGCCTTAACCTCTCCTTGGCTCTCAGGCATTTCTGAAAAACTGCTGTGCAGACAGCCCTTCCTGTCCTGCCACATGGGGCTCTTTCTTCACGAGGTTTCTGTGTCTCCGGACTCTTGGTATCTCTCTAATGCCCTTCCTTCCAGTGTACTGACCACTTTCCTTCATTTTTGTTGCCCCCCACCCCTAAGCTTGCTGGCAGTGTATTGTGTCCTGTCCCACCACTCAGGTCACCGATGAGCAGGTTATAAACAATATAAGCCCCAAACAGGAACCTTCAAGGATTCCTAACTGTTCAACATCACAGAAAGCAACCACACATACAATCACACTGAGCCCAAAGAGCCTGCCAATTTTTCCAGCCCATCTCATAGTCCACCCATTCAGTTCATATTTTCCCATCATTGTAGCAAGGCTCCTTTGAGACAGTGTCAAGAGCCTTGTTCTAGTGAAGGCAGCATGTACTGCTCTTGCCTTCTCTGCTGAGCCAGTCATTTTAACACATACAGCAATCAACATGCCCTTCATAAATTCACTCTGGCTGTTTCCAACCAGCTTTGTCTTTCCCATGCCTAGATATAAATTCCAGCAGATCTTCTTCATGACCCTGCTGGGCAGGTATCAGGAAGAGTTATCCTGCTTGCTTTCTACCAGTATACCCAACAAACCAGTGAGCATGTGACCCTACCAGGGACAGGACAGACTGAAAACTTGGTTTCAAATAAAAGCTACAGATATAGTAAACAGACTGTGCCAAAGTCTATTTTATAGCTGGAGCGATCCTGTTTCAGAACTTAACCAGAATTTATGACTTCAATTTAATGTGTCATTGATACTTTTACTTACTAATAAAATACTTCTATGTTTCCTTTGTTTTTCTGCTTTCTGTTCAATTCTAGTCACTGGTGCAGATTGCAGCTCAATGCCTTTAATCAGATCCAGGAACACCATGAACAACTGTTTTCAGTTCATCTTTCTGGAGCTACTTTAGTCTCTGCCTGCATCTTTCCATTTTTCTTAGAAAGCTGTGGCAGTTTAGGCTGGGTGCCCCCTGCCACTGCCGCATGAGATACACCTCTGGTGTCCTGGGTGCCCACCCACAGGGGTGGACACAGGAAACGACGTATTTCTACCCATAAATCCTGCACCCTATAAGGCCATCTGCAAAGTCATTCTCTTCCTCTTTCTTCCCTCTGCTCCCATGGGAGATGTCCTCTCTTATCGGGTAATGCCGGGGGAGTATCCTCAAGGCCTCTTAGGCCTGACTAGGCCTAATGCCAGGAGGAGAATGGAGGGGGGGGCAGTCTCAGACCTGGCCAGCCTGAGACTTGCCTAGCAGTGGGAGGGGGAAGAAAGAGCCCTGGGGGGTTTGGGTTTACCCTCAGGTGGGAAGAAGGGAAAGATTGGGAAGCTTTCGGAATTCTGTGAGGGGTTCTGTAGGCTTTGGGATACTCTTTGTCACTATGCTTTGTAGCTTGTAGTTCTCTGTAGCTTCACCAATTGCTTTTCCATTTAAACTTTCTATCACTCTCCAATCCATTTGTGTGAGTCTCATTCTTTTGTCCCTTTCGGGGCAAGAGATGTTCTGGCTGGCCTCAAACCAGCACAGATTTTTGGTAGCAGAGGATGGTTCCTGCGGGGCTCTGCAGGTTGGTTTGGAGAGGTGCAGGGGTGGAAAAGTTAAAATGGTATCTGGGCGTTGTTGTTTCTGGTGGCTGGGCTCAAGGCTTTGTGCTGGCGCGATCGTGTGAGCGTTTTATGGGTTCCGAGGGGACGCCCTGGTGCATAGCGGTGGCGTAGAATCCCGTCTGCCCTTCCAAGCGGCAGCGGTGATTTTGTAGCCATTTGCTTCGGGGGAAAAGCTTAAGAATGCGGTGCCTGTCCCTTTCCCTTTTGTTCCCCGCGGCGCCAGCGGCGAGCAGAGCGGCGCGGAGCCGAGGAAGGGGGAGGGACAGTCGGAAGCAGACCAGGGTCGGCTTGTCCCGCGGCGGTGGGGGCTAGCCGCAGCGGGAGGTGAGCGATGGCTCCCGTAATCAAGAGGGCGAGCGGTGGCTCCAGTTCAAAGGCTGCTTCCGAGGGCCCAGGGAGCGAGTATAGCTTTGGCTGGAAAAGCCGCTCGTGTGACCCGAGGGGTGGCGGCGGTTTGGATCTGTACCGCGGCTGCAAAGGTGACGGCGGCTCTCGCTGTTATCTCTCCCTTGACTTTCGGACGCGTTCCGAAAATGGCGCCTAAGCACCTGGCTCCGCCTCTCTTCTCGGCGGGTTGCAGTGCAGCCACTCCCTCTCCGGGGGAGGGCTGTGTAGCCGGATGCCTCCACGCCTCGGTGCGCTTATCGCTCAGGAGGTGCGGCAGCGTGCCTGCGCGCGGCGGCGTGCCTGCGCGCGGCGGCGTGCCTGCGCGCGGCGGCGTGCCTGCGCGCGGCGGCGTGCCTGCGCGCGGCGGCGTGCCTGCGCGCGGCGGCGTGCCTGCGCGCGGCGGCGTGCCTGCGCGCGGCGGCGTGCCTGCGCGCGGCGGCGTGCCTGCGCCTGGAAGCGATCAGCACTTGCGTTGGGAAAGGTCCGTGACTGAGAAGTTGTGAGGTTGTTTCCAGGTGGCCAGGATGTCCGTCGGACCCATGAAGAGTTCACCGTGCAGAAGAATGAACTCTGCGTCGCTGGGAGGTTCCACCAATGAGGGAGAAGAGCTGGACTGAAGTGTTACCTGAGCCCGAGAGACTCTTCGGAAGGACGCCCAGATGAGGACCTGGACTTTGCCAGACGTCATCTAAGGACTGTTCTGATTTGATGATATGTTTTGAGTGCAGGAATTATGGGTATGAAATAAGGGGTGGAATGTGGCAGTTTAGGCTGGGTGCCCCCTGCCACTGCCGCATGAGATACACCTCTGGTGTCCTGGGTGCCCACCCACAGGGGTGGACACAGGAAACGACGTATTTCTACCCATAAATCCTGCACCCTATAAGGCCATCTGCAAAGTCATTCTCTTCCTCTTTCTTCCCTCTGCTCCCATGGGAGATGTCCTCTCTTATCGGGTAATGCCGGGGGAGTATCCTCAAGGCCTCTTAGGCCTGACTAGGCCTAATGCCAGGAGGAGAATGGAGGGGGGGGCAGTCTCAGACCTGGCCAGCCTGAGACTTGCCTAGCAGTGGGAGGGGGAAGAAAGAGCCCTGGGGGGTTTGGGTTTACCCTCAGGTGGGAAGAAGGGAAAGATTGGGAAGCTTTCGGAATTCTGTGAGGGGTTCTGTAGGCTTTGGGATACTCTTTGTCACTATGCTTTGTAGCTTGTAGTTCTCTGTAGCTTCACCAATTGCTTTTCCATTTAAACTTTCTATCACTCTCCAATCCATTTGTGTGAGTCTCATTCTTTTGTCCCTTTCGGGGCAAGAGATGTTCTGGCTGGCCTCAAACCAGCACAAAAGCAAACAAACAAAAAACCAAAACACCTTCTAGAACAGTGAACTGAGTTTTGCTGAAAAAGCTAATGAAGATACAATTAGCAAGAAAGCTTCTTGGATATAAGGTCTCCTTCCACATATACCTTCCTCATAAAAATTACATTGTCACCTTTGTGATGGAAGAGTCCCCTGATGATACCCTAATCCACTGTCAACAAGTCAACTATTTCACATTCCTATCGCCACGTGACATAGAAGCAGGAATAATAAGGGTCAGAAACTTTCACATTTCATGGCAACACCCTTGTCACTACATATTATTCTGAAGTGGATTTTAAGTTTGGTAGGTAGTAAAGTTTTCAGATCTTCTCAAATACATGCATCAGCCTGCTGAAGCCCTTCATAAATCCCAGCAGCATACAAAACCAAGCCAGCTTAAAAATCTAAGTTGAGTTCTCACATCCATAGTGAGTACACATTGAAATATTAGCTTAAGTAAGAGCAATGTAACAATACTTAACAGGGGTATGCAGGTCTTGTACTAGCCACATAGAAGGGGTTAGGTTGGGAGGGACCTTAAAGATCATCTAGTTTGAACCTCCCTGCCATGGAGTAAAACATGTTCCACTAGATCAGGCTGCTCAAAGCTCCATCCAGCTTAGTCATGAACACTTCCAGGGAGGGGACATATACAACATACAACTGCTCTCAGCATCCTGTCTCAGTGTCTCACCAGCCCCACAGTGAAGAACTTCTTTTTAATATCTAATCTAAATCTATCATCTTTTCATTCAAAATTATTACCTCTCATCTAACCCCTACAGTCCCTTAAAAAAGAGAGAGTCCCTCTCCATCTTCCTGTAGGCTTCCTTTAAGTACTGTAAGGTCTTCCTGCAGCCTTCTCTTCTACAACCCAAACTTTCTCAGCCTGTCCTCACAGGGCAGGTGCTCCAGCCCCAAATATCATCTGGTTTGCATTTAGCCACATGGTTGTGTTAAGCTATTCTAAGACTTGATAGATGAGAAACAGAACAAAGGACATCATAGCTTGTGTTTTTCCTCAAGAGGTTCACACGTTAGATATTTAACTCACTTTATAGCAAGAACTCATCTATTCAATGACCACAGAACAGAGAGAAGACTCCTTTACACTACACAGGCAGAGTAACATAAGAACATGCCAAGGGAAAGAGGGTATATCTGAACAGCACATGTGGAGTCAAAGACGACAAACATCCATGCAGAGCATTAGAGAAGGTGTATCAGCCATTTCTCTCAAGCAGAGCAATCAGCAAAGAGAGAAAGAAACATCTATAAGAGGTGCTATGATGAACAAAATCCTGCAGCCTTAACTGCTGGAATAGATGCTGAGTGCTTTTTATGTTGCTGGAGATTCTGCTTAAAACAAAACCAAACACAAAGCCTATACTGACAAGGACAAGTGTTTTCTGTTCTTTGCTTGCTTTTGCAAACTGTGTCTAGGAACATCCCATCCCTCCTTACATGTATTTGGACCATCAGAAAGCTTCCACAAATATTTGATTATATATTGCACATTGCTCATTTATTTGGCATTCGTCAAAGCACTTAGGAACTGCTTGTAGTGACCCACGTGTAAAGAGATGCACAACATAGTTCTGCAATGACAGAGGAAGCATCAGTTGTTGCTAACCTTCAACTGCTTACACTAAACAAAATGACCATTTGAAAAGAGGATTTTGACTCAAAGTGTTTTAATCTGCTTTTTTTTCTTCTACACTTATCTAGCCTTACCTATTATAAGCAAATAAGCATGTACAACATAGAATCACAAAATCATAGAATTATTTTGGCTGGAAAAGGCCTCTATGATCAAGTTCAATTATTAGCACTGCCAGGCCACCACTGCACCAGCACCATAATGGAAAAAGGCAAGAACTGGATATTTTTCTGACCTGCATTGTGGTAAGAACTCCAATTTCTAGCAGTAAAACTAACAATGAGTTACACTGAGCAACATCTCACAACATATGCTACATGGGTAGGCTTTTTCTGACATTTAGGGTCATTCCGAGACTGATACAGAAGACCATTCTTCTAGAGCAGTCTATACATTCTGTGACAACAGCTTTAGCTTAGCATAAAACATAAAAGAAATTATCCAGCACAGATGACAACAGCCATCTTACAAGAACAGGCCAGCTAGGTCAGAGTGAAGGTATAGGAGCTAAACAGCAATTTTCTACAAAAGGGTCTACTTAGCCTTTGTAAGGCAGCTTGGGAACCTATTTATTCAGCAACAAAGCAAGACCTTTATATTTAAACTTCTCTGAACCAAGTCATACAAGCAAACAAACAAATAAATGCATGCTTTAAGTCTTAAACTTTCTTGAACTTTGAGCACACAATTTTGAAGCAGACATTCAGCAGCTTAACTGAGTGCTATGGGGAAAACTTGTTATTTGAGTTATTATGGTAGCTGGGAAAAGAGTAATAATGACATATAAAGAACATCTAAATAAGGTCATAATTGCACAAATTATGAGAAACTCAGGCTCTGATAATGGATATTTCTGGTTGGAGCTTTCCTCATGGAGTTCTGTGGCCTGCAGACCAATGTTCCTGGACAGCCATGGTGTTATGAAGCTAGTTCCCAGCCAAAAACGTGCCTTTGAGCTGAATCACACAGCAGCTTTGATGGATAAACAATTCTAGAATTTACAATCCACAATGGTAGAACTACTGAGAAGTCCACTCTAATCAGCCCTTCACTAAGACAGTTTTGGTTTGGGTTGTTTGGGGGTTTTATGTTTTGGGATTTTTTTGGTAGGTGGTGGTGTGGGTGATGAGGTGCTGGGCATGCACAGTGTGGTAGCTGATGTGGGTGACGTGGGGTGGGTGATGTGGTGGTGTGGAGTGGGCAGTGTGGGCTGGTACAGCGTGGGTGGGGCAGGAGATGTCACGGTGGGGCAGGACAGGTGATGTGGGATAACAAAGGGCAGCATAGGCAGCAGGGTGCAGTGTTGCGGGGTGGTGTTTTGGGAGTGTTTTACTTTGTTAGGTTCTGCCCCCCTTCATTTCCTTTTGCTAAGAGAAACTAGAGAAACCTCTCCTGCACCTTTACAGAGCAGGGTGAGCCCTCACCTTTCAGCTACTTGAGCATTCTTGACGAAGTATCATTGCTGCAAAAATTATCAATAAAATTAGAAAAAAATATTTAACTAGTTCTGAAAAGCAAATACAGAAATGCAACAGGAACCAGCATTTCAGTCTGCAAGGACAATATGTTGCTAGAAATAACTTGCAAGAAATCAATTTTCACATAGAAAACTCATTTACAAAGATAAAAAACTTGTATTTACTTTTTTTACTATTTTACTTTCAAACACCAAATGCTGTAAAGTACTTTCTCCCCAAAATGAAAAGACAGTTTAAGAAGAAAGCTTAGCATCTGCAATATTAATTTTATATGGGAAGATTAATTTCAAGGACAATAGGTATACCTACATTTACTGTAGCCTTGTCAAGCTCTGCTTCGGAAGATGTAGGTGATAGGGGACTTATAGGACTTAGAGAGGGGGAGCTGTCCACACTAGAAATGTAGTCTGGGTCAGGAACATACAAAATCTATAAAGAAGATATAATGCAGTTAGAAGTTATGCTTTCAAGCTTACTTTAGACTTCTCACTAGTTCAGGTACACTTGCTATGCTTTCTCAAAATGAACTATACAAAATCATTCCTGCTCCCATTAATTTTAACATAACTTATGAGGTGAGGAGATAAACATGCAAAGTACTTCTACATTTTAGCATTTAAGGTTTCTAAATGCTATCTTAAGATTGTTTGTCTTAATTGAGGGAAAAGTTCATTAAAAGCATATAGTATGCCATAAATCCCCCACACAGTGTCCAAGGAAGACCTGTCAAAACATTTCGCTGTGCTATTTAAGCAGCCTCTAAGAAACAGGCTGGGGAACAAGTTTATTAGACACAGATCTTAGTACTGAAATAAAAAAAAAAAAAAAACCCAAAACCAAAAAAAAGTAAAAAAAAAAACCCAAACCAAACCAAACCAAACACAAACTGAAATTTACTCACTGAATACATTATTTTGACCATGTCAGGCATTCAAGCTACCTAGACAAAGTTTTGCAGCAATCAGAAACACACAGTATTTTTTCAAACAAAGGGCTAATAGCAAATGGCCAATGGTTAATACCACAAACTGACTTATCCCTTGTTTCCAGGCCTGGTTTTCAAAGAGAAAAGGGAAGGCAAAAATTACGGAAAGAAAAAGATGTAAGCAGTACTTCTAATAGATGGCTAAATGATAGCTCATACACTGCCAGAAAAGACAGCAAATCTTCAGAGTGGAATAGGAACACTATTAATTTATTAAAATAGACGTGCAAGCAGCAGTATGCAGTCAGGATGTTGCTTGTAAGCTGCACCCTGAATTTGTCTTCTGAGCTAGAATTGGTAAAAAAGCCTGCCATATTTGGAAAGTAACAATTTAATGGAATAGTAACATCTGGGTACAAGCTAAGTATATTTAGTTTTAAAAGTCTTCTGTGATTTTACTTAAGAGAGACAAGTAGCTTCATGACATGTTCCCTTTTTATGCCGTTATTTAATACACACAAGAAATTCACAAGCTAAAGAAAAATGAAAAGCTTTTACAAAGCCAACAGGAAAACCAGTAAGAGAAGTAGTTTAACACTTTCACTGGTAGAGATAAGAAATGCAGGGAAAAAGTCTTTGTTGGGTAAGTAACATATATGGTGTAGTAATACCTGTCCAGGAACGACTGCTCTGGAGAAAAGCTTATTTATCTGAACCAGTTCATTGGGTGTTGTATCAAATTTCAAGGCAATGCTGTTTAAAGTATCTCTTGATTCCACCTGTATCAATCGAGGAAAAAAAAAAAAAAAAAGAAAAAAAGCAAACCTGTAAGCAGTTAGTTTAAATAGTGGCTTACAAATTTTATCATATGTAGATTTATCAAGATTTTTTATGAACTTTAGATCTTCATACCTTATAATTGCCCAAAGAAAGCCCAACCAACCCACCACACAAAGCACACCTAACCCTGTAAATACTAAGTTTATTGCAACTCCATGGAAAAACACTGCCTTCCCACTACCTTTCCAGGTGGCCAAAAGCATCACACACTGAGCTATGGGCTCAGCTACAGCACCAGAACTTCTGGCCTCCAAATTCACTGCGGCGTAGCACTGAACTAATACAAGACTGGTTTCACAGAACCCTTCTTTCTCCCTCTTCAACTACTCTTCTCCGTTCTACACTTAACAGCAAAGCTGAAGCAATCTCTGCAAGCACAAACACACTCCCTTTTTACTAGAATAAGCTTGTTAACCTGACTTTAAAGTAAAATCCATCACTGAGATAAAAAGCAAAAATACTGAAGCAAAACAGGGCAACCAATATGACAGCAGATGGAACACAGAGCATTTTGAGTAGGTGATTCTCAAGTAAGATCTTTTTTTTCAGCCCCATCTCCCAAAATATATTCAATATGAACCAGCAGAAGAAAGCAAAGGGAAATAAATGTTATTCAATGAGACTATTTCAGAATAAAAAATTCACAGCAAGCATTTAAGAACAATGAAGATGATATGGGAGCATACAACAACAAAAAGAGGGTATTGCAGAACGACAGGAAAAAGAAATCTTACCAGTAAAGAGAAGATGAAGCAATATAAGTAAAGCTACGTTGGTGTTGCTAAACACGGAGCACTGCTAGAAAAATAATAATCCACTGACTCCTGTCTAAAATGTCTTATCATTTGTCCCTCTTACCATATCTGCAGAACTTAGACATATTCCACTCTCTACAAATAGGATTAGGCTGATTATTCATAGGTTTAATTTTTCTTCTATGTTCAAGGCTATTCACCTTAATCTTTCTTGACAATTAAATAATGCTTTCTTTTCTGAATTCCCTTTGCTTTGCTTCATTTTCAAGAGAAAAGTAGAAAGAGGGAAAAAGTGAAAGACAGAACTGCATTTTGATTCCACATGGTGTAGGTTCTTTGCATAACTGTTTTGAGAAAGCCAGTGGACATCAGTAGCTAGCTGTACACCCACTAGATATCTTCTGTTCCTCACTTATTTCCTTAACAGAAAAGTGGGAGTACCATGCCTTGTATGCCAACTGTTGCTAGACTTAAATGTAAATATCCTTTGCTTCTGCTTGAATGATTATCTGGGGCAGAAAAAAGAACTGAGGGTAAGATAAAGGGAGGGAAGGAAAAGTCTCAGAGCAGCCTTGGTACAGCTTGCTGTGAGAGTAGACCTTGACCTTACAAGTCAGACAGAAGGTGGCAGCATTTGGAACTAAATAAATCACTGTATTGGAGCTGAATAGACCACTCCTGTTCCACAACCGAACTGCAGTGGAGGTAAGCAATAAAACATACATTGGGCTAGGCTGCTGCCAGTCATACTCTGGCTGTGGACTGTTCCAGTTGAATCTGTGTATTTCATGTAACTAAAATATTGCAAGTTTTGCTGTCAATAGAATCATCACCATTCCTACAGTATACTGACTGGAGTAAGTATTGATTAACGAAAACATAAAAAGAAAACAAAAATCACCTATTCAGGACTGCCTTAACACATACAAACCACTTTGTACAGTAACTTCTGCTGAAACAAAGTTTCTTAAAGTAGCTTTCCTTAGTAGAAAGAGCTTCTAGTCACCAACTGTTAATAATGTAGAGGTAAGATACACAAGACATTATTACCTACATAGTTCCATCTTACGTACTCACATACAGAGAAGTCAGTCTAAAATTCTGTTAGCTAAAATCAGTTTTCCAGATATGACTAGACACAGAGATCCACACCTTACATTCTCCTTTTCCAATAAAATCCCAAATCAGACACTCTCTTCAAGTCATTATGTCCGCATTTGAGCAGAGGTAGATCTCATTATCCCTTTTCCATTTACAGTGCACTACTTAAATACTCATGCTTGTTAGGTATGCTTGTGGGCACTAGCATACAAATAGCTTCAGGGTCATCACTGACTGCCTTAATTTGCTGCCACGTTAGAAGCCGACAAAGTTATTTAAAAACCTTATTTAAAACCAAATTATCTACTGATATTTTAATGAACTTTACTGTCATTGCATCTCAACAACTGGAGCTCATTCATTCTTCCATTAAAAATTTTACAGGGAATATATATGAATCAGACTGAACAATTAATTTATTTAATTATTTCAAGACTAGTTGTCCAAGAACCAGAAACCAACAAAATAATAGTTTAAAGGTATTAAAAGGAACTAACAAAATTAGAGAGATGGAAAGACTAGGAGGAAGGGTGAGGACAAAGGCAAGCAAATGACACAGCAATAATTTTAGCGTTGTACCCAAGCCTTCAGAAAGATCAGATTATGGCTATCTTAACTAGTGTTAATGGGTTTAATTTCCACACAATGCAACATCAGGAAAAACAGAACTTGTAAATAGCATAGAAGTAATTTCAGAAACAGTTTTGCATTAGGTAAAAGATGCAACACAAATTAGTGTGTCATCATTATTATCCCTATTTTCTTAAATTCCCCCCAAATCAGGAAAAATACCATGACAGTGGCATGCTCAAAGAAAAGTGACAGTCAGGCTAGAACACAATCCTTGGCTTTGAAGTAGGAACACCAAGGAAAAAGGCAAAAACTCCCAAGTGTTTAGTAGTCTAAACAGCATGTAAAGGCTTACAAGGGCAATAAAACTAGCTGTACCAGAAAACAGCTCTACCCAAGCTACCTTGGGACTGAAAGCAAAATCCACACTTATTCTAGAAGTATATTGGTAGATACTCACCATTTTTTTACCCTCAAAATAAACATGTTCAGCAAGTCATTACAAGAAGAAATTTCAAGTATTTGTGTGGGTTTGAAGTCTAGTGAACTTTCATCTCTTTGGTCAGCACAAAAAACACTTGCCACCACATCCGCTGTGCTAAGAAAGGGTCAAAAAATCCCCCTTGTTTTATCTGAAAAAGCCGACTTCAGAAGGCTTTGTTTTCAGTATATACATCTAACTGGTTTATAACTAAAGTAAACAAACAAACAAATTAGTCCAGACCCAGTTTCTGGATGTTGGATTTACCACTGTAAGTAGGAAAAGATCACATGCATGGAAAAGTGGTAGTTCAACACTGAGGACTCTGGCTTAAAACTCAGTCTTAAAACTCTGATCTGCTGTAGGCTTCTTTGACCTTCAGTAATTGGTATGAGGCTCTTCTCATGGTCTGGACAACACCCTCTCTATATTAGGTGCTTATCTGCTTTTTCAGGAAGGAGCACCTACCTCTCTATATTGTCCTTTCAGGTAGCAATGTAAAAATGCCATTTTCACAAAGCAAAAAAGGACTAAAGGAAGTTTTCTATCTAATAATGATAATTCATCTAAACTGCTTACTCTGTTGGTTTTTAGACCCTGTTCACATGCCATCATCATGCAAGAGGGGTAAACAATTGACTTGGATCACCAACCATGAATTCTGAAACAATGAATAATACCAATTTGCATCTAATCCGTGGAGTGATATTCCAAAAAAAAGTAACTGTACTAACTTAAAAAAAAAAAATATTGCTTTGACAGACAGTAAACAGATAACAGTGGAAATAAACCAGTCTTCTGTACCCTTTAGAGATAGCTTAGGACTTGCTTCCTTCACTAATACCACATCTGTAGACAACATCCAAGGTTTTATGTTTTGGTAACTTCAGATTAAAATCTTTAACAATAATTGCTTTTCAGCTTCAGTTTTAAAGAAAAAAAAGTATTTTTTATTTGTCTCCAAAGTAATAATTTCCTTTCTTAAAAAAAAAAGTTCTGGTGGGAAGTATATTTCATCATAAATCCCCACAGCTTGCATCACTGAGATTCCATCTCACTCCAAAGCTCAAGAACACAAATAAGCCCTTCTCTCCCAAAACTCTGTAGCCACTGGAAAAACTATCACATTAAACCCTTTATTGAAAAAGCAAAACAAAACAAGCAAACAAATGAAAAGCAACACAAAAACCACTAACTTTTCAACAACACTTGAGGGGAAAGTCTGGTTTCTGCCTTCATCCTTTTACTACTTCTCAAAGTAGCAGGCTGCCCAGAGAAGTTGTGGAGTTTCCTTCTCCAGAGACTTTCAAAACCCAGCTGGATGCATTCCTGTGCAGCGTGCCCTAGGTGATCCTGCTTTGGCACTTGATCCCTGGAGGCCCCATCCAACCTCTAACATTCTGTGATTCTGTGAAAGCAGCAGCACATGCAGATAAACACCTGTATGCATGTTGATGCTTTGAGAGGCAGTAGGATGAAGGCAGAAACCAGACAGAAGTTCATCTCTCTACATGGAATAAAGCCGTAAGTAGTAACAGTGGCAAATTAATCACAGTAGTTCCCAGACTTCTCTTACATGTACAGTTTCTAAAGGTTAGGTCTGTGTATTTTACTAATAAATGTGCACAACACAACCAAAAGCTCCAAAAACATGATGTCCACTTTGCAAGTGAAGCACATAGGACGAGCAGACAGAACATGGCATTGGGAAGCTGACACACATGCAACAGGCTCCCTTGGAAGCTAGATTAACTTTAAAGACAAAAAGTCTTTGGTTCTTGGGACTCATGTTTTTGACTCCCAAGGAAGTGATGCATGCTCCAGTGTGTATTAAGCAAGTTATTTTTGCAACTAAAACCCCACCTACTGGAAACCAAACTCTGCGGAAGTAGGGGACAACTCGACACAAACGTGCTGATTTAGAATAGCAAAGCTGGGTGCTTTAGCTGTACTTGGAATCCTGCACAGCAAAGGAAATGCATTCATGTGGTGGCAAGAGACAAGACATTCACTGACAGAAGAGCTACACCTGAGCATTTGAAGCTCCAAGGATTTCAGACAAAATGAAGTCAGTGCAACAGAAACAACACTCACAGTTATTTCAACATTCTTCAGCTGCTGGAACCTAAGCAGCAGAAATTTTTTCATTTTAACTTAAAGGAAGTCTTCAGCCTAGGCTAGAACTATATTCAGTCTACCAATAAAAGCCACACTAATGAAGTCCTTGCTCCAATACACACATCCTCTGCCTCTCTCCTAACCACTCTCACAGCCTTCTCAGTAGTTAAGCCATGGCTTGGCTTAATGTAACACTAAGAGTTAACTCTCCCCCATATCTCTTATTTCTAGAATAAGAAAACACCAAGAGGTCAAGTAAAGACTTTTTATAAAAAGGTTTTTTTTATTTTATCCTATCTAGATTCAAAAGCATTCAAAGGTAACTGTGACAGACTTCCCTGTTTTAGTATAAACCACTCTGTGTTATTTATAGTTTAATTATATTTCCAGTATATAATACAAGACAGATACTTCTCACTTCAGTTTCCCTTAGTAACCACAAATGTGAAAAGCTGACTGCAGCACAGTTTGAGGGTCATTTCAAGAACAGAACAGGCAGAGAAAGGCTCCATTTTCAGACACTGCTGCAGAAACAGATATGTACAGTAAAAGGTACAGATCTATGAAAATTATGAGAACGCCAGAAGATCAGTATCAATATACAGCTTCCCCCTTACTCCCCCAGCTTCACTCTATTATTCCTCCTGAAGTCAACAGATTATTAATAATGCTGAAAGCAGGGAACTTGCAGATGATTTTACAATTAATGTTATTTGCTGTTTCTAACTAGTTACCTAAAAGTGAGCCAGTCTGATTGATTACCTTGGGGTTTTTTCAAGAAAAAAAGACACACAAAACACCCCTAAACAAACAAAACCCCAACCCCCAAACACTACTCAAGTACTAGTAGCTAATTCCCAACATAATTCCAAATAAGCTATCAGATACACAAAATCCTAGGATTAAAGGTAATGCACACTACTCTCTTGCTTATATTTGCAACGAAACTTGAAGTCTGCACTTGCTGTGCAAGTGCCATTCTAAGAATAAAGCAGTAACTTACAGAATATTCAAGAGTTCCTCTGGGCTTTTGAAAAGACATTCGTCGCCCATCTTTCTTGTCTGAGGTCTTCTTCTGGCCAGTGTCTGAAAAAAATTGAGGCAATGCGTGTGTTAAATTCATCTTCCTCATCCAGCACTGTCACAGGCTGCTGACTACAGCCCCGTGGGCAGACATCTAATTCACCAGTTACACAGCTTGCTCCTGGTGACTCTGCCTAACTGACAACCAGCTGCTAGAACAGGGACTTCATTTCTCTGCAATGCTTGAAGAATTTGACCAAGATAAACCACTGGTAACTGGGCATCAACTGCAGAAGTACTTGCTGCTATCCAGGAAATTATTAATGAAGTAAGACTGAACAGGACACTATCAGGCAAGCAGTATTTCTGGAACTACTGTGCTTAATTGGCTTTATATCATACCCAGTCTGCTTTCATCTAGACGGAAGATGATCTAGAGTTCCCGTATGTTCCATCTAATCAGCTGGGATTTTTTTGTTGCTGTTGGATATAGTACAGAGCATTTAAAGCTTTTCTGCAAACCAAAGAGCATTACTGTTTAACACTGCAATTACCTTGCCTGTAACAAACACATTCTGAATAGATAAGTACAAGTTAAGAACTTCTTTTTTTTTAAATTGGAGCATTGCATTTTTATGATCTCCATTTCATAGGCCAAATCAACAATTTGTACCTGAAGGACACTACTTCTTTATGCTAATTGCCTTGATATTTATGATAAGCACAATGCAACAGTGTGCTTCCATGATTCAGCAAAGCATTTCATTCCACAGCTCTACAAAAGTGGTTTTTAACATACCCATTTACATACACATATGCATTTTTATTAGAGATAGAATCTCTTAAGACATTAGGTCTTTGTCACAAGGCTTCCACACTCAACAGCTAAGTATCTGCTCTTCAGGAGCCCAAAGGAGACATGTTAAATTTTCATACTGCAATGGGGTTATTTATACTCCCATTTTAATGTATGCAAATTTCTGTTACCATAACCAAATCTATTTAGCTAAATATTGTTTCAAGCCAAACTGAATAAACAAACTAACATTACAAAATGCATTAAAAAAAAAACTATTTTAGCATGACTAGTTAGAAAATAGATAATATATTGTACATCTATTTAAGCCTCAACTATTTTAGCATGACTAGTTAGAAAATAGATAATATATTGTACATCTATTTAAGCCTCAACCGAGGTACTATAGGTAAGCTTTCTACATATTAATGAAAAATTCTGTACATCATCATTTTTAATTAGTATCCTGACTGCAACACTGGAAAAGAGACTAGACAAATATTGGCACAAATTTCATATATCACTTCCCAAATTTCTATATAGATAGTTGAGAATATCAAAATACGGAATGGAAAGAAAACCTCAACATAAATGAGAAGTTCTGCAGTGCCAAAAGCAAAACAAAAAACAACACATACAAAAAAATCCTACAAACACCAAGCCCCCAGCAACAAAAAACCCACAGCAAGCAAACAAACAAATAAGCCCCCCAAGCAAACAAACAAACAGAATATTAAACACCCCCCCTCCTCTCCCAGAAAACCCAAACCAAAAAACACATCAACAGTCCCCCCCAACCATAATAATAATTGAAAAACCCTCATCAAATATTTTATATTTGCTATATAGGACAAGCTCCAAAGGACAATAAAAATGACTTCCAGCAGATTCAACATAAGTACTCTCCTGGGTGTTCTTTATATAACAAGGAAATAAACACTAGACTAATTCTACTTTTTTATATATTGCAAAAAAGTTCCAGGAGAGAATGTTTCCATACCTACAAGATTAAAGTTTTTTATAGCTATGAATGACGGTCAAGATTTTAAGCCTACTTTTAAAAGGTTTTTAGAAATGCTGAACGATTTAGACATTAATTCTGCATCCTGCTATCTTCATTCAACACAAAAGGTATTTTTTCCCCATATTTACTAATTGCAGCTTTACAAAAGCTTTTACTTCAGATTATATTAACAGTTTTTAAAGACACTGCAAATATTCTAGGGGAAATTAAGCCAACTCAGAAAGAAAAAAAAAATACTAGAAAGATGTGTGTAGACTTAACAGTAGCCAACATTCTCCTCTTCCAGGACAAGTATTTGGTTACCCAAGTTCCTACCTGACCTTGCAACATAACAGGTGCCGTCTCAGCAAACTACTGAAAAACTGCAATAGCCGCTTGACTGCAGCCATTCCAAGATCTTCAGCCAACATCAAACAGCAGTCTAATAATTTTATTTCAAAAGCAGTCTGGTTCAAATACTCCTAAACAAAAGTCAAAAGATGCAGCTGAAGACCAATCTCATCTGAGATCCCATAAGTACTTTAGTAACCTGTACATGGAGGAGCCCTATTGGGATCTTCTTTCCCCTGCCTCATCTGCCCCACACTATTACATAAAGAAGCACCATACTAAAAATACATATCCACACTTATTTGTATATAGCACAGTGTTGTTTGTGAGGTTTTTCCTAACCTTTTTTTTTTCTTTTTAAACTATTTCATATATGTCTCTGAAAGTTGTGGGCAGATGCCACTGAAAAGGTCAAGATAAGTTGTCTTCTCCCTCTCTGCTAACTGAGCAGCAGAATAATGTCCTGCACAAATAACCACTTTTTGTCTTTATGCCATAAATAATAATTAAAAATATAAACACAAAAATTAAAAAGCTGTCTGTTCAGGGCAGAAGGATCTCTCCCAGGATCTCACAACCTATGGGTGGGGGGTTTTGGAGGATTTGTTTGTTTTAATGTCCATACCTAATGCAGTAATTTTTATCCTTCCCATCAGTGCCCACCTTCACACCTTCCAGCTGTGATAGCATTATTTTTCCCCCACTCAACATGGCCACTGAACTCAAGTGCTTCAGAACCTGCTGTGAGGCAGGCAGAGCTGAGCTACCTGTGCACTGACTACCCAGCAGGTGAAACACTGAACAGAGCTATCAAACACCAGACCTCTGCCCCACAGCCTGAGTGCTTGAGCTGCCTGTTCATACACAACCCACCCATTTCAAACACTTCTCAGAAACAAAACTATCAGGCATTTCAATGGTGAAAACAGGTCAGGGTAGCAGACACATGAACTCAGCCTCTGTGGTGGCATACTGCAACTATTTTCTGCTGAATGAGTAGGTTTATTTTTGAGAATAAAGTAAATGCATCTTTCAGCCATCCTTGTGCCCCTAAAATTCTAGGCAGCAAGTGAAAACAGAAGCAACTACCAGCACAGGATGTGGTGGTCTAAAAAGACCTCAGCACCAATAAGAACCAGTCTCATCCTTTTGTTTTATTTATTTTCCTGGTAATAATTCTGTTGCACATGAGCTCATCTTGTTAGGTCACACACAGTCATCACCTAACCTGCCCACAGTAAGCCAGAAACTACCAAAGGCTGATGTTCTCAGATCACAGGTGTAAGAATAACCTAATGCTACTGACCACGCTCTGCACAATCTCAGTAATCAACAGCAACATGCTCAACAAGGGGATCTGTGCTCCTAGGTTACCAGATCTTTAGCCATGCTGTTAGAGACAGAAACAAGAAACCTTTCATATTATCAGGGGATGTTTTAAGTCTGAACTATCCTGTTACAGGACTGTGCCTCCACAACATCTTTAAAGTGAAAAAGTACACGTCAGATCCACAAACAAACATTTCAACTGTCTGGAATTCAAAAGACTAAAACTAGAAAGATGCAGAAGGCAGTGTTCAAAATGACAGCAGACCAGTATTTAGTCTGAATACATGCATACAGAAAGTTAAGATCAAATGACTGCAGCATAAGAATGGTTATGTTCAACAACCTAACCAGAGAGGGACTCATGTTCCAACATATTATACAAGACAGAGGGGTTTTAGGAACATACAGTTTTAAGTGAGGCAGCTTTGACCTTAAAATATGCGACAGTAAGTGGCATTATTCAACTGAAATTTAAAGACAACTGAAGTTAAATTAGATTAGTGCTGCTCAATAACAATTAAATCTTTATGATCTGTTGATAGAGGAAAAAAAAAAGATTCAAGTAGGAAGTCTTCATATTTCATAAGGCTTGGTGACTGTCTCACTGACCCTTCTTCCCCTCTTGCATTTAAATATAGTTAATTACTGGAATATTATTTTCAGTTATCTTCCAGTGTCTCAGGAATCAGAAACTAGAGAGCCTCTAAAAGTAGCCTACAAGATGCTAGTAGCCTGCAGTTTTCTAGCCCAAATGGTAAGTTTTCAGATCAAGCACTGTCAAAACGCTCCCCTTGGTCTCCTCATGCTAAGAACTGCTACTTATTCTGCAATTCAATCTTTCCAAGCACGTCGTGCTCTCAAAACTCTTGATCTTTATCACTGCTCTACACATGATTCTTTTGTTCATTTTTCTTAATCAAAACTCCAAACTAAATGCATCCCAGACCTTGTTAATACTGCATTAGCTCTTCAAATCCATCATTTTTTTTTTGTCCTGCGACAGACTGATCTAAGTTCACAAGTCCCCCTAACACAGGACCCTCTTTTCTACCATCTAGTCAGCTGACAGCATGTAGGCAGAAAGAATTAAAGCATCATTTCAGGATGAAATGGCTAGAGACAAAGACAGCTCTCCATGGATGACATTCCCAGTATGTGCATCTCATGAGCTTTCTTCTAAAATAAAATTTCTCATTCAGGATAAACAGAAATGCTTCAGATTATGCCAGAGTATATTAGCAAAAGTAAGCTTCCTTCACTGTTCCATCTGAAACATGTATGTCTACAGTCAAATACATCAGAGACTACCTAACCGTGAGCTCCACCTACTGTACAACCTCCCTGCAGAACAAGTGTATTAATGAAAACTTCCAAAAACAATGGCTGTTCTGCTGAGACAGAAAGGAAGTAAACTTTTACAACCAATAAATATTGCCCACCTCTCAGAATTTCAAGCCTATATAGTTGTACATCTCACAATACCACACAGAAGCAGTTAGCAATTAAGCAGCAATATCAGTTATTCTTAGATATCTTTTAAGATTTTACTTTTTGCTTCAGTAACCATCTTCCTGTACAAATTTATTGCATTAGGTTTGCAGATGACATTGAACTGGAGGGACCAGACCAGACACTTGAGGGCAGGGCTGCCATTCCAAGGGATCTGGACAGGCTGGAGGAACCAGCTGACAGGAACCTTAGGAAATTCAACAGGACAACAGTCCTCTGCATGGGAAGGAAGATCCCTTTGTGTTGTACAGGCTGGCACTGCCCAGCCAGGGAGTAGCTCAGCTGAAAAAATTTGGGGTCTGGGTAGGCAGCAAGTTTAAGACAAGCCAGCAGTATGCCCTGCCAATAAATAGGGCCAACAACATCCTCAGCTGTATTAACAGAAGCATAGCAAGCAGACCAAGAGTGTCAGAGAGAAGCAACTACTTTCCTTAGCTTGGCACTCAGACTGCTTCTGAAACATTGGCTCTAGTGTCCCCACCTCCCTCCCCCCAGCTCCTTTTCAATATAAGGAGGGCATTCCTAAACAAAAACTGGTGAAGGGCTACCACAGTAGCTGGGGACTGTAAGGAGCAGCTAAGAGAGCTTCTCCAGCCTGAAGAGATGATTTTGAAGTACTGTAACAGCAGTCTTCCTGTACCTTCTAGATAACTTCCCCAAAGGTGCTAAGACGACAGAACCAGGGTCTTCAATGATGTACAATGGGAAAACAAAAGACAACAGACATAATGGATAAACAGGAGAGCTTCTGACTGTAAAAAAGGTAAAAATCTAATTGCCAAGCGTAGTGGACATTTTCAAGGCCCAGATGGATAAGGCACTGAGAAACCCAGCCTGAAGTCATGGTCTTCCCTACTTCAAGCAGGCCTAAACAGTCTTGCTTGCAATTTGAATTATCTGGAACTGTGATTCCTCCCACATTTTTCTGGCAAGCAATGCAGATGTACAAGGTCCCCTTGTATATCCACACATATAGGCAAGGTGTGCTGCATACTGAAGAACAGAAAGGTATTATTCTTACACATAGTAAGTTGAAAGGCAACCATAAACACACAGGTTCTCAATAAAATATCAGCTTCAAGACTGTCTTAGTTTGAGAAAAAGGGAACTAACCAAAAAAATTAAGATAAAAATGCAACATGACACATGAAAAGAAAAATGCAACACAAAGGACACCAGACTACTAGGATAAACTGTAATTAGGTCACAAGTCAAGCTTCAGTACTACAGCCAACAGATCAAAATCCTACTGAACAGTTAAAGAAGGACTGAATTGTAAACTACGTCCAAATTTCACTACAGGGAAGACTATCAGAAACTATCAGAATGGAGTGACATAGTAATCAGTTCTCAACAGGCTGGTTTTTAGAACAGTTCAATTGCACATTAGAAACCAACAGTGAAGCACAATCAACAGGAAAGGCTGGGCAAAACAGGATACACAACAAATTCTGTACCCCAAAGCTTGGAGAAAAAAAATACAGGCTGAGATGTAGTAGCACAAAGCATAACATGGAGTAAAGGATCATTATACACCACATACACTGAGGGAACAGCCAAGGATTTCTATACACTAGTAGTGCACAAGCCAGAAGAGGAGATTGTGCATACATTAACATGTCACAAGATGACTGAGTCACCAGCAGCCTTACACATTCCAAGATCACATTTGCTTCTTATGCCTGTACCAAGTGAAGTATTTTCAGACAGGAAAGTGAAGCATCAGAGTCTTTGTAAAGGGTGCTGGTACATTTCATATGTGCTTCATCCGGAACAGCCTGTACAAGAAAACCTGCAAGGCTCTCATGCTTTATCATATACTTGTTAATTTCTTCAAAGTACTGAATAAGGATTAAGTGAGGAAATAAACTACCTTATTCTTATGTTTGTTTTAAACTGAGATGGATTTTTAGAAAGGAAGATACTAACTTTTACAGCAGGACTTGACAAATGTACTTTAACCTGGCCCTGCATATTTATCTCATGCACTGCTGCTACCTTCATCACAGTACAGAGGACTGACAGGCCACATGGCTTACTGGATATACTCAAAAGCTGATGAGAAAAAAAGTTATGTAAATAAACCCACAGGCCACATGGTTCAGAACTGAACAACCAAGCTGAACCTGATGGAGAAAAAACAAACAGAAATAATTCTTTAAATAGAAGGCAGATCAAAAACTTTCCCTTACAGAATGGTTAAGAGGATTCTCTGAAGAAAGAGTTCTGAGTGACTGATTTTAATTTCTTTAAGTTCTGTAACTAAGTAAAGACGTACTGTAGGAAGCCAGGACTGCCTATGCAGTGTACCTTCTCCCTCCATGAAGTGCCCACAGACAGAAACATGGTGAAAATGTCTAGGAAGGAATAAGAACCAGACTCCAAGTATGGAAGCATATCCTCACAGAATCAAAGCAATATATTGCAGAAACCTCTTGAGTACATCTACTCCAGCCTCCAGTTTGAAGCAGGACATCAAATTATGTCAGCTTAAAACTGTAACCTGTACCAGTGATGGACCACTCTTCCTTGGGAAATTTCTTGTCCAAACTGAACCTCCCAAGCTAAAAATCACAATTGTTGCCTCTTCTTCTATCATCTCTTGCTACTGAGAAGACCAGTCCCCTTCAGGCAGATGTAGGTCACAATCACACTGCCTCTAAACTGTCCTGGTCTCCTCTTCACAAAACTAAAGCCTAGCTCTCTCCATCCCTTCTCACAGATTACATGCACTATGCCCCTAAACGTTCTGGCTGGACCCTCTACAATTTTCAGCAGCCTTAAGAGTGGTGCAACAAATCAAAGAGCACATCCCCTACCCAGTGCTCCAGGAAAGCAGCAAACCCATGCAACTCACTGCTGGCCATCCTTCCTCTTACACAGCACACAACTACAAGGCATGCTGTTGGCTCATTTAAGTAAGAGCTTTGTATAGCTAAGACTCAAATTTAACTAAATGCTCAAGTTAGTTCTGCAGTAAAGATAACCCTTAAACACATATTCCCTAAAGCCTCGAGCTGCATTTTAAAACAAATAAAAATGCATGCAACTACAACATGCTACCATCTACAATATATACCAGTAAACAGGAAAGATACATTCTGTCCTAGTTGAAGTTTCTAGGTAAACCCAGGCTTTTAACACAGACATACCAGGTCGTTCTAGAAGTTATCAATAGACCATCTTTAGAAGTTTTATTTCAAACCCACAAGACTTTTATTTCTTACACTTTGAAATGATTGGTAGCACCTTTACTAAAGCCAGATGCTTCTATAGAATTTTTGGTTCTCCTTGCATTTTTGTCTTACTTTCTGAAGTTCTTTCACTGACTTAGCTGCTGACACAAACAATGTAAACTGGTTAAACAGGTTTATAGCTTCCTATGGCACTACTCAGTCTCCCAGTGTCTCTTTTCTTCCTACTAAGAGATACTGTAAAATGTTCTGCATGTACTCAAAGACTGGCTCAGCACTGATTTAAGGTACAGTATTTGAACATACCTGCCACCCTGAAAAATGTGGAAACCTTACAAATGCAAATGTACTAAAATTACATTAGTGAGATTGAGATACTTCCAAAGCAGAATTTAAAATAATTAAGAACAAGGTTTGGGTTTGTTTCAGAAACATGGATACCAGGTCTTAAGGTATTTACAAAGAACTACTCCTTACGAAGCAATGTTCAGTTTACAACTGAACCATGTAAAGAAAATGAATACTGAAAAGAACCTTCTGAAAGCCCTAAGTGGTGGGAAAAAGGTAGAATAATAGGTAGGTTTGGCTCCAGAACACCACTTACAGAGACTGAACATTTGGAGTAGTCACCATTTGCCATTAAGATTTAACTTAATGTTAGGGGACCCATCTCTAATGAAAACAGAGGTCAAAGTATTATAATCATTGTTACAGCTTCCACAGCTCCCACTGCCAGGGCAGAGGTGGTTTGTGAAAGCCAGCAAAATGCTTGCAGAAGAATTCTCGTCATAAGAATCTCTTTCTGCCCATACCTAACAGAAATCCTATGAAGGAAAAGACGACAACACGCAAGGCCCAAGGTGGTTGAGGCCCCTTCCCTGGAGATATTCAAGGTAAGGCTTGATGAGGCCCTGGGCAGCCTGGTCCAGTTAAGGATGTCCCTGCTGACTGCAGGGAGGCTGGACTAGATGACCTTTGGTGGTCCCTTCCAGCCTGGACCATTCTATGATTCTATGATCTAACTGCCTCACACAGGCAGTTTTTTTTTGCCTAGGTGAGGAAAAAAACCCCTCTGGTTCTGTCAAAAATCCACATCAAATTCTATACATACAGTAACCCACTTTGAAATCTAGAATCAAGTCACTTTTTATTAATATAAATTTTAAGAATTACATTATGAAAGCATCTCAGGAGATAGATTTCCTGCTCAAACCTAGAGAATAATCAAAACATCATAATGTCGTTTAAGTTAATCCTTTGTCTGTGAGAAAGAGGGGTTAAATAAAGTCATGGAGAGCTTTTCCCTCCAAGAAAAGATTTGTATTACAGGAGACACTTTAGACTAACAGCTTGCATGCATGACCTTGCAACTGATTTAAAGACTAGAAGATGCTAAGGAGTTTCACTGACATTTTGCCCCTGAAAAAGACTACGTTTGTCAACAAGACTTTAAGTTTGTAGACACCTTACTCAAGGTACTTCATTTCGCTGCTGAAAAAGAAGTTACCATCTCTTTCTCTCCTTATATGTCTTTGAGGAGAGGGACAGAATGAGGAAAGTGTCACTGTAAATACAGCTGGTTACCTATTTTCCTTTCTGTGTAAGGAGCATGAGTCAAGAGACACAAGGAGACATCAACTACATCTGCATAGACATTCATATTGTCTTTCCTGCTCTCATAAGTAACAGATCTTCTTTCTCATGATACAACGATCCTATTCTTCCAAAATAACCTAAAGGAACAAAGAAGCTTCATGATCTTCTTTCAGCAGAGACACGACTTCAACCTTACCTACAGGCTACGACAAACATGCAACCATCATTTAAAATAGATCTTCTTGACACCGGAAAACAATCACTATTCAGATTTTTATAAAAAATTTCCAATCTTAACTTCAGATGTCTTCTTTCCAAGCAGTCCTTTGACCATGCTGCTTTTACTAGTTATGCCATAGATCTTTTTTAAGCTTTAATCAATAGCACTGCCTGGTAGAGTCCTTAATGCTCTGTCCTCTTCTGCATAGCCTGTATGCATTTGCTGCCCACCTCTCCAGTTTTCATGGTAATGCTTTCCAACCAGGGTGCTGACTTCACCTCAGTAACACCATCCGTATTTAAAGCCCAAAGACCTTCTCAAGGAAGGGGGTGACAAAATCAGCCCCCTTACTCCCAGGCAAAGAACAAAGTCACTGTCTCCTGACTAGCCTGTTTGACCGCTGACAGTGAGATGTACACTTCTGTCCTCACCGTCACCAAACCTACTTTCAAAGTACTACTGCCTGTTCTTCAGGATTACGGGAAAGGCAGAACCCACCTGGTACACAAAGGAGCTCTCAAAGCAATGACTTTGTGCTCCAGTCGCTTTTCCTTACCCTGGTCAATAAAAGCAGGAGGTGAGGAGGAGAAATGACAGTAAATGTAGTAGCACTGCTACTGAAATCGGGAAGACCCTGCGAGAGCAAAGCTAATTTTTGTTATTAGACCCGTCTGATGGTGCAAATGCCTTCCAGGCGCAACCTCCAGTCAGGAGGGCGCCGGCAACAGGGCAGCCGCGGCGGGGCAGGCCGTGGCCCATGTGCCAGCCCTCCCACGCCGTCCCTTCGCAGTCTTCCACGGCCGCCTCCTCTCTCAGCTCCCGCTCAGAGCCGGCCCGGGGAGCAGAGGGCAGCCCACCGTAGGTCTCCCTGCCACGGCTCGGCATGGCTGAGCGCCAGAGTGGCACGGCGGGGAAGCCGGGGGCTGGTCCCCGCTGGGGAGCGACCCTCTTCCGCTCCTGCTCCTGCATCCTCTCGCTTCCCCTGGAGCTCGCTCCCCTTCCGGGAGGCTCAAAAGGGACGAGAAGCCGAACCCGGTGCCCGGGGATGCCCTTGACCGTGCGCTGCCCGTGCCGCCCCCCGCATCCACTAGCTTCTTCCCCGCTGGTACCTGGAGCCGGCTCGGCGGGGCCCGGTGCCCCGCGGCTCCGACTGTCCTGGCAGCGCACCTGGCGGAGGCCGCCTGGCACGGCCCCCCAGAGGCGGCTGGCGGTGCCGCGCAAGAGGCGACCGCCCTTGCCGGTAAAGGTGGTGAGGTAGTCCATGGCGGCGGGACGGAGCGAGGGGCTCCTAACGGCCAGGGGTGCCCATATCCAGACCGGACACACAGCTCCGTGAGGGCATCGGCTCCACTCCACAACTTGTACAAACTTTGGGACTCAGCCCCGCCTCCCCTTAAAGTGGCCGCAGCGCCGCCGCCGGGCCTGGGCGCGGCACGGGAGCCGTGCGAGAAGCGCAACGTGACAGCCGGAGCCGCGGCACCACGGGGTCCGCGGCCGCCACCACCCCCACAGGCGTGCCTGGCACCGGCGCGACGCGGGGCAGTGCGGGCGCGCAGGCCGCGGCCACCCTCCGGCGGAGGGGAAGCGTCTTCTCGGAGGCTCGCTCCCCCCGCAGCTGCCCCAGCGCCCGCAGCCGTCAGAGGCTCCTGGTTTCAAGACGGTGCCGGGAGCGGGGGCGGCAGGCCTCCCAGCTGCTCCAAG
Organism: Indicator indicator; assembly: GCF_027791375.1. NCBI lineage: Eukaryota > Metazoa > Chordata > Aves > Piciformes > Indicatoridae > Indicator > Indicator indicator. The sequence goes on along the minus strand of NC_072021.1, from coordinate 29,262,727 downwards.
AGGGTGGCCCATCTGCTGCCGGACAGGCTTTTCGGGGTGCAGACTTCATGACAGCCATGAACAGTAGCGCTGTACCCCTCACCATATCTGTAACCATGACATCGCTTCCTTTTAGTGTCAGGCTGGCTCAGAGCCACCTGTACATCTTTATGAACTTACCTGCAGTTTGGGGGTTTAGTTATGTTTTGTGAAAGCTCACTGCTTTACAACAGTGAGCTGCAAAGTCTTCGATTAACTTTTAGTTGTTGTGCCTTAGCTTCCCTTTACTTAGCAGCATGAAAAGCAAGAATCAAGGCAACGTCGTCTAATACCACGTTGTGGATATTAAGATGTTTTCCCACTGTAACAGTAAAACGAGATCATCTGGGACACTGTGGCTTTTGATCCCTTGAACTCTCAAGACTTTCTTGCTGACTAGGACACCACTGTCCTGGCTGTACTAGCCCAGCCATGTCCACCTGTCCTCCTTTGAGTGTCAACCTCCCAGCGAACTACATCACTTCAGTCTTCCAACAGAACTTACTGCATATACAAATGCTTCTTTTTTGACAAGGTGTTTGATCCGTGGTGTTAATTTCTATCCTTGCATTCTTTGTCCTCACAATACTTGGAACTTGTAAGGTTTGAAGAAATAAAACCAGTTAGAAGATGGCCCAACATTTTAACAGGGAAAGAAATGTCTAAGGCTTTGAATCTCATGATTTAATGTCTGCCTTACAATGTGCATTCTGCACATACTGAGACTGGAAGAACAGCCATTTACTACCTGTGCCACAGGCCTTAAGAACGTAGAACTGTCAACTAATGTGCATGCTTATATTCTAATCTGGATATGATGTAATTATATGCTGCATCTAGCTGCAAATGAACACATTATTTGATAAAAAAATGCTTTTGTTGAGCCAAATCTATTGTGTACATGCAGAACAGAGGAGCAAAGTGCTGAGCTATCTCAACTCGTATTCACTTGTAGCAGCTGCTCAATTAAATCAGAGTTTAACGTCAGCATTTTGGAGTGCTGATTCCTGAGGGTTACTTGATGTAAACAGTACACTCAAATCAACCTTTTACTACTTTAAATCAGTTCTTGTTCAGGAGATAATGATGTTCAGGACTTTTTTTTTTTCAAATAAAACCTTTTTACTGAAACAGAACAAGAAATTTTCAGCAGAATAGGCTTTCCCTTCCTCTCCCCCAAACCTGCCAGTAGAAATGGGTGTGTAATCTGTCTGCTCCAGGACTCATGAATAAATCAGGAACTGCAGAGTCACTGCATGGGCTAAGCACCACTAGATGTTTAGTATATAAACTATTCTGCCTACCAAAACTGTCTTACCCTAAACACTGTAATTAGTTTTCATTTCAATACAGTGTTTCTGTTGTGAAGAAGTTATGGTTGGTCCTTTGCCCTGTTGATTCTATTTTAGGAAAAATTTACCTACAGCTTTGCACCAGCCACGAGTTTATCACTGTGGTGCTAAACACTTCTGAAACTTTGAGCTGGTTTGTCCACGAGTAGTCTAGCCACACAAGTACGTCTTATTGTATTGACTGCATGTATTTCTTAGGTAGTTTGAAATAGTTGTGTGGCTTTTTTTTTTTTTTTTCTCTTTCAAGCCCATATTTTGCAGTGTTTATCATTATATTGCAGTGACAGAGACTGCAGATTCAGTTTCAGCCAACATTTTAATGAAGTATTCAAGGTAAATGTTTTGATAACTATGAATTTGTTACATTTTAGCTGCTTTCATCTGCTTTGTTCACACACAGTCTGACTGAAGTATAAAATGATCACCTATTACTGCAATGCTGTTTTCATAATACTGAAAATCACTGCCCTTACTCAAAAGCATCTTTTTAGCAATATTTTTACTTAGGAACAACAAATTCTTGAGTTAAACCCTCTTAAATATATATAACCAAGATTTAGGTATCTGTGCTTGTAAAAGGTACTCTGAGGTACATGACACTCATTGACTACTGATAAAATTTTTAAGGCATTAGGAAATGCAAGTATTATTATTACATTGTGAAGAATATAGTCAGAACTATACTACTTCAGTAGGCATCTGCAACCCAAGCATCCAGCACTACTAACATGAGCTTTAAGATGCTGTTCCTACTCTGACAGCAAGATTTTTGACAAACATCTCCAGTCTGTATTTATAAAATCTAACATAGAGGGACTTAAGATTACAGCCATGTCCATCTGAAAAGCTTTGCAGCATTCCTGGACTTTTTAATTGGTAGGAACAATATAAACACTATGACATAACCAATGTGTGTCCCTTTTGACAATAACTGAAAACAAAATATGTTCTGTAATGTATATACTGATTTTTTACACTTACATTGATCTTGAACACCCTTACAGAAACTTGATCATACTGCCTTTACATCTTCAGTGTCTAGAAACAACAAGGAGGCTAATAAGTTTGTGTTTGATCTCTGAATTCAACAAGGATCTCTTCTGGGTTTACTTTCTGGCCTGTGGTATCAGTGCAGAACCTGTGTCATCTGTAACCCAATCACTTAAAACTGGTCCTCCAAAAGAAGGAGCTGGTTCCACCAGCTCTTAGTTGCTTGTGTTACCAGTGTGAGCATGAGCATTCATTTAGCAGGTGTATGAACTGTGCAGTAAAGCTGATCCATTTAAAGTATCTTTTAGTTTAGTCAGAACTAACTAGACACACTTCTCTTTCTGTGGAGTTATAGTATCCCCACTTAGATCTCCAGACCTGGTCAAGTTGTGTGCAAACACTTGTGGAGGCACAAGTTGAAAAGCGACCGAAGGGTAGAAGTGGTTGGGAGCGAAAGAGGAAGTTACAGGCCAACCTCTTTGTCTTCAGTGCCACTGTGTGTTAGCTCAAAGTGTGATTGTGAAACTGAGGCTCAGGTGGAGATTCCTTCATATCAGTGTTACACACAAAACACCTTCGGTAGCTACAGAAATGGCTGACAGAGTATGTTTGCATTTGTGCACATGCAACAATTAATAACACATTATGCTAATCCGTGGCTGTAAATAAGGGCACAACCTGCTCACACAGCTAGATCCCAAAGTCCCAAATCAGAACAAACAGACTGCTGCTTGGGCTGCATCCTAAAAGAACTGGTGATAGAGGGAAGTGTGGACATGGGTCAGTTTTGGTCAAATAGCAAAGGACGCAATAAGGAAAGGATATTTCCAAGGTCTGAATATAGAATTATGTATGCAAGTATTTCAAAGGGGAAAAAAATATACAAAACCAAAGCAAGTGGTAGTGACCTATGATTTGTTTGGGGACAGATTTATTGGTTGTGAAAATAAGCAGAAATTGCAGCAACTAATCCAGGCAAAACAGCAGTAGATGCTGTGGAAGCTGCCTTAGGTCATGGCCAGTTCACATGCCTGGTGTACAGGCCATGGACCTCCTGCAAGTCATCTTGCCAAACTTCCAGTGCTAGCAAGCTGCAGGCAAAGTAACTGCAGGCACTAACACACAGCCCCTCTTTTACTTTGTGAGAAACAAGGCTTGCACATGCCTCCTGAGGTGAAAATACCAATGTCATTTGGCAATTGGTCAGTGTTCATTTGTATATAAGCAACATATACACAAGTGTATAATTGTGACAGCCTCAACCAAATGCCTCATTTAAGCTTCCTTATGTATTCTGGAGGCACTGACTCTCACATGATGCTATGAGGATGCTTCATGCCTTTGTTAAGTATTCTAAATTACCATCTTTGGTCAAGACCCTACCATTTATGTTTCAAAACCTATAATGAGTGGCTAAAATAGGGATTTTAACTAGAACATGCATAAAAGCCTAACCTCTCTCTTAATTTTGAATGAAACCTGCATTTAGCAATGTGAAATAATTCAGGAATTGTTTTGTGGGTTTTGTGGTTTTTTTCCTAGTGAAAAAGCTAAACTCTTAAGATACAGAAAAACAGACTGCAATCTGTTTCCTATGCTCTTTCAGCAAAATTTAAATACAGTGCAGTACCTGAAGGAGGGACCAGAACTGAGGCATGCAAAACTCCCACATTCTCAGGAATCGTTCCCTGTTTATCCACTAATTTGAATGATGAAGCACAGAAGCACACAGTTCTAAATGCAAGAATGGTTGCACAAGTCTATTTTTTTTATGGTTAAGAAGGTCCAGATAGTTCCAAAGGGCAATTCAGCAATTAAATGTCACTATACATTTGGGAGAAGTTGAAGAGAGACAAACAGCAGGTGGGTGTGTTTCAAAGAGGTTCTTTACAGAGACGAGTGAGGTTTCATAGTACCACATCCTGTTTTCACCTTAGACACTCAGCCAGAAGGAAGCTACCATCTGCATACTGCCCTCAGAAATGGCACACCTGGAATTTCAGACTTCGGGAGGTAGGAATAAAGTTCTGGTTTTACTAACCAGCTCTCTGTAAGATTAGAATGAAATGGGGGCCAGTTTCCACCTTGACCATTGATGCTGTTCACTGTTCAGCAGGAAGTGTGACAATGGAAGGGCAAAGCAGAGTAAACACAGGCAAAAAGGGAATTCGGTAGTCCTTGATTCTAGTCTGGGACACTGAAGGAGAACATATGGGCTTTGGGCACTGCAGTCTCTCTCTACAATGCATTTAAGCATCAAACCATGTAGTCTTAAGCACTGCTCCTTAGGTTTAATTTAAGAATATTTAAGTACCATAACATTTGCTGGCTATAGTTTTTGCCCTTTCAGATCTCAAACGTTTCAAGTCTTTCCTCCAGATGCCAGCTCTGACCTGCCCGTGCTCTCTCTGTTCTGACACAGGTTGTAATCACATCAATGTGATGGGGTTGGTTTGTCAGGCTGGTATCTACCCTCATCAAAGTCAGACTGTTTACAGTTATAGCAGCTCAACAAGTCCTTTTCAGGAAAAAGCAATTTCTGCTTTTCTAGCCATAATTTAAAATAGATAGTAGAGGTAGAAACACTGTACAAATAAAACATACAATCAAAGCTAGGACATTACTGAAACAAAAGCAAGGTTAATTGATGCAGGACTGTGCTGTATTGGCATACATAGCAGAGTTACAAAAATGGGTATTAAGCATATGAAACTCAATGGAAATAAGTGTAAAGTGAGTGAGTTAAATATATTTTACTCCATAAAATAGGTTTAACTTCCTCTGGCAAAATAATTTATCAGCTTTCAAAAGCATGCCAGAATTTTTTGACACTTGTGGAAGCATCAAATTTCATCTGCATGTAGTCTGGATTTTCAGTGATTCAGCTAAATAACAACCTTTGTTGCCTGCAGCTACATAGCTTCTCTGAAAAAATTCTGTCACAGTAACTATCCAGCTCTCACCAATGTTAGAAGTTTCTCTCAAAAAGCAGCGGCAGAATTAGCATGACAAAAACGTATCTTCTGTGTGTTTTTCTTATTTCCCTAAAGTATAATATTTATGCTCAGATATCTGAATCGTCCATTCTACAGTAACACATCAGGATCCTGCTAAGGCCACATCTGGAATATTGTGTCCAGTTCTGGGCCCTTCAGTTCAAGAAAGACTTCAGGGAACTGCTTGAAAGAGTCCAGTGCAGAGCCACAAAGATGATAAATGGAATGAAACACCTCCCTTATGAGGAAAGGCTGAGGGAGCTGGGGCTCTTCAGCTTGGAGAAGAGGAAACCGAGGTATGACTTCATTCATGTTTATAAATATGTGAAGGGCAAGTTTTAGGAGGATGGAGCCAGGCTCTGCTCAGTGATGTCCAATGATAGCACAAGGAACAATGGGTGCAAGCTGGAGCAGAGGAGGTTCCATGTGAACATAACAAAAAAAAAAAATTCACTGTGAGGGTGCCAGAACAGGCTGCCTAGAAGTTGTGGAGTCTCTTTCAATGGAGACATTCAAAACCTGCCTGGATGTGTTCCTCTGTGATCTACTCTTAGTGGTCCTACTCTGGCAGGGGGGTTGGTCTGGATGATCTTTCAAGGTCCCTTCCAAGACCTAACATTCTGTGATTTGTTTGAATATCAAGGATATCAACCCAGAACTTTTCAAATGTGGCCTTGATGACAAATGCATACCATAGTGGGACTTGTCCGTGTTTATGGCAGAACTTGACTTTCAGCTGCAGTTACACAGCTCTATATATAGACTTATCTGATCAAATAAACAAGAAATTACCTCCAGATCTTCAGTTCATACTTATTTGGTCAATAGTGGCTTATAAAACAGCACATTCTGTTGTGTTCAGGGAATTTTATGAGAATTCATTTGACCCCTGGGGGGTATGAATGCATGTGCATGCACAGACACCCATGCAGTTTAAGGATTGTCACTAGGTATAACACCACCTGAACACAGTTAATTTTCAGTAGACACAGATGTCTCCCTGTCTACATGCGATCATCTCACTGACAGTTTGTTCTTTCATCATGTGTTTTGAAACTGAACGTGGAAAATACTGAGAATATAACTGGGGACTCCCTAGTATTTACTAGCTAATCCCATCCTCCATGGAGGCATACATTATGCAAATGATGAATATTCGCTTACAAAAGGTGATCAGAAAATTGATTATTCATCAAGTAATTGAATCTTAGGCAATCTTGACTTAATCCTTTGTTTTCATTTTTTTTTGTGGAACTGTAACTATTCTTTCCTTAGCACTCATGAAATGCTTATCATGTTGTTAATGTACTATGCCCATGTAAGAAGGCTGCTGATAGTTGTTTAGAAACAAGAGAACCACATTCCAACTCACAATAGACATTTTTACACTGACAGGTAATAATAACGTGGAAAATACCTCAGGTAAGAGAGAGTTATTAAAGTTCAGTTCTGTTGTACACCATTTCTGAAGACTGAGCAATAAAGCTGAGATTCAAATAAAAACTTTGATTGGTGTAATTAACACAAAAAAGTCTGCTTTGTGATCAGTATCTTGCCACTTCACAACCATCTGTATTCCTCATATTTATACCAAGATCCACATACTTCAGAATGCCATAGTCCTGCCTTGGGGTGAAAAGCTTGTCTTAATAATCACCAAAGTGACTTTATATAACCAACAGGTTCTGTCTGTTTGAAGAGATAATTGACTGCTTGTCACATGCTCCCATTATATTCACTTGGCACCAGAACCAGTTTCCAATTCAGAAAACATCAACTCTTTTAGTTACAGGTTATCAGTTTTAGTTGCAACCTTTAGACAAGAACACATCTAAGATACAAGGATCCTTTTAATGGATCTGAACAAAATTATTCTTCTCAGACACCTGGCAAAAAAAGAAGATTAAAGGAGAGCTGAAGAGCAGCCACATAATGCCAGTTCTAAATAGGAATGCTGTCTGAAGTGGTATTTTTTAGACAATGGGGCAAAAATACCCTTGGATTTACTGGAAGCCCGCAAAGGGTAATGGCAACAGCTGAGCCTTACAGTTGTGATTTTATTCTTGTAATAAGAATTACTGCTTTTCTATTTTACTTGCTCCAGCTTAGGCAGTGCATTCTAGGATTAAGGATTACTTTTAAAAAAGAGTTGAATTCTGTTTCATTCTCTCCTAATTGTTTTTGTGGTCATTTTCCTTATGCAGAGTAAGGTCATGAAAGCCTTTTGTACATACCTTTTCCAGATCCATCTACATCTGTGCAGGACATTCCTGAAATTTTCTTTTGAATGAAAACCAAGGAGGAGTATGTTGATCTTATTAGGGGGAAGTTCTGCTTTTTTTTTGTCCCTTGTTAAATCTTGCTTCTTAAGTAACATCTGGTGTCTCTCTCTCCTTCCCTCCCCCACTGGTACCACATCACAAGCACATGCCTGCTTCATTTGCTCCCATGTAGAAAGCCTGTGGATGGTTACTCATTCTGTCCTTTTAGGGATAATTACTACAATTTATCCTCAAAAATAAAATTCAGGGCTTCTAGCTAGCTAAATAATTTGAAGGCTATCCATTACTTTATTATCTCAGAATTAAGAGATTGTATTCTATATATACTCTAGTTTTTCTAAGATTTAGCAGCTGAACTGCCCTTTTCGTATCTTGTCTTGTATTACTGTCACAGCTTTCCCCAGAAATTATTTGTAGCATGTGGTCTCTCTTGTATTCAGCTGCATTTAGCTGCAATGCTGTGCGCACAATTGAGAGCCTATGCATGCACAGAGCTTTACAGGTCCTCTTTGCCTCTGATTAATTTCTTTCCATTTGTTTAGATGGTCTCTCTGTAAGCTTCATTTAGAATGCCTAATGGCATATCTCACTGTGTTCCTCATCTGAGGATGAAATATTGTGTACATATATAGTGTACAAAATCCCCAAGAAACACAATTTTTTTTGATAGGTTACTAATGATTATCTGCCAGTGCCTCAGGATCAAGACTCAGTATTGGTAAATGATTTCATAGAACCATAGAATGCTTTGCATTGGAAGGGACCTTTGAAGGTCATCTAATCCAACTCCCTCTTCAGTGAGTGGGGACATCTTTAACTAGATCAGGTTCCTTGGAGCCCCATCCAACCAGACTTTGAATGTTTCCAGGGATGGTGCTTCTACCACCTCTCTGGTAGACCTGTTCCAGTGTTTCACCACCCTCATTGTAAAAGCTTCCTCCTCATATCTCGTCTGAATCTAGTCTCTTAGTTTAAAGCCATTACCTTTTGTCCTGTTGCAATAGGCCCTGCTACAAAGACTGACCTACCTTTCTTACAGGCCCCTTTCAAAGTGCTGAAAGGCTGCAATAAGGTCTTCCTGGACCATTCTCTCCTCCAGGCTGATTTGGCTGGCAGTGGTTGTGTAAAGCACTAGTAACATGCTTCTCATCAAGAAAACAGGTTGCTGTGTTTTGAAGAATCAAAAGCTTATTTCTCCCAACTATAGCTCCTAATGTTAATGAATTATGTTAATGAACATTCCCAGTTGGAAACTTCTAGAGCATTCTGGGAACCTTAATAAGGTCAACAGACCTCAGTGAAAGGTGGAAAGGTGATACTGAGAATAGAAGTGATAAGAACAAATACTTTCTAGCCCTGATCTGTTGTCTTAATAAATATAAAAGCAAAAATCAGATACTGGGATAATGATGGAACCTGGCTCTCAGGTTCCTGTGAATCTGATGTTGAAGTCCTGCAATGGGTATGGCTCACAGCTGGAGGTTACTGACGAGAGCTGTGCTCTCTAGTAGCACAGCACCCTCACTGGAGTGCAAGGCAACTCTCTCACTTCTGTTCCTCAAGTCTGAAGGACTAGTCCAGCTCATCAGCTAGGCTGGGGCACAATGCACTGGTGCAGCTCTATGGTAGTGGTGCTGAGTGCTGAGATGTTGATGCTGAGTGCTGAGATGTTGATGCTATTTCAGGAGACCAGGGACACACAAATAAAACACGCTCCATACAATGCACTTGCTTCATTGTCATTACTAACCCTCCATAATACTGCCTCAGTTCTCCCTAAATATGCTGTTGTGGGCTTTGTCTCTTCAAGCACCAAAATTACATCTGTTAATTTTGAAGTTCAGTAGTGCTGACAGATTTTTAATGGCTGTAATTAAGTATCATCTGTATTAACAGCCTGAAAGCAATTCTGAAGAAGAACCAAAACTTTAATATTTTTGTCTTGTTTTAGATCCCCAGTAACTTCTTTTTCTTTCTCTCTCTCTCTCTTTTTTTTTTTTTTTCATAGAAAGCTTTGATTGACTCTGTGGTAGTAAAGGACCTCCAGTGTAATTCAAGACCTCAGGAAGAAATTAAATTGTAATAATAGAATAAGGAGACATCTGGATAAGTAGAACAGTGAAGTATCAACCAAATTGTTTGTCTGTAAATCTAGAGTTTTTCTTTGAAGGACTAAATAAGCATGTGGAAGAATAATCAGCTGAGAGCAGTGTACTTATATTTTCAGAAAGATTTTTACCAAGTCCCTCACCAAGGGAATGAAGTTGTTGTCAGATGAGAGGACTCATCATGTAATATAAAGTACAGCAAGCAAGAGGTAGGATTTCACAAGAGAGGAATAAAATTCATTGGTGCACCCCAACACAGATCAATGCCTTTCAGTTTACTGGATTATTAGGCTAAGAGGGATGGAGCACCTCTCCTATGAGGACAGGCTGAGAAAGTTGGGATTGTTCAGTCTGGAGAAAGAGAAGTCTATGAGGAGACCTTATTGTGGCCTTCCAGTATCTGAAGGGGGCCTACAAGAAAGCTGGAGAGGGACTTTTTAGGCTGTAGACTGGCCTGAGAAGCAAATGGTGACTCCAAAAGGGCAGAGAATGTATCCTACAGCAGCTTTAGCTTTAGCACAACAAACATCCCTCTGTGCTGGCACAGCTGCATGCCAAGCTTGCTGGCAGGCAGGGAGAGGAGCCTGTGCATACCCTGACTCCACAGATGCTGCTTCACACTCTAATACAAATAGTTGGCACAGGAGTTTCACAGCACTGTTCCTCCACGTGCAAACATAAGATAAGTGATTCTTTAGTTTTCAGAAAAGAAGGGACTCTTTAGAACTCAGGACTTCTATGAAAAGAGATAATATTGTAATTTTTTTTTTGTAATCCTAAATAATACTTCACTGCCATGCAAAACTGTTGTCAGGAATGGAAGGACCCTTACAACTGAGAGACTAGGTGGCCTAGAAGAGAGTGGTACTGAGAACAGTCTGTAACTCAGTTTGAATATTTCATCTGTTCAAAAAACTGAACCTGAAAACAGTCTATCATTAAGTATAAAAGTCTACTCAGGTATGACTTAGCAAACAGAATATGATACTTTACCAAAAGACAGCAGCAGCAATACCAAAGATTTGCTCACCAAAGTCTTACAATTGCGTCACAGTCAGTCCTCTAATAAGGACACTACAAAATTCCTAATTGAAAAGTTAGGAATTTTAGCAAAACCTAGTACAAAACTGCTAACATAGTTGTAAACCACAGGGAAGATACTCTTACTGTTGATGCACAGCACAAACTAGGAGCTGTTACTTTGCTTTTTTTGGCCAAACACAGAGCATGACCACAATATTTTTCCTCAAAAACTGTGTTCTGTGCCCAAATGAGGAGAAAGATGAGGACTGTGCCAAACAGCTATAATCACTTCTGACTTAAGCTTCCAACATTCCTGTATTCTGATTGCTCAACATTGCCAGGTTCTGCTCAGTGGTGTCCAGTGACAGCACAAGGGGGCAACGGCTGCAAGCTGGAGCAGAGAAGGTTCCCTGTGGACAGAAGGAAAAGGTTTTCACTGTGAGGGTGACAGAGCAGTGGAAGGGGCTGCCCAGAGAGGTTATGGAGTCTCCTTCACTGCAGACATTCAAAGCCCACCTGGATGCATTCCTGTGAGACCTACTCTAGGTGATCCTGCTCTGGCAGGGGGGTTGGACTGGATAATCTTTCAAGGTTCCTTCCAAACCCTAACATTCTGTGATTCTGTGTGATTGTGTGTAGAAGGCTACATTTTACCCCACCTCTCTTACTGCTACTGCAGGTTCTCTCTTGACACACCTGCTGGTGATGGAACAGCATATAGTAATGTGGAGAGCATGGCTGTGCTTTTAGAGCATCTTTCTAATAGCAGCATAGTGCAGCTGGAGCAGCAGCACAGGAACGGCCCTTGCAGATCCTACAGGAGGCCACAGGAATCGGATACTGAATTATCAGAATGAAATCATAGAATCCTTAAGGTTGGAAAAGACCTCTAAGATCATCAAGTCCAACCTCGTACCAGACACCTCCTTGACCTCTGGACCATGTCCTGAAGTGCCTCATCTACTTGTTTTTTTCACATCTCCAGGGGTGGTGACTCCACCACTTCCCTGGGCAGCCTGTTCCAATGCCTCACCCCTCTTATTTAAATATTTAAATAATTATTCTGATTTCTCTTTTCAGCACTTCCAGGAAAAGTGAATGGTGGCAGAGAATTTGGATTTGTTTCTCAGTGAGCTTGTACTCAGCTCTTTCAAACGCACAGATCTAAACCAAACCAGTGACCCAAACAATTCATAATCTAAACAGATTCCTGCAAACTGAAGTCATTCTGGCTTCCTGATGCTGAAATCCTTTCTGATGAAATTATTTTGCTTCAACCACGACATTGTAGGTGTGATTTAGTAGATACATAACATCCACTCACCTACCAATATTTTAAATGTTTAGTATCCTCCATGCTTCCCATTTCCTCTGGATTAAGAATATTCTATATGACTATTTTGTTTTCTATGTACTTCCTTATCTGACTGACTGTGGTGGGTTGAAAATTCCCCCCCCCAACATTAATTTTGCCAGATCAGCTCAGTTGGAAGCAAATGAAAGCTGTATTTACAGCCAAAACTACAATCTACAATGGAATGCAATGACTATGTACAAATATACAGTACTTAAAATATTTATAGATATTTACAATTTATAAACAGCACAAGGCCCCCTCTGGCCAAAGACCAGGGGAAGCTAACAGCTTCTCCATTCCCTGCCTCCTCCCCTACCCCCCTGTACACAAGGGACAAGAGACAGAAGCAGAGAAGTTAATACCAACCAAAACAATGCAGCCAAGGTCAAGCAGAAGCCAGCAGAAGCAAGTTAGTATCTCCCAGCCCGAGGAAGCGAGAAGAGAGAGCAAAGATTGTTTTGGGAACCAAATCTTACGGCAAATATCTGGTGAGGTCAGTTAGAACCTATGGACAGCACATTACAATTCACTATTTCTCAGCAAACTTAACATTTAATATTACTTTTAATAAGTGTGATGACAGGGAGCACAAGATATGCCATTCACTTTTCAATGTGATTCAGACTGGGTCACACAAGGACTTGCTGGTACTCCTCCTACATGACCTGCATGTAAGCCTGCAAAACAAACTTGCAAGTGCTGCCCAGCACTGGATGAGTGGTTTGGCAGATGCACAGGAGGGATTTTTGCTGAATGAAACAGCAGAGGGGTGTAAGCCTCTAGTGGTGATATAAACAGGGATTTGAGGAGCAGTGTAATGATCTGTGTTCAGCATAACTAAGTGCTAGCATGACACACTATGGCCAAAACAGTCTGGACGTGGAAACTATGTTTCCATTTTGTAAGGTGTTCTGACTCGGGATAATGGTGTCTCAGTCAACAAACCAGCATCACTGGGTGGCTAGCCTAGAGGATGTTCTGGGCCAGGAAACACCGTTTATTACATCTGATAGCCACAGCAGTGCTTTCACTCCTCAACTTTTTTTTTTTCACCTTTGTTTTGGTAGCAAAGTATTTCTTCAAGTAGCAGCATTATTACTAAATAAAAATGATTGGGAAGAGAAATTGCATGCAGCTTGCACAATCACACAAGCCTTTTGAAAGAGGTAATTAGACTTCAGAGGGCAGATTGCCTTGGCATATTGCAGAGAAGAAAATCTTGCTCAATTTTGTGGTCTGCCATGCCTCTTGCATTTTACAAGGACATTTTGCATCATTTGAGGGTAAAAATTCCCAGAGATATTAGAAAGCAGCTATAGTTTGTTTTACTGCAAAGCACTATTGTCCTTTCCTCCCTCAAAATTAATTTCCCCTTTTCTTAAGAAAAACATTCAAACAAGCAGATGGTAGTACCACTATAATTTGCTGTAACTTCCCTTTACATTAACTGATTGTCTAACACTTTAGACTTACTGTCAAGCAGAAACTTGCAGAAGTTTCAAGGCAATAAAGATATAATTGTGCTGGCTAGTCAGTCCTGCTGGGAGTCAAAAAGCAGTCCATAAAAAAAATATTCCTATCTACATTTATAATGCGGAGAGTTGGATTTCTTTAACATCATCATCTTCAGAACGATCTCCCGTGTTTGAAGCTCCTTTGTTTGTAAGCGCATAGGAATCAGAGAACTGTCAGAGTTGGAAGGGACCTCAAGGATCATCTGGTTCCAACCCCCCTGTCATGGGCAGGGACATCTCACACTAGATCAGGTTGCTCAGAGCCACATCCAGCCTGGCCTTAAAGAATTCCAGGGATGAGGCTTCCACCACCTCCCTGGGCAACCTATGCCAGTTTCTCACCACCCTCATGGTGAAGAATTTATTCCTGACATCTAATCTAAATCTTCCCTCTTCCAGCTTGGATCCATTTTCCCTGGTCCTATCCCTACATGACATCAGGAGCTTCAGATACTGGAAGGCCAGAGTAAGCTCTCCTCAGAACCCTCTCTTCTCCAGACTGAAAGATCTTATGCCTTTTGTTTTCCATGCCTCAAGAAGGAAAAACAAAATATTAGTCTAAGGTTAAGAACAAATGGATCCATAGGGATGATCTCCAAATCATTTTCAGATAATGCTGCTCTTCCTCTCTTTCATATTGTCAGACACTAAACCACACCCAAATTTACCTGAGATTCAGCCATTTACATTTGCTCCCTGCTACAGGTAGTAATAATGTTTGTAGTAGGAGAAGAAGTGAACTTCAGCAAACAGTTATTAGTAAGTTAAATAAAATCTCCATCCATTAGTGAACAGCTGAATGATCCTGTGAGCCACTTCATTACTTAAGCAAAGTAGCAAGCAATTGATTCTGTTGTACTTTTGTAATTTACATTCCTCACAAGTCTGGGTTTTTTCCCTCTTTCACGGTTTCACTTTTATCTAACATGAAATATTTTAACTAATGTCATTGTACCTCTCTAAATTAAGCTTTCAGATGTTCAATGGGCTGACTCTGTAATGGAGCTTTCAGTGAAAAGAGAGCATTATGCAAGTTGAGAATGAGCTGTTGCAGTGCTGGGGAGGGAACACTTGATTTCTCTGATAGGTGATCAAACTACCACAGCACGGAGTCAGCAGAAAACTCTAAGTGTCAAAGTGTTTTCACATATGACAATAAACAAATTGCAGAGTGCCTACTTAGCAATCTTATTCTTTACATAACCAGTTAACTATTACAAAGAAAGTGTACAAGGCCAAAAGAACACATTTTCCCATTCAAAATCCTGCTGCCAATTAAAACAGCTTGAATGAAATAAACTACCTAAATCCTAGTTTTCTCAAGGAGACATCATGTTACCTGCCATGAACACAGTGCAGCTGTTGTGCACAGTTACAATGCTTAATGCTTCAATTTTTTCCCTTTCCCTTGTCTTTGATATCTGTGTTGCTGAGAACAGTCTGTTTTCCACATAACCACTGAACTAATAATAATAGTTTTATGTAGCTGATGCTATAGATACAAATAAAGTGCCTGAAGCTTCATTGAGGAGATACCAAAGAATATATTAGCTTAATATCAAATAGCACCTTTAAAGGCTGCTTTTCTTAAACACCTGGCGTCACTCCATCCCTCTTAATATGATGGAGTGTGTAGAGTGTGTACTAGACTGGTCAGTGGGAATACTCGGGGGGAAGAAGCTAAGAACAGTTTTGGTCATAAAAAAAGGAGTTCCGTGGCTTTTTTTCCTTTCTTTTTTTTTAATTTTTATTTTTACTGTTAAGAAGGTTTGCCAAAGACTGTGAACATTTAAGGTCATATCTTCCACTACAAGCCATGGCTACTGTTCTCCAAGACAGGATGTAAAAGTGAAGAAAGCAATTATTGACCACAACTGATCTGATTTTCCAGAGAAAGGACACAGTATCATGATTCACATACTCTGAATGAATTCCTTTGCTCCTACAGGAATAAATCTTGCATTGCTGACCTCTAGGAAGCTACAATCTCTGGTGCTAGCTTTACAAATCATATTCCAAGGGTGGTCTCATGCCTGGTATATTCCTCTGCTGCAGAAGTACTTGACTGGGGATGGCCCTGGTGTCATGGCTTAGCTCCAAGGCACCCGAATCTAGTGAATGGACACAGTCAAGAATGCTGCTCCTGGCTTCTTGGGTAACACTCAGCTCAGCTTTGGTTTTGGGTCAAGAGGGAAGCTAGTTGAGGAATACAGACTAGGGATCTATAAGAGTTTTCAAAAGAACTCCTGTGGTGTTGCTGCAAGTCCTGCACTTTGCTTCTGTTATTCCACTACAAAATCTGATTTCCAAATGTTAATAAAATGCCTAGTACCCTGGGCAGAAGAGGGTTAATCGAGAGGAAAGTGAACGGGGAACATTCTCGACTTGTTAATGATTTTCAGAGTAAACCCAGCATGCAGTAGAGGAATTAAAGCATCTGAGAAAGATTTGCTCATGCCAGACACACCTTTTCTTGCCTCCTTACTGAATACAGAATGTGTGTCTCCCGGAGGGCATTCTGCAGAGTTTTGAGATGCCACGTTTTGACAGTGGAAAAGTACAAGTCTAAATATAGTACATTTTGTCAAACTTTGTTTAAAAGAATGTTCCTTGCTATTGGTTCCTAGGCAAACCCCCTTCTTAGTGGGGATTCATACCAGTATGTGGCCATAGAAGGGGCTGATTGTTTTGGCAAGTGTTCAGCCCATATGATGTACCTTAGGTTCACATTTAACTTTGCCATAGTCAGGAGTGCAAGAGGTCTTAATTTTTTGATTCTTCCTTTTTGTTCATTCACTGATTCGTCTGCTCTGTCACATAAAAAACTATGTGCCTGGAAGGTATAAACAACATAGTTAGCTGCTTTATTTCCAGAGCGTTTCTTTCCACGATGGATTCGACGCCATAGCTCACAAATTTTTGTTTATATGGACTAAGGAAAAACCAGCAGTGAGCAGGCAAAAATAAGGAGACTATAACAAGTCTTTGAGGCAGTATCTGAAAATCCACACAGCACTGAAATCACAAACATCAGAGACAAAGAGTTTTAAGGGAAAAGAGTAGACCTAGTAAAATGCCTCCTTTCTCCAGCCACCTCTGCTTCCAGCATTGGAGTTCCTTCATTAGACATGACATTGCAGCACGACAGCACATTTCATGCATAATCCTGTGAGGGGCTAGCAGAGGCATGGGCACACTTGCTGGAAGAGAAGGAGAAAGCATGTCCATTCCCTTTTTATTGCTCTCTTGAAAGGTTTTTCATAGTGCAAATGAAGGAGTCACAGACAGCCTTTCATTCTCTCTCCTACTTCTGTTTTTGATGGAGTTCTCTGAGCAGAAGGTGACCTCTGGGAAACTGCAGGCAGGGAGAACAAGCAGGTCAGGATCTCCTCATAAACAACACCACCTACTGCAGGAAGCCTAAGTGTGATTTTTCATACTTTACTCCAAGTTCAACCTTTCACTCCTCCTCTTTGACCACAGACATTTATTGTGCCTCATCTGAGTACCTAGAAAATACTTCATTTTCCCCCCTCTCTGTTTTCTGATCTACTTTTAAAGCTACATATTCTTTGCAGTAGGTTTTTGCTCATGTTGGGCTGCATAACAGGCAAAGTGAAACAAATCCCATTTTTCTGGAGATAGGTCCACTCCCTGTCCTACTGCATGGCTCACAAAGACTTTGAATGTTTATGATTTTATTCAAGGACACATATGCAATGCAGGCCTACACAGTGTCCTCTCAGTTTTCTTCAATATGCATTCCCCACTGGTCCCTCTTTTCCTCCTTTGATTTTGTTTTTTTCTCTTTTTTTCCTCCTCAAAGACTCGTAAATTATATTGCTTGCAATGAACTTCAAAAAGAAGAAAATCTTTAGATTTATATCTCCTATCTTCTGAAGAAAATGAGAAAACGAAAGCTAAAGCCCTACATGAGCTGTCTGTCCCAAAATCAGACATAAATGAGGGTAAAACATGAAAGCTGTTTGTATATGACAGCAATATCTTAGAAAAGAAAAACAAAACCAGCCAAACAACAAAGCAACACATCTTGTAAAGCAGGAGTTGTGTATTTGTTCTCCACTTGGCTTTAAGGTAGCAATCACTTATCACAGTGTAAGTGTATTCTAGGGACATAATGTTCTCATTTACTATGCTTCTGAAAGAGTGCTCTGTAATTTCCTTCAAAAAGGGTGCAGATAAATATTCCTGACAACAGGCAGGCAGGCTGAAGATCATCTCTGGCTCAACTTGGATTCAACACTCTGAACCCTAAAAATTCTGGCTTCTTTCTGTTCCTGTAGAAATTATCGGTGCAGCAGAGGCAGAGCCTCCAGGGAAGACACTGCACTGAGAACTTGAGAGTCTTCCAAGCTGTATCCCATGACAATTACAGATGTGTGTAAAGACACAGGAATCACAAGCTACACCTGCTCTGCAAAGGCTTAGTCGGGAAGTAAAGACAAGCTGTCAAAGGGGCTTTGGACAAGAACAGCAATTTTGTCCTGCTCTCCTCCAGTCCCTTTTACCTTTCAGAGAGTCTTCAGTGCATTTTGAATCTTGCAGATGATCATTCTGTTGTTATTTCCCTTCAGTTTCTGCATTGCACAGCTATGGCTACAGAGGGGCTGCATTTGCCAGTAGCTGAAAATGACATTCAGGAGACCATGGAAACTGTCCAGAGCTGCTCTTCACTTGGAGTTTTTCAAATCTTGGCTAAATTGCATTGCCAGGATGAAAAGCACTTAATAAACTGAGTTCTCAGGAAGGATGTTTAACAGAATGCAGTTTCTTTCTCTATGACAAAACTCTCTTTTCCCTTAAAATATTAGATAACCAAATATTTCCTAGCAATAAGAAAGGCCTACATGAGGAAAGCACATTTAAAAATAGGTTCCTCTCTATCAATTATGAACTTAAATAAAAGCAACAGCAACATTTCTGATAACTTTCAAATCCCTGAATTTAAGTTAGGATTGAAGGAAAATACTGCATTCATTTTAACTGACTTTTTGTTAGAGGTAATTCAAAGGCAATTGAATCCTTCTCCTATAATGCCACAGAACTGAAGATCATCTCTGCTCTATACAGTTACTCAAGCAGCCAGAACAGCCTGACTGTGATGCTTGTGTAACTTTGGTTCTAATGGTGACTTCTGAATACTCTGGGTGAAAGCTCCATCTTTGGACTTTATATTGATGCTAGAAGAGATGCCCATAAGGACAAAGCCAGGTGAAGCAAAGCACATTTTAATCTCCTAAGGTGTTCAGACCTTGAAGCTATATGAAGATACAAACCAAAAGCTGCAGGCAATGGAGGAAGGAACTGCATGAGCATCTCCCATCACTGAGGAGAGCAGCATCATCCTCAGCCTCAGATGCCTCTCATCAGACTTTTGCCAACATGCAGATATTTCACATGACCTTGGTCTGTTGATTGCAAACCACAGCAAAACTACATTTCAGCTTCACAGGTGGCAGGTTTGGTCTTCTGGCTGAAAGTACCACAACTTCTCTTGGAAATTTTATATCTGGGCTCACTTTCAAGGGACTCTCAAGTGTATGTTCCAGCAAACATCAATTTCATTCACGATTCAAGTGTCCAATATTAAAACTCAACTCCAGTCTTCCTTCTGTGGCAGCCTGTGACACTGCTGACCTTCTGATTCAACCCAAACCTTCTAGGAATGTAAAACGCAAATTATAAAAAAAAAAAAGACTTTTAGGAATGTATCTGTATAGAGGTGAGGAATTCATAGCCACAAATACTATTTTTCTAATTATACATTGCAATAAAGCTACATTTTCTGAAGAAATTATATGCTTGCAGCTATTTTTGGCATTACCAGTAGCAATGGAATACTTAATTCATATTTATAAACCTGACATCCTTACATCCTCATTCCTGGGGATTGAGTAGGCTGCAAAAGTGGTTTGGGGTTTTTTTGGTTGTTTGTTTGGTTTTTTTTTTTTTAATAAAAACTATCTCAATAAATCTTAAGATATATTTTAATCCTTTGAAGCTAAATTGAATAATTCTGCAGTGAAAATTTATTACCTTGATGTGGAGAGGAATGAGAAGCAGAAAATTCCAGTTGAAACTGTATGTTAGAAAGCTGGACCTGCCTGAACTCTTAGAATTAGGTTATTTTTTTTTTTTTGCTCTTGCTATCTTGCTAAGAGAGTTTTAAGACAATACTTCCATACAGATAGATTTCACATTTGAAAGCGCTGCTGTTGCAAAGATTCTTTCTAATAGATGGTACCAAACTCAGACCTGGTGTCAAATGCCAAAGAGATCCCAAATGCCCCTAGATGAAAGGGGTTGTACTAGATAATCTTTGAAGATCTCTTCCAACCCAAACTATTCTATAATTCTGTCATTCTTAGATCATCTGTCCAAGATGATCGCAGATTGAAAATGTCCGATAACCATAACGTACACAATATCTCACACTCATTTTAAAGGAATCTTTCACATGCTGAAATGGAGCAAAATCATAGAATGGTTTGGTTTAGCTTGGAAGGGACCTCCAAAGATCATCTAGTCCAAACCCTCTGGAATGAGCAGGGACATCCCCAACCTGACCTCGAATATCTCCAGGGATGGGGCCTCAACTACCTGCCTGGGAAACCTGTTCCAGTGTTCCACCGAAGCAAGCATGCTGTGAGTGGGCAGATACTTCAACCCCTGCAATTCTGAAGGGAAGTCATTCTTACTCAGCATTCACCTCTGGGTTTGAACCACAGCAATCAATTCTACTGCTGTTTCTACAACAATTTAGGGGGAGAAATCAAAACAGTCTAATCTAAGTCAATTATTAACAAAAGAACAACTGCAAACATAATTTTAAAATGAGCTGGTATCATCTACACAAGGCAGAAGTCTATCCCCATTGGTGACTTGTAACAGGGAACAGCTACAGCTGATGGCAACCAGCACCCTGGTTGAAGCAGATCCCCTGGTGGTGTTACCCTGCTCTGAGTGCCGCCTTGCACCTCCAAGAGCCACATATTCTGCCTGCCAGGACTCCACCCGATTGCCAACTGTATTTACAGACAACTTGCTGTAGAAATATCTACCCTCTGTAAGCTGAGGAGGCAGAGAAGATCAGCATGACACTAACGCAGACTTTCCCAGCTTTTCTTCCATTAAACCACTGAAATGTCACAAGCCATCACTAATACATCCACCTGCCACCAAAGGCAAATCCCAAACTCATCCATACAAGGTTTGTAGAAATCAGCATGCCTGAAAGCAGTGGGGTTTACAGCTGAGCAGCCCAGCATATTTCTTCCTGCTTTCCTAAGGTGCCCTCTGCAGAAGGAAGTTTCCCTGGTTTTACAGGGAATAGTGTTATATTTTTATAGCAATCACAGTATTTTGTCTGCACTCAGCTGGTGGACACCAAACTTTTTCCTTCCAGTCACACTTCCCTAAAGTTAAATCTGTACTGAAGACAACCCTCATGACACTCTGAGTAATATTTATAAACAGTGATCAACTTAAGCCACACAGAAAGGCACCTGGCAGGAAAGCTGTACCAGGCTGACTCACTTGTTTGCCCTGAGGAGGGACCAGAACAAGACCGGAGACTCTGGGAGCGGAGACAAAAGAAAATGTAGAGAAGGCACCTCCCCTCCTGCCTTTGGGTTGGCAGCCACAGCGTATCCACATCCAGCGTGAAGGGCAGGCTCCTCTCACCTTTCATCTGAGCAGTGACCAAAGGGTGGACAACCCCTGTGGTCTCCTGCACTGCCAGCACTGCATCAGGCCTTCCAGCACAAAACAGGGGAAACTTGATGTGCCTTCAAGTACAGGGCTTGTCATGGGCACACGCTCTGCCTGTGATACGAACACTTCGGGGTGATCAGCATGTGTGTGTAAGTCATGCCCTGCAGGCTCAGTTGTTTAATTGAGCCATATCTCTCTGACACTACTGGGTTTAGTCCTGGATGAAGTCAGGAGTAATGAAAACCCAAGATCTTCAACAAGTAAACACTCCAAATCCAAGTAATGGTTCACCTCATGAAATCAAGCCTAGAATTTTTTTTTTCTATATTAAACACATTATTTGTCTTTGAATATCTAAGTGTAAGTCACACTGGCTGTAAGGAAACCCAGCCACAGGAACTGGATACCAAAACAAGATCCAGTGCTGCTCCCTCCCTTACTTGTTTGTCCTTGCAGAAATACATTATTCCAGTGGCAGTGCAAATACACTGAGGCAACTCCAAGCACTGGTGTGATCATATAAATACCTTTCTGCACTTAACTGTCAGGCCAACAGGGTCTCAACTCCTGGAGCAGGGACTTTCAGACTCTTGAGGATCACGACAGTGTGGAGAACCTCCCGAGGCTGCAAGCATCAGGAGCCTCCCGGCTGTTGGGCACTGACCTTTTGTTTCAGCCTGACCTGGTACCCACATGTGCATTGGTGTGCAAAGACACACTTCGGATCTAAACATACTTTTGGGCAAATCTGTTTGCAAGAGGGACTCAAGATGGAAAACAGATACAGCAAGAAGGGCTCTCTGTCCCAAATTAACTGTCATCAAATATGGGTGCAGAAAATTTTAATTAGTACTTTAGTAAGAAGTACTTCATTAGAGTGGAAAAGACAAAGAACAAAGAGGGCTTATCTCTTGAATCATGAAAGGAACAAATCCACAAATGCTGACAAATTTCTTCTAATTAGTAACCAGCTGATGCCTCATTAAAAAAAAGAGAAAAACAAAACCAAGAAACAACAAAAACAAACAGTTCCCCAAAGTATATTATTCCCTGCTTAGCAATAGATCTGTTGTATCTGCCACAGACTGGAATTTCCAAAGGACAGAAAACTGTTCTCTTCTGATGTTACTAAGGTTATTTATGCAGACCTTTATAATTTCTTTGAAGTTCATGTGAAAGAGGTCCTAAAATGTCCTAAAAGGAGATCTATATTTTCCCGTTAGTGACTACAGAGGGTTAGTGACTCATTCCTGATCTCACCCTAATCAATGGCATTACTCATTCACTTTGACAGGCACAAGATGAAACTCTTAAGTTAAAATCCTAATTTCCTGAAATCAACAGAACTCTTCTATCAATTTAACTGAGTTCAGAAAGTCAACCTGAAGCTTTGCAGAGAGCAGAAGTTACTAACTCCTTTGCAGAGGCCCAGCAGCATCAGTGGCCTCTTGGCCGTGCTTTCCTGCAGGCATCAGGCTTCATGGTGGCCAGCTACGTGGCCAGAAGGACTTCAAGCTGCTTTACATATGTCTCCCATGAGCAGTCACCCTTAAGGACAAGAGATGTGGGGATCCTCAGTTCACAAGCCACAGCACCCTGCATTCCCTACCCTTGAGTTCAGCAGACTCAATGCAATTTTACATCTTCACCAGCAGTATGCAGGGTGACTCAAATAGCTTTTTCACAACAAGGTTTTCCCTAGCCACAGCAGTGGCATGGGAACATAACAAAAGAGTGAGGTGTTAGAAATCGCCAGTTCACAGCAAATTTTGTTTCTTTTTAACTGAAAACAAAGCACAATAGTTGTTGTGGGGTTTGTGCACCAGGGTCAATTATCTGTGTGAAGATCAAGTCATAGAATCATAGAATTGTTAGGGTTGGAAGGGACCTCAAGAATCATCTAGTTCCAGGGACACCTCACACTAGATCAGGTTGCTCAGAGCCACATCCAGCCTGGCCTGAGGTTTCCACTTCCTCCCTGGGCAACCTGTTCCAGTGTCTCACCACCCTCACGGGGAAGTCTCAGGTTGTATACAGTTTAAGCTTTTACTCCTGTATGGATTGTGGATCCATACCCCCTACCCCCTATTGGATCCACAACAAGCTGAAAAACAGAGTAATTTAGGTCAGATCTAGCCTCTGGAGGTCACTCCAAAACATTCCCTGCTGTCCATCTAGCAAGTCAGTCATCCTGGCAGAGCACGAATTCCATTTCCTCAGACACTCTTTGCCCTTGGTAAATCCACGCTAAATGTTCCCAGTCATTACCTTGGCGTTTGTGGGCCTGCACATGGTTTGTATCTCCTCCATCCCAAGGACTAAGACAAGTCTGACTGGCCTCCATCCTCCTTCCTGAGGGTGGGAGTGACACTTGTTCCAGTCCTCAGAAACCTCTCTGAGCTGCATGACCTGGCCTCCCTCAGCACTCCTCCTCCTCTCCAGCCCCACTGGCAAAACCTGCTTCTCTCCTGAAGGGACTGTCATCAAGGCCTTGTCCTTATGGACCGGACGTTTAAGACATGCCCCTGTGTATGCACAACAAAGCACTTAGGCTCTTATTTGGCCAAGCACGCCCAGAACTGTGAGTATGAATAGATACAAACCTGCTCTGGCACTAAGTTGTGGAGTTCAGTTCATGCCAGACATCTTAGCCCCTGGATAGTGCAGTCTACTCAAGTGCATTGGCACAGCTGGGGAAGCCCCAGGTGAGGGTCCTGGTGTAAGCCTGTCAGCAGCCTGGGGAAACAGTGCAGCTGTCCCCCTGAGCAGAGGCAGCATCACACAGGTTAACCAAAAAGACAGGAAACCTGTTGTTCTGGATGGACTAGGTGGACAGGAAGATATCTTAACACAGATGGTGTTAATGGCTGTCATCAATCAAGACTGTGATCTCTAGACAAGATTAGATCTTGTCTCTAGGCTATGTTTAATGGCCATGCTAACAGCCTTCATTGATGTTACCTGAAAGCTGCAGCTTTCACTGAATACTTCAATGGACTGAGATAAGGAGACAACAGAAGCTACTGCCCAAGGCAATCCTGCACACGATAAAACCTAAGTAAGGCAATGCTTTTAATATCCTCAGGTATCTTATTTGAAAAAATGCTTAATTTGTTCTCCATTTATCCAGAAAGAATGGCAGTCAGCATATCCATTAGCTTCTACTGTATCTGAAATTGCCTAGGAAAAAAAAAGTCCCAGAAGCGCCAGCACAGCTTTTTAACTCGAAGGCAATGCTGCTTCTCTTGCCTCCAGAAGCTGTGCACAACATAGCCACTTAGCATCCTGCAAACCCAAAGCAGCTCACAGGCACCAGGCAACTGTTTAACATGGACATAAAAATGGCTCTGCACAGTCAGCTAAATCCAGTGGGATTTTCTCAGCTCTGCTACGCCTAGCAGAATTGCTGTTTTGCACCAATTTTCTTAGCATACATGGCTTCATCAGCCTTCTCTTGCTGGGTCTGAGCCAGCTGTCCTTGGCATGCATGGCAGGCAGATCCTGCTGCAGCGTAAGCAGCTCCACTCAATGCTGCTCTTATGCCTTTACACAGAATCATAGAATGGTTTGGGTTGCAAGGGACCTTCAAAGGTCATCCAGTCCAACCTTCTGCAGTGAGCAGGGACATCCTCCACTAGATCAGGTTGCTCAGGGCTTTGTTGAACCTGACCTTGAATATCTCCAGGGATGGGGCCTTGAATACCTCCTTGGGAATCCTGTTCCAATGTTCCACCACCCTCATGGTGCACAGCATCCAATCTAAATCTCCTGTTCTCTAATTCCAAGCCATTGCCCCTCATCCTATCACTACAGGCCTTTGTAAACAGTCCCTCTGCACCCTTCTTAGTGGCCCCATTCAGGTACTGGCAGGCTGCTATTAGGCTCTTCCAAGCTGAACACCCCAAGCTCCCTCAGCCTGTCCTCATAGCAGAGGTGCTCCAGCTCCCAGTCATCTTCATGGCCCTCCACTGTACCTGTTCCATCAGGTCCACATCCTTCCTGTGTTGAGGGCTCCAGAGCTGGACACAGTACTCCAGGTGAGGTCTTATCAGAAACATCATAGTTTCCATTCAACTCTTCCTTTATCCACTAGCCACAGATCCCTCTCTTTCCCCTCCCATTCCCCAGGAGATAGAAGTAGGCTGCTGGAGCCAACTCTTCAAGCAGCCTCTTGGCCATGGACAGAACTGGCTGCTTGGTTTTTTTGTGAGGTCCAGTTAGGTTTTTCTCCTTGTTCTTTCAGGGCCTGCTGTTTTTGTTAATACTATTTCATAAACAAAATATCAGAAGGACACTAACATGAAGCAGTAAAATACTCACCAGTCCTCTGAAAGCTCAAAATCATCCCTGTCTATACATGCAAGAGAAGATACATCAACAAACAACAACAAAAAACCTACACACACAAAAATAGCTATTGAGAGAAATCAAATAAAGTCATATTTCTTCCTGATTGTCTGTTTCCCTGTCAAAAATTTTTAAAAAATTAAATAATTCTAGTTCTACATAGTGAAACTGTGAGAGTCTCAAGCCGTACAAGTATCACCAGCAATTCATTTTATATTGTAAAAGGCTACTACTGTAGACAGATTTTAAAAGAAAAAAAAGAGGCAATATGTTATTTATTATTTTTCTAGGAGCCTAAGGCATAGATTTATTCAACATACACTGTAACATGATTGTTTCCTCAGAATTATTATACAGCTGATGTCTCATAAACCTGAATGATTAACCTGGTAAACTAAACTTACTTAGCAAAAGAAATGCTCTGCCACAACATTATATTTTAGGCACAACATGGTATTTATGAACTCTCCCCAAAATATACTGGAAGTGCCAAAACTACACTTGACACACAATTCATGCAGCCCTGCTAAGGAAGGAGGGAAATGAGGCAGTGCTAGGGATGTAGGTGTGCAAATGCCATCTGAAGACATCTGGGTGGGAAAGTGCCACTTGGTTGTGTAACTGGAGGTCCAGAGTTCACATCAAGGAGCAATTAGATTCTCTGCTACAGTGGCAATGATCTAATTAATCCAATCAAGTCAGTAGATGTTGCTTTCAATTTTTATTAGCTAATTGGCCCCATTGTATTTGCAGACATGACATTAATGCTATTTGGGAGCTGTGCCACATCAAAAAAGAAGGATTTGTGTCTGACCTACGTCTGAGAAAGTCACCCACATAGTATGTCAAGTACGAAGCTTACTGAACACATTGTGCCCTTAAAAATGCTATTCCAGGAAGAATCAGTTACCACACAAGTTGGCTCCACACTTCATTACTGCAATTGCCTGTCCTACATGAACTCCACAGACTAATAGAAATGATCTCATTCACAGGGCAAAACCAGAACGAAAAGCTTCCTTATAATCTCTATAGGATCACGGGAAAATATCTGACCTATCAAGAATAAACAAGAAGTACTTCTGTAGACACAAAATATCATAACATGAGGGTCCTGCAGCTTAATATTTCAGAAGAGGAAGAGTTTTGCTAAAGAACATGCATGTTGATAATATATAAGATTGTAAGGTGGGTTGCTGCTCGTGTTGTCACAAGGGAGGAGAGACCTGGAACATTTTCCTATTATAGTCCCTTGGCTGTGCCAGTAAGGTGACCTCTTATAAAATATAATACTGTTGTATAGAACATAAAACACAAACAGCAGATTTTTCAATACTCTTCTGACAAGTACAAATAATTAAATGTATAATAAACAAACACTAAGAACATCTACAACTTCAGAACATAAAAAAATGGCAGTTCAAGCTCTTGTCTTATCCAAGGAGCCTATTTAGCAATGCCCTCTGTGCTTCATAAGTTCATATTTTAAGTAGACAAAATCTGTTCTGTTTATTTAATGGACATTTAAGAACATCAATAAACTGAAATGAGAAAAATGACATCCTAAAAAACTTGTACCCATCTGTTACAGGCCATTCCTCTTAGTCCTGAATACAGTATAATACCTTAAAGTTATTTTCTCCTGACTCTCATATGGCCATAACGGAAGAAACTGGCTTCTGCTCTGGTTATGCCAATTAGGCCAGCTTCAGTTCACTGCTTTTAATTCCCCAGTACTTCTGATCATCTTCCAAGACTACTCTTTGGAAGGACTTTCTTAAGAACACTTCCAAGTCTCCACCAAGCTGCTGCTTAGGTCTCTTGTGGTACTGCCTACAACAACACTGAAAGCAGTAAGAGAAGCTGTGGTTGTCACTTGCCTAGCGGGTAAGGCAGCTCTGTGCCCTGGTCTGCAAGCTGGTGGCAATGTGGTTTGGTACAAATGTCTATGCTACAGCAAAGCTCTGTGCAGAGGAGCAAAGGGTGATGCAGAAGCTGAGGAGACATAGTTCTGCACAGGCACAATTTGCACCTAGCAGTCTATGGTTGGATGCCCTCGGCTCAGTTTATCACCTTCTGCACAAACCTAGCTATCTACCGATGGGCGCAGGCTGTTGTTGCTCCCAAAGGGCCAGCTCCAGCAATGCATGGGCTTGTCCCCATGCCTTCCCCAGCACCCTCTCAGACTGGAAATCCTCTGAAGCAAGGACTATGTCTTTTGCACTGTTTGCACTGCACCAAGCACCAGAGGTTCACAAATGGGGCTCCCGGATGTCACAGGAATTGAGAGTTTGATCACTTCCTATGACTCATCAACTAGTAAATGAGATAGCTATTGGGAAGACACTGTTTATTCAAGATACTGTCATTGCTTAATAAAGTAATCTTATAATTATTTTTAATCATAACTTTTACCTCAAGATTTAAATCACGTGCTTTAAGGGTGTCAGGGTGCCCCCACTACCAAATTTCAGTAAGTGTCTCAAAGTGTTGAGAAACTTTGCATGATGAAGGAAGCAATTAATTCATTCTGTGCTCATTAGGAAAGTGTTCAGACATAAAAATGTTCTTAATCAAAATGTTCTAAGGATTGAGAACAGAACATACAGAAGTATTTTTAATTCATGGAATGAGCCATTTTCCCACATTTTCATCCCTTTTCTAATCTCGTTTCTCAGACTTTCATACTGACAACCTAAAGCAGGAGCTGTAACAGAAGACCTACATCTTGAAAATGTATTTTTGCTGCCACATTAATGTTACAGCAGAAGTTAAAAACTCTTTGATTTAGTTACATATAGGCACAGGGTAGATGTCTACAGATGGTTTTGGGTGGATGGCTTGAGATTGTAACACGTGTGCAACCATATGCAAGAATGACCTGGAAGGAAGTGGTTTGTTTCCTTTATTGCTGCTGCTGCTGCTGCTTAGCACAGCAACCAGAACCTAATTTCCACGCCTAATTTTCACAGTTTGTACCTCAAAAAGTTTTACTTCAGTGATAGATCCTCATTCAGAAAGCTATTAGAACTTCACACACACATGGTGATTTCACTGGACATTTTTAGTTGAAAGGAGGCTGGTAATCTCCAGTAGAACCATATTTTAGCTCTTAAAGACACTAGTAACTCCTCCTACCAAGACCATCTTTAATCCTGCAAAGTACTTTGGCTGAATTCTTTCCTGAGTGTCATTCCAGGTTAATGGGTTTTAAAGGAAAAATTAACACAATACACAAAGTAAATAATTATTAAAAAGCACCTGTGTGCTAAAAATCATCATCATTTAGAGGGCCCAAAAGCAGATGTGAATATTGTTTGGGCACCACAGTGGTAAACAGCTAGAGAAGCAGAAGGAAACATTTCCGCTTAAGTTAGCAAATGATTCAGATTGTAAGAGGAATTGCAGTTCTTGGACTGAAGCTGTGAACTCAGTGGGGCTAATTTACTATTCCACCATCGGTGCAAATCTGTTAGGACAAGAAGTGGAGGAAGAAACAAGTAAGTTGCATCCCCTTCTCTTCTGCAAACCTCTGCTTGAGAGCGCACTACACACACACATGTCCCGCCTGGAAGGTGGGGAGCACCCCACATACAAATACCCAGGAAACTCTTAAATCACTAATCATTAAGAAACTCTAATGACTTGATTGGTGTTGCACATCATTTATTTTGAAGAGACTGCTGTAACCTGGGTGAGAGCATGTCTGTCATCTCTAAAACTGCTGGGGTTTCTACTCATCTTCAGTGGCTTCTGCTAGGATTTCCACTTTGTAAATCTACCAGGCTTCCAGCACTGCCATTTAGCAGGAAATGTCACTTCTCTGATTAGGACAGTCTGTCACCACACAACTGTACAGTTGTTCACAGGTAATAATCAGAAATGAGCCAGAATCAGGAACGAGTAATCTTATAAAACAGCAGAGCAGATAATCTGCCTCGCAAAGAAACTAATTTACCTGCAGGTACTGTCAGCATTATGAAAGTGAAGGGTATTGGAATGTCTGTGACAGAGGGAAGCTGGTCACAGTGACTGTGAATTCCATGGGAGTAGTTCAGTTCACTTGAACAGGAACTTGTTTCAACAGAAAACTTAAGAGCATTGCAGAACTGGAAGACAGATGCTTGGTTTCTAAAGAAATGAAATTATCTCATTGATTTCAACAGTGGGTTTGGTAGGGTTCTGCTACAAAAAAAAAAAAAGGTGGTGGTAAATTGCTTGATCCTGCTTGCACCTGTGAAACAAAATCTTCTGAAACAAAATTTTACAGCATACCAGGATGAATAGAAATTATCTGTATTGAATAGTTTGTGCAGAACCTGTTCATGCAGCATTGATGGCAGCAGGATTTCAATTGTTTGCTGGATTACATCTCAGACCAAAACCGTTCTCATGAAGGTGGCTTTGAGTAAACACACAAGATAGAATTACATTTAAAATCTCTACCCATCACAAATATTGAGCTGTTTACAAAGTATGCTTTTATCAAGTAGTGCTTACTAAAGAAAAGAAGAAGCTTTTGAATATCTCTATCCTGCACACAATCCCATTTCTTCAAGTGAAAAAGGATCCACTTCAAAATCACAGAAAATAACAAAATGCCAGGTAAGGGCTCTCAGAAACTTTAAGACATGTAGCACAAATGACAGAGTTTATATATATATATATTTCATTACCAAATGAAAGTGTAATTCTCTACCAGCTGTTTGCTGAGAATTTACAGCTGATGGAAAAAAAAACAACCCACAACAAAACAAAACAATACAACAAAAAAGGCAAACGTCATCTTCTCTCTCTCTCCTGGAACAATAAATGTAACTTCCAAAAGTGGGAAAACATATTCTCTGTTTCTTCACATCCTCACACCCTAGGAAAGAACAAGCTCTGGTAGAGGACATTCAAATACTAAACTGGAAACACATTGGTTCTCCAACCACTCATTAATTCAGCACCTTGTAACATTTGGCTGAGCAGGATATGCATTGCAGGCAGGTTCCTTCAAACAAGGAAATCCAACTGAACTTTGCAATTGAAGGCCCTGTTTTTATTAACAAGCAAGAACATACCTAATAGCAAAGATCCTTTAAACCTTTAGTCATTCTCTGTATTTTGATCACTGCTTCCTGAAGGTACTGTGCTGTAAGGGACTCCTAGTTGTTTCATTTCTCTCCCTCTGATAGCGGACTGCGTGACAACAGCTTTCCCATTATGCTAATCTGTCTAGAGTGTTAGCAAACAATTAACACTAGCTAACTAAGAAACTCCTCAGAGCTACAAATATCTTCTTTTATTAATAGGAATTTCCCCATAGGATGGGATCGCATTCCTAGCAACTTTTCACCATAAATCACTCCAGCAGGATCATCACAGATGTCCTACGTAAATTAAATTTGCTTTCAAATAACA
Organism: Indicator indicator; assembly: GCF_027791375.1. Lineage (NCBI taxonomy): Eukaryota > Metazoa > Chordata > Aves > Piciformes > Indicatoridae > Indicator > Indicator indicator. The sequence continues at coordinate 29,231,600 of NC_072021.1, read as the reverse complement.
TTACTTAATGCTAAATAACCTAGATTCAGACTGTCATCAATAACAATTAATGCATTGATCCCTGTATGCCTGGGGGTTTCCCATGAGTAACAGGAGACTTATGTTTGTTAGCGTTAAGATTCTTCTCCTGTCTGTGTAAACAATCTCAGAGAGATGGATCCTTCTGCTGTAACCAGAGCATTGCTTCCTGAAACCCACCAGAACTGCAAAGAGTGCCCAAAGCAAGCCACTCTCCCTCCAGAAACCCCCCCAGCAAACTCCCCATCACAGAGAGATGGATCCTTCTGCTGTAACCAGAGCATTGCTTCCTGAATCCCACCAGAACTGCAGACTGCCCAAAGCAAGCCACTCTCCCTCCAGAACCGCCCCCCCAGCAAACTCCCCATCACAGACACTGACTTAGTGATGGGTCTCGAAGCAAAGGTTACATTTGTCTGAAGATTTTCATATGCTACCCTGGGAAGGAAAATGCTGCTTTATGCTTTACAACAGACGTGATCTGCAAGTAGCTGTTCAACTGATTCACTCTGGCAGCAAACTCCACATTTTATGCTATCACCTGGTGGCACTGTTACACAGCCTTCTAAAAATCTGTTTTCAACGCTGGGCTCCCAGGAAGGCACAAAGTGCTTTTGTTACCCTGGGGGTACACAAGGCCTCTGCAGGACTTGGCCTGGAGGTTGTTTTTTTGCTTTGGACTTAAAAATACTGCTGCCCTCCCCAAACAGATCTGTTGCTGGCTTGACATTTGGGAAGAACACATATCTAGATTCCATCTCAAGGGTGGTGTTGGTATAAACAGTAGTAATTCACTCACACATTTCATGTCTCTGATATTTCTGCCTTAAGGAATAAAAATAGCAACTAATGGAAGACCTGGGCAGTTTCAATGGCATAAATACCAGAAGAAAGCTGTGGTATCATTGCAGATGGTTTGAAGAGAACTCGTTTCATTGAGCAGATGAACATGAAGATCATGGAATATAGCCCCAAGAAAATAAGAATGATTGCAAATGCTAACAATCTGTCCTCTCTGTAGAAATAGAATCTTCTCACCATTTCTTTTATCAAAGACAGAATAATCTATATACATTGTGCTAAAAACCATGCCCAACACAAACCCACCATACTGTGTATCTCCCATCTTCCGGAGCACAGAGACAGTAAACAAATTTACAGGTAGCTTATAAGCACTCAAAGCTGAAACACCAGCTGTGCTGATAAGCAACAGGTATAAGGTTGTATACCACTATACATAGTGTTGTATTCATACATACTATGTGCATTGCCCACTGAAATCTCTAGCAACTAAAAATCAAATTACATTTAGTTGTTCCCCCCCCACTATTTTTATATCGTATTCCCACAGAAGTCATCTGACAGCAGCACAGGGGTATGTATCAAATCTATGAGTGGGTGGGTACCTAAAATATGTTAAATGTTTTCACCTTTTCCCCTCCAACATGAATACAACTGAAGGAGAACACTTCTTATCAGTGCATTTGAAATTAGATGTCTATATTTTTACTAACAAATTAGCTAGAGATTCTCTCCCTGTTCTTTAGAATTAAAAATGTCTTAATACTAAATGTGAAAGACAGGAATGTCGTAAGCAGAACAAGGATCAGAAGTACATTGGCTGCTTCTACTAACAGAACATTGACTTATGGCATGAGACAGGGCTTTTCTGACATACTGCATCATTATTCAAGCTCTTCTCAGGTCAACCTTTTGGTAGCTGCTCTCTTCCCCACTCACTGGGCTCCTTTCTCATTTGCTTGCACTTCTACTTTTTTGCTGCCTTCTTGCTCGAGTATTTCACTGACCCTTCCCTCTTCATACTACAGTGCTGCCCCCTCCTTGTCTCCATACCTTTACCTCTGTGATCAGGTAGCTCTTCCTGTACTCAAGCAGAGCTTATTACACTTGGTGGTTTATTCAGATGACTTCTACACCCTTTAGACATACAATTTCAACCACATGAAATCATGTCTCAGCCTAATTACATGCTAAGTAATATACATACAAGCTGTAATAAACCATTTTTGTTCTCTCCCAGTGTAAGACAGCTTCATTATTCATGTTTAAAAAACAAAATTAAACATCCCGTTTTCAAGTTGTCCCTGCAATTTAACAGCATCTCCCTCCTAGAAAAAAACACAAAAATGAAATCATCACAAAACAATGTACTTGTAGCATGTTGTTCTTGTCAGTCCAGAGAAAAATTTTTATGGCCCTGAAGAAGAAATTGGCAAACCATCCAAAAGAAAATGAAGTTATGATTTTTCTGACTCTGGGAAATGAAATACCAAAATCAATTTAATTGTGTTTATGGCAAAAAAAAAAAATAGTGAAGGAGATGGGGCTTCTAAATTGCCATCAAATGCCCTGTTCAGCGAATATTGAGAGGCAGAGCTGAACCCAATCCACCTTTATTAATGGAGCTTATTGGGAAAAGTGCTTTCTGGCAGGTTAGTTACAGTCAAGTGTAAGGACATGCTGTTCCTAAGAAGGTGTTATGCCACCAGATGTATTCTCATTAAAAGAGCTGATCCTTGAGAACAGCCATGCCATGGAAAAACAGATTCCTCCTCTCTTGCAAGATGCTGCTGTAGGGTTTGAAGTGAACCATTTACTTCTCAATCTACCAATCTAGCCTCTCATACTTTTTAATTGTGATGAGTTACAATCCCATCTGTAACCCTTAAAGAGAAATTTAGTTCATGCTGCCATCCAACCAGATCTGGGCAGGCTGGAGAGCTGGGTGAAAGCAAACTTCATGAGGTTCAATAAGGGCAAGTATGGACTCTACTCTTCTCTGGAGAGGAACAACACCAGGCACCAGTATGGACTAGGGCTCATCCTGCTGGAAAGCAGCTCCATGGAGAAAGACCTTGGAGCCCTAGTAGACAGCAATGTGCCCTTGTGGCCAAGAGGGCCAATGGCATCCAGCAGTGTGTCCAGCAGGTCTAAGGACCTCTGCTGTGCCCTGCTGAGAGCACACCTGGAATACTGTGTCCAGTTCTGGGCTTCCCAGTTCAGGAGGCACAGGGATCTGCTGGAGAAGGTTCAATGAAAAGCTATGAGGATGACTGGGGGACTTGAACATCTCTCCTGTGAAGAGAGGCTGAGAGCCCTGGGGATGTTTCGTCTGGAGAAGAGAAGGCTGTGAGGTGATCTTACCAACATCTATAAATAGCTGAGGGGTGGGTGTCAAGATGAGGGTGCCAGGCTCTTTTTGGTGGTGCCCAGCACTTTCTCAGTGTTCACACGTGTTTCTCAGCATTCACAGCAGTTTCTCTCCAAGATGCCAGCCATTTTCAGTACCCAGATGTCTTGGGAAGTCTTGACTCGTGACCCATCAGCATCTCCTGTATTATTGTTAGGATGAATGTAAGGCAATCTCTCTAAACACTATTTATTAGTACATTATAGTTGTATGTTTTCAAAAATTACTATATGGAGGACCTATTTTCTTTCAGACTTACTCACAGAATCACAGAATGTTGAGGGCTAGAAGGGACCTCTGGAGATCATCTAGTCCAAGACTCCCTGCCAAAGCAGGATCACCTAGGGCAGGCCACACAGGAACACAAGCAAGTTGGCTTTGAAAGTCTCCAGAGAAGGACACTCCACAACCTGTTCCAGTGCTCTGTCACCCAGAGCAAGAATACCAGAATCTTGGCAAACTATCAAACAACAAATCTCAGCACTATGCTACATGCAAGTGAACAGAGAACAACATAATTTAAACTGTAGGTAGACCACAAAGGCTCCTAATTATTTACCCAAGGGCTCACACGTGTTCTGAAATGTATGGCTAAGGTGTCTGAGAAACTGCAAGTCAACAGCTCTTACAACAAATCATGCTCACCACATGTCCTCTGGCACAGGAAAGAGACTGTCCTTCTATATCTTCTGCACATTGAAAGAATAGAAGAATCTCTCAAGCATACAAATTAGTGAGAATCATTGCAAAAAATAGTGGCATGCTGCTACTATTTAGTTCTCATGAATGTATCCAGCCAATTAGTATCTACATTTATAAAAAGGCTTCTTTCATAAGTGTTGAATATTTTATGCCTGTGAAGTCTTTGCATACTCCTATGTGCATACTAATGCTCTCTAATTGTAGAATGCTCAACAGAACAACAACTCCATGATAGAATACAATTGTTCTTCCCAGTCCAAGATAAATCAGGGATTAGCAACAACACTCAGTTCCCATAGGTTTTGGAGGGGAATAGCACAACAAGCCAGTTTGTTAAAATTCAAAAGGAGCTTCAAAGCGAGCTGCCCTAGCAGTGAACCTAACCTAGCAACTCTATCCCTTGAAAACTGCATCTCATTCTTATTTATCTAGCAATATAAAGAAAAAGGTTGAATACAGGAAAAGGTAGACATTAGTTGGAAAAAAAAAAAGGGGGGGGGGGGTAAATTGTCAGCAGAACAGCAGAGGAGGAAGCTTTCCAAACAGCTTCTTTGTAGCCCAGTATGTGCCAGGAGCTATTTGGTAGCCGCTCATGTTCAGGACTGAGAAATGCTGAACAGTGGGTTGGGTCTGCCCCAGGGCAGTAAGAGTGCTTCAATCAGATTGTTGCCAGACTCTCAGGCAAGCAACCTGCTTGCAGCAGAGGGAGACAGTCCCACCCCATCAGCATAGCCCCCCTTGCCTCGACACAACTGTGGTATTCAAAACAGTGCCCACGATGACAGAGACTGGCCATGCCTCTTGCACCAGGCATTGGGTAGGGTTGGAGGTTTTCACAGATTCACACAGATTGCATTGGGTTATTTACCCAGGGTTAAGCCACATTGGCTGCTAAAAATCATCTTCTCTTTCACTTGTTCAGAAAGGGACTAACAGTGAGGCTGAAGAGCCTATAATTCCCTGTAAGTGCTTGTTTTGAAAAGGGGTGCAGCATTTGCCTCTCATCACACACCTCCCATGATTCTATGACCATTCAAAGATGATCTCAGCCAACTCCTTCAGCCTTCTTCATATGTATCCTATTGAGGCCCCTGAACTTCTAAGGATCAAGATTTTTCTCAAGCAATCTCCAAGTTAGCCCTTCCCTACTACCTGTGATTACTGTCCCCCTTGAACTCTGTCTCCAGGCTCAAAGCCTTCAGCCTCATCTGCATCTGTTATCATTACATCACCCAGTTAGTTCCACAGGGAATCCACATTTCCCTTATTTGTTCTTTTAGCGTTAAAAGGAAGACTCCATTGTTTCACAACACTCATGAGATTGATGCTCAGAGAACATCTGAGGTGTTAGAAATCATGTCCTTTTTGTCAGTCATTTCCCCTTATACAGAAGGCCTCCAATAAGAGAGAGGCTGATGGCAACCCACTCTATCAGCCTAGGTCCAATCAGTTTCTCTGTTTTTCTCCTCCAGAGATTTACATTGTAGTATGCCATGATTACACATTATTAACTAATCTTGCAAGCTGAGTGGTTTGCCTGTAGAACTGTAAAGTATTTAAGCTTGTCCTGATGCAAAGCAAGGAAATGATAAAATCCTGAAATACTTCTTGCCCATAATGACTCTGCAGATGACATGATAACAATCTATATGATTAAAACCAAAACCAGATGCTACGGAAAAAAAGGGCATGCTGAGATGAAAGGACATTAATGAGCATCACTCTTCTGGTGGATGCTGTCTCTATAGCTCTGAACTCATTTACATTCAAAGGATACACAGAGTATCTGTAAAGGACAAAAGAAGGATACAACATTAAAAACTGGCTTTTAATGGCTCCAAGTTTTAAATTCCCTAAAAAAGAGAAACAAAGACATGAGCAAATGCTTGCTTGCTCATCCAGAGTAGCTATGTGATCTGAATCACTAACAGAAAATGTTCTGGAAAGGTGAACGAACAAGAACTTTGCATAGTTACTGTTGCTATGAAAGCCTCCTTCATTATTATCCACAACTTCCATAAATTATTTCCCATTCCTTATCACCCACAAACAGGTAATGAGGTGCTAGGAAAATGGCCTGCACCTTTAAAACTTTCTGAGGTCATATTTGAAAGGTAGCAGTGAGAATGATGTTCCTCAAAGAGCAGTGAGTGTTCAATAAGAAAACTGTAAGTGCATTGGGTCAGATTTGCAGAGTCAGATTCTGTGAATGTATGAGAATAGCATCTGGATCCTCTGAGAGAGAATTGGCAGCTTCATCTTCCATCTGTCCTATAAAAGGGAGAAGATGCAGCCCAAATTTGCAGCATCTACTGCACCAAACTCCACCACTTATCTAGCAATTTCTACTGTACTTACCTATGCTTCATGCTTTGCTAGAATGAGCAATTAACAAGAGAGACAATTGTGCAAATGGGAGAACAGTTGGATTATTTTGGAACTGCTACAAAAAGGACCACATTCAATTTTGCAGGGGAGAAGCAACAGATATATTTAACTGCAAAATGATAAGAAGAAACTTTCAGAGACATGTCTGGAAAGAAAGTGGGGTATTCTTGGCAAGAAATACCTCCCTACAGTAAATACACTAATTATTATCGGATAATGTATCATAAAAGAGTACCCCAAATAAAGTCTTGCAGAGCAAGAAGGAATTTCACCAGTAAAAAAGAAATAGCCACCATTTTTTTAAAATTTTCATGGCACACAGAACAAAAGCAGGCCTTTTGCATCTACAAACCCAGAGCTACTAGGTAGATAGTCTACTGGGAATGTCCTCTTAGAGGTACCTAGGCACTATTCACCAGGCTTGCATGGCTTCATGAGAATCAGAGTTCATGCATTTATAGGAGAACACCAGCAGCTTAACAAATTACTAAACATATATCCTGAGGCATCCCACCATAAAGTAGAGTCCTACAACCCTTCAGCTGGGTCCTGCAAGCAGCACAGCTGTGGTGCTGCACTTGGGCTAAGAAGTGCCAGTTGTAGCCTGGACACAGCAGTGAGCTGATGGAGCCTTCCTGCTGTGAATTCAGGTTACCCACATACTTCTCTATTGTATAATATCCCAGCCCACTTCCACAGTGCTGAAGACCCAGATACCTTCTTTTTCTCTTTTGAGGCAGCTGCTCAACAATAAGCACTTCAGAAATAAGTGGCCTGAATTTTTAAGTGCTTGAGGCATCTAAAAAGACTAATTTTAGGTTTTTATTTTTAAACATCTTGGGTGCTGTTTCTACAGTCCTCCAAAAAACTTCATCCAACCCACCATGCAGACTGTTTTTCCTACACTTGCCTTATTAATCTAGGAGTTCCCACTCAATTTCTTCACACCATTTTGGCACTGGAGGATCAGGAGCCTTCCTGCCTGCTCAGCCTGCCATATGGAAGAGTTATTTCTCCCCCTCACTGACTTTCCATTTTTTGTTTCATTTCAGCCAAGCACACAACTTGTTCTCCATTGCCTTTTACTTTCACATTTTTTTTCTTACCTACTTTCCCCTCCACTTTAAAAAAGTTCAAGTGCCCTCATTAAGTTTGGGATGCATCAGTCTCATAGACATAACAGCCTGTGAGAAAAGATGAAATGCAAAGTAGGCATCTTGTGTGAATGGTTCCACAGAAGGAGACGCTACACCATCTCTGGCCAGCCTGCTCCATGGCTCCAGCATCCTCACACCAAAGTTCCTTCTCACGTTGAGGTGGAACTTCCTGGGTTCCAGTTTGTATCCACTGCCTCTTGTCCTATCACAGGACACCACTGAAAAGAGCCTGGCCCCTTCTTGACACCCACTCTTCAGGTATTTGTAAACATTAGTAAGATCCCCTCTCAGCCTTCTCTTCTCCAGGCTAAACAGTCCCAGGGTTCTCAGCCTTTCTTCATCACACAGCTGTTCCAGTCCCTTCACCGTCCTCATAGCCTCTGTTGGACTCTCTCCAGGAGTTCCTCTTGAACTGGGGAGCCCAGAACTGGAGACAGTACTCCAGGTGTAGTGTCACAAGGACAGAGTAGAGGGAGAGGAGAACCTCCCTTGACCTGCTGGCCACAGTCTTCTGAATGGACCCCCAGAGACCAATGGCCTTCTTGGCCACAAGGGCACGTTGCTGCTGGCTCCTGGGTAACATATTGTCCACCAGCACTCCAAGATCCCTCTCCACAGAGCTGCTTTCCAGCAGGTCAACCCCTCATCTGTACCGATGCATGGTGCATTAGTTTTCTAACACATTTTTTAATCCATTTATCACAGCAATGATTAGTTCCTGCTGTTCAATCTTGGACATAGATTGCTTTTAGAAGAGAACAATGTGAAACAAGGGCAAAACAAAGTAAATCACTCTCTAATTGTATGGGTCAGCAACAGGTATAATGTGCTTACTTAAGCTATTTAACAGCCAACTGCACACAAAACATCAGTAGAATCTGATCTTTTTCTAGTTTAGATCTCAGCCCATTACAGGTGTGCCAATGGTATGGGTACATTCATCCTCAGAAAGTAACAAAGTATTTGATTAGACTTTGACTATTAGAAATAATTTTTTGAGACAAGTCACAGAAAATGACTTTTAAATCAAGGGGAAAATATAGATCATAACTTAATGTATGCTGAAGTTGATGTGAGCTCTAAGAAGATATTTATTGTTTTTCTCAGGTTATCCCATCCACAGACCAACTATCACAACGACTCAGCCAGCAGAATAAATGCTCATTTTCTACCACTACTGTGCTGTTCCAAGATTAAACATTTTGTTTTCCATCCCTTTAGGAACCTGTGCCATTAAACATTTGTGAAGATAAGAGAAAATAATTTCCCAATTTGCCTGGCATCAAAATTCAAACATTATGAAGTGTGCAGTAATATTGGCACAAGCAACTTACTCCTGATGTAGGTAACTCACATAGACGAGGCTGTGTGCATAAGAACATAAAACCAACGTATCTTCCATATGGAGTCACTCATACTCTGTACAAGATGACCTGTGAGCTTGGTCGCTTTCTGTGGTCTGCTCCCCTCATACTTCTCCAGGGTCTGTAACTTCTGTTCAGGGATGTGAGCATCTTGTTTATGTGGAAGCTGCTCATGATTGCTGTTGGCTATGGACATACTGTCCCTGTTCCAGCAAGATATGCAGAAAGGCTGTGGACTGTCCCCCCTGGAGATAATCAAGATTCAGCAAGGCAAAGCTTTGGCTGTTCTGATCTAGTGTCATTTAAAGCCCTACTTCACACTGGACACTAGACTACATAACCTTCAGAAATATTTTCCAGTCAGTAAGTCTGGCAGATAAGTGCTGCCCAATATTCAAGCAAAGTGATGACAGGTCTGAACAACCTTCTGAGGTGAGCAGCTAGGGCTAAGACAGTGTGGTCACTACAAGCACATCTAGGTTTCTAACACTGATGGATTCACATTGTAACGGTTTTGTAAAGGTCCCCAAAAGAAAATGCAGGTGAGTCGAATTTAACAAATAGATGAATGCAGACCTGAGTCTGTGTTTCCACATGCAGATGATATTTTGGGTGATCATGGAAGACAATCAGCTGTGCTCAATTTACCAATACTAATTTTTAATCCTGAGTTAGATAAAGAATACATTTTCATGAATTTCTAGGTTCATTATTATTCTTATGCAAAACTCCCTCACTCCATCCCCCGCTTTAGATATGAATTAATCTTGGCTTATCTTTGATATTCTTTTAAGGTTATTCAGAGGAAGAAGGAGGAAAAAAAAAAAAGCCACAGAGGAGTATTTAAATGCAAAGAGCCACTCAAATGTGCTGATTTAATATCCTTTGTCAGAAAACACATCCGACACTTGACTATAAAGTATTTATTTTAGGATGCTACTCGCACACATGGCACAAAAGAATCTTCTTTAAAGAAAGATTATGCAATTTGGAATTTTTAAAGTACAGTTTTAGACCTATTGTCAAAGATGCTAATGAAGCCATCAATGCCTTCACTTTGCTCCATCTTTATTTGGGGGTAGAAAGGATTAAATGATAACGGAAACTTCTATGAGTGATCAGAAGGCAATGGTGCCACCCAGTTTGTGAATGCATACAACCATTTACCACTTAGAATACAGCCCTCTATGGAAATGTGTAGACTGCTAACATAGTTTCCCCTCTTTAGAAACAAAGGAACTTCTGATGACAGCCAGCTTCAAGGGAGCAGACACAATTCAGTAAAAGATGCTTAAGGCAACACATTTTTCCTTGCCTTTCAGACAAAATAAAGACACGCAAAGGGTTACCTCGGAACACAAGAAATCATCACATTATACTGCAACAGGTCAAGAGCACACAGACCCGCAGTTAAAATATTTAATTTCATTTTCTTAAATGTATTGACAATTTGTCTCTTCAAAGCACAGCATTAGCATCCATTCCTCTTGTTTGTATCACTCCCATTAGCACATTTGCCTCTCACAAGCGCTAATGAACCTGGCACAAACACTGCAAGGCCACTCTCCATGCAGTCTTAGCCAGGTAAGAAGCAAAATGCTGCCACAGGAATCTAGTCAGGCTCAGTCCCAAAATGATTTATGGGGAAGCAAGTTATGAAGCATCTTCTAAGGTGCCTAGGCTCATCTTGTAAGAATGATGTAGGTTCTGAAAGATACCCAGAAACCTCCCTAATTAATCCTTCACACTCAGCAGGCCTCCTCCCTCTCCAAACTGGAAATTCTTTCTAACTAGAAGCCTTCTGAGCAATTCCTGCTAAACCTCTGATGCAATCCACTGTCAAAGGCAATTACATTCTTCCTACAGCATTCCTGCCAGTATTGCTTTTATACTGTCTTCAGTATTTGCTTTTAAGGGAAAAAAATAGGCAAGGAGGAAAGAATTTCTGTAAACAGCGAAAAATAAATAAAGCAGGTTAATTCTTCAGGGTAGCTCGACATCAGCATTAACACACAACACCTTAATGCTCACTGTTGGCATTTATAATCTTAGCAGGCAACTGCAATTAAGCAAAAGAAATAAACCACAAGTAAAGAGGAAGACCTTGCCTTTTTAGTGAGGATATTTGCTTTTTGCTGTGACAGAAAACTCACCAATGGTGTAGTATCTCTTCAACTCACTCCTCCGGGGATTGCGCCTTTGGGTGTTTGCAGTGTTGTTCTGCTCCTCCTCAGCAGCAGCTGTCTTAGTGGCAGGCAAAGGTGTACTGGGCTGAGGTGTCTGAGCTTCAGCTGCCACTGGGTTGCATCCTGGCCCACTAATATCCACCGACTGGGACTTTTTCTTTAATCTAAAGGCAATTTAAGGCAGTCGGTTATTACTAATCATCATGCTTTACCTGGGTTATGTCTAGAATAACAGCAACATATTCATTGTACAAGGACTCACGCATGTCAGGGCAGAAATACAGACCAGCAGTGAGAAATCAGGAATTTCCCCTTTCAGCTCCTGCTAGATCAGTTACAGCACTTCTGTCTCACAAGTAGTTACAAAGGGTAAACTTCCCTCAGATCAGACCACTGAGCTGAAGGATCCATCCCTAATATATTGCAGAGAAGATGAGCTGCAACAATTAACCTATCATTAAGTAGCCTAGCTTAAGTTGCCACAGATGAGGGGAGTACAAAGAAAACAAATAATTTGCACAAAGTTGCTGAAAGCCCTAAGAGAAAAGACCTGGCTGATGAACTCAACTCTGATGGAGCTCTACGAATGCATTTCTCATTCTGTAATAGTTCCAATGTGTTGTTTCTCATCTAAATTCGAGAATAGCACTAACCTCAGGTATCATTTTGTGCACTGCCACAAACTCTTACATCCTGCTTGAGAGTGGTGGTGAGTACACTCCCATCACTGAACTGCTGTCGTTCTGTCATCTCCTGTATCTCTAGCAATATAAAATAGACATTATTATGCTACTAGAGTTATTAAATGGAGACAAACACTCTGCTGTGATGAACCTCACTACATACACACTGGATTTTATCAATACTTTTCTTAAATTAAGTCTACAAATATATATAGTTGACTATATGACTTCATCCTGGAGATAAGTTTATGGCATTGCAGTGAGATACTGTTTTGAGATGCAGAGATCACAATAATCCTGAAACTGTGAAGCAAGTGAAGTAAAATGATAAAGTTCTGTAATGACAAAGGATAATTTTATTAGGCTAACAACTTAATGCTAAGGAGCCTCCCTCTGAACCCTGTGCTTCCTTCATTTTAAAACATTTTCTCCGTGTATTGGTTGTAATTAAACAGCATGGATTCCTGCACTGAGAACGGAATCTGATAGTTTAAGAGATTAACTGATTAAATATAAATATAATAATGACTGCTATTAGTAGACTGATAAATCTTTAGGTCATGAACAAGCTCTGGAAGCTATATTAAAGTATCAAGGTATAAGTAGAGTTTTATGAATACCACTGTGAAGGCAAAACTACTGCAGTTAGAAAGTTAGTAGTTAGAAATTAAATTGTCTCTATGATTCAGTGAGAAAGAATACTTCCACTACAGCCTGTTCCCTAGACTGGCCCAGAGCTCTTCTCTTTGAAGCAGCTCTCCTCAGCTCCAATGCGTCTGCACAAGCTCAGGATGAGAGGGACCTTTATCCCTGCTGCATATAAGAATGTAAGAAAGGCTGTACTAGGTCAAAGCAGATGTATGTCTGGACAAATGCCTTGTCTCTAACCATCACTGGAAAGAGTACAGGCAGATGCACAGTGATCCCCTTCCAGCCCAGACTCAGGTTTACAGTTTGTTTGGGGATTTTTGATTGTTTTGGTTGTTCTTTCCCAGTTAGATGACACAGCTTTTTTAGCTCTTGGAGTTATTTTTCTTGGTCTATCCTCAATTACTCCGGAGCTCAAGGTGGCATCCTGCCTTGACAAGATCTTGTTTAACTATGTGCTGTGATCATTTTAGCATACAGTAGCCACAGTAGCTTATTTCACTGACATGCACTGGCAAAGAGTTGGAAAGAACACTGCTGCCTTTGAACTGCATCTTCACTAGACCAGCACATCTGGAAAGAAAACCTAAGTGCTGTGTGTATTTTGAAACCAAGAGAATTAATTCATTGTAAGACTTCTCCAGCACCCTGCTTTATTACTAGCTTTGTGTTACATGTAGGTTGGGGGTTTACATTAAAGCTGCACAGTCAGGCTGAAACCAGGTTTATTCTTTGACAGAAAGGAATCTGAACAAGAAATGCCTCGGGATGACATTCCTCATTCTTGCTTTGTTTCAGGCTGTCCTCTTGTAGAAAAACAAATAAAACATATAAGAAATACTGTGGCAAATCTTTTTTATCTTTTACTCTGTGTATACTGTAGCAGCCTTCAAGTGACCTTTCAGGCAGCACAGGTCTTTCAGTATTGCCTGGGGTGACCCAAACCGACAGTGCTGCAGACAGCTGGCAGGCAGCAAGCCAGCAAGGACTTCAAAGTCAACACTGCATTAGTTTGGCTTGGAAATGCATATCTGCTAGCAAGGACAAAGGCCTAACGTGCCTGAATCTGAAGCAGAAAAGGCTTTTTCTGCGCTTATCCTGACATTATAGGAGTTCCAGGGAAGGGAAACACATGCAACAAAGAAGGGCAAATCTGCAGCCTTTGTGAGCTGTAAAACCCTGAGCTGGTCACTGCTGTTGTCTGTGAAATATGGTTTCACCCTCTCCTGGGCATTAAAGCAGACAGGTAAGTTCACAGCAAAAGCACTGAGTTCAGAGGAGAGCCTAAGGCAGAAGGAGTGGGAAGGCCCAGTTGTTGATGATTCAGAGACAAGCCACCTTGGGTTGAAGTTCAAGCAGGGCCAGAGAAGGGGTTACTCAGCTGCTGCTGACCAGATCTGCAAATGCTATGTTTGCTCAGAACATGGCTGAGCAGCACCTTGGTTTTAGAAAAGACTGTGCCAATACATATTTCACACACCTCTGTGTAATTCAGTTGCACTATTGCTAATGTCCTTTAAAACCTCAGCTGCTCCATTTATATCTTGCTGCATTTCCTAGAACAGATGTTGCTCACCTCAGTATCTCCACCCATCCAAGACCTTCTATGAAGTCACCCCTTGGTACCTCTAACCTATGGACAGAGGCACGAAGCCTCTCAGCATCCTGCCAGTTACTGATCACCACAGATTTGCTACTTAGCTTAATCCAGGGGGAATGTGCATCTCCAAGCTGTGTGATATGACAGACTTGTAGGTAGATACACTGAGCAGCTTTTGAACTCCAGCTTCATTTCTCTTTCCATGCTCTGCATAAAACTGCAAAGTTTTCTACTACATCCTAGAAACAGCCTAACAGCTGGCTTCAGCTTTCACCTCCTACTGACCAGCTAGCATCCTGTGCTCCCCAGCAGCACCTCGCAGGAAAGAGTCATTTTGAACAGGTTCTTACCATCTGTGTCACAAATAAAATGTATTCAGGTGGTTGGGTGTTAGGGCATCGACCACCAAGTGCTCTGATAGTCCATAAAATGGGAAGTTGTGTAATCCTGGGGCTAGTGAATTCCCTGGGAAGTCTCCTATAGTCTTTGAGAGCATTAGGATTTCATCCCTGCCAAAAATTTCATCACTATCACAGCTCTACCCCATTCCTAACATAGTCCATGCACTTTTTCATGTTAGAATTGCAAACTAATTTTTTTGTAAAGCAGCATGGAAGTAAAATGAGGCATTATTCCCTAAACAGATCTTGAAAGCACCTAAACCAAACATGGCTGGCAGTCCAGTCTGAAAGAAAAAGGGGGGTGGGGGGAAACACATTTAAACCATTTATGGTATAAACAAACAAGCATCCAAAGCATCCCAGGGACTGAGAATCTCTACAAGTTGGTCTTTGTGGATTTCTAAGTAAAAATCCCTTATTGCAACAAAGATTTGGAGCAGAGCCTAGCTCATTCTTATCTACTGAACACAAAAAACCCTCCTAGCACCCCCTGTAACTACACAGAGATTTTACTACACAGTTAATAGGAAAAGCAAAATCATTCAGTTGAAGACTATTCTTCAGAGAAGCATTTAGTATTTTGGAATGCCCAGAAGAGCTAGTTATGAGTTTGATTTCTTTGTAGCTCAAAATGTGATTTAAATCATTGTTGACAGCCAGGATTTGTCTGATTCCAGAATGAAGTAAACTTCTATTTTCAACACAGCACTGCAGAAGTCGGACAATGAAACACAGGAGAAGGCCTAACCCTCCAGCACCTGCACAGAACAGTCCCCAAACCAGTTACTTTCTTCCCCTATGGACATGCTGTCCTTCCCACACAAATCTGTGTTTGGATACGGCTGGCATTTTTTGGCTGCTGTGGCAATTCAGAGGATCAGGTGAAAGGGTTGTGGTCTGCAGTCAGGCTCCATTTACTGCTCAAGGCTCTTTCTGCACACCTGCAGCATGAGGTAATGCCATGGCTGATGAAAAATCCTTTGCTTAATGCTCTTGATGCCACCTGCAGCTCTGGTCATCTCATCCCGAAAACAAGACAGCAGGATTAGACTGATAAAAAAGTCCCAGCGGCAGCGATGACAAAGAGCTGGTTCCCACTGGTGCAAGACAAAACAGATTGTGGGAAGGAGCTACCAATGTGGGATCAGCACGGGACTTCTGCAGCCATCAGCCATGGGGAAGTGGAGTGGCAAATGGCCTTGAGCACAGGAGAGTTAAGAGACACCACATGCAGGCAAGCAGCAAGTTTGAACAAAACATCAAGAAGTACTTTGAAGAGTATTTAATTGCACGACAGAGGAATCACGTAGGCTAAGAAGTATCTCTCAGTACAGAAAAGAATGACACAAACCAGGCAGAAAACATCCCTTAGGGGCTGTGAAGCATGCAAACAAAATCCTTGAGCCAAGGACCACTGGAAGTTGGAGGGGTTTCAGAGGGAAAGAGCCACTCAACACATGCTCTGTCTCTGGTATTATCTAAGCATCCAATGCTATGTAAGTGCTATACACGACCGAATGCAACATACTTCCAATTCAATCTGAATTGGTCATAATAAATTGCAGAGGGAAACAACACCAACCACCACAAAGCAGCTAGAAAACAGAACACCACTAACATCAATGTCTGTCAGTAAACAAACAAAACACCACCCACAGAAAAGCCCTTCAGACTGTTACTGTGCATGTCGATCATGCAGCAGAGTTTTCTGATAGAGCAAGCACCTTATGAGATCATTTGATGGAAGAAAACAAGAACAAGAAGGCCTTCACACAAATGGAGTTATGAAAGGATTAGGAGTGAATTCACACCTACACAGCTCAGAAAGCAATTCAAAGTGGCAGGTAGGTATCAATAATGTTAATATCCAGCCTAGCTTCAGGAAAAAAAACAGTGCAGGCACCGGAGCTATGTGCAAAAAAATTACTATCCCTTCAACATCACATTTTGCTTTATACCCCCAGCATCAGAGCTTGCAGAGCACGCACACAAGACATGCTTTTTTGGTCCTTTGCACACACTATCAAAAATTACCATGCAAATTACACACACAACAGTAGTTAAGTGCCAGAGCACCAGAAAGCAAATCAAAACAACCCTCTCTCCACTTTCCAGTCACCCTTATGGAACTGGTCCCAGCACACGCAGGGAAACTGCTATCATCCCCTGTTCTGTAAGAAAAGGCAGTGCCAAACCAGAAGTGTCCACCAGATTTCAGGAGAAAAGATGAAGAGAAACTGAATGACTACAAAATTGGTGTTGTGATGCATGGAACAGGCAACCTACAGCCTTTTAACAAGGTCTATTGGCACCTCGTGTTTCAAGGGAACATCACAGAATAAAGACTAAGGAAAACGAGCACAAACCTTGTGATTATTCCTGGGAGCATGACAGCACTGCTACAGGGGTACCCTTGGAGGACCATTTACAGAAGGCATACAGACTGGTTGCTGCCAGGCTACATCCATGAACTCCAAGCAGGAGAATCCAGAATCCACTTGTGGTTCAGGTGTGACAAGGCACTCTCACTGCCTGGGAAAGAAGCGTTAGTGAGTCCGCAGCAAGGGCCAGAGCCTCAGCACACCACAGACAGGCCCCGGGATGGGCATGCACAGCACGGTGAGCCAGGGCAGGAGCATGGAGGGAGCTGCTGATGATGATGATGACGGAGAGGAAGATGGCAGTGGTCATGCTAAATACATAGCTCTGAGAGTTACAGCATATACAATTCATGCTTTGGGTTTATTTGCTCTCTAAGCTTTCTAAGGATTAGGAGCTCAAGAGCTGGGGCTATTCAGTCTGGAGAAGAGAAGGCTCCGAGGAGACCTTATTGTGGCCTTCCAGTATCTGAAGAGGGTCCTGCAAATAGGGTGTGTGTTTTGTCAGGGATGAGAATCCCCTGAGCTTTTCTATCAGGACTTGGAGAGGGTGGGTTGCAATGATGTACTATTTGCTGACAGTTATCTTGATCCTGCATGTATTTTAGAGGAGATGTGTAAAGTAAATTACTATTTTGAATCTTGCTATTTTGTTAATAGCTGCTATGCTGTTATTTCAATAACTCCCACTAGTTTCATTTTCACAAAAGCTCTTCCAATGCTTTATGCAAACTTACTTTAGTACAATTTGCATGGGTCTTGAAACTTCCAGCTCTGTTATATTCAGCACAGAAAAAATTTACATAATGGCTTTACAGTGCTGATAATTTCTATTTCATTCTTATTTGTGTCATTAATGCTGCAGCATTATAGCTAATGCAACTTTATTTATAAGACCAAACTATTTTAAGGTTGCACCACTAGGGAAAGTCATTACTTCACCTGATTAGGAGATATTTCTGAAATCTCTTTATTACAAGCTACACAACCAGCACCCAGTTCCTATTCCCCTGAAAACTGCTATGAGATTTTCTCACATCCTATATTATGCAGGCCCACATTCTGTATTACCATCTTCTCTCTCCCAGGTGCTGAATCAAACTTTTAAAGGCAGGTGTAGCTGGTGGTCTGAGAGCTGCATGACTTATACCTTGTGACATACAGAATACCTCCCCTACGGTGAAGCCATATGAACTCAAAGCATTTTTCCATATAATTAACTATGTCACAATATCAATTATTTTCTGTGCTGACTGCAAGGAAGAGATACACCAACAAAGCTGGTTTATCCATAGCCTTTAATTTAAGCAATTGCATTTACATTGCTGATTCCAGTTTTAAGCTTGACTGAGTTGTTTTACAAGTCAGCTGCAATATCCCATGGGACTTAATGTTCCTGAGATTGCTACTGCATACCCAATCATAACATGTATAGACCTGTGTACTCAAATTTGGATGGAAAAGGGACTTTTAAGTTCTCAAAGAGATGCCAGAGGAGGTTGGAAGCTATGATGCTTTTACAGTACCATAGATTTGTTTGTTCTACCATCTCGACAAATAAGGATCAGCACAGCAGGAAACCACAGCTCAGGTTTGCAGAACGTGCTGTGGATGTACTTGTCTTAAGTTATGGCAATGCATGTTCTTCTGCCTCGCCCAGTAGCTCATACACCTTGAAATGTACACAGTGAAACAACTTAAAGTCTTCTTCCAAAAATAGTAAACCAATTCTTACATCATTATTCTCTTTTTTTCCACAAGGGATTAGACTTTTTGATCTAATCACTGAAAATCCAGTGAGTTGTAAAGATAATAAATAAATAGTGAGTGAGATCCAGCCAGAGGCAGATACAACAGTCCATTGTTGGCAAGTGAGGACCTTCCAGTCTGGCCTTCCTCCTGCAGCTGCACAACCTGCCCTGTCACACCATAGCATGCCACTGCCATGTTACATAGTCCTGCTTGGCAGCCACATGGAAGTCCTGGGACCAGACGTTAGTCCTGAAGAAATATCTAATGCCTGTAAGTCTCTGGAAGCACCCAACTGTCTTCACTAAACACAGGTCAATGGCAAGACTGGACACAGGCTAGTAACTTAAACTGTAAGCCAAATAATATCCAAGACAACTGTTATCCAGTGCACAAATGCCATGTCTTCATACTTTTGCAATATAGGTTGAAATAAAGTTTACACAGATTTGAAAGATTTGCAACATGTGCATACTATATTTATCTATAAACCGTCACAGGATAAAAAACAACTGTCATGAAACAAAGCAACAGCACCAAGTCACAAAGGACAGACCCATTACATCGAAGAGAGAGATAAAAGCTGTTCCTTGAGGAGACTAAAACACCTGGCATTTCTCCTAGCTAAGAACAGAAATTGATTCTCAGAGTGCTCTGCAGGATACAATCATATCAGATTAATCTCTGTGGAAGCACCTAACTTGTCAAAGGCAAGCTAGAACCTTGGCAAAATAGGAAATCTTTCATCATCAGAGCCAAGCAGAACTGATCTTTTGCCTTTCAACTTATGCATAACTCAGGCATTTTGAGTAGTAAGTTAAGTTTAGCATTTGATTGAAATGTGCAGAAAATATATAGACTGTATAAAATATACTTTATACTGGTTGCCTTTTTGACCATGATGAGACAGGTACAGCACATCCTCCACTGAACACATGTTCATTCCAGTGACTTTTTCTTAAGGGAGACTGAAGGGACACTAGCTATACAGGTTTGGAAAAGTGCTTGTCTTGTTCCTTTTGCGTTTCTGATTCATAAAGCAGGTTAGCCAAGATTATACCAGATGGCAGACAAACATCTTCATAGATCCAGGAACATTTTGTTCTTAAACTAGACAAAATTATCCTCCTACCCTTCTGGTAGGAGACCTTTCTGCTCCATATATTCAGCTCTGACTAACCCCAACCTGAGGTCAGTGACATGACATTTCTCCTAGAGCTGCAAGATCAGCCCAGAGGGCTGACTGGGGATGCCAGTCCATACTCTATTTACTTGGATGCTGCAGTCACAAGGAGGTAGAGATCCAAAGCCTTGCTAAGTCCCATCAGACGCAATTAGAAAACAAGAAGTCTGCTAAATGCATCAATATGCCAGCTTGAGCAGGTATGTTTTCATGTCCTGTCATGCCAAAAAATCAGCAATACCACTTGATAAGCTGATTAATTGTACTAAGAGAATCTCTATATAAAGGAGAAGAACAGACAGGTTGTGGAACAGCACCTACTTGTTTAAAAACAAATGCAAAACCCACGCAATTATTTTGTTTCTCAGTTCTGTGGTCGTAGGAGGAACATTTTTAACAACTTTTTACTTTGTGCTCACCAGAGTGTAAAGGTTGTAAAGAAATTTCTTTACACCTTCATCATCCAAGCACATCCTACAAGCACTGATGATACACAGAAGGGACCACACTCCAAGTGAAACTTGGCTGGACAGAGCAGCAGGAGCCACAGGAGCTGCAGGAGCAGCAGGAGTGGGAACCAGGGAACAAGCAACCCCAAGAGAGAATGAAGTGGCTCATGCAAGCACAGAGGTTATGTTCAATCTGAATCCAAGCAAAGATATTCTGGGTGAGCTCTCTACACAGGAAGGACATGGACCTGGTGGAGAGGGTCCAGAGGAAGGCTACAAAAGTGATCAGGAGCTGGAACACCTCTCCCCTGAGGACAGGCTTAGGGAGCTGGGGTTGCTCAGCCTGGAGCAGAGAAGGTCCTGGGGAGACTTAGTAGTAGCCTTCCAGTACCTGAAGGTGGCCTACAAGAAGGCTGCAGAGGGACTGGTTACAAAGGCCTACAGTGATAGGACAAGGAGCAATGGTTTGAAATTAAAGAAGAGTAGATTTAGATTGGATGTTAGGAACAAGTTCTTTACCGTGAGGGTGGTGGAACACTGGAACAGGTTGCCCAGGGAGGTGGTTGGGGCCCCATCCTTGGAGAAGATACTCAGCAAAGTTCATTTTGTTAGGTACAGACAGAAGGCTTCATCTTTAAGCTGTGTTTGACAAACCCAGCATGACACCAAGTACTGCAGTTATCAAGTTTGTCAGTACTTTCTCAGAAGCTGAACTTTCTTCTGACAAGTGTTGCCTGTCAATTACATTAACACAGAGAGCAGCAGGATGAAGTGTGTTCTCTTCAGTCTTTAAGAAACTGACTGTGTATTTCTGAGTCTTTCCCTGCATCAGCAGCATCCTTAGGTCCCTGACTGATGCTCAGTTGACTTCACCTGGGAAGAAGGTGACCATTAATGCACAGCATGGCTTATCAATAGATAACACTTTAAATAGAAAATCCTTTTATTTATGTTGCAGAGCACCTAGTAGCCTTGTAAGAAATTGCACTAATAAACATCAAGTAGTTGACACCTGAGAGAAAATAAGGATGGTACAAGCCTGTTCAGATCCTTGCCTTAAGGCTCAGCTCTTGGAAAGCAAAACATTTCTGCACAACACTAAAGCAATACAATCCCTCTCAGCTTTTTTTCCTCACTGTTTTTCAAGACGCACCTCGCATGTGTGCTCCTGTGCTTGAACAAATGCTCTCGAGTCAGCACTGCTTCAGCTCTTGTGTTCTCAGTCATGGCACTCTCTCTCCTAGGCCTGAGGAGGGGTTTGGACCATGGTTCCTGGCTCTGCACATTCAGTAAGCACAACTGTTCTGTTTTTTTCTTTCTCGGAGATTTACAGATGAACTGCTTGACTTTTAGGGACAGTCACCACTACAGCTTTGGTGGATTGAGCAAGGGGAAATGTGCTCCCAGCACGAAGTTAAGAGAAGATACCAAGGAAGGCAGCCTCACAAATGCCTCAGTGACACTACAATAGTATGAAAGAGATTAGTACATTTTATTGTGGATTTTCTTAACCTTTCAGCTGCAGATGGGGAGGAGACACTGGAGGAGAGCAAAGAAGAACAGGAAGGCAAGAGAAGACTAAGAGCAGTGCCAGGCAGCCACCTACGCTTCTGCGGTGGCAGGAGTGGCTGTCAGCCTCTGCTGCTCAGGATGCAGCCTGTGCCTGGGCACACTGTGGAGAGCCTCAGCACCACTTATTTCTCCTCCCTTCTGCAGGTGAGACTTGCAGGCAGCACACATTATATTGAGATTTAAGAAGACAACCTAACACTGTTAATTCAGTTTCATGCTGCAGTAAGGACATGTCCTCACAGGCAGAAAAGGATGGTCTTTCCCTTGAACCACCATTTAGATTTATGCTTCTGACGAGCAACAATTTTTCCTATTTTTTTTTTGCACTCACAATGACACAAAATGGAGTTGGACCACCATAGAAACAAAAGACGGTAGAACACAGCTGCACTGCACGTTTTTTTTTAATTATTATTTTTCAATCAATAAGCCCAGAGAGCAGAACTGCTGCAACTACACCCACTATCAGACACGAGCAATCTATAGGCATCATAGTAAACAACATTATTTCAAGAAGAATCCAATCAAAAAGCACTACACTGTAGTTTCCAAAGCACAGTGAGACCTTTTTTCCACCCTTAGTCCAAAATAAAGAGCACGTCAAGGCTGGTCTGGCATTGCCAAGTTAAGATACTAATGAGCAGACAGAAACCTTGACAGGCAACTAAAGAGAGAATGTACAGGAGGTGAGGAGTTAGTGTCTGACAGTATGAAAAAGAGAAGCCAAGAAGAGATTTAAACACAGTTGGAAGTGATTTAAATCAGAGCCCAGAAGACTAATGAGGCTACAGCATGTTAAATGAGGCAAGTGAGTTTGGAAACATTTATGTATTTAGCTTCCTAACTAGAGCTCAGCTCCAAGGTAGAGCTGTTAAACCACCACCTGATCAGAATTTGTAGGAAAACAGCATACAAGCTAAAGAATGGAAGCTGCTTTTAGCCACTTGCAATAGAACTGCCGAGACTCTAGAAGTCCTACCACATAAATCAGAGGCTTTTCGTCTAAATGCAAAATAAGAATCAGTAAATCACATTTTCTTTTCAGGAAGTACTGGCAGGATTTCAAGATGTATTTAACCAACCTCACAATGTGAGGTTTTTCATCTTGGCTAATCTTCTATGAAAAGTAACTATTAGGAAATCAAAACATTATGGCTAAAGCTTAGCAAATTGT
Organism: Indicator indicator; assembly: GCF_027791375.1. NCBI lineage: Eukaryota > Metazoa > Chordata > Aves > Piciformes > Indicatoridae > Indicator > Indicator indicator. The sequence continues at coordinate 29,208,737 of NC_072021.1, read as the reverse complement.
TCTTGGGAAGAGAAAGATAAAACTTCTCACTCACATGTGAAAGATGTGAATCAACAGGGGGAAAAAACGTAAATCAACAGGTGAAAAAAAAAAGAAGAGAGAGATATTGGATTCTACTTCCTCTATGCATTTCAATAGCTCTCTGCATTTACCTCTACTTAGTTCAGACCCCAGTAAATTTAGGGCTAACTTCTTAACATATTAGTAACCTGCAGAAAACTTATTAAAACCTTTTACAGCAAACACAGAAAGAATAGAAAAGGGAAAAGGCAGCAGAGGTCCTCACTCTCCTGCCCATCCCAATGGGACTCAGGCACTGCTTGGCACCTGTGTTCACTGAGCACAGACAGTAAAGAGCCAGCGTGCTCCCTGTGCTCCTGCCTGCTGCCGTGATGTATGAATGGCTCTGCTCCAGCTCTGTGTGCCAGCCAGGATCCTCTCCTTGAAACCCCGGCAGCATAAACACCCATGGCTACCTCCTTCAGCACAGAGCTTGAAAGCTGCAGTGTTTCATGCAGTCAAGATTTCCACTTTCAGAATGGTTTAGGGTCGACAAATAGACTTTCTGCCAAATTCAAAACCCAGAAGGAGTCAAGCTTGGGATTAGGAAATTCTTGTGTCTGAAATGTTTTCCTCTGGAAAAATGCATGGGTGTGGTATATCAAATTCAGCAACTTTGTCTGTAAGACTGATGCTAGGTTTGTATTTGCATAGAAATAGTTTAAAGCAACGCAAAGATTCATTTGGAGCTACCTAGAACTATCCAGAATGCTTGTTCCTACTCTGCAGCAGGAACAGGAATTACATCTACCAGTTCAGTGTCTGGCTTCACACTGATCATTACAGTGACCTGCTGCAGATCCAGTCCTACAGTGTTCCCAAGACAACTGGGTGTCCAAACGACATATATTTAGAACATTGTCAGACTCCTAATTTGTGTGAACAAAATACAGAGTTCCTTGCCCTTGCATTTTATTTATTCTGCAGCATATACTGCAGAAAAAAACCCAAGGAGTTCAGTAACTCATACAAGAACACATATTCTGAGAGTAGAAATCTTGTAATGGTAATGTAGTAGAAATTAAGTCATCTGCTTCTATAAAAAATGCAGGACATGTAACATACAAGTGCAGAAAGCATTTTATTTTACAGTATTTTATGTATGAGAACTGACCTCTTCATCTGTACTAACCTCTTCATCTGTGCTGTTGCTACTGCAGTTCACCTTTACAGAGTGCTGAGAAACCAAGAAGTTATATAACTTAGTTAAAAGCTGATAGGGCCAGGGACGTTTTAATCTCAGTGTGTGAAAATCAGTTATGAGATGTGAAAGGAAAAAAACATATTCTTCAGGAACCCATGTTTCCATTTTATAATACATCTCTCTATATATGCATGTTTTTAAAATGAGAATGAGCAATAAAACTTTAAAGAAAAGGAGAGTGTGGAAGTGGAAGGACAGGCAAAGCAGAGAAGGAACAGAGTGATCGCAAATTATTTCAGGGTGCTATTATGATAAATTGAAGAGACAAAAAAAAAAACAATAAATCAATAAATCTGATAATTCTCATTTGGTTCATTTACCAGTGGAGTAAACTTTTAGAGAAGTAAAGCAAAAGAAGAGATTTTGTGTAGGACAGGTATAAAAGAAGAAAAAGGAGCAAATACAAAATATGGCCAAAGCACACAGAAAGAGAATTCACTGAGCCAAAGCCAATTAGGAACTCAGAGTGGGTGACACATTTTACCTGAACAATTAGGAATTCAGAGTAGGTGACACATTTTACCTGAAGAAAGTAACTGGATAAAATTATGGAATCAGAGAATGGCTTGGGTTAGAAGGGATTGTAATGACCATCCAGTCCACCCCCCATGCCATGGCCAGGGGTGTCTTTAACTAGATCAAGTTGTTCAAAGCCTTGTCCAAACTGACCTTCAACATGTCCAGGAATGGACTTCTCTGGGCAACCAAGTCCAGTGTCTCACCTCCCTCATTGTAAAAAATGCCTTCCTTATGTCCAACCTCAACCCACCCTCTTCCAGGTTAAAACCACTGCTCCCTGTCCTGACACTACAGGCTCTCTGCATATGTCTTATAAGCTCCCTACATGGAAAGGTCTCCCCAGAGCCTTTTGTTCTCCAGGTAGAACAACCCCAAGTTTCTCAGCCTCTCTTCATAGGAGAGGTTTTCCATCCATCTAATAATTTTTGTGGCACTCCAACAGGTCCATGTCTTGTACTGGGGACCCAAATTGCATCAGTTGCACATCTTCTATGGTCTAATCAAGCTTAAATTCCTCCCAAGACAAATAATTTCAACAGGACAGGGAAGTACCAGAGAAAAATCTAAAACTTGTGAAGCTGTAACCTCTGGAGTTGAATCTGCTCAGATCAGCCATCTGGATCACAAGGACATTCAAGGAGGCATTTCCAGACTTAGGTATCAAAAATCTGCCTGCATACCTCTTCTGCTTCTATGTAAGACAACCAAAGTTAATTGCATTGCTCACACAAAATATTTATCTCTGGCTGCAGTGAACCACCAAACTGCTCTATAAATGGGGAAATTGTATCTGTCCCAGCAGCTTTTCAAAGAAAGTACCAGACACTGTGTTTTTGTGAGGTGTTGCTGCCTATCGATTAAGGAGCTCCTGAAGATGCTCACCAGAAGAAGGTTTCACATGTTTAGAACTCCATTCAAATCTGGTCCTGTAAACAAAGGTGGGAGCTGCAGAGCTGCATGGGGACAGAAGTCACAGACCATACCTAAAGGAGGAAAGCTTGGCATCAAGGGTAATGCCAAGAGTTAAAAGTCGTGCTTGGTAATCAGCATCAGCAAACTCTGGTCAGCTGGAAGGCTGAGACTCTTGAGCACAGCAATCTGGAGAAACACACCCACAACATTGACTACACAAAATAAAGAGCAGTTTGATTTACCAAAACTCTGTGTGGTGAGGTCAGCTGCCAGCTGAACCCTGACTCTGCTATACTTGCTTTCACAAATGTATGTTTTAGTCCCAGCATTATATTTTGATATTTTAGAAACATCAAGAAATGTTCACTGCATTTTGTTCAGCCGTTTCAGGATTTCCCATCACTCAGCAGCAGCAGCAGCAGAATTTTAATAGCTGGGAAATTGCAGCAGTGGCATAAAAGAAAATTGTAATGCAGCAAATCACTATTTCTGTGGGTTTCCTTTGCTCTAATTCTGATCTTCTAACTCTGCTACAGTGCCAGTACAGATTCTCTAAAATACAGCTTCTAGCAGAGATTAATTTACAAAAAAAAAAAAGAAAAAACAGGAAAAAAAAAAAAGGCAAACCAAACCCCAATCTGAGATAAAAAGGCTCGAGAGTTTCTTTTTCAAGTTCTACAGTTGCAATATCTAGGAAAGATATAACCAAAAGCAGAATTCCCAAATAGTTCCCACTGCCATCTAATTATATGATTTCTTTCCTTACTTCCTTCTTTTTAACTAAAATGCCTTTGCATTTTAAACTAGCCACATGTTCACTGTGCCCTCCTGTCAAAGATGCCTTCTGGGTAGCGATTAAATGTAGAATTGAGATCTTCAAGACCTGGGAAGACAAATGCAGTGTCTCTGTGCATGGCTGCAGGGGATGAGATAACACAAATCCATTTTATGCGGAGACACGCTTCTGCATGGAAGCGCTCAACATGCATTGCACCACCCCTTGGAAGCTTGAGGGGCTGCTTCTGCCAAAAACAATGCTCCCAAGGTTTTCAGAGAAGGGGTTTTTAAGGCTTTAAGATGAAGTTCACATTTATACTACGTATGAGATTATCAGTCAAATGTTAAGATGTTAATTTTTTTACTGATGATAGGCAGAGGCTAGATTTGTAGACAGCTATGTTTGTCTAAAGAAGAGTTGACCTTCCCCTCTCATTTTCGTCTCTAGTCATTAGTGGAGCTGGACTGACTGTCCTTTGAGACTCATTTCCCCATTTACAACCTAAGACTTCTTACAGGAGACAGACAGGGAGCACTTCGCCCACATTGCTACCTTCTCACAGCTTATAATTCTCATCAGTGCTGTAGTTCAGCACTCAAAGAGAGGAACAGGTTTAGTCACTCAGCACTGCTCAGAGAAGAGTCATTGATAAAACTGTATCTCTCTGGGGATGACAAAGCTGAACATTCAAGGTGCTGCTTCCAGCTTTTGGTGGAGCACTGCACATTTGCAAAACCCAACAATCTTGCCTTCTATCACTTCTTCCTATCACTAAATGCCTAAGAAGTTTCCAGAGACAATGCCAACTCACTGCAGCTCTTTTCATCCCCCTGTCTCCACATCCATACCGACGACCCGTGCATGAGTCAGGACCTGAAATCAAGCTCAGCAGACACTGAGTACTGTCTCTCATCTGGCTGACTCAGTAAAACCACAGCAAGCCTCCTCCTGCTCCCCATGCTTAGCTGCCTTCTGGTTCCTCCTCCCATCAAGAGACAGCACTAATCCAGACATCCCTCCCCAGCTTAATCTCCTTGTTTCCCTCTAATACTTCTCCATTCATATTGCTCCACTTCCTCCATGATTACAGGACTAAAGAAGCACATAAGAAAAATTCAGATAAGAAAAATCATGGAATTGGGCTAAGCCACTTCAATACGATTTTTACAGAGGCTCTCCTCTGTGGGAGGGTATTTGGTTTCAGGTTTTTTTCACCAAAGAAGAAAAGAGGAATGGAGATATAATATAATCAATCAGATATTGGAAAGCTTCCAAGAGCAGACATGTCAAGGGAACTACTGCAGATGTAGTACCCTGTGCATTTCTATCAGGAATACAAATAATGGCTACAAAATCCATTTAAACTGGCTGCACATAACACTCCAATAAGAAATCACTTCCTTTTTGTTTCTTAGACCTTTTTCCTGACAGCAGTTTGAAATCATCACCTCTCAAGAGAGGCCTTCACTCAGTAGGGCAGGGCTCTGACACAAAAGATGTGCCCAACAAAGCTGGGACATCCTTGCATTGTTATTTCAGCTTCTGTCTCTTTTGCTCTAACAGACTCTTCTCCTACCTCAAAGGTCCATTATGAGGAGTCCCATGCCTTCTGCATGCTCAGGTTCTCCCCTCTCCTCCTTCTTTCCCCCCTCCCTTTCTTATTCCTGCTCTTGGGAGGCAATGAACATCAACCCATTTGGTCTCTCTTGAGATTTAGGGTTTTTTTGGGCAGGCTGCTCTCATCAGTATCCAAGCAAAAGGCACACTCCAGTCAGAACCTGCTGGGTACTTCCAGATCCCATATAGCAAAAGGAAAAGCTGCTTTTGACACACTCATGTACTCAGCACAAGAAGGCCTGCATTAAGAAATGAACGCAGCTTTCAACAATCATTTCTCTAAGGGGTCAGTCCCACACCAGGAAGCCTTGGCAAGAGCAATCTATTTTCTAGGTGACTTTCTCAACTGTAATCAGTGCTGTGATCTATCTATCCAGCTCTGAAATTAAGAAAAGAGAAGGCTGAACATTTCCTCCTCTGGGTGCAAGTCCCTTGACCTTCCTCTACGCTGTGAAGCAAGTCTGTCAAAGAGGCCACTTTGCTACTGTCAGTGCAAACTCCCTTCATCAAAGCTGTTGAGCTCGTCAAGAAACTACATCAAAGTGTCAGTTCTGTTGTCCCCCTAGATACTCTGTGGAAGTGGAATGTCTTAAGTGACTGTTTTCCCCTACCTCTTATCTTGTCTTTCCTCCCCTCCTACCAAATAGGTCTCATGGGACAGGCTGGAATGACAATTCTTGGAGCCAGCTGCCTTCCTTCACCACAAGCCGTCTCACTTCTACTTCAGTGACTCACCCAGGGCAATCACATAAATAGGAATTCTCCAGCTCTTCTGCAAGTCGCCCTTTATTGCTCATGATCTTAGTTTTCACCATCAGTTGTTCAGTGTGCTTGCTAGCTCTTAGGGCCAGCTTGACACCTGACATGTGAGAAGATAGCAGACCACAAAGCTCACCAGGACTAACAGGCTTGTGAACCTGCAGTTTGAAAGAGACCTTACGAAAGAGATCACTGCCTCACAGACTCACAGCTTGCAGTTTTAGACAACAATAGGGGTTGAATCCTAATGGAAACTGGAGAACTGCAATATGTCTCCTTTTCTGATCACAGCTAGGTTAGAAGCACTAAGTAATGTTTTGATTTGATTCCCAGCTCCTGCAATAAAATTAATGTTCCAAACGTCATAACAGTAAAGATCAGTGACGATTTTAATCGTTTTGGTCTCTGACCTGCATCTTGAAATAGAGGTTTCGGTTGGGAACAAGCTGACTCCTAGTCTAAATTTTCCTTCGCGAAATGGCATCTCAGGGACATATATTGATTTCAACAGCCTCTTGAAAGGTGGAATGTAAATTGAGGAACTGATACCACCAACGACCTTAGGTTTCATCGTTTTCCTTTACTAAAACAGCCCTGATCGTTAAGTTCCCCTTCCAAACAAATCAAAACACATTATGCAGCCTGTGGTGTTAACATCTATGCTATTATAAAATACTGAAGTGCAATTTTGTTCTTCTCTAATGGTTTCTTTCTTCCTGCCCATGCAAGGAGAATACATGGACAGCCCTACAACTAATATGGGCCCTGCCCATTGCTCTTCTTCACTTCCACCTCAAAATCCACCAAAACAAATGTCTCCAGCTTGCAATTTATTAAACAGAGGTGCATCATTAGCAAGACTCATTTACTAAAGTAAGTGAGTTACTAGCATCATAAAAAAAAATATTAGACCACTCATGCTATAATATTTTCAGCTGAATAAGCTGAAATGCTTTTCTTAGCTGTTCAGGTAGGAAGCTGTATGTGCAGCACCACCTGCAAACCCAACACTAAATTGCTTGGTGTCCTCTCCAGAAAAAAGATCTCACAGCAATTTCTCTTGCTCCCTCCTAAGGTAAAAGGTACAGGAGGGCACAGACATTAAATGTGTGGTCATAACCGAGCGAATACACTCAGGCAGGAATTAGTGTCTAGAAATACGGAGCAGAAGAATTTCCATTCTCTGCAAACTTTCCTGAGGAATGCAGACACATCAGCAAACCGGCAAGGCAATCACCTCTCTCCAGTCATTTAGGCAGCTCTTACACTCAGCTTCCCACTAGGGAACATTTTCCATCACAGGACAGAATCCTCCCAGCTGAAAAGCTACAGGTTCATTTGCCCATGCTTGCCGCTAATCTCCCTACTCCCCTACACACCCCAGGTGGGTGGAATACCTTTCTTTGAAACATGCAGAGAGCCCACTCTGCTCAGTTCCAGATATTTCAGCTGCAGGAATCTGTGTTCTAGGCAATTACACAGCATTTTAGAAGTTCAGAGGCACAAATAAGCAAATAAGAGAAAAAGAGGCATGCTGTGATAGTCATGGTATGAGCACCCCAACTGATTTTGTCTTAGCAATACTTCTAGCATCAACCAATCAGGAAAATGAGTAATTGCTTTCAAAAAAGGTTTATCAAGTACACAATCCCAGAAGGGATTTTCCAACTTCAGCAGATAAAAAGTGGTTGCAATATCTCTTCTCTCATGATTTACATTGACATATTTCCTCTGCATTCAGGAGAAAGAGTACAAGTTGTCTCCTTTTTCTGCTCTCTGCAGCACAAATGTTTCTCTTCAGCAGATTTCTCTGCTTTGAAAGGCAATGCAATCAGATGGAATAAAATGTCATTATTATTTCAGGCTATGAATTGCACTGTGCAAACCAAACAACCATACTCCTATTCAGAGGAACATCCTGATATACAAAAGCCTTGAAGAGCCAGAAACACCTATTAAAATTAGAGCTAGTTTAGTGCTCAAAAACAAGGCTGAGTGATATTTAATTCTGGATTTTTGCAATGAATAAGGAATTTAATTTCAGCATCCAAGATGTTCAATTCAGTATTAACCTCTAACCTCTGGGATTCGAGTTAGGTTTGTTCATAAACAGAGTGAATGACTTCCTTCACCCCCAGCTTTCCAAGGCAGCTGCTCACACCCCCACCTGTGTGGCACAGTGTGCTGTGCAGGCATCTAGGCTAACATGGCAGGGCTCCAGAAAAATCAGACGTAAACCGGAGCTCAGAATGGCTCCTGTGCAAAACCTCCCTGCACTCTGCACCTATGGCATCTGCCAGCGCCATTCATCTTCCATGGTCATAATTCCTACCAAAGATGTAAGGTTATGTGAAGTTAATCCTTTCAATCTCTCATTTGCCATGGGTTTTTCTGTTACATTTTTCACTTTCTTCTTCAGTTTAAAGTTCCTCCGGATTATTTTGCACAAGTTTTAAGTCAGCACAAGTACTGTAGTGGTCCTCAACAGACTAATATATTTTGGCTCCTATGCATTATCAGTTTCTTTAGTATCTCTCTTTCTTCTTCCTTCATATCTTCTCTCTTTGTCTTCCCATTCTTGCTTCTCATTTATTTTATTCCATTAGTTTTCATTAGTTTCATTTTTCAGCCGGCTGCAAAAAAGGTTTGCAAGAACTTTCATGTTACAATGTACTAATGCTATCTTAGGGATGATGCAGAAAAAACTCTGATGACATTTTTTGTGAACCTCTGTTCTCTCTGCAGGAACATTTCTATGTCTTGATATCATAATGTGGCATAATCAGCAGTCAGAGAACAGCATCACACGGGCATGGACGAATGCTGCCCGCAGCGGTGGGCATCATGGAGGGTTCAGATTGACATTACCACACTCACCACGTGTCTTTTCTCTCTGACAGCCCAAAAGAATTTTGCAGGGATTCACTTTACCACAGAAATAGGACATCGTGGCCAGAACAGGAACATGTCTGAAAGAAAACTTTGGAGAAGGCTGAGATAAAAGAAAGGGCAGCAGTTTGTAACGTGTCCAGATGAAGGTGCTTTTCACTCTGCTGCTGCTGCGTTACTATGGCAAAGCCTTCCTCTCCATGGCACGTACTGACAGCTTGCCTCCCCATTTACTCCTTTCCAAACGAGCCAACAACACAAACCAGAACTGGACCTGGCAGCCAGTTAGCGTGACACCCAAACAGAAGCTTAAAATGTCAGCTATATTCAGCTGTGGAGGGAGCAGCAGAAACAACTCTGTTGGAAAAGATTTAAGAAAATCTAATCTTTGTGTACAGCCTAATCAGCTTAATTACACCATTGTAGGGGCTGCTTTATCCTGCTGACTTGCAGGTGAGCAGACAGGTAACAATATGCCACAGTCTTCAATGCATCAGACCATAACTGTCCTCTCACTACCGACTGGGACAAGACCTGTAATGCAGACTGGGAAAGAGGTGGTACAATACAGGCTCCTCTACCTGCTGCTCCAACAGTAGCACCCAAGGCTGTTACCACTAGCAGCATACACCCTCCATGAACCCCCCCAACATGTTATTTCTTCTGAAACCCTAAAAAAATGTATCTTACAAGCTCAAATTACTTAAGACAGAGAGGGGGTTGGAACTAGATGATCCTTGTGGTGCCTTCCAACCCTGACTGATTCTATGATTCTATGTCTGCATTGCACAAAAAGGTCTGGATTCATCCTTCCTTCCTGAAACTGGAAATGTCATCCTACAGACCTTACTTTTATGGAGAAAAGAGACTATCTCCAGACTGCAATTCATGTGTTAGGAGAACTGAATCACTACCTGGAGATGAATTTTTCTCTGTCTGGTGACTATGAAAGGATCCTAGGGCAACTCAGCATTGAGTTACACAGGATGGACTTCAGTGTGCCAGCTTACAATACAGCTGATACAAATACATATGCAGAGTTATAACTTGAAGAGCAAGTGCTTGCTCTGGACAGGAAAATGGCACTGTGCAAGTGCCACAGTGGTGACCAACCTCAGCTGCAGCACACAGCTATAAACACGGGCAGTGACAAACATATGTGTCCAGAGAGCTCAATGGCCAGCCAGGACCAGACAGATCTGCACAATTCTAGCCTCTTCCCACCTGTCATTACAGGAGGGCTTAAGGAGTTCTCTCCAAGGTAGCTCTTCCTCCTTACCTTCTCTCTGCCAGGCGGTCAGCTCTACCAGGAGCTGGGAGTGCAGAAAGGTCACCAGCTCCTTCCTAGGGGGTGCATCAAACAAGGAGCTGAGCCCAGCCTTGCTTATTTAAGGCAGAGGCACGGCTGTAACCACAGCTTGGTCCCACACACCAGTGCCTCAAACATCAGAGAGCCTACAAGGCACCCAGAGCGTGCACAGACGCAAGCCTGGCTTGGCAGACGCAAGCCTGGCTTGGGTGACGTAGAGCCTGACAGCATACAGCTAAAAACGTCCCTCAGCTTCTCTTTAAAGAGGAATCGCTGGCCTCGGCTAGCGCTGTTTACCCGGTGCACAAGAGTCACTCAGCTTCAATGCAGGATGACTCATCCTCCTTTAGAGGGTTATAAATTACCTGCAGTTAAGGAAGATGCCAAGAAAAAATGTCAGGAAGGTTTAAATGCTATTCTTTGAGGGCCTGGGGAAGTGATAGCCAATGCAATCACTTCTGAGAGCAGCCAGTTGAGCATTAAAATCAAAGTGACTTGGCTTTGCCCTTCATCGTTTCATCAGTGTACACCACTTGATAACAATGATCTTTTAAGTATAAAAGAAACTTGCACTGTTTAAACCAACAGAAAACCTGATGGGGCTTTTCCTGACGTTGCACCCTCACAAACAGCACCTCAGCACTGCTGGGTTACAGCAAAGACACGCAGCTAGGGTTGATAGGCCTCTGGCACTGACACAACATTGTGCAAATTACTCAAAGGAAGGTCGTTTCATAGTCCTGGTAGTATAATTAGAAGAGCTGCACTTACATACTTCACAAAGTGATAGATTCACTAATACCTTTGATTCCTCTACTTAACTTGCTTGGGTACCAAGGGCAGAAGAGAGTTGCATCATACCATCCATTACCAGCTGCTCTTGGTCTCTGCTAGCCTGTACTCAGCACAGTCCCAACAACTCACAGAAGATAAGACAGACAGATAATTTTTTGTGCCATATGGAAGCAGTCATCCTTTTATTCACTGGATGCTCTTGCTGTGGTTACTCCAAACCTTCTTTTCCTATCCCCTAGAAAAGAAGGCAAAGCAAAGCAAATGCATAGTATATCCTGAGACAAATCTCCTCTTTCCCATCCTTTCTAAAAGCTGAGTAAAGACAAATTAATGGAAGGATAATTAGTCACAAATTGCATGATTTTGTCATTATAAGAACTTTTTTCTAAAGATTAAAGGGACTATAAAGCTCTACCTTTCTTGACTTTTTATTCTCAGGGGAATTTTTTGCAAAGCTATCTTACAGTACTTCATGCAAGGATCTGATTATGCATTTTAATTTATTTTCTCTGTAATTAGTCTAAAAAGCTAGGTCACATGAATATTTAAGCTACTTTAACTTGAGCAAATCTTCTACAGGGATACATGACACATCATCTGGATTTGGGGCACTGAACTCAGTATCCCCACCGGTTCAAACTGGGCTAAGCAACCTTAGAGGATGGACAGCAGCCGACCAGACTCTGGTTTCCTCCATCAAGGCAGCCAAGAATGCAGGTATTTGCTTGAACTGACAAAAGGTCTAAGAGCATGTTTGCACCATAGCAATCTATGTCATGCATCAGGGTATGGTCAAATGCTCACCTACCAAGTAGCAGCAATGCTAATTTAAGTGAGTTGTTCCTCTGCTGCTGAGATGTGATAATTCACTACAGAGCTTTCATAATCCATTAAACTAATTTGTCTTCTGAAACACAGAAACAAACCACAAACACTCATTCAGCAGAGGGGACAGCAATATCTTCAACTGCTTAGTCTCATAAGGAAGCAACTTGACAAGGGGGAGACTTCCTGGCTCTATAGCAACCTAGATGGTAGTTGACAGCTGGCCATTACATAGTGCCCAGCACACAAGGAGCCAGCCATCTCCTTTAGCTTCCACTTGGACAGCCTGCAAGGCTGATTAGGCTTCCTAAACACCCTGCCAAGCTGCAGGGGTGGCAGGGACATACACACCCACAAAGTTGGTTTTATTTAGGCTCCAGAGACGGGGTTAAGAATTTTCTCTGATTCACCATCACGGACATGGTTTTGCTTTGCTCTGAATTCCAGCAAGTAAGCTGAAGAGCTGCATGATAACAGCAACACCTAACTCTTAAAAAAGAATGAGCTGTCACGGAAGTGTTTGCTTGGTGCACAGCATAGTGAAGAGCAGTCAGGATTGCCTCAGGGACTTTAGATCTTTTTTTGTCCTTCTCAAGAGTTTTTCATTACTACAGCAAGATGAGTGGTGCTAATATCCTAAAACTTTACAATCATCTTTTATTGTGTTTGAGCCAGAGAAGATTCTATTACCGGCAAGTTCAATGACTCTTTTCCTTTATGAAGACTGACACAAAGTATTTGCCATATATTTTTCCCTGATCACCTTATGACATCTTCACTGTGGGCCAGTGGATTATGCTGTTTTACTCCACTTCTTCTTCTTCTGCTTTAATAGCACACACAAGCCTAACAGTGCATTCATGTACTACTTGGGTTGGTATTTTAAATTTTTAATTTGAAAAGATGATCAAAACCATGTACAAAAATGGTGCAAGCCTAGAACCTGACAGTGAGTCTTACCAGCCCAAAATTTCTCAGCCTAATGTTCTGTTAAATGGAACTGCTTGTGACTCAACTCTACTGGTCTCTCAAACCCAGGGATTTCAGCTAGTCCTTTTTAAGGAATGGATACCAGTGAGTCAGGACTACTGGAAACTGCCAAAAATACAGGATTTGGTATATGCTTAAACAAACTTAAGTCAGATAATGGCTGGCTGGAAAAGCAATGCTAGAAAGATAAAACCAGGAGAAAACTGGAGGAAGGTTTTTGCACCTGTGATAGAAGGACAATTAATTGCAACCTGTTGTTGCTAACAGGAATGCAAATGAATCTGGAGAGCTGACAAAAACTGATCCAAAATGAAATCCCATCTAAAATGAAAATCTAATCTAAAAATGAAAATAAAAGCCAGGGCTAGCAATATTTTACATTTACACAATACTCCTGTCTTTGCATTTCACTTGATATTTATTCCTATCTTACCTGTAGCAGGAGTATGAACATAATATTCATGCTGTTACTATGTTCTTTGCTTATCTCTGTGTTTTCCAGAAGCATGCTTCAAGTAATACTGCAGAGAAGTATTTCTGCTTAACACCCAGCCATTAGCTGAGCCTTTCTAGCTTGGACAAGCTATTAATTTGCTGGAGCACACCTAATTATACTCAGCCCTTCTCTAATTAGGTCAGCTGTCAGGTCCTCCATCCACGCTTACTTTAGGTTTCTTATAAATGATGACAGGTATGTGTCTTCCTACAGAAGAAGTCCACTGGCATGTCTTTTTCCTCTGTAACACAGGGTGAGGATTGGTACACTCTCACAGATGTGCTGGAACTAGCTGTTATGGTTTGAAACTGTCTTTTTAATTTTTCCTTGCAAAGTTCAGAACAGAGAAAGTGAAAGAATGTAAATAAGTCACTATTGGGTGTAAGAAAGCAAAATAACGATTGTTCTAAACACTTCCATTGGATAGATAGAAATGTTTAAGAACTATTACCCAAAACAAAGTAGGCATTCTGCACATTCTGCGTTCGGCAGTGGGGGCAGTTGCTGGGTTGTCTGGCTGCTGTTTCTTCTTCTCTTCTGGCTGAAGATAACACACTGACCTTGGCAGCTAAGTTAACAACTTTCTGCTTAACTAACTCTGCTTCTCTGTCCAGGGGGGATCTGGGGGGGAAGCTCCTGGGAGAGAGAGGCCCCTTTGGGAGGGTCCCCTTGGGGGGAAGCAAAGGGAGATCGGTTGTGCTTTTTCTGTTGATTGTATATATTTGTGAATGTCGTGAATTTTGTATATTTGTATATATTCATTGCATTTCATTGTAGATTTTAGACTCTGCTTGTAAATACAGCTTTTCATTTGCTTCCAGACTGAGCTAGCCTGGTTATTGTTGGTGGGGGGGCGGAATTTCAGCTCACACCGACACACTAGCACACACCTATCTGTTCCTTAGCATTTTTTCAATCCAACATGCATCAGATTTTATACAAATCTGTACTATTCTGCAGTCTAGAGAGCCTTATCATCAGGAGAGGCTTTTATCACCTTTTCTATAAGGCAAAGAAGAAACATCCCTACCTCGCATTTCAAAGCTGAGGTCCAGGACAGATTTAGGCATAAAATACAACATGGGTGAAGCTTTTGCTTGAGCTTGTTCCTCAAGCTCAAGTATCCAAACTCCATGGATCCGACCAAGCTCGTGAACAGCTGTGGGCTCTGTGCGAGCCTCAGAAGTGCAGCAGGAGCAGATCTGAGCAGCAGACTTATTCACAGCTGCAGATCACAGAATCAGAGAATCATTTAGGTTGGAAAAGACCTTTAAGGTCATCGAGTCCAACTGTTAACCTCAGACTGCCAAGTCCACCACTAAGTCATGTCCCTAAGCACTATGTCTACACGTCTCTTAAATTCCTTTAGGGATGGTGAGTCAACCACTTCCCTGGGAAGCCTGTTCCAATGCTTGGCAACCCTTTCAGTGAAGAAATTTTTCCTAACACCAAATGTACACCTCCCCTGACACAACTGGGGCCATTTCCTCTTGTCCTATTGCATGTTACCTGGGAGAAGACACTGACATCTGCCTCACTACAACCTCCTTTCAGGTACTGGCAGAGAGCAATGAGGTCTCCCCTCTGCCTCCTTTTCTCCAGGCTAAACAACCCCAGGTCCCTCAGCTACTCCTTGTAAGACTTGTGAATGAGCAGAACCTGGCCAGGACCATATCTGCTCAGCCAGATTTTTAACATACAGGCAATATTCTTCTGTGGTGACAAAACTCCACAGACACGACAGCAAGACTTTTCCCAGGACCACAGCATGAATGATGTGTGAGATCTGTATCCATTTCTCTTGAAGGCTGCGTTTCTACAGACTGTTCTACAGAAACATGAGCTTGCTGCTTTGCAGGCTGTTTCCCAAGCCCTACCACTGCCAATGGCACAGATAAGTAGTACAGACAACATAAACAAATTGAGATCATGGAAAAAATCTACAGATAAGCCAGAAGGTGAAGAAAGTCAAGCACTCCTCCCATTTTGCCTCAGTTTTGCCCTGATGAATCACAAGATGTGTTCTTCTTCCCTCCTCCTCCTTCCAACACTCAGGCAACTCTTAGTCAGCTTTTCCAGAAAAGAAGTCTCCCACAGCCTTTCTTCACAGAGCTGGAAGTTTGTTTCGTTTGCAGAGACACTTCTTCAGTCTATGCAAAGCACAGACACGCAGATCTGTTTGTCTGTTTCTCTGTCTACAGTCAGCAGACTGTCTGACAACAGCAAGCCACTCACCATCACAAGTCTATGGCTGGCTATAAAAAGCTCGGAGAAGCATTGACGGGAGGCAGCAGCCCTGCAGCACATTATGGCAACCACGAAGCAGACATGGCTTCAGAAAATCTGCTCTCTCCATTAGGTCCTGAGCTTTGGGAAGCTTAGCATCTCAGGGAGCACATGGAATAAGAATTAATTATTTTCTCATTAAAAATTTTAAACTACAAAATACATAGTGCTCCTGGGAACTAATTGCTGTCTCCAAGCTGTCGTTTTCCTTCTTGTTAATCTCCTGTGCTGATCTCACACACATGCATTTAGCAAAGTCAGTTCTGTTCAGAAGGATGAATCCACAACAATAAAATGGATGTCCAGCTCCTAAATGTGCTTTCACCTGCTCTGTTTCACCTTCTGTGCAGCTTAATCTGATTCCAGCTTTCCTTCCTTTCTTCTTGTAATTAAATTCACTAGCTAAAGGTAGTTAAAATAAAGAATAGCATGGAAGCCAGTCATGGATGTTTTCAAAGCCCAGCATTGCAAACAGCTATAGATGTAGCAGTAGTAGCAAGAACTGAACATTGAGGCAAAAAAATGTGCTGAGATTTCATTTTACTGCAGTAATCTGAATGCGTATGAAGGAAAGTAATACAAAAGCTATTTGAATACATGAACTTAGCGAAAATTTACTACAGGGTCATTACACAGATTGTAATACACATTCTGTCTTTAAAGCAGTAAGAAAAAATCCTTAACAACTAAGTATTTCTGAGCTTCTATCTCCCCCCAAGGGTGTGATCCAAAAGCTGATTTAAATTATCTGACCCAGAGAGCTGCTTGGGTGAGAATCTCTCTGCCACACGAAGAAAAACACCCCACTGGAAGTCAAAAGGGTGAGTCTCATCTCACTTTTCTCTTGGCCCACTTCTGCAGCTGTTCAACAAAAGTCTGGGGGGGTTCTGGTTTAGAAAAAGAGCTATTTAAAAAATACCTCTTCAACCCTAGTGTTTTCTGCAATTTTGAAAAAGCTTTCCTTAAAAAAACCAACCAAAAAGCAGAGGAGATTCCAGTTCCGAATGGCAACGTTTTCAGTGACTCAAGAGAAAAGCAAAAATACGCTTATTTTTGATCTTTCAGAAGCATAAGTTGATTTACATCTTAATACAGTTTTAAGTACCAGCATTTTGCCTTCTCTTCATATTAACCCAGAGGCTAACTGCCATTAGTGACTCTAAAAACAGCAATTTCTTCAGCTCCCACGATACCTGGCAGGTGGTGGGCTCTAGTAACCCCAAACATTTACCACAGCACATTACACCTTATTTACTGCTTGATACTCTCTCCGTGGGACGTAATTTTCAAAGTAAGCACATTCAAATGTTTAGGAAACAGGATGCAGACCAAAAGTTACTTCTAGCATTGTGAAACCACAGGAAAAAATTATCAATCCTGATATAAAAGATATTGTAGACAGCTACTGTAAACCTCCTTAAAATTATCTCAAATCATTCCAGATCTGTGCCTGACTTGAGTGCAAACTAAATACATAAAAGCTCTTGGATACTTCACCTATACCCACACTTCCCTGAATAGTAAAATCCTGATTTTTGTACAAGTTTCATAACAGCACAGTTGTACACCTTGCTGCCACGAATTATGCAAACTCTGTGATACTTGGCACACAGACTGCTACGAGAGAGAGGGGCTGTGCAGCTCAGACTGTCCACTTGTGAGATGTTTAAATAGGTTGACATCTTCAGCAGCTTTGGTATTCCCAAACACCCACACTGAGCAGCACTGGAGTAGGCAGGTTCTTATTCTACACACCCAACAGCATGCAAATAGCTATTTGCTATTACGTTTATATTTTTGATCAAGCACTTGCAGCCCAGCAGTTAAAACTCCAACAGTGTTTATAATGACTACAAAAATGCCAGCCTCACCCTCCAGGAGTAAATCATGGTGTCAAAGACAACCAGCAGCAATCTCCTGTTCCTCCTCACAATCAGTGCACAGGCTCAGCTATGCCACATGCACCTTCCTAATGTCACACAGAGCCTTAGAAAGAGGCAGACCAGCACAGCCTAAGCAGACATGTCTGTAACAGCAGAGGAAGAGGGGTTTCTTTTTTAGTTCTTCTTTATTTTTCTTCTTTTTAAATATTAAATATTGATCCACCTGCAATTTACATACATAGTTTGGAGAGGAGAAGACTAAAGGGTGACCTCATCCATGTTGATAAAGATGTGCAGGGTGAGTGCCAAGAGGCTGGAGCCAGGCTCTGCTGGGTGATGCCCAATGACAGCACAAGGGGCAGTGGTGGAAGCTGAGCCATGGGAAGTTCCATGGAAACAGGAGGAAAAGCTTTTTCAGTGTGAGGATGTCTCCCCATGTGTTGCCGAGACCAAATTCTTTCACTATTCTGTTGCCTCTAAAACCTGCTCAAAACACTCCAGAGAAGTCAAGAAAAGAGGACCAAGAGGCTGTAAGAACTGTAGGATCTCAGTATAAATCATTTCAAGTCTGTAGAAGCTTAGCTTGCATGATCACCCTGTATTCCCTGGTGCTCTTATGTTACATACTATAAAAGAAGTCCCTGACACTAGTAGGGCACATTGCTCTTTCTTACACAAGCAACACAGCATCACACCAGACCAAGTGTGACAGCTGCCTGCACCTGCTGGGAAGTGGGAAATGTTGGCATGGGAAGATTACCCATACTCTTCTGTCTGTTGATAGCACCGCCAAGAGAAGAGGGTATCATCCACTGTCCTTGGCAGCATCAGCCACTTCTGACCAAGTGGGAGTCCTTTGAGCAAAGCAGCCACCAAAGATGGCATGATCATGAAGTTGAACAGAAACAAGCTCAGGCTCCTTGAAGAAGGCCAAAGATGGCAAGCCCCGGTAGCAGCATCATCTTTGTGGGGGTCAGTGCTGCCTAGTGCTGCTGACAGCACATCTGCCTTCCCCCGCTGCAGCTACTGATCCCTCTCACCCTTCCCAAGTTACAGATTGTCAGGGGCAATCACAGGAGAGCGATCACAGAACGGTACAAACACTCAGAGGCTCATCCACAGGACAGCATGGCCTGAGGGACACACAGCTCCTCAAAATCTGGGTCAGGGCATGCAGAAGGGCCCCAGTGGCCCTTTCAAGGATGCTGCTACAGCACAGAATCTTCTGACAAATTTCAAGGTAGGATTTAACAGCCTCCTGTGTAAAAAAACCCCAACATATAACAACACAGCAGACAGATATTCCCTGCAACACATTTTCACATTGCTTGCATGCTTTTATGTGACAGTATCTGAACAAAGTTACTTTGCACTGAATTCACTAAGAATTGTGCCACTGGATTGCTGGCAATAAGATCAAAGTAATAAGCCTTAAACAGATGTTTAACCATATTTTTTTTAATTAAGGTTGTTAGGGAATTAGAAACAATTTAATTCACCTAGGGAAAATGACCCTAATTTCTGTTTAGAAACACATTCAGAGAAATTATGCCTTTCACTTCAAGAATAATGGAAAAAAATGGGTAAGGCTGTTATTAGTTTTCTTTCCTTCTTCACCTCAACATCTTAAAGGGTACAAGTGACTGTGTGTCCTCACTGCTTGCTGTGAAGATCAGCTCCGATGCCCTGGCCTGACAAGCTGTATTTGCATTGGACCTGCTGCCAGGTTTTAGTGATGTATTTATCAGTTCTTGAGGCAAGTTAGGCAGTCAACCATGAAACACAGCAAGTTACAACTAAGGAGCCAAAGTCACAAAAAAAAAGCTGTCTCTAAATGGAGTATTAAAACAAACAGAACAAGCACCATGAAGAATGCAGTGGTTGTGCATCCCCAGGCCTTCAGAGAGGTCTTTGAAACAGAAAACAGGAGTTACAACATGAGTCTGGCACACTCCAAAAGCACCTAAACTATGCAGAGATTTTGGTGGGAAAGGGCCCTTACAGCTTCTCTTGGTGCTAAAAGCTTCATTTTTTCAGAGAAAAAGAAAGCCCCACAGGATGTCTGTGACACAAAGTGGGCGTTTGAGGGAGGAATGGGAAAAGCCTGCCCTCATAAGAAGAGGAAACAGTTTTGCTTTCCTGACATTCTACTTTCTGTTCAGGCCAGGAGGATTAAGCACATCTGGAACAGTTGTTATTAAAGCCAGGAGTTCTTTAAAGAACCCTGAGGGTTTGGATGATTGAAACACAAGTCCTATCCACTTTGGGAGGTTTATCGAAAACAGAGTGGTTTCACAGGAGGAGCTGCCCTCTGCAAGTCATTCCCAAGTCAAAGCATCTGATGATACTTCCTGGATATTCATCTTTCATTAAGCTCTGAAAGTCTACTGCAGGTACTGATACTTTTCAACATGCATGCAAACTGGGAGTATGGTAATAGAAGCACAGAAAAGTTTGAGTTGGAAGGGACCTTTAAAAATCATTTAGTCCAACCCCTGCAATGAGCGAAGCCATTCAGCTAGACCAGGTTGCCTCATCTAGATCAGTCTCCCCCAACCTGACCTTGAATGTCTCCAAGAACAAGGCATCTACACCCCTTCTGTGCACACATAATCATCTACTTCAACCCTAATGAAAAGTTATTCATGTTCTACGTACAGAATGGTTTCAGGATGTATTAATATAGGAGAATATGCAACATTTTCACACAATTACAAATCTGATCAATTAACTGCAACCTATGGGAATACCATTTCTTATCAACAGGCTTATGGTAATTAAACATTCCTTTGTGATACATGTGCTACACATCCAAAAGCACAGCCATTTGTTTTCCAGTTCCAAGGGAGACGCTTTTGCCTCATGTCTCCCCAGAATCATGTAAACTCCCAGACAGTTTGGTCACTTCTGGAGGTAAAACATCAAGAGGCAGAAGAGCCCAGGCCATTCTCTTGTCTGTGTTGTCAGTATGTGCTTTACGGCATAGAAGAGCTGTTCAGAGCTGTGTACCCATTAGCCCCCAAAGCCAGAAACCTGATGGCAGTGAGGAGAGGGCTTGGCTATGCCTGTGGTCAGGGGCAGCACCCAGGACACAAACAACAGCTCCTGCCCAGAGGATCTCTTTATTTCAGTGCTGCTTCAGGGCAAACAGGCCTCGTAATCCTGTGAAAGGATTCCGTCTCTGACTCCACACTGGCAGCCTTCTCTCTCAGAGAGCACTGGCTGCTGGCAGAGGTTGGTGCACTCCTGCTTGCCTACCTGCTTACCTGCCCACCTGCCTGCCTGCCTGCCCACCTGCCTACCTGCTTGCCCACCTGCCTGCCTACCTGCTTGCCTGCCCACCTGCCTGCCCAACTGCTTGCTCACCTGCCTGCCTGCCCACTTGCCTACCTGCCTGCCCACCTGCCTACCTGCCCTCCCGCAGCGTGTCACAGCCCCGGCAGGAGGAAAGAGGAAAGGAGGAGGAAAAGAGGAGGCAAGAGGCCGCCCAGCAATCGTGCGGGGCTTGCCCCCTGCCGGCCGGCATGGGCAGGCAGAGCAGGGCTTTGATCAGCCTGGAGCGGCCCCGCGGCGTGCAGCGCCACGGCGCCGGGGATTGCAGACCCCTTGTGTTGCAGAGCCACGGCCCCTGCGTGCCGATCAGCCGAAGGAAGCTGGAGCCTCACGGCGTGAGTCTATTGGTGCCACACAACCGTATCAAACTGTCTTTTTTAGTAAGCTGGACTTGACTCTGAGTTGAGTGTATTCATGAAAGCATGCATCAGTCTGGAGGCTGAGGAACACTGACTTTGCTACCATTCAGTGTCAAATTAGGAAGACAAATGGTAACAGCACATAGGGAGACCTGTAGCATTTCTAGCTATCCCTTGTAATCCCAACTGACGTTTTTGTTCATGTCAGTTTTCAAGGAGACATTTGGTTCCAGGCCTGTCATTTTTTATATCATCTAGCAGGCACTGCTAGATACACACTTGTGTCAGAAGGATGGAAGCTGGAGTATATGAAAGCCTTTTTTTTAAACCATCTTTATGGTAAAATAGTTCTACTGGAGGAACTAAAAAAAAAGAGACATACAAACAGCTTGAATTAATCCATTTACTCTGAGACTTCTCTGAAAACAGACTACATCTTGTCAAAACTTGACAAACTGTTCTGGGTGTTGTTTCTTTTTCCCCCACAGAATCATGCTGCTTCATCAAGGCTGAAATGTTTCATAGGGATGTATTGATTTCGGTGGAAAGGTTCCATGGTACATTTTTGTCACTTCCAAAGGGAGTTGGCAAATTAATAAATAAATAAATAAATAAATAAATATTTTCAATTTGGTAACAGATGCTTTCACACAATTTCATTTTGTGATGCTGCTTTGAAGGTTTTGATCTATTCCAGCACAGAGCACAAACACATCACAGAATCAGCTTGCCATTGTTCAGAAAGCTCAGATTGGAAATCTTAGATCTTGCCAGCATGGCACTCGTGTGGCTAGAAGCATGTAGATATTGACACAAGCACTTCTTTATCTGCATGCACTAGAGCAGATCCTTGGTATTCTTGTCAACTATATTAATTTAGAAACAAACATACATGCAGACCTTTCTCCAGAGGCTGTTAGTTAAAAGGCTGTAGATGTTCTGACAGTTTCCATGTGGCCCAGGCAACAGTTAAGAGCAATGCTCTAGAAATGCAGGCTGTATTTTCACACGTCACCATTAAGCAGTGGATGTGGACTCTTTACTGCTTGGGATCTATATCCAGACCATATGCCTGTGCTACGTAAATCTGTCAGATTTGAGGTATATGACAGTAGACTCTGTTGGTGCCCTCCCCTCTCCCTTCTGTGACACTGGTAATTCATGCATTTTATTGCACTAATGAAGCATCCCTACTCCTACAAAACTCAGGCTGGTTAACATGTCTCTCCTACAAGCCATACCTTCAAAGGTTCTCCCCAAGGAAAAAAAAAAACGAAACCAACATATTCTTGCTGGTTACAGCCTTCTGTCACAGCCTACAATGTGATACAGGGCATAAACCCAGTTTAATTACAAAGGGATAGAAAGCTGTTAGACTTAATCCAAATCTGAGATTTCATGTCTAAAAGCTGGACAAAGTGCCCTTAACCAACATAAAGAACCAGTGACAAAGGGGGGGGGGGGGGAGGGGAAATAAAAAAAGGAAATCCAAGCCCAGCAGCAGAGGTTCAACACCTGGCTTCTACAGCAAAGGATTCTACAGCTCAGGCACCCTGTTTTGTGTGACACAGAAATCCAGTCAGTCCAATGAAGCAGGAGATCTAGATGTAAATGTTGTTTGAATAGACTTCCATCACACCACTCATTTTAAGTTTGCATGTATCTTTTTTTTTTAAGATATATTTTACTCTTGAGGGGAAAAAAAAAAAGCTTTTCCTGATGAGAAGTAGTCACAGCAGTAATAGTTTCAGAAATATCCACCCAATTCAGTAATATTTTGCTAATAGTTTTGCTAGGAATCACCAGAGCTATAATTTGTGCTTTCCACATTCTTCCCATGTAGTTATAGGTTTGAGATGCACAACAGATAGAAGGAACATGAAATACCTGATGTATAAGGAGATTCACTCCTCAGCGCAGCAGGAAACTGCTCACAGCAGCAATGTTAGAAGTAGTTACTAAGGTGACAACTGTCATCATCCCATACAGGATGACCCTATTAGGGATAATAATAATAATAATAATAGAACCACCATGGAATGAAAAGATTCAGGCAAATTACAGAAGCAGTGCATGGAACAAAATTTCTCTAGGTTAGCCCATTCTTGCTAAAATCCCCTCCAGCTCTGTTCCTGATGTACATTTTCTTCCTGCATGCACTCCTACTGCCCACACAAATACAGAAACCTGCAGCCAGCAAGCTTACATTCAGAGTAATGAGCAAATGGGAAATTGCTGTAACATAGCTAAAAAGAAGTGAATTTCCCATTCAAGCTATTGTTGCTGCAAGGTCACACTATTCACATGCAGGATGGACTAGGAACCGGCTTGTCTCTCACTCTCTTCCTCTCCAAACAGACCTTTGTTTTTCTTGACAACCATTTAAACACTACAAAGAGGGAGGATGCATGAGCCTCCTAAACATAGGGGTTTCACCATCATGTTGCTGTTGTTAGACCCCAGCCATCACGGGCAAAAGGAACCATGAGAGCTGGACCAATACTTTGAGTGTGAACACTGGGCACACTATGTCAGGATCATCCAGTCTGCCATCACCCATTACCAGAGTACTGGATGCTTCTGTTTAAAGGCATGTTCTATTAGTTTGTGAACTGTCAAGTGCTATTTATTTATTTTTTTTCAGTCAGAAAATAGTGCCTTACTAATAACAGTTTAGAGATTTTAGAACAACACAGGGAAAAAAAAAAAAAACACAAAAAACCACATCAAAATAAACCCAAAACTCAGAAACACAGCTAATGTTATCTACTAACTATTTTACCCCTTAGAATAATGTGAAAACAACAGAAAATGTAACTGTTCTGTTTGATTCCTGTAGGGTTGGACTAGATGATCTTTCGAGGGCCCTTCCAACCCCTAACATTCTGTGATCATCTCTAGTAGGGATCATGCACTGATTTAGGCAAAAGTAGACATCTGCTTATTGAGCGAAGCAGATTGAGATTCCCTAGTAAGAACTACAGCAGTTCTGCACCTGCTGCAAATGATCAGTATCTTAACTAAGGAAGCAAGAGTTGTTCTCACATCATCTGCCTCCAAACAGATCAGAAGAAAATAGATAAATATTAAAACATCAATGGACTTACACACATAGCCTGAGTGCTGTGCAACCTTCAGAGCTGATGAGGTGTAGGAGAAAGAAGAGAGGAAGAGAAGCTAGGAAAAGGATCCCTGCTTTGCTCTGTGGCAATATCCAGCAGAGAAGGAAAAGCCTAAATCCCAAGAACAAGGATTGGATGCTGCTGCCACTCGATTGTTTGGCTTCTTAGTGTGCCAAATGCTGATTTGTGGAATGGAAGTCTTTCCCTGAGATGAGGGATGAAAAGAAGTTATGACCCTCAGCTCTCTGTAAGTGTTCATGGGAGGGTACCGTAAGAGTGGAAGTTTCCAGATATTTTCCAGGTTCTTTGTCACTTTGTGTTGGTGTGAGCTGAAATTCCCCCCCCCCCACTGACAATAACCAGGCTAGCTCAGTCTGGAAGCAAATGAAAAGCTGTATTTACAAGCAGAGTCTAAAATCTACGATGAAATGCAATGAATATGTACAAATATACAAAATTCACAACATTTACAAATATATACAATCAACAGAAAAGCATAACCGATCTCCCTTTGCTTCCCCCCAAGGGGACCCTCCCAAAGGGGCCTCTCTCTCTCCCAGGAGCTTCCCCCCAGACCCCCCTGGACAGAGAAGCAGAGTTAGTTAAGCAGAAAGTTGTTAACTTAGCTGCCAAGGTCAGTACGTGTTATCTTCAGCCAGAAGAGAAGAAGAAACAGTAGCCAGACAGCCCAGCAACTGCCCCCACTGCCGAACGCAGAATGTGCAGAGTGCCCCACTTTGTTTTGGGTAGTAGTTCTTAAACATTTCTATCTATCCAATGGAAGTGTTTAGAACAATCAGTATTTTGCTTTCTTACACCCAATAGTGACTTATTTATACTCTTTCACTTTCTCTGTTCTGAACTTTGCAAGGAAAAATTAAAAAGACAGTTTCAAACCACCACACACTTGCAAGATGATCTGCCCAAAATATTCACTTTTGCTGCTTTTTAAATCACTGATGAAGAGCCTGGCATGAGTACCCAGTCTATCAGATTGCACTGGGAGCCATCCTCACAGGAGGAACAAATGTTTGCCTGAACAGCCAGGAATTGCAGTCTGAATTCTAAGTAAGTTTGAATGTTTTGGTAAACAACCATTTCTTCCTTTCTTTAGTCTTCATTTCCAAGGTAGAAAAAGTGTTTCATTTTATATCCTCATAATGAGCTTATAGCTTTTAAACAAATCTTTCAGAAAGAGGTAAAAGCATAAATAGTTACAGAAAATTAGTCTGAAGGGAGAAAGAAGTGTCTTTAAATTCAAATAAGACAACACATTACAGAAGGAATATAGACAGACAGGAGGGGACATGCATTACACAAAGGAGAGACTGACTGCCAATATAATGATCAATTCTGTCCTTCTGCAGAGCAGCAGCTGATGCCCCAGCACCTGCATGTCTCTAGGAGAAGGCAGGAGAATCAGAAACTCCTAAGATGTTGCAATAGTTTTATTTGCACACGTTTACACTCTCCTGAGGAAAAAAACGCTCAGAGTTCTTAAAGAGAGTTCTTTTTATTAATAGTTTGAGATAAAGTGAAGAAAGCACTATTTCTTCAGAAGAGACTAGTTAAAGGACTGATGCAGCAAGCATCAGTCTTCTGACCAAAGGCCACAGAAGAATTCCAGAGTGGACTGCTAACAGGTTAACAACTCACTCACCCACCACAAAAGGATCCTGTCATATTACTTCCCTTCTCTAATGTTATTGTACAGCAAATACTGCACTCTTCCCAATGCATCATTTAGTGTCACTCTAGCAGAAATCATGGATTTTAATAACAGTACCTTTCTGGTTTTGAATAGAATGTTTTTGGTAGGACAGTCACTATTTGGATTCTAAACATCACGTGACATAATAAAAATCTTACTTCAAAAAAAGATTAATATATAAAGTAATAAAATTATAAATCATGCAGTAAGGTGTTTGGCTTTAACTTTTATCACTGCTTGCTTGGGTCTTATTTAGCTATCAGTGCTAACAAAGCACCTCCACAGAACAGTTCCCTAAACCAACAGCAAATGTTTTTTAATAAAATAAAGTCTCAGATTGTTTTAATGTCTCTAAAAATCCCACCTTTTTTTTTTCACAAAAAATACCAGATATTTGTTTAGCAGTTTCTAAGCTTTTCATCAACATTTACTAGATACAGATTTTTCTTTTCTTTTTCTCTCAAGTGAAGGTGCTACCAAACTGAAAAAGTGACTGCTACTTGCTTACTCTGTGCAATGGTTTAGCACAAGGCTAACCTGCCTGCTCCCCCAACACAAAAGTGAAGGGAAGAGCAACATACAACACTCAGGGTTGAGATAAGGAGATAAGACCAGAGTTTAATATAACATGAGAGACCATAATCACAGTTGGAGGGATGGAAGGAGTCACTGGACTCGAGTGTGTCTAGGGGTGGAAACACAGCCCCACCATTTGGACTGGTCATGGACTGATCCAGACTGTACTGGACCAGAGCGGAGCTCCAGAGCATCTGCAGTGAGCAGGGTGCTGTGTACTGCAAAGTGATCTCACTTTGAGTGAGAATGGACAGGGACTAATGTATGTGTCTGTTGTTGGATGCTGATGGCTGCTGGCCATGACTACCTTAGCCTATTTGCAGAAGCAGCCAGTGAAACACAGGATGAAGCCAGCATTAAACCAGAAAACCAAAGCCAGAGCTACCCCACACCCACACACCTCATCACCAGCCCTGTGGAAAAGAGCCAACACCCAAGAACCCAGAAGCAGCAACCAGAAGAGGAAGCCTCCCATGTTACAACCTGAACTTCAAGCCCCACCATACTCTGCTCCACTTAGCACTTTCATTTTTGAAGCTGGCATGACTGCAGCATGGCGTGAATAACAGCAGCAGGTTCAACCCAGTCCATGATATTCTGTCATTTGAAGGAAAAAGAAAACACCTTAATTGAAGAGTTCATAAAATATTACTTTAATATTCAAATTTATTATATACATTTCACTTATTTTCTGAACATTCAGAGGCTTCAGATGCCCATTGGCCATTCGATTTATGTGGCTTTAAAATTAAGCTAAAGCCATTTTTAATATTTTTGCCACATTTTTAGCACACCATGACATCTGTGATATTCACTGAGTGAGGCTTTCAGGACCTACTCTATTTCTGCAAATGCAAGGAGTATTCTTCCATTTCAAGGATTAATTTTGCAAATGACACTTTAAGCACTCCAAGCACAATGGAAGACATAAAAAATAAAACCCACAAGTGCAAGAGTCCAGTGCAGATGTGCATGAGTCTCAGATGCATTTCAATCCTCATGCTGACAGACTGATGTGTCCAATGAAAAAAGGCCTTTGAGACCACCACCATGATAATATTGAGCTTCACCCTCTTCTCCAGCTGGAAAAGCATTCAGGTTTACGTAATACAGCTATTTTCATTTGATGACAATTCACTTGCATGGCTGGAAGATCCATGTGGAAGGCAGAAATGGTTGGCCACCCACATCTCAAAGCAGATCAGCCCTCTAGCAAGGGCACTGGGAGGTTCAGTAAAACTCTCCTGAAACTGTAAATTTGCAAATTCTCCCAACTTCCATCTTAAGCTTTATCTCACATCATTCCTTGTGCCAGCGTTCTAGCTATTCCTCCCGGTCTTCAACCTTTGAGACCACAGAAACCAGGCTCTGTGACATTTCCATGGATGCTATCACACAAGTCATCCATGACTGTGACATAAAAATGTGTCAATGTGAGCTGAAATTCCCCCCCACCGACAATAACCAGGCTAGCTCAGTCTGGAAGCAAATGAAAGCTGTATTTACAAAGCAGAATCTACAATCTACGATGAAATGCAATGAATATGTACAAATATGCAAAATTCACAACATTTACAAATATATATATACAATCAACAGAAAATCACAACCAATCTCCCTTTGCTTCCCCCCCAAAGTGGACCCTTCCCAAAGGGGCCTCCCTCCCAGGAGCTTCCCCCTCAGATCCCCCCTGGACAGAAAAGCAGAGTTAGTTAGAGCAGAAAGTTGTTAACTTAGCTGCCAAGGTCAGTGTGTGTTATCTTCAGCCAGAAGAGAAGAAGAAGAAGAAACAGCAGCCAGACAGCCCAGCAACTGCCCCCACTGCAGAACGCAGAATGTGCAGAGTGCCCACTTTGTTTTGGGTAACAGTTCTTAAACATTTCTATCTATCCAATGGAAGTGTTTAGAACAATCAGTATTTTGCTTTCTTACATCCAATAGTGACTTATTTACACTCCTTCACTTTCTCTGTTCTGAACTTTGCAAGGAAAAATTAAAAAGACAGTTTCAAACCATCACACTCTGATATAAAAACAGCAGATGCCTCAGCTAGCAGAGACTGTGACCGCTCCTTGGACATAGAGTGAGCAGGACGACTGCTTCAGCTCAGTGCCACGCACAGGGAAGAACAAGTGCTGCTGTGCACAAACAGGCAGGGGTCCTCATCGTTTCATAGCTCTGCTAGCACACTCCTGCACTCACAACAGGGAGCAAGACATGTCCCCATAGCAAAGAAAGCACCACAGCAAGGGTAGCACCACCACCTGAATCTGCAGAAGTCACTGGGCAGCTGGGACATGTCCTCATTCATTTCAGAAATGTCTGAATGGAGTTTTTATTTGTTTCTGAATCCTTACTGGGTATAAAAAGGTCGATTCACATTTCTATCATTTTCTAACTAGTTTTATAATACTCAGAAGAAATGTGTTATCAAGTTTCTAAGGGGTTGGACTCTTTTGGGCTCACTGTGGGAGCTGGAGCGAAGAAAAGGGACTGCAGGCAAAGAGCTTAGGGCCAGGACTCAGTACTATTGAAGACTCTCCAGCAGCCACAGGCAAAACCACTCCGAGGGTCAGTGACATTCCCCTCTCTATTTCCTGAAAGCAGATGGTGGAAGAGTTTAGAACGAATGGCCCTGCAGCACCCGGCTGGGCACCAGCTCCCTGCAGAGCCCATCAGCCCTTGCTGCTGACAGCCTGCAAGACAGCTCTCCATCCACCTGGCCCTGTGTGTGCCCAGGAACCACCCTGCAGATAGCACTGGGGAAGATGGATCACTGAATGGCATCGAGTGCATGAAGAGAAGCTGCTGGCTTGTTTTTAGCAGATGTTATGATGTAATTCTGTCAGAGTCACCAACACATCTTTTGTTTGGTACAGTAATTCGAGTAATGAGCATGCTGATTCCAGTCTTTTTCTGCAGTGATCAGTGGACAACAGAAGACATTGATTCAGAGAGACACAGGGTAAAAGGCCTCCCTCTCCTTTCCCACACACGCTTGCAAACTATATATTTAGATTCAAAAGAGAGTTCAAAATCTTTTTTCCTCACATGAATGTGATATCTAAAGGTATCCTTACCAGAAAAATTCAGGGTCTCTAAGCTTTTTCTTCACTGTTGCCATCATAGTGACTTATCAATACATAGATACAAGAAAACTAAATAATGCCAGTCAAAATGTTTTTTTTTTGAAAAAGGTTTTGTCACTTCAACGTTCTTGCTTTGTTCTCCAAGATAATGTGCTTCCAAGTAAGGATGAAAGATCTTGACTTGGAAGAAAAACAGCTCAAAACAGACTTGGCTAGCTAAAGCCATGCCCGCTCTCTCATAAAGGTCTGGGTCCAAAGCTGAGATAAAAAAAGTTAAATCTTTCTCTTCTCATATACATCAAAACATTACCAGATTAGAATGACATTTCCAATGATAAACTTTATAATTTCCACTCCATGGAAACTTTGAAGGAAAACAAAAGTAACTCTGCAGCTGAAAAATAAGCCTTGCTATCCTAAATTAAAGAAGTTCAATCTACTCAGCTCATAAGAGAAGGATGAAAGGTGAATTGTCACTGAATTTATATGATTACATATGGAAAACGCTTTGAGGAAAATTACTTTCCAGGCTGGCAAACGAAGGCATAAGATTCAGTGGCTGTAAACAAAGCTTAGATGAAAAAAACCTTAAAGAGATCAAATTTCCTGACAGCAAAAGAAATTAAACTTTGGAGTAATTTATCAGAGGGAAATGCAGCATGGGTGAGCAATGATGTAATGGCACTGGTGAAATGCCCATGGCTGCCCTTGCATCCACTGATTCAGACCCTGACCTGAGAGCTAACCTCTCAGCCTGCCCTGGGCTGACACTGGCTACCATCACCAACCCTGACCACGCTGTTCACATGGAGATGGCCACAGGATGCTAGGGCTTGGAAGGGACTTCTGGGGGTCTTTGAGTCCACCCCCCCTGCCAGAGCAGGACCATATACCACTCTGGCCTTCCCATGGGCAGCCTGCCCTTTCTTCTCTCCAGCAAAGTGCCTCCCTGGTGATGATGAATTTGTGCTCAGTTGTTGCCACTGGATCATAAGTACCATCATTCTGCAAGGCAAAGCATTGCTGTGTGTCATTGATATCTATCTGCCTCTACTAGAGACAGGGAAAACAAGCAGGTGTTGCCAAGCCTGGTGACTCTTCCTATTCACAGTGTGGATAAAAACTGGCCTTTAAGTAAAATGATGGCAAACCCCTGTCTGAATGAAGGGCACTCACTTTGAGGAAACTCTTTACTTCATAGACAATGCATGCATGTTGCTGTCAACCAGCTCTGAGGAGTGCTCCTATATGATACCCTCCTCTTACCTGCCATGTTCTTTGAGAGCAATCAATCTCTGGTAACAGTCTGCATGTGGTATCTGAGCAGCTTCCCATATTTTGCCCAGCACATTCACCTGACATTTCAAGTGTCTCTATCCTCCTGCATGAAAGAACCAGGTTTGTTCACCTGGTGGTACTCGTTCTGCTTTCATCAAGAGAAAGATGCACTGAACACAGCAGGACTTAGGAAAGTCCAAAGCAAGGTGACTGCCCTCTCCATGCTGGAAAATATTTTTAGTTAGAGGACAGCGAAAAGCAGTGTGAAAAAATCGGGATCTACCTGTGACCCAGCTCAAGGCCTCCCATCTTCTTCTGCAGTCTGCCTCTCCATAGCCCACAGAATACCTGATTTCCTACTGCTCTGGGTACTTTGTACCCCACACCTGTCTTCCAACACTGGCACTTTTTGTCAATAAAAGCCTTGAGATGCAGTAGGCACCGAAAAAAAATAAATGAAAAACTCTAAAACTCAAATACTAGTAAAGAGAAAAGTCAGTCCTTAGAAACTTTTTTGCTGTGAGGGTGACAGAACACCAGAACAGGCTGTCCAGAGAGGTTGTGGAGTCTGCTTCTCTGGAGACTTAAAAAACCCTCCTGGACATGGTCCTGTGTGGGCTACTCTAGATGATCCTGCTCTGGCAGGGGAGCTGGACTTGATGATCTTCCATGGTCCCTTTCAACCCCTCACATTCTGTGATTCTGTGATGCATTGCCCCTTCAGAAATAAACGAATTCAACTCTCAATGGAATCACCTCAGAGGAATAGGGCAGAAGATTGTAACTGCTACACATTTTCTCCTTTCATTTTTCTTTAGACCCTCTAGCTAGAAACTATTTCACATTCAAGAGATGGGAAGAGGAATGGAGGAAGCATCATACTCATTCTCTGCTCCTTATTTCAGAGTGGAACACCATCTCTTACAACATTCCTCAGGTGAGGAATGCCTCTGCAAGGCTCTGACAAACTATTCTGCTCACAAAACCACAGGCTGGCTGTGCTAGTGATGCCTCCATCTGTGGCACCACCTTCTTTTGCTTTTCTTACCTGAGCTGGCTCACCAAGTGTCCTGGGTTAGCACTGCTCCCACAAGCCCCCTCCTCACACACACAGACAGGAGGGAAAGTACCATTAAAAATCCCCTCTGGGGGTTTATGAGATGATATGGTGTAGCGTTACCTTAGCAGCAGCAGCAGCAGAAGCCAGCAATAGCACAGTTCCCCCTACCCTAGAAAGCAGCAGCCAGCCCAGCACAAAAGCCCAGAACCTGGAAGCAGCAACCGGAACAGGAAGCCTCCTATGTTACAATCTGAACTTCCAGCCCCATGAAACTTTGCTGCAGCCAGCACTGGCATTTGGAAACTGGCATGACATCAGCACAGTATTGAATATCAGCAGAAGATTCAACTCAACCCATGACACCAAGGCAGGATATAAACACCTCTTTCCTCCTGCAGAGGCAAAAGCAGCCACTGCTTCCCCTGATGCCAAGCCCTTGTGGCAGGGGGCACATGCCTCCTTCCACATGGACAAGGAAGCTTCCAGCACAGCCCTCACACCACAGCCCCCAGGAACAGCAAGCAAGCAAGCACTGAAGCTGCACAAGAGAAATTTTCCTGTGTGAACCATCATACATTTGGGCTAATCAATCTTGTACTGTTTCAGTTAAGAATTTTCATGAGTAAGGGGTTCTGAATCCAAAGACCAGTGCCAAAGGCTTTGCTTCAGCTGCAGCAGAAATACTCATCAAGAGGTGACACAGCATGAAAAGAAAAGGAGGGAATGGTTACTTTCCTTAGCACTCCATCAGTAAGCTGCAATCTAATTTAAAGCAACATTCTAACAGCTCTTGCAGAAACATGAAAATTAGAGGGTCAACTTGATTAATAAAATATGACAGATGTTTTTACTATGCCATTTTTCTTTTTTATATTCTTATTAGAAATAATTAGAAATTTAATTAACAATTGATGACCAGACTAAATGTCGCTGATGAAGCCATTACTACCCATGAATAAAACAAGCCTTTCCATCAGGGCCCTAAAAGCAACTTTAAATTAAGGAAAAAACCCTACAGACAATATTCTCAGTGAGCTGAAAAAAGAGTTGTGCTTCTTTGTAACAAGGTGGTGTTGACTTACAGGAGCACTCCTGGCCTTATACCTGCTGAGTACAATGTCCTTAGTCTTTTGCAGTCTAATGCAGTCTTCATTCTACCTTATGGCTACAAAGGAACTTCTAATGTTAAAAAGACTTCAAAGTATCTGATTTCATTCTGAAGTTCTGTCTTTACCTGGGAGTGAAAGCTGTCTGTCATTTATTGCAAGTGTAAACCAAGATCTAAATTTGAAAAGCTTCTTACTGTAGAAAACGAGAATGACAGCAGCAGGATAATAGGTGTTCCATATAACAAGCAATTGCTTTGGGTATGTCATAAAAATAAATATGATGACAACAATGTCTCAAGCAACACTTCCATGAAATATATTCATTTCTAATTTGGTTACCCGTTTGCAGTAGTCCAGGATGGCTATTAAGGACAAACGAAATCCTCCTAGCCAGAACACTGAAGTCAACACAGACTGATAGCAAATAGCTTCTTCCAGATTAGAACTGCCCCCAGGCTTTCAATTCTGAGTTTCTTCCTAAAGGAGTATCAATCAAACAGCAAATCTACTTTGAGAAGAAAGCCAGAATGAGAGAGAAGTTTCAACAGACATGGGAACAATTAATTCATGGTTGTGTATTTTGAAAAACATAGCTCATGCTTTGATCACAAGCACTGCACTACTCACTCCTGAAAACCTGCCTGCAGTTACAAACACAGAATGTAATTTTTAATAACTGAAGTGCACAGAAGTGAGCTTGAGCCTTTCGAGGCAAAAGGAGAATGCATTAGTGAGGATATCAAGAGCCCATCCCTCACATGGCTGAGGGTAGAGGGTTTCACACAGGGATGGCCATGATCACATGTGCAACAAGCTGAGACCTTGCCCAGGACAATTTCCCCACCCACCCAAAATCTGGCCAGGGCACCATAAGCATAGGTGATAGCGATGGAGAGCAGAGGCAGAGCTCTGCTTCCCCAACAGGAAAATATCTGAGCCCTGCTATGGACCTCATCCATCTCAGCAAGATTACTTCACCTCTTGATTTATCATCACAGTAGCAGGAATATATCACAAGGTAGAACTGGCAAATTGTAGTGATCCTTCAGTTCCCATGGGCTCTCTCCAGGAAAATTGGCCTCAGAGCCTGCAGATATATGCACCGTAAGAGATTACGCTCTGCATTTATAGCCTGTTTTAGCTTTTTGTCCTTTTAAACTTCTACAGAGATGGGGAAAAGCAATAAATTCTGATTCACTACACAAGCCAACAACTTGTCATGTGAA
The DNA here is from genome assembly GCF_027791375.1 of Indicator indicator. Lineage (NCBI taxonomy): Eukaryota > Metazoa > Chordata > Aves > Piciformes > Indicatoridae > Indicator > Indicator indicator. Next base: position 29,174,552 of record NC_072021.1, on the reverse strand, counting down.
ACAACTGAAGGTTTGGGACTCTGCACAACTGCCCCGCTCATTTTGCTGAGTCAGCAATCACACAGTTTCAAGTGCAGAAACGACAACCCTGCAAAAGGCAGCAGGTGCCAATTTCTTCAGAATGAATCATCATTTAAAGTTCAGGCCTAGCATTTGTCCAGCTGCTACACTGCAACAAGCTGCAGAAAGCCACAGCATCGCATTCAGGTGACAGAGATGCCTACTGCCATTCCAAAAGTGACGGCAGTATTGACACAGATTATTACTAAGTCCTTGGTGATTTAGAAACCAGACAACTCAAACACACAGCCTCTAAGGAAACATTTTACTGATTAATATCTTATGAAAAGTTGCCAGTTTGGTTTTTCTTCTGCATTGCTTCAGGCCTATAAAAACTCCAGTTTAACACAGGCAAGGAAGATGAACACAACTGCCTCCCTTCCGTAGTTGTATTTTCACTTGGCAAAGACACTCAGTGGGCAGTGACACTGTAAAATTACTTCTGCACAGCACAGCAACGATTTTCATGCCAGTCTACTTGGGCAGGAAACATCTGCTGTGTTTCTATGAAGATAACCATGAATGATAGCTGCTTATAGAGCAACTTGAAATACCAATCTGCTCACAAAACCAAACTAGCAACATTTGTTTAATGTCAGATTATGGACACTGCCACCTGGAGTTCCCAATGTTTGATCTGCCCAGCAGAAGTTCACTTTGCTTTTTGTGACTTGGCTTTAGACATCTAAGTCTGCACTCCACTATTCCCAATGCCTTCTCAGGAAAAACAGTACATCTGTATCATTCATTTCTCCTCCTCCAGTGATTAAAAAAAACTGGTTTGTCCCTTCACAGTCTGATGATATTAAGTAGTCACCAGACCACTTCTTGTAATGCCACCATTATCTGAGTTCATAATTTCCAACTGCAAATACAAACTGCATAATTTTGTGAAGCAGGTTGGAGCTGAGGACATTAACCATATTGATTTTTGTTCTGTTGATCTGTCTCTTTAGATCTCTGCAAATCCCTAGAGACTCTGATATCATTTTCTAACACTACATTTTTCCTGTTTCCCACTGAACTAAATGTCAGCAGATGACAACTTATGCTTTGTTGGTGCCATTTGGTAATTTAACAGCACTAAACAGGGAACAGCATCTGTGGTATCTCAACATCTCTTTCTGCCTTTTTACTAGTCTGAAGATCAAAAGCCTAAATGGTAAACCTGTTATCAGCCTCTGCTTCAGTGTTAAGCACTTAAACTGTGATTCAGCAACTCTAGAAAGCTGTCAGGTATAAATTAAGAATTTACTTGGCACACACGGTTAATTGCTCGGGTTTAAGGGGGTTTTGATCAGGTCATCACAGAGAAGTATGAACAAATTGTCCAGCACATTATGTACTATTCCCACTAATGCAAACACATCTCTGACTGTTTTTTCATACAATATCAGATTTTTTAATCTTGTGCAACTACCTCTTCTGTTTAATTTGGTATATACCTTTGATACACAGCTGTGGAGTTTGTCCAGCATCCCTATTCACTTCAGGCCTAAATTTCATCCCCTAAATCCATTTATATTGTATTTCCAGGAATGTTTTACGTTCATAAAGATGAGGAGAGCCACAGCACCTTAAAAGAGAAGTTATGTTGCCTCTAGTGCAATGCAAACCTACTTCCTTACCTTGTTCATGGAGGATGCAAACTGTTTCTGGAGGACCCTCTTGGGTCCCCAGACAAGTGGATGTGCTGGTATGGAGGAGATCAGCCCCAAGGGGAGGAAACAGCCCACAAGCTGTAGGAACCTTGTAACTCAGGAGGTGACTGTGTGATTTAAACTGGCCTCACATTGTGCTGGGCTCAAAATCCCAGAATACTTTTATCCACACTGGAAAACACAAAGTAGCCTAAGTTTCAAGGTACTCAGATTTTAATCTAGGCAAAACAAGAGATGGAAGGATTTGATAATCCTGTCCCATACCTCAGCAGAGAGTTGCATGGTAAATTTCTGATTATTCAAGCATCACTACCAATTTCTACCCAGAACACTGCAAAAGCAGGAATACTGCAGAATGTTAACCACTTTGTGTTACAGTGATGCTACAGGAGGGTTGGTCTGAACATGTCTCTAACTCCAGCAACTGAATATACTGTTTCCTTGCAAATGTTCTAAAGTCACCTCATGAAAGGGTAAATTCAGGGTTATTTATTAAACACAGCAGTTTGTTTTTTTAATTGATAGAGAAAATTAAAGGACTAATAAAATCAGAAATCAAGACAGAGTAATTTCCTCTTTGTTTTCAGCTTCAGGGAATGAATGGGCCTGCAGCAGCGTTTGCCATCAGAAGCTCAAGGCAAATTTCTTGTCATCAAGTGACTGAAGGCTCACAACCATACAAGCTCCCATATCAATTCATCTTCAGAAGAATTTAATACAAATAAACATAAATTGGCAGGAAAAAAACGCATTTCAGTTTATAGAGGTTGTGCTAGTTCTTGAATAGCTCTGAGAAGTAGGCCCCAAAAGTAAGCAGAAGAAATGTTTAATACTTATATAAAAGCATAAGCCCCAAATGTCTGCAAGTGAAGCAGAAGCTTCAGTGGCTAAAAATGTAAATGGCTGCCAGTAAGCCACATGCCATAAGACCCTATCAAGCCACTGTCAAATCAGGGAAGATCAAATGTGCACCACGCTGTCAGCCGTCACCTTGGGTATTCCTCTGTATCTACTGAGCTCCCTCTCCTGTGCAGTGAGTGACTGGGAAGTGACTGGGGAGTGACTGGGGCTGCTCTGGATCCAGCCTCCCTCACAGAATGGCTCCTCTAAAGCCGTGGCACTGCTCCGGCTTCTGCTCAGCAGCTGGCCTAGGGGCACAAACTCTCTGTTTATTGAGCCTCATTAAGACTGCTGTCATGTGGAATCAGCTTAGCTTGGCTTTAAGAAAATATTATAGAGTTGCCTAAATCTGCAGCTCCTTCTGAAATCAGAATGCCTAGTTTGCAGCACCTTCCAGTGATTCTAATAATGATTTTAATTGTAGTGTTTAAGTGTATGTGGTGTTGAATGTGTTTGTTGTTTTCAAACTTGCCTCCAACACGGGTGATAATTACACCAAAATAATTTTAAGTCAACTTGCAATTAATGTAGCAACATGATCATTTGTCTAAGGAGCAAAACTCAAGCCCTGATTATGCAGGAGTCACAACTACACAGTATGTGTCCAATACCTTTGGCAACAAACCAAAGAAGTATTTTAAATTTCATACTCAATGTTCAGTTCGTCTAGGCAGGCCCAGAATATTTATTGAACTGTTATCTCACAGCCTATAAAGCAGTGACAAAGTAGGTTCTGCATGAATGCTATTAAATCTCCTCATGGTGCCATTACAACTGGTAGCCTTATTGTAGAACAGGACCTTAGCAGCTTGTGATATATTGTACAGTAATTAATATAACAAGCCTGTGATGTATTATCACAGTATTTCTGCTCCAGAAGTGGGGCTGGCTTCTGGGAGATACAGAGGAGGAAAGAAAAAGCTTCCCCTAATACATTTGTATGTTCCCATAGAACTATTTTATATATCCATATAGAAAGAAAGTCTTGGAAAATGAGGATGACAAAAAGGGGTATTTAAGCAAATATGATAGAGATGAAACTTGAGTAACCATTTTAAATGGTAGAGGGAAAGACTTAATAACCCTTTCCAAGCCTTTTTTCTATCATAAATTATGATAAAGAGCACAAAAGAAAGAACTAAGTCAAGCTAAAATAAGGAGATAATTCCTAACACTAATATCACTTAATAAAGTAATCATCCAGGCTTTGAACCTGCTTCTGCTAACATCAGCAGCAAAATTCTCAGCAAAGACATCCAATGCAGAAAATTTAAAACCTTCTTTATCAAACTAGATGCCCCAGTAATTTCCTCCGAGATTTAAGATTTTTTTTCCCCTCAAGTCATTCCTATTTTAAACAGTATTCAAATAAACATTCACCTACATAGAGAATAGAGTTTCCTCTCGAGTGTTACACAAAATCATTCAGAGATGGGACTTAGCATTAAGCTCATGCAATTTATAAATGAGACTCTAATCTCATGGCCAGAAAGGCCATTGTTAACTTGAGGGATACACGTGAAGGGAAGGTGGGAATAAGAAAGAGGAATATTTGGTATCCTCAGGGTATAACCTCTGAGGAGCCAAAATCACCTCCATAACTTGTCAATCCATCTTCCTCCCATTCCTTTTTTGAATTCTCTTCAGTTTATCAGTTTTCCCACTATTTCCTTACTCTGTGCTATAGAAAGAGGAATGTCCATCAGAAAAAATCAGACACATGAATTCCATCTTGCATATGGAATATTTGATGACTTCTACATCTTGTATGGGTGTATTTTAAGCCCAGGTAGGACTACAGGAAGGCTGTAGAACTTCTCTGCTAGCTGGCTCAGAGGAGACAATGTAGTCATTTCTTTCTCCTTTTATCCTGTTACTTGTCTTCTGTTACACAGTGGATAGAAGACTTGACAGTGCATCCCAAATTGAACTCTTCCAAAGTGACATTATCTTTACACTTAATCCAGGAATATTCTGACTACCTGAATTCAGTTTCAGTTTGATTCAGTTTTCAGTATGATTCTTAGCTGTAAGTTATACTCTCATTCACTGTTTGCAGCTATAAAATAATCAGATCAAGTAAAGTATCCTTTCTCCAGCTGAAAAGTTTTATGCTTAAAAGTTCAGCATAAGAAAATAAAATCAAAACCTAGAGGAAGAAGTGAGTCCAGCATGATTTATTATCCTTCACTAACCCAGCAGGCCAAAAAGAACTGTAAGAATGTAAATGCAAGACCTTTCAGCATAATATCTGATGTAATGATATCAAACTTGTCTTTTTTTCTTGTCCTGTTTGAAAAGTTATGCAAAGTTTCTTTTTAACTTTAGCACTTATAATCACATCAAACAAACAGTAATCTGATAGTCTGTTTCCTAGCCTCTTTGGAATAGTCTTAAAAGTGCAGGCTGTCTCTTTTTTTGCTATACCTAAAGTGGCTATCATTAAACTCTGAAAGAGAGTTTAAAGGTCAGTAATTTTTCTGAAAGAAATCAAGAAGGCTGGGATAATTCCACTCAGCTTCATGATATCACCAATCCTTTAGACACGTAAATGCAAACCATAAAAGACCGGGTAGGTTTAAGAACAAACAGAGGATTGAGATGGATATGCAGTAGACAGTAATAAAGCAGCACTGAAAGCCTGAGCTCACACCTTTCATTAGCAAAATGGAGCAAACATTCAACTATTGTATAAAGCAAAATGAAAGTAATTATGAATGAAAAAAAGTCATTCCATTAGATCAAGTAGTTCTGTGCTGAAATTCAAAGGCACACCCTCTTCATGACCTAAGAGAAACTAAATCAAAACCAAAGAGGCAATAATCACAGTACACATCTCAATTTTGTGAGTAAACTTTGTTCAGTTAGAATAGAATAGAATCCAGAAGGCTGGAAGAGACCTTAAAGATCATTGAGTCCAACCTGTCACCCTAAACCTCATGACTACCTAAACCATGGCACCAAGTGCCACCTCCAATCCCCTCTTGAACACCTCCAGGGATGGTGACTCCACCACCTCCCTGGGCAGCCCATTCCAATGGCCAACCACTCTCTCTGTGAAGAACTTTCTCCTCACCTCCAGCCTAAACCTCCCCTGGCGCAGCTTGAGACTGTGTCCTCTTGTTCTGGTGTTGTCAATAAGCACCACACAGAAATCTGAGCTATTATGTTTTGAGCGCTGTCAATTTTGATGGCAGATAAAATGCCAGTTGATGTGACTCAATAGACCTTTATCTAATCAGGTCTGTTGTTGGGTGGTTGTTTTTCTTCTCTAAGAAGCAGAGATGTGAAGTGGCTGGAATGGTGGCCCCTAGCTTTGGTATCAGCACTCTTCACTTGGCCATGATCGTAGAAGTAACCTTGTCAGAAAACAACACTTTAGAATGACATTTCACTTTATCCCTATTTCCTTCAAGTTTCTGTGCCAGACATAAAGGGAAGTAAACCACCACAAACACCAGTGCAGAAATCCATATATGTACAGAGCTTCTCAGACCAATAGGTCTGGTCAAGAAAATGAGACAGGCTGTTTTGAAAACCAAAACTCTGTGTAAGGAACTGCCAAAGGCAAGGACTATCATGACGAGAATGCTACACATAGAAATGGCATCTATGCAAATATCACACAACAGCCAACATAGGCTGGGCAGGGACTGGCTGGAGAGCAGCCCTGAGGAGAGGGACTTGGGGGTGCTGGAGGATGAGAAGCTCAAAAGGAGCCAGCAGTGAGCACTTGCAGCCCAGAGAGCCAAGCAGACCCTGGGCTGCAGCAAAAGAAGTGTGGCCAGCAGGGCCAGGGAGGGGATTCTCTCCCTCTGCTCCACTCTGCTGAGACCACACCTGGAGCTCTGTGTCCAGTTCTGGAGCCTCTGTTACAGGAAGGATCTGGAGGTGCTGGAAGGTGTCCAGAGAAGGGCCACAAGGATGAGCAGAGGGCTGGAGCTGCTCTGCTATGGAGACAGACTGAGAGAGTTGGGGTTGTTCAGTCGGGAGAAGAGAAGACTCTGAGGAGACCTTCTTGTGGCCTTCCAGTATCTGAAGGGGGCTCCAAGAAAGCTGGGGAGGGACTCTTGAGGGTGTCAGGGAGTGACAGGACTGGGGGGAATGGAGCAAACCTGGAAGTGGGTAGATTCAGGTTGGATGTTAGGAAGAAGTTCTTCCCCATGAGGGTGGTGAGAGACTGGCACAGGTTGCCCAGGGAGGTGGTGGAAGCCTCATCCCTGGAGGTTTTGAAGGCCAGGCTGGATGTGGCTCTGAGCACACCTCTAGTGTGCGGTGTCCCTGCCCATGGCAGGGGATTGGAACTGGATGATCCTGGAGGCCCCTTCCAACCCTGACAATTCAGTTATTCTATGATATCACTAAGGTTATACTACCTAATTGCATTTCAGTATAAGAAATAAAATCTTCACTAGTAAAATACCTATATTATAATTCTATCTTCTGTTCTTAACACTACTGCTTGGAATTCTACAGCCCCTAGGAAAAGGAGAACCTGCTTCTACTGAAATCACTGGGGCTTTTGACACGCCATCAAATCGGCTCCTTGCCACTGATTTTTTGTTCTCCTCCAGCCAAAATACCACTTACTTTGAACCATAAAACACTGTAAAGTTGACAATAGTGAGAAAATAGCTACAGAGATGAGGTAAATTTAAGAGCAGGAGAAACCTTACAGGAAGATTAATCTCATGTTCACAGAAAAAACAATGTTTTGAGAATACACATTGAAAGTTTCACTACAGGAAAACCATTCTCATTGGATCAAAGACAAGCATTATCTAGCTACCATGTTAGAAAATTGTTCAAAATATCAGTGGAAATGGATTCAGAAGCTGTGATAGGAAAAGAAAATTTTAGAGAGCCTTACTGTGTCAGGCACTAAGCAACTCTGGATGCTCCTAAACTCCTGCTTTTACTGGATAATATGGTATGATAACGTGGTATCCAGCAGGATGACTTCTTAAGCATCATCCCAGATACAGGCTTTGCAATTTTAACCCTTGGAAGAACTGCATGCACTAATTATTGCCTATAACTAAAGGAAGTGGAAATGTCAATCAAGAAACTTTGCAAGGCTAATTACAAAAACCTTTTCTTCAGAATCTGCAGCAGTGCCCTGAGCTGCGGTACCTTCATACTCAAAAAACTGACACTCAGGTACATTTATTAGCTGAAATAACAAACTTGATATGCAAAAATACTGAAAGATGTTTTCTTTCAATTTCTCTATCATCTTCACTTATAGCAACATTGGATGTAAAACTGAAAACCAGAAAATTAATTAGAAAAATAAAGCCTGAGAGAATCACATGCAGAGTGTTATTCTGGCTCCACAGGAGTTCTGTTACAGGTTTTGCTTGTGTTCCTCTGTCAATAGGTTTTGTATTGCAGTAACATCACGATACTGAGATAATGATGGTATTTCTGGTACAACCTTTACTGAAGAGATACTAAGGGTGGGTTTAGAATTGTCTAAATGGAGAAGTTCAAATAAGAGATCAATCAAATATCAATAGAACTGGTAAATCTTTATAAATGAATAAGCTAATCAATAGAGAAAACTTTCTGATGCTTAAGAGGTCAGTTTCCCTGGGCTATGAGGTATATTGACTCACAGAAGCGCAGAAGGTTGGGGTTAGAAGGGCTCTTTAAAGACCACCTAGTCCAACACCCCTGTCATGGGCAGCGACACTTTTCTCTAGAACAGGTTGCTCAAAACCCAGTCCAGCCTGGCCTTGAAACCCTCCAGGGAGGGGGAATCCACAACTTCTCTGGACAGCCCTTTCCAGTGTCTTACTACCCTCATAGTGAAGTGATTATTCCTTGTAGCCTGAAGGAATTGATTTAGGGACCAGAACCCCAGACACTGTCTTACTGATAGAAAGAGATGCTTTAACCCTGATGGGCGGCAAACCCTGGGAACAGAGGGCAGCTAGAAGGAAAACACAGACAGGTCGGCTCCCTAGAGACCACTGTGACCTAAGGGAGTTATGCAGGGACCTGATAACAAAAACAAAGCAAAACTTAGGACAGAATTATGGAATGCCTTTATCTTTTGCCTGACGTATGCTTAAGCCTTGGAAAAAATATATGCGTTTGTGTGATACTTTGTAGCCAATCATGAATTTACAACTGTAGTATGGACATACTAATGACCAATTACAAGCTGCCTTCTGATACTATGTTAACCTATATAAAGAAAAAGCTTTGTACAATAAATTGACACTTGGCTTGCATCAGGCCGCGTCCCGTCTCTCGCATCACCGCAAAATGGCGACCCTCGACGTGATGAGGCAATAACCACTATACTGTGGCCTGCTGTGACGTCCCACAGAACTTAAGTGAGCTGCTGAAAGGAAGCAGGACGCCGGCCGGCAACATATCATCCCTCCAGGAAGTGAGGTGAGCTGTGGGAAACTCAAATGGGGAATCAAGAGTTGTCCCCAGAGAGAGACATATATGAACTAATTAATGCACTCCTTAAAAAGCATGGCAAGGTTATTTCTGGCCATGATCTTGGAGTAGCGCTGAAGTGGGTGCAAGAAAAAATCCCCACAGTTACAGCACGAACAGCGGTATGGGGCAGCGGGAGCGGGAGGAGATGGCCCCTGGATGGGCCATCACGAGTCTCAGAGTGGCGGTGCCAGCCACAGCAGGAAGCCAAGCGGCGACCCCCGCGCTGGCTCTGGCTTGTCCCGTGGAGGAGGCGGCGGCTGCGGCTCCCATCGCTCTCGTCTATCAACAGCGGCAATAGTGTTTACAGACCTTGATTCTTTAAAGAAATGTCACAGTTTTTTCATCAAGAAATTAGTAAAAAAGCAACCTTGGAGCTGAAGGCAGTGCTCATGCAGCCAGAACCTTCACTTCAAAGCTGGAAAATCTGCACATTTCTGAAGATAACAGCATGTGAACAACGAAAAGAAAAAAAGAAAAAAGTTTCTTCTCTACTGCCGTTTGCCCCTCCCCCCCTTTTTCTCTCCCCCCCCCCTTCCTTCTCTCTCCTTATCTCACTCCCTTGTTTCACTCCCTGTTGAAGGTCTGCAGAAACCTGTGTTCTAATTTTAAAGTAACAGTGTTAAGTTTTGTTAAGAAAGGTATTTCACCATTTCATGAATGCAACTGATATCTATATATTGTTTTTATCATTATTTCTGATTTTAAGGAATTTGGGAATTTATTATTTTAGTGTTTGCAATTGTTGCGTTTCTTTACAATAAGCATGATGGTAATTGACTACCCAAAAAACAAACTTGGTATTTGTAATAAGGTATACTGTTAAAGAAAATTACTTTTGCTTATAAGTTTTTAGTGATTGTGTTAAAGTATTTTTCCTAATCAATAAGCATGATACTGTGTAAGTGCTACTGGTTTTATGAGTTTATAGGTTAAGGTTTCTCTTTTTTCCTTTTTTCTGGTTCGAACCTTTCTTTTTTTGAGTTTGCCGGCAAAATTTTAAAAAGAGCTCTATATGGTAAAAAAGTTTTCATTTTGAAAAGCGCGCATTATCTTTTTTTGTGTTTTTTTGTACATTATATTGATGGTTTAATTTTTATGTAGTTTTTTAAGTTTTTAGGATCTTTTTTGATATTAGCAGGACATAAGATTATTTTAGGAATGTTATAGAGTGTTCTATTAGTTTTTGTGTTTATAAAGGTTTTAAGATAAGGTTATAAGAATATGAAAAGCTGCAAAAAAAAAAAAATTCTTTTCCTTTTTTGGTACACAGGTTTTCCCTAGGGAAAACTCAGGGCTAGGAAAGGGATTCACCTTTTCCCATCTACAGGTTTTTCCTGATGCCAGCATGGCAGACTCTAAGGATGGGACAAACAGCAGTGCTTGTAAAGCTGACAATCAGCTGACCACTGAGTCTGACCACAGTGCCTGTTTAACTGAGATCAAAAGCACCGATCTGAAGCTGACTGCACGAGTGTCCCCGGAGGAAACATTTCATTCGGGACTGAATGTTTCAATGCCTTAATGTCATGTAATTAGGGAATATGTTTATGTAGATTTATATGTTAACTCACCAGAATGTTATAGTTAAACAGTGGTTACCCAGGAATAGACAAATAGCCCAGCCTATCTATCTGGTAAAATTAATTCACTCTTGCAATTGTGGGATATCGCTCATGTTCCATGTATTCCTTATTCCCTCACGCAGTACACTGAAGTGACTTTTGCAAAAACTAAAGAGGGAGAATGGTAGGGGCCTCTTCAGAGGCCTGGTTAAACAAAGCTATGTATGTTTTACATTTTAAAATTTAAATTTTTTACAGCTTCCTAATGATTCCCAGGAAACCCCAGTATGGGTGGACCAATGGCCCCTACCATTGGAAAAGCTCCGCGCACTTCAAGAATTAGTTACAGAGCAATTGAAAAAGGGGCATATTGTACCTTCCACAAGTCCATGGAACTCTCCTATTTTTGTTATTAAAAAACAAACAGGCAAGTGGCGCTTGCTCCATGATCTCAGAAAAATTAATGACGTTATGGAAGATATGGGGAGCCTCCAACCAGGGTTACCCTCCCCTACAATGATACCACGAGATTGGCATTTGACTGTTATTGATCTAAAAAGACTGCTTTTTTAGCATTCCTTTACATCCAAATGATGCTCCTAAATTTGCTTTTTCAGTTCCAAACGTCAATATGGAACAACCATTACAGAGATATCACAGGGTTGTGCTTCCACAAGGAATGAAAAATAGCCCTACAATTTGTCAATGGTATATGGCAAAGAGCCTTAGTCCTGTTCGAAATGCCTTTCCTGATGTCTTAATATATCATTATATGGACGATATCCTAGTGGCAGCACAAAGCCCCGAGCTCCTGGAGAAAGCCGTGGCCCTTGCAATAAACACTGTAACCCAAGCAGGTTTTACTGTAGCACCTGAAAAAATTCAAAATGTACCACCTTGGAGATATTTAGGATGGCGAATACGAACTCAATCAATTGTACCACAACCTTTACAGATCAAAACGCATGTTAAGACCCTTCATGATGTTCAGAAATTATTAGGTGCCATAAACTGGGTGCGTCCCCTCTTAGGAATTTCTAATGCAGATCTGGGTCCCTTATTTGATACTGACCTCTGCTCCCCTCATTCCTTAGGTCCTGAGGCACTCCAATCTCTGCAAAAGGTTGCTATGATTATCGCCTCAAGACAAGCTCATAGGTGGGCTCCAGAGTTACCCTTTTTTCTGATCCTGTTAAATCCTGCTCGACAGCCACACGCTTTGATTTTTCAGTGGGATATGCGAAAATCAGATCCGCTGCTTCTCATTGAACGGATCTTTTTGCTGAACCAATCTACAAAAACTATCTTTTCACAGCATGAAATGTTTGCTTCTTTGATAATCAAAGCCAGACAAAAATTGCTAACTTTAGCAGGAATGAGCGTTGAATGTATGTATTTGCCTGTCACTGATGCATACTTGCAATGGCTTTATCAGCAATCAGAAATTTTTGCTATAGCCCTAACAGCCTACACAGGCCAGCTCTCTATGCACCCGCCTTCGCATAAATTATTTAACCTTGATTTCTATTTATCACCCCTGCCTAGGAAAAGCATCCAACCGTTACAAGCCATCACTGTTTTTACAGACGGGTCTGGAAAATCTCACAAATCTGTCATTGTATGGTGGGACGACCAGTCCAAACAATGGAAATCTGATATTGCCACAGTCTCAGGATCCCCCCAAATAGTAGAGCTGAATGCAGTAGTGCGAGCCTTTCAAAAATGGTCAGAACCTCTTAATCTTGTCACTGACTCAGCTTATGTTGCAGGTATAGTTCAAAGAGCTGAGGCTGCAGTACTAAAGGAAATCAGTAATCCACAATTATTTACCTTGTTGCAGGAGCTGGTTTTTCATTTGGATTCCAGGATACATCCTTATTTCGTCATGCATGTGAGATCTCATACTTCTTTACCTGGTTTTATTGCAGAAGGGAATCACCAAGCAGATCTGCTAACTTTACCAGTAAATGTATTACCGGACCGAGTTGCCCAAGCAAAACTCAGACACTCCTTTTTCCATCAGAATGCGGGAGGCCTTAAAAGACAATTTGGCCTCTCTTCACAACAAGCTGCGAATATTATCTCTGTGTGCCCTGATTGCCAGAGGCATTCCTTTCCTAGTATCTCTGGGGGAGTTAACCCTAGAGGGCTAGAAAGTCTGCAACTATGGCAAACAGACGTTACACATTTCCCTGAGTTTGGTAACTTGAAATACATTCACTCTTCTATTGATGCTTTTCCAGGAGCTTTATATGCCTCTTGTCACACAGGAGAAAAATCCCAAGATGTTCACAGACACTTTGTGAGAGCTTTTGCAACACTAGGAATTCCCTCACAAATAAAAACAGACAATGGTCCTGCTTATACCTCTGCGGCCATTAAATCTTTTTTTTTACCTCATGGGGTATTAAACATACCACAGGTATCCCTCATTCCCCTACAGGTCAATCACTAATAGAACTTTCCCACCAAACACTGAAGCGGCTTCTTTTGCAACAGAGAGGGGGAATGGGAAGTACACCACCAGAGGAAAGACTGCAAAAGGCTTTATATGTTTTCAATTTTAGGCATTTTAGTACCAATCCATCTCTGGAAGTGCGAGAGAAAGCACCAGTTCTAATTCGTGATCCTGAAACAAATAAGATTTCAGGTCCATATCCTTTAGTAACATGGGGCAGAGGATATGCTTGTGTTTCAACAAAAAAGGGACCACGCTGGATACCAGCCAAAAACGTCCGACCTTTTCGAGAGCCTCTAACGCAGCAGCAGCAGGACGAGGATACAGGAGAAGAGTAGCTGATAACGACAGAGGAAGATCTGCGCAGCTGCTGCCTGAAGACAACTAAAAGACGCAACTGAATTTTTTTTTAAGAAACTTAATGATGTTTCGTTTTATAGCTTTTATTGTACAAGGGATAGGGTTTATAGAATCGTGGGGAACTCTTTTTCCTCCTCCTTTGCCAAAAACTAATGTGTGGGTTACACTTGCTAATGTAACAGGCCAGGACACTTTGTGCTTGGCAACTGCTTCTCCTGATAATCCCTCTTCTACTTGTCTTGTAGGATTACCCTTAGATAAATGGCCAGTTCCGCTAACACTCTCCTCTGTAATCAGACAGCCTAGTAGAAAACTAACAGATAAGTGGGATTTTTGGACTCCTGTGGCAGTTTAGGCTGGGTGCCCCCTGCCACTGCTGCATGAGATACACCTCTGGTGTCCTGGGTGCCCACCCAGAGGGGTGGACACAGGAAACGACGTATTTCTACCCATAAGTCCTGCACCCTATAAGGCCATCTGCAAAGTCATTCTCTTCCTCTTTCTTCCCTCTCTGCTCCCACGGGAGATGTCCTCTCTTATCAGGTAATGCCGGGGGAGTATCCTCAAGGCCTCTTAGGCCTGTCTAGGCCTAATGCCAGGAGGAGAATGGAGCGGGGGGGGGGGGGGGGGGGCAGTCTCAGACCTGGCCAGCCTGAGACTTGCCTAGCAGCGGGAGGGGGAAGAAAGAGCCCTGGGGGGTTTGGGTTTACCCTCAGGTGGGAAGAAGGGAAGGATTGGGAAGCTTTGGGAATTCTGTGAGGGGTTCTGTACGCTTTGGGATACTCTTTGTCACTATGCTTCGTAGCTTGTAGTTCTCTGTAGCTTCACCAATTGCTTTTCCATTTAAACTTACCATCACTCTCCAATCCGTTTGTGTGAGTCTCATTCTTTTGTCCCTTTCGGGGCAAGAGACGATCTGTCTGGCCCCAAACCAGCACAACTCCCCATCTCCCACGAGCTAACTTAGAACCACAAGAGCTTGAACTTTTAGGATCAGTAAAAAAGGATTTCTGCCTTTATTTTAATTATACAGGGAAAAATCAGTCTAAAGCATGGGATGTTTCTTCTAACTATCCTGTATTCAGGAATGCAAGCTCCTGGTGTAATTATACGTCTCCTAACATTTCTAAATCGAGCAACATTCCTTTGCAATTGCCAGGAGGCATGTTTCTGTGTTAACCCCTAACACATCTTCCATTTTTCAACATTGACTCTCACACAAACAATGCTTACATCACAGAATGGAATGGGGCACTCATGCATTTACCCCTGAATGTGATGATAACGTTGATTTTTGGTCTCTTAGCCAGCGTTTTACAGCTTCTGTGTTGGCACCATGGGTTGCTGCAGTGAAGGCTTTATCAACGCTAGATAGATTAGGCTGTCGGCTTGCTAAGCAAAATAATGCAACTGGTAGTGCACTTTCTAACCTCTTATTAGATGGTGATAGTGTTCGTCACGCTACACTACAAAATAGAGCAGCAACAGATTTTTTGCTTTTAGCGCAAGGACATGGCTGTGAGGATTTTGATGGTATGTGTTGTATGAATCTTTCTGATCACTCTGTGTCTATTCATCATAGTATTCAAACCCTAGAAGAAGGATTCACTAAACTTAAGGAGGAAGATAGTTGGGATTGGTTAGACAAAATATTTAGTAGTTGGGGGCTTTCTGGCTGGCTACGTAGCCTTGCTAAAACAATCATTTATGCTTTTGCTGTTTTGCTTTTTTATTGCTTTTTTACCCTGTATATTGCAGCGCTTACAAGGCTTAATTAGTCGATCACTCAAGAGAATTCTTATCGTACAGCAGGGAGGGGGAAATGAAGGAATTGATTTAGGGACCAGAACCCCAGACACTGTCTTACTGATAGAAAGAGATGCTTTAACCCTGATGGGTGGCAAACCCTGGGAACAGAGCGCAGCTAGAAGGAAAACACAGACAGGTCGGCTCCCTAGAGACCACTGTGACCTAAGGGAGTTATGCAGGGACCTGATAACAAAAACAAAGCAAAACTTAGGACAGAATTATGGAATGCCTTTATCTCTTGCCTGACGTATGCTTAAGCCTTGGAAAAAATATATGCGTTTGTGTGATACTTTCTCTCTGTAGCCAATCATGAATTTACAACTGTAGTATGGACATACTAATGACCAATTACAAGCTGCCTTCTGATACTATGTTAACCTATATAAAGAAAAAGCTTTGTACAATAAATTGACACTTGTCTTGTATCAGGCTGTGTCCCGTCTCTCGCATCACAGCAGTAGCCAATCTAAATTCCTTCAGTTTAAAACTGCTCCTTGTCCTGTCACCACAGGCCCTGTTAAAAGCCTCTCACCATCTCTCACACTCCTCCTACTCCATTCACCTTTCTTTTGCTTGTTTCCTCCCTTTACTTATTCACTCTTCTTGGCCCTCATTTATTTACCATAGTTTGCACAAAGTGGGACAAAACTAAGCAGAGTATTTATAACTTACTAGATGTTTTCCGAAAGGAGTCATTTCAAGGCAAGCAGGCTGGGAAGCAATCAGCACCTGGGGGCCAGTGTAAGGCTGAGATGTCAGACGCTGTCCTGGCTGAGCGATGCCCTGTCTCGCTGAATCACCTCCTGGGATGGACATGGCTAGGAGCCCCATGCCAGCAAGCCATGCCCTCCACACTGCAGAAAACATCTGCCATTATTTTATTTTCATAGATCATGGACTTTAGAAGCAAGCACAGAGACAGAACTGTGAGCCAGAGCACTAGATCATAGTACATTTACCAAACGTAAAGGTGGCTGCTAAATGGCTGCTTCTCTTCCATCTGCCAAACGTTCAAACCATGTTATTGGTAAGATTATCTGGCCTGAAGAATGCTTTACTTGCCAACATCTCATAAATCCAGATTTTTAGCACTGCAGACCACAACCCTACCTACATTTAACTGAAAACTACAAGGACAGTTGACTGTGGAGCACAGCAGCACCGTTTCTGTTGAAGCTAACGGACTACTCAAGTGGCAACTGCTGCTTTTCATATTTACTGGCTGTGGTCACTGGGGACTTCAGACAGGACTCTACAGCACCCCTACACTCAGTGGCATTCAGTGATTGCCCATGGCCTGGGCAGGGGTACGTGGGTTTGGGCTGATCATTTACCTCCCCAGTACTTTGACCACTTGCAAAACAAAGCAGGTTAATATGTGGGAAGCTGAGAATAAAGTACACTGAAAGCTTTGAGCAATCACTATTCAGTGGTAACTGAAGCCATATGTACATCTGTTGTGCCTGTGATGTTCAGTCCCTGAGTCCTGCAGTCCCTCTTTCTGAAGCTGAATGCCTTCTTTACATCCAAAACCTATTCACAGAGGGCATCTCCCACCTCTTTGCTTTCCTGTTTACTGAAGCAACTGTTTCACTACCATCAGGTGTGGAAAGAAGGGGCAGGGTGTTGCCTTTTTCAAAAATGACATTAAAAATGCAACTCTGCATTTCAGCTGGAAAGAAAAAACAAGCACTGCACTGCCCAAATATTAGAATACATTTAATAGAGAAAATCCTAAATATTTAACAGTAGGAATGATTTTTTATATATTCTCATATCACCCTCTCACTAAAAAGCAATGTTTTAAAATCAGAAAGAGCTCAGCTCACCCTCTCCCTCAGAAGACATATGCAGACCACTGGGGAGGCAAGAGCAGTGCCTGAAACCAAGTGATAAGAGCCCTGGTCCTGGTCTCCCTTTGGCTGAGAGGCACCACCATGTTTGATGGTTTAACAGCTCACATCCAATGGCACAAGGCCAGAGAGAACTCTCATACAGAGCAACAGACACTACTGCAGACACACACTGCAGATTCATGAGGCTGTAATCTGGCTGTAAGTCACAGGCCATCTTCCTTTACATACATACATCTCACAGGTTTTCATAAAGAAGCCACGGCATGCAATGAGAGCCTTTTGCAGGCATTACACGGAGAGCTCCCTCATTTGTCACTACAGTAATGCCTCAAGACAGGACTTCACTTGGCAAATCCAGGCTGACCTTACAGCTAATCCCACAAGCAGTGAGGGCCATCTGAGAAATCCTTAATCAGAACATCCATTGCAATCATGCTCTATCTGCTGGTCAAGGCCAATTTTTTTTTCCTTAGGAAAAACAAGACAGTCAAAAAGGCCAATTTAGTTAAACCAGTAAGCAGTAATGTCTGTAATGATTTACTGCAATAGCATAACAACATACACATTTGAGAGAAACGTATCTTCTCATCTAGGTTACACCACTTTAAAATAGATAGAAGGGCATTCAGTTCCCTTTGGTTGCAGTGAATAGTTGGAAGGTTGAAATTACATTCTCTGTCGATCACTGGAAGACAGGCAAAGGGACAGACTATTGAAAAAATTCACAGTGTCCTTTTGGCTGCCTTCCAGTCCCATCTCCAAGTGGCTGCTATTCTATTAGATGTAACTGGAGTCTACCCTTAGGATGAGTATCTTTCTTCCTGGCACTTTTTGTTCTTTTTCAAGGCAGGGAAACAGCCACAGACTAACAAAGACTAACTGCCTCTCCCCAAGCCTCTGGTGAAGGGCTCAGAACTGGAACGAACAACATGGCCAAAATGCTGCTGCATGACTGTCTTGCAAATGATTTTCTTTACAGTCATACTGAAAATGCAGAGATGGAACAGCTGAGGATAGGATAATTCCAGAAACAGATATGCTTTCCAATAGAAAAGATTTTAAAACAGCAGTATGTTTTGAGAGAAGCTTGTTCCATAGCTGCAGAGAAAGATACTGTATTGCTGAAAGTCTGTAAGCTACAGCTGATTCTTGTAAATAACAATGTGGGTATTTTTAATACAGACCACAGGCTAAACTTGCTGGCTGGTTGCATGTCAAAGATTCATACTTTTAATCAGGGATTCTAGGACAAAGCTGAACCTGCTTGAAGCGTCTTCAAAACCTTCACACATAAAGGGTTAAATAAAAACTCTAGTCTTGGCTAGTCCTGGGTTAAATTGCTAGCATAATTATTCACTGTTTGTACTGACCAAGTATTAAAGATGTGGCAGTGCACAGGTTCAAAAGTATAGCTTAAAAAAGCAAACTCACAGTAACATCAATCTGTGTCTCACCTTGAGTGCCCTTGGGGCATATGTCACACAGATAAGGGCAAGTTCTGCTATGTGATAGTTTTTCATGGCTACTGGCTTCAAAATTAGCCAAGCCTCTAATTAACTGACCAATTTCTGCTGGTTGAGTTACAAGCTCTCCTGGCCACCAGGCTTAGCCAATTACTAATGCTCCTCATGGACATTCTTCCTGCTCTGCACTGCAGATATTAGTGCAGCCCAGAGCCTCTGATGCATACAAAATTGGCACCTTCTGCATGTTGCATCTCCAAGAAGCAAAACACTGAGAAGTTTATCAGGCAGTTATGCTGCCTGTAATAGCCAGGACTGATTCATATTTACCCTGATTCATGTAAGCTATCACAGTCACATTTATTTCAGCAAAATACATCAGTTAAGAGGAATTTGTGTCAGGGCCACAAGCAAAGAACTCCACTGCGGCATGTCTGTACTACAGCAGTTCCCTCAGGAAATGTCAGCAGCAGCACCAGGCCAAGCAAACATACTAGTCTGTCTACATTAAGAGGACCCCAAAACAGTTTCTAAAATGTCAACAGGAAAACCACACTCACAAGCAGCATCATTTCTTTATGTTGCAAACATAGTCTTTATGTTAGCTCAGAGAGTGAATGACAGGGAGTCAACATGGACATCAGAGTGAAGCAGAGTCCCTCTTCACAGTAGGCAAGGAACACATTAATCATGCAAACAAAGTCTTTTGAGGGAAAGAAAAGAAGATACTATCTCTCTTTGGGATCAGAGAAGCAAACATGTAAAACTTAATTTTAGATAAAGGGGAGTCAGTCTAAGGTGATAGCTAATATTTGCCAGTTGCTGGGTTACTGATTTCAGTCCACAGTGAAGGGCGAAGGACCTTGCTCTTAAGATATTGCTTATTTCTTTTACATGCTGCATAACACAGTCACAAGAGTGGAGTATTGACAATGCACTAATGAACCCCACTTTCCAAAATTGCAGCACTCCTGTGAAATCTTCCACAATTTATAATATATTCACAATTATTAGATGACTATTCATCATTACCACCACTGTGATAATTAGCAATGCTGTAGTTGTTGCACTCTTTTTTTATTGCCAAGAAGCCCACCTAAAATTAACTGGAAACTCACTATCTCTGTTCCCCACACCTAAAAAGTAACTTGTGTATCAGAGACCCCATTCTGTCCTTCTGGAGAAAGGCAGGAATGTGCAAAAGGAGGTAACAAAACCAATTAATAGCCACTACCACCAGACCTGGGATTTAAAGTTTTCATAGAATTTTACTAAGTAAGAAGTGAGTTTATGACATTGAAATAGAAGCCAAGCTGCAGTGTCAGTTTACTACCCTTTCTTGGAAGCCTGTTTATCACCCTGCAAAAATTTGGAAGAACTGATCACCTGCCATGCTGTAGGTAATCCCACACAGTTCTCCCTCCTCCAGCTAGCAGAAGGCAAGCCCTTCTTGAGCTCCCCTTTTGCTAAGTCTCTTTCTGTTATATCCAGCTCTCCACACCCAGGTCTAACAGCCAAACTCAGTTTAGCTCTGTTTAGGCTAAAACCTCTCTACCATGTCTCACCCTTCCTGGAAAGCACCAAGGGAGGGTACAGAGATTACAGCACAGGTTAGGTGATAATTTTATTCCTGATTCTTCCACTTGAGAGTCTGGGAAACAGAACATCATCGGAGTCTTTTAACATCAACAGTTTGTTCCTTCAGGTTCAATAGTGTCTTTGCTATTGCCTTGGTAAGTAAGGACAGAATTCAACAGAGTAAAAATGTACAGTGGTACTTGAAACATTTTAGGAATCTGTCACCTAAAAAATAAAATAGTCACCGATAATGATCAAATATATTCTGTCACTACGAGTTTCTATGCTCACCACATTGCCAGTGATTTACATATTGTCTTTTTTTTTTTTTTTCATTTCCAAACAAGCAAAGGCTAGAACACTTGAGCTGGAAACTGGAAGTCAGCTTAGGTGCTTATTCATCAATTAGTAAAGAGGATTTTGCCAGTCAGGTTCTGCCCTAGTGTCAGCTGTCAAGTTGCCTTCCACCATAACCATTTAAATACACACCTACAGCCACACCCTGCTTTTGCAGTCGTAAATATAACTACTTCCGTCCATGGGAGTTGCAAGGTTACTGGACAGGATGAGGACAGGCCAGGAACAGGACTCAGCTCAGCTCTGCATTTGAATGTGTTTCAATGAAAGCAGACAAGAAATCCATTCCCTATTCTGACTGCTTTTACCACCTTACCCTAACCAGGAAGAACAGCTCATACCCTTGTGAATGGCAGATGTGAGCAGTAAAATAAAGGCAGCTCTAGCTTCTTGTTTTGGAGAACTCCCCAGTTCACAGTTTGGAATTAAAAGTATTACCAAGAAAAGTTGTTCCAACTCAACGGGCAGGAATCACAGAGCAAAGAGCTCTCCAGCTAGTGCTCAAGTTCATGATGAAGTAGTGATTTGGGAGGGAAAAAAAAGTTCTGGTATTTCAGTATCAGTTTCAGGGCATAGAAAGACTTCTCCCATCCCTGCCACAGACAAGCAGATGCTATACTTCTGGATCCTGCTGATAAGATACAGTCTGGAGGTTTTTTCTGTCACCATCACTGCCAGTGCAGACATGCTATCCAGCCTTTGCTAGCATACCCAACTTCCTATCAACACCATGGGGGTCCACATCTTTAATCTGCGACATACTTTCAAATGTAGTTCATCAACTTTGGAAATTTAAGGGAATGTACTAAATTCAAAGGAGGTTTATGAGCATTCTTACTGAGGATGAGTTATTTCATTAGAGAAAGGAAAAGATCTCAAATCTCCAACTCCCACTAGAATGGATGGAATATGCCCAAGACAAAGCCTCCGTTGCTGTTCAAGCCCATTCCTACCTGTAGCCATGACAAGACTTGAAGTTCTGCTGCAAAGACAGGTGGCAGCTGAGACAGCACAGTCCTGATGCACAGCAGGCACATTTGTATGTACAGAACTAGGGGCAAAATGTGAAGTTCTAAAAGTACTGAAGAGGTATCCTATTTTTAAAGCAAGGCTCCATTTAACCCCATTTAACCACATTATGATCCACATAACATACTCCACTTTCTGTTTGGACAGAGATGCATTGGTTCCACAGGATATAACCATTCTTATTGAATTAGTAAGTATTTCTTCCAGGTCCCAGAGGGAGAAACCTGAAACATAACAAAGAGAACAACTCTTCCATTCAGAGAAAGAACAGCACAAAAGATGTTCTCACTTTGCAAGTGGCTTTGATTAAAGCAGGATAGAGACTCAGAATGGCAAAGGAGGGATGTTGAGTGACAGGGAAGGGACAGAAAAGGTGGGAGAGAGGCCTTTGATATGTGATTCCTTTTATCTCTGGTGCTGGAGATGGTGGACTCAGCATTTAAATAGATCGACTGCCACTGTACACTGGCATCACTGTAAATCACTACAGCACAGTAAGATTTACCATTACTGATGTCATCTATCTGGACTTGTGCAAAGCATTTGACACTGTCCTGCACAACACCCTGATCTCTAAATCAGAGATGGACCACTCAGGGGATAGGGAATTGGCTGGATGGTTGCACTCAAAGAGTTGCATTCAGGAGCCTGCTGTCAAGTGGAGATCAGTGATGAGTGGGGTTCCACAGGGGTCACTGCTGGGAAAAGTGCTGTTTAACATGTTTGTCAGGGGCATGGACAGTGGGATTGAGGCACCCTCAGCAAGTTTGCTGATGACACCAAGCTCTGTGGTGCATTCAACATGCTGGAGATAAGGGATGCCATGCAGAGTGGTTTTGACAGGCTAGAAAGGTGGGCCCATGAAAACCTTGTGAAGTACAACTAGGCAAAGTGTAAGGGTCCTGCACCTGGGTCAGGGCAAACCCAAGCACAGGTACAGGCTAGGCAATGATACCAAGATTGATCAGGCAGCTAGAGCACCTCTTCTGTGAGGGCAGGCTGAGAGTCGGGGTTGTTTAGCCTGGAGAAGGCTCCAGGGTGACTTCTATCTTCAGAGCTTCCTGGATGCAGCTTTCAAGGACATGAATTCCTTTTATAAAAATTCAATATTGGGACATGCAAAATGTTTCAGTGTTGCAATCCCCTTTCAGATGTCATGGAGAACACTCCCCATGACTAAGATGTACCCCTCAACAGAATTTTCATAGACACTGCAGGAAATAAATAGCCAGAAGAAATGCGCTTGTGCAACACATTGCTTTTGGATTCTTTTTGTACACCTCCAGACTTTTACTTACGTCGTGGCTTACATCATTCATGTCAAATATTCCCTGCTTCTTGCACACGATTCTCACACTTGGGTACCTAGAGAATGAAAATCTGCACATAACAAATCAACCTCAATGTCTATAATTCCGTTAGAGTCAATATAACCTCAGTGTCTGTAATTCCATTAGATTCAACCCTCAGTGTCTGTAACTCCATTAGATTCAACACAGTAAACATTTTTGTTTGCAATATTTTGTAGCTACCTCAGTATAGCAACTGCACCCCACAAATCAGGATGGCCGAGCGGTCTAAGGCGCTGCATTCAGGTCACAGTCTCCCCTGGAGGCGTGGGTTTGAATCCCACTTCTGACATACACCTTTTGCATGCCCACACACACACACAATCAACACCTCCCACGCTCTGGGGCACAGGCAGCCTTGCACAGCTCTGTGCCCACAAGCGCCAACTGGCACACCCATGCCTGCACACCAGCCTGCACACATGCCTGCTGCTCGTGCCCCACAACAGCCTCGCTCACCCACACTCAGCTTCACACCCCACAGCCCAAGCACAGCCTCAGGTGCATCACACACACCACCACCACACGGCAAAAAGACATGCTTAGCCTCAGGGAGACGGCCTTGGGGCAGCCTCAGCATTTTGTGTGCGCTTCTGCCACCCACAATTTCAGAAGGATGTGAAGGTCCTTCAATGTGTACGCAGGAGGGCATTAAAGCTGCTGAAAAGCCTGCAACATGTCCCATGAGGAGCAGCTAAGGACATTGGGCTGGCCTAGTTTGGAGAAAAGGTAGCTGTGGCATCACCACGTCGTCCTCTACAGCTTTCTGAGGAGCTGATGTAGAGAGGGAGGTGCTGAGCTCTTCTCCCTGACACCCAGTGATAGGACATCTCACACATTACAAAGGGACTCCAGTCTCAGCTCCTCCTGCTCCCAATTCTCCTCCTTCTCTTCCTTCTCCTCTCCATCCCAGAGGTACTTGCTTACCGTTCTGCTCCTGAGGACTGACTTCTTGTTCACTGTGACTGCCGAGCATTCGCTGGGCTGAATGTAACAACTTTGTATACTTTCTATTGACATTGGCTACCCGCTGCACATTCCACACCTAAGAACAGCTAACCTGCTGGTCAGAAGGACATTTTCTCTTGAGGGTTACTTGCCAGATACACTTCTGAAACCTTCCAAAGCAGAACTGGTACCACAAAACGTTGTGTCTTACAGACATGTTTGAAGGCTTCTGGCCATTACATGATTCCTCAGATGTCTCACCTTTTTTGGATGCTTTTTTAAAGCCCTGCCCACAACACTAACACTGTATCGAAGCAGAAGGCTTTTCTCCCTGTATCTTCATTTCCTAACAAAAAAATCCCAATATCATAATAAAACCCAAACCTCGTTTCACAGAGTGATGTACCTGCATCCTGCTTGTATGTATAAAGCCCTGAGGTTAAATTTTCAACATGATGAACAGAGGATATCTGCACAAATCCCATGGTCTGCTGATGGGATTTGCTCATGCTGCTCCCTGACACCTTTTTAAACACTGGTAGTTGTGATTTATTTCATTACAATGCTATAGAAGACACTTAGGAAAGTGTCTTCTGACTCTGCATTCAGCACCAGGAACCAGTCCAAGGGAACAGGACCAACTAAAGAACTGTGTCTGTGCTGCAGGTAGTGGTCATAGGTTGTTGGCTCCATATTTATGTGGTCATAAAGTGCCTTTTTTTGAAGACACTTCAAAGGAAGTGAAGGAAAGCGTCAGCACTGCTGGCTTGCTGGCACGAAGCCTAGGAGCGACTTGGTGTGCCTCCTGTGCCTAGCTAATGGCACTTGGAGGGGAAGTTCTAATTAAGTGAGGAAGGAATCAGAGGTACTCAGGAGAAAGAAAGTGCAACTGCTCCATTGAGGAGTAATTTGGTGAGAGCACTAAATGACTTTCAATTAATTAGAAAACATTTTCTTAAATTTTGCCAGAAAGTACATGAAAATCAGTCTGAGAGGAAGACTATAAAATTAAGGTTGTAGATCTAATCCATTTGCTCCATACTTGCTGGAAGATTTCACGGCAGTACAGGTCAGAGGTGTAGGGATTTTGAAACTAATCTGATATGCTGGATTTCATTAAGCTCCCTAATTGTATTTATCAGAGGAACACTGGAAGCTGGTTTGCCTGCAGCTAGTATTTCTGAGTTGTTATTTCTGTGCCAGTTTCAATGCTTATATAAACATACAAAAAATTTCTCCAAGTATAACTTTCATAGCAAATTTTTTGTAACTAGGTAGCCATATTAAAATTCTTGCTGTTGAAATTGAACTTATTGCATGCCAGTTTTCGCTCAGTTTCCTGGTTCTTACAGCTACACAGAGATTTCACTTCATTTCTCTTCACACTGTCTAGAGGGAAGGCTCTTGATGAAAAGAGCAGTTCTGAGGAGCAGAGACAATTCATTTACCACTAGATATGGTGCATGATTTCTTTTGGAGAGTGTTTTGTGTATGATTCATTATTCTATCTGCATTATAACAAAGCCAAAAGGGCCAACCCAGGTTTGTACAGGGCTTATGTCCTACTGTAGTCATCTTAATCCTTGTAATCATTTTATAGCCTCAATACAGTGTGACTTCCACCCTTTTATCCACCTTTCAACCAAGGAAGAAAACTTCCTTAATTATTCACCTAAGTTTTCTTCCAGCAGAAATGAACCTTTCTGAAGACCCAGTCTAAAACTCCAACAAACTCCATGAGGAGCTGGGGACGAATGCACAGTTTTAACTTTTGTCTCTGTTTGATCTTCCATCTTTAATATAACTCTAAGATACTCTTTGCATTAAATAACCACAGTGAAAGCACACCACCAGTGGCTTAAGCCTTACCATGGTGAACCCTTTTTCCCTCTGTGTGACAAGTGATTGGTCAGCTCCTTCTATTCATCTTATTTTAAATGCATATTCTCCTATGAACTGTATTGTCAGAAAAAACCTTCCCTGGTCCTCAGAGCTCAATTGTTCGTTTCTTAACATGCACAAGGTTATTTTCTGAACACAGAATTCTAGGTCTGATTTTGTAATACCTTTCTCTATTCCTGTTGACATTTATGAAACCGTCAGAAAAAAAGTGAATCTCAAGACTGGAATGGACGTGGCAGCTTTCTTAGCATGAAGTATCAGATGTGTACAGCAGGTGGGGATTCTCATGGGAGGGGACAAATAAATGCAACAGATGCAGCATAGGAGCCAAAAAGCTATTCATGAGAATGTTTCCAAAAATGGAAGATGCCATCAAAAGGTTTTTGATTTACCTTTTGCAAAGCATTGCATTTTGCCTGACTTCTTCGTCTAATCTGAGAGAAAAGAACTAGTTTGGCGTTATTTTCAGAAAGCAGCTGTGAACAGAATTCTATTGCTTCTCTGGGCATTGTGGAGCAATCTAGATGCTTCCACTTCTCATGACAAAGGAGGACATCCTTACGGACAGCATGGGAAAAGCCCAAAACCCAGGAAAATGAAGTATCTCAGAGTACTCCAATAAAAGTAATTAATTCTATAGCATTAAGGCTGTTTCTGTGGTCTTAAAATCTTTGGAAGTTCACCACTGCACACGAAGTGAGAGCAGTGGTGGTGTGCAGAGTGTAGGGAGACATGAGAAACATTGCCCATGCTATAACCACAGCTCAGACTCCAGACCTCCTCAGGCAGTGCATAGGCAGACTCTGGAATGTGGTGCAGCAGCATGTGAATGCTGTTCAGGAAACACTGGAAAAAACTGTTCCTGGTGTGAGGGTGGTCAAACACGGGAACGGTTCGACAGAGGGTTGTATGGTCTCCATCTCAAATCCCAACTCGTTATAGCAATCCACTGCAGCTGAGCTGGGTCTGAGAAGCTGGCTCTGATCCTCTGGACTGGAGGACCTCCAGAGGTCCTCACCAGTGACCCTGTAGTCTGTTGCTATGAAACACAAAAAAATACCTCTACATTATAAAGCCTTTGAACCTCAAATTTCTGGGAGCAGGTGTGATGGTTTGAAACTGTCTTTTTAATTTTTCCTTGCAAAGTTCAGAACAGAGAAAGTGAAAGAATGTAAATAAGTCACTATTGGGTGTAAGAAAGCAAAATAACGATTGTTCTAAACACTTCCATTGGATAGATAGAAATGTTTAAGAACTATTACCCAAAACAAAGTAGGCATTCGGCACATTCTGCGTTCGGCAGTGGGGGCAGTTGCTGGGCTG
This sequence comes from Indicator indicator, assembly GCF_027791375.1. Taxonomy (NCBI): domain Eukaryota; kingdom Metazoa; phylum Chordata; class Aves; order Piciformes; family Indicatoridae; genus Indicator; species Indicator indicator. The sequence goes on along the minus strand of NC_072021.1, from coordinate 29,147,478 downwards.
TCTGGCTGCTGTTTTTTCTTCTTCTCTTCTGGCTGAAGATAACACACACTGACCTTGGCAGCTAAGTTAACAACTTTCTGCTTAACTAACTCTGCTTCTCTGTCCAGGGGGGTCTGGGGGGGAAGCTCCTGGGAGAGAGAGGCCCCTTTGGGAGGGTCCCCTTGGGGGGAAGCAAAGGGAGATCGATTGTGCTTTTTCTGTTGATTGTATATATTTGTGAATGTTGTGAATTTTGTATATTTGTACATATTCATTGCATTTCATTGTAGATTTTAGACTCTGCTTGTAAATACAGCTTTTCATTTGCTTCCAGACTGAGCTAGCCTGGTTATTGTTGGTGGGGGGGGAATTTCAGCTCACACCGACACACTTTTTATTTTTGGCGCTCCAACTCGGGGCTCGATTGCTTGTGATTTATTTCTGCTCAGATTAGGAAGCAAAATGAAGCTGTTTTGGATTTTGAGTAATTTTATTTCATCTATTATCGGTGCAATTGTCTACAGATGGGCTGTTACCTGCATGATAGACAAGATTGTGAGATATGTGGCATATAAGTCGTTTCTTTGGGTTAAGAACAAGTTACTGAATGTTGGTGAATTCTGTTGTGGTCTTATTGGGCTAAGAAGCTATGGTAACTCAACTATGGATCTGCTAGCAGACACATATGAGTTTGTTACTCCTCTTACAACTACAGAGGGTCTTTGGAACCAGTGGTACCCTAGATATCTTGTGCTAGCCTTAATTTTTGTTGCTTCTTGGAATAATCATATGGCTACTGATAGCACTGTGTCAAGAAAGACATAAGGCTACTTGCTCTTCCAACTCTGCTGTGAATGTGAAAACCAAGCCAGTAAATTTGGTGGCCACTGTAACCAGAAAGCGTAAAGGAGCTGCAGGAGGAGATGCAGATACTGCAGGAGATGGTGCAGATGGAGATGAGGGTCCTTCTACTCAGGGTCCCTCTGTTAAGAAAGATCCTTCTGATGAGGAAGAGAGGGTTAGCCTTAAAACTCTGGTAGACCTCTTGAGACCCCACATGGATGATGGAGATGTAGGTCAGGATGTAGACCCTGGTAGATTAGCAACTGCTGGTAGTGCCTCTGAACTCAAAGAAATTCAACGGAGGATTAAAATAGGATTATGGGGACAGCGACCTCAGGATGATGATGATGATGAGGATGAGGATGACATACAGTCAGCTAATGCACCCAGACAGGAAATTAGACATGTGAGGAAGGATTACATCAGAGGAGATAATGAGCCAGTCCTGTCTTGGCTAGCCAGGTGTTTTGATATGGGAGCCCCAGCATTGGTGGTAGGCGACAAGTCGGCCTCTCAGTTGGGGATGCTCTCAAAGGATACAGGCATAGACAGGCATCTAGGCAAGTGCATTGGTAAAGTTTCTCTGTGGGCACGCCTCCTACTGGCAGTCTCGCTGAGGTACCCCAGCAGAGATGATTTACCATGGAACCCTAAGCCTTGGACCACAATACCTGAGGGAATCAAGCATCTGAGAGAGTTTGCTGAGAGGGAAGTAATGTATGGAGATCATAAGACTCTGAATCCTGATGAAATTCCTGTTGGAACAGGCCTTGCCAAAAAGCTCATTAAGCTTGCTCCTCCTAATTATGCCACTATTCTGGCAAGCAGGATTGTGGCAAGAAATTATGGTGGAGTGCCTCCCACTGTTGGCCATTTCACTGACCAAATGAGGCAATTGGAGTATAGTCTTGCACGTACTTCTTTGGTTTCAGCCATTGAAACTCTGTCTGGAAAGATGGAGAATTCCATGAAAGAGCTGAAGGAGGAACTTAAAACCTCCATATCCAACTTGATGAAGGGGGATGATTCTGATTCCTCTTCCTCCAGATGGATACAAGTTTCAGCTGTTAGGAACAGACGTGCTCCAAGAAGGCCATTCCAGAATAGGTCAAACCAAAACAGACAGCAGAGGCAATCACGTGGCAGTATCTGGATAACTCTGCATGATCAGTTTGGTGAGAACATGAACAGATGGGATGGTCAACCATCAACTTCTGATCTTTTCAAGAGGTTACGGGAGCTGCAGAGGGGCAGATCCCGAGGTAGCAATACCAGGAGGGTAGCTGTCGCTTCCTCAGTTTCCCAGAACAACTCTGACAGCTCCAACAGTGATCCTAATTCTGATGCTGGACGTTGTGCCAGCTGTACATGTGGATGTAATCCCCACCATTAGGGGTGCCCTGCCTTCCGCCAGGGGGAGGTAAGGGATAATGGAGATAACAGAATCTATTGGGATGTGTACATCCAGTGGCCTGGCACTTCAAAATTTCAGAAGTACAGGGCCTTGGTTGACACAGGAGCTCAGTGCACCATAATACCATCAAATTATCAAGGGGGAGAATCTATAACTATTCAGGGAGTCACTGGTGGATCTCAAGAGTTGTTTAAGATAGAGGTTGATATAAGTTTAACTGGGAAGCAGTGGAAGAAACATACTATTGTAACAGGTCCTAATGCACCTTGTATTTTGGGAATTGACTTTCTGAGAGAAGGGCGTTTTAAAGACCCTAAGGGTTACAAATGGGCTTTTGGAATAGCAACTGTAGAAATTGATGGAGGAAAATTGAAGTTGTCCATTAGACCTGAGCTTTCAGATGAATCTGCAGTTGTGGGACAACATGAGATAGAGGATGTAAAGCTGCCAGTTGCTTCTCAAACTGTGCATCACAGACAATACAGAACCAACCGTGACTCTTTGGTGCCCATTCAAAACTTGATTCGTCAGTTGGAGAGTCAGAAGGTCATCAGCAAAACTCATTCACCTTTCAACAGTCCAGTCTGGCCTGTGAGAAAGCAGAATGGAGAGTGGCGTCTGACAGTTGATTTCCGTGCCTTGAATGAAGTAACACCACCCATGAGTGCAGCTGTACCAGACATGATGGAACTCCAATATGAGCTGGAATCCAAGCAGGCCAAATGGTATGCTACCATAGACATTGCTAATGCTTTCTTCTCTATTCCCATAGCAGAGGAATGCAGGCCTCAGTTTGCTTTCACCTGGAGAGGCATTCAGTACACATTCAATCGTTTGCCCCAGGGGTGGATTCACAGTTCAACCATCTGCCATGCAGTGATCCATGATGCTTTGGAGAAAGGTGGAGCTCCAGAACACATTCAGTTCATCGATGACATCATCGTCTGGGGTGAGACTGCTGAAGAAGTCTTCGAGAAAGGTAATAAAATCCTTGACATTCTCTTGCAAGCTGGTTTCGCTATCAAGCGAGACAAGGTGAAAGGACCTGCCAGAGAAATCCAGTTTCTGGGAGTGCGGTGGCAAGACGGTCGCCGTCACATCCCAATGGATGTGATAAACAGAGTCTCTACCATGGCAAATCCCACCAACAAGAAAGAAACTCTGCGTTTCTTAGGCATAGTGGGATTTTGGAGACTGCACATTCCTGGATACAGTCAGATTGTGAAACCTCTCTATGATGTGACTCGAAAAAGAAACAGTTTCCAATGGGGTCCTGAGCAACAAGCAGCCTTTGACCAGATCAAGCGAGAGGTAGTCCAAGCGATGGGTCTGGGACCTGTCCGAACTGGTCCAGACATTAAGAACATTCTGTACACGGCCGCGAGTGACAATGGTCCAACCTGGTGCTTATGGCAAAGATCTCCAGGGGAGACACGAGGACGTCCTCTTGGTTTCTGGGGTCGTGGCTACAGAGGCTCAGAGGCAAACTACACTCCAACAGAGAAAGAGATTTTAGCTGCTTATGAAGGAGTGAAAGCTGCTTCTGAAGTGATTGGAACTGAGTCACAACTTCTTCTAGCTCCTAGATTGCCAGTTCTGAATTGGATGTTCAAAGGCAAAGGTTCTTCACCACATCATGCAACAGATGCTACCTGGTCTAAGTGGATGGCTCTGATAACACAGAGAGCTCGAATGGGAAATCTCGAAAGGCCTGGTTTGGTGGAGGTGATCACAAACTGGCCAGAAGGCACAAGCTGTGCAAAACCTCCAGAGGAGAGAGTAACTCGTGCTGAGGAAGCTCCTCCTTACAGTGATCTGTCTGATGATGAAAAGAGATATGCTTTGTTCACAGACGGTTCCTGTCGTCTGGTTGGGAACAAGCGGAGATGGAAATCTGCAGTGTGGAGCCCAACGCGCAGAGTTGCAGAAGCGAGAGATGGAGAAGGAGAATCCAGTCAATTCGCAGAGGTAAAAGCTGTCCAGCTAGCTCTTAACATAGCTGAACGTGAGAGATGGCCAAAGCTTTATCTCTACACCGACTCGTGGATGGTAGCCAATGCCTTGTGGGGTTGGCTGAAAGACTGGAAGAAGAATGGCTGGCAGAGGAAAGGAAAGCCAATCTGTGCTGCAGATCTGTGGCAAGACATTGCTGATCGCATTGAGAGAATCCCAGTGAAAGTGAGACACATCGATGCTCACATTCCTAAGAGCAAAGCTACTGAGGAACAACAACACAACCATCAGGCAGATCTAGCTGCAAGAGTTTCCCAGGTGGACACAAACTCTGATCCTGATCCTGATCTTGACTGGAAACACCGAGGTGAGCTGTTCTTAGCTCGGTGGGCCCATGACTCGTCAGGACATCAAGGCAGAGATGCAACCTACCGATGGGCTCGTGACAGATCCATTGACATTTCCATGGATGCTATCACACAAGTCATCCATGACTGTGACATTTGTGCTGCTATTAAGCAGGCAAAGCGGATCAAGCCCTTGTGGTACGGTGACCGATGGTCCAAGTACAAGTATGGTGAAGCCTGGCAGATTGACTACATCACTCTACCTCGTTCTCGATCTGGTAAGCAGTATGTGCTGACTATGGTAGAGGCAAGCACTGGATGGCTGGAAACTTATCCAGTTCCTCATGCAACTGCACGTAACACCATTCTTGGCCTGGAGAGACAAATCCTGTGGAGACACGGAACTCCAGAGAGGATTGAGTCAGACAAAGGAACTCATTTCAAGAACAATCTTGTAAAAAACTGGGCCAAAGAGCACGGCATCGAGTGGATATTCCACATTCCCTACTATGCACCAGCTGCAGGGAAGATCGAACGCTACAACGGTTTGCTGAAAACCACTCTCAAAGCCATGGGGGGTGGATCTTTGAAAAACTGGGAGAAACATTTAGCACAAGCAACCTGGTTGGTGAATAGTAGAGGTTCAGTGAATCGAGCTGGACCTGCCCAATCAGATTTCTTGCGAAAGGAAGAAGGTGATAGAGTTCCTGTTATCAGAGAAAAGAATCTGTTAGGCAAAACTGTTTGGGTATTTTCTCCTTCAGGAGAGGCCAAACCTGTCCGAGGGGTGGTTTCTGCTGAAGGTCCTGGTCACACCTATTGGGTGATGCAAGAAAATGGTGAAATTCAGTGTATTCCACAAAGAAATCTAACTTTGGCTGAGAGAGGTTAAATTCAGAGTGTTGCGCAGATACAGCATCGCGCCCAAGAGGAGAGTCCATGAGATCTACGGTGCACGAACCCTGAGAGCCCTGAGTCACCTGAGAGTCCCTGTTCCTTTCTTCGCTCCATCTGCGAGGCAACAAGCTGTTTGCTGTTTTTCCTGTGATTTGACTCTTTTGAATCATCTACATCTGAAATAGCCGGAATGGACTATGGTCTTTATTCACCTATTGTTGTAGATATTATTTTAGATTAGATAAATGATAGTAGCAGCCAATGGAATTGTTTAGAAGGGGTGGACTGTGATGGTTTGAAACTGTCTTTTTAATTTTTCCTTGCAAAGTTCAGAACAGAGAAAGTGAAAGAATGTAAATAAGTCACTATTGGGTGTAAGAAAGCAAAATAACGATTGTTCTAAACACTTCCATTGGATAGATAGAAATGTTTAAGAACTATTACCCAAAACAAAGTAGGCATTCGGCACATTCTGCGTTCGGCAGTGGGGGCAGTTGCTGGGCTGTCTGGCTGCTGTTTTTTTCTTCTTCTCTTCTGGCTGAAGATAACACACACTGACCTTGGCAGCTAAGTTAACAACTTTCTGCTTAACTAACTCTGCTTCTCTGTCCAGGGGGGTCTGGGGGGGAAGCTCCTGGGAGAGAGAGGCCCCTTTGGGAGGGTCCCCTTGAGGGGAAGCAAAGGGAGATCGATTGTGCTTTTTCTGTTGATTGTATATATTTGTGATGGTTGTGAATTTTGTATATTTGTACATATTCATTGCATTTCATTGTAGATTTTAGACTCTGCTTGTAAATACAGCTTTTCATTTGCTTCCAGACTGAGCTAGCCTGGTTATTGTTGGGGGGGGGGGGGAATTTCAGCTCACACCGACACAAGCAGGGAAGATATGTCCTACTGTTTGTCCTGCTGTTTGCCACTGTATTGATTTCTTCCTTAGGCTGGTCTTGGCTACCATCCCAGAGGATGCTGAGCTAGGCAGCCCATTGGTCTGATCCAGCACGGATGTTCTTGGTTGTGCTAAGAGGATACTGGGCTAAACTGCAGATAAGGAGTAACTCTAATTATGGAGAAGAGGTTATTTAGGAGAGGAGGGTAAAGCAACACAGCAATGCCTGTAATCCACGCAGGGCAGCCCAGGGAGAGTCCTGACAGTGAGCTCTATTTCCCCGAGGAGCATTGTAAGTCAGGGTGAAGATGCTGGAAACGTGGCCAGTGCCAGTGTGCCCAGTCTGATCCACCTGGCTGCTGGTGGGGCTCAGCAGCTGAAGTACAAGGCAGACTGGTAAGGCTCACCTCTATGAAAACCCAACACAGCTTCCTCCTAACTGTGTTTAGTCCAGCTGTTGGGGCTCCAACATTGTCTAAAGAGCTAAACATATTGATGTCTGTGTTATCTGACTGCTGGGCAGCTGGGAGGCTTTGGTTTGTGTCACAACACTTACTTAGCTTTACCTGTTTAATAGACTGGACTATTGCATTAACAGCTGGCACCTTGTTAAGGTGTCTGAGAGGTTTGCCACAAACTCTAAAGGCCACAGTAAGAGAAGCCAAAAAAGAGTTGAAATGTGATATTTCTGGAGATGAAGTAAATTAAGTTACAAAACCAAAACCTCCAAAGACTGCTGCTTCTTCAGCTGTGAGTCCTTTTGTATAAATGTCAGTTTCTTTATAAATAAACAATTTGCTCTTTTAAAATAATTGGTGATGACTCAATGGCTTATATTTGTTATTGTGTATTTTAAATATGCAGACTCCAGCAAGTCTAAGTCTGTGATCTTTGGGGGAAAAGTAAGGCTTTAATCATATTCAGACCTAGCCTCCCTTTCATCTGGTGGTTTACTTGCTTTGGCAGGTGAATATAACTCACTGAATCTGTTTTGTTTCCAAGCCCACTTACCTACTTATATAACCTTCCTTACGTGGAGACTGCGATTGTTATTCTCCCTCAGCTGACGTCAGACAGACACAGAGGCAGGCTCACATGCTGCAGCAGTTTATTTCTTGTATTCCATTTGGTGTTTAGAAATCAGCTTTCTGTGCAAGACATGACCTTCAACTGACTTCATCACTCAGCAAGACTGACCTTTAGTTTATACCTTGGTCTATCTTTCTTCTAAATACATTTTCTGATGCTCTTGGTAAAGAAAATTTAGGTGAAATGCTGACTTCTAGAATAAGAGAAAAATAATTTTCTTGATTTCAGAAATGTCAGAGCTTTGCCTTTCAGATGAGCTTGGACAGATGTCCTGGGGTCAGTTAGAAAAGAAATGAATTCTGCTTAGTGATTTTACTTTTCAGCTCAGTCTCTTCTAAGTGACTGAGCTTTCTGAAGTTAATGTTGTCTCAGGTAGTGCCTGCCTCTAGCAGTGATAGCACTTGACGTTTACAGTTAGTGCCAAGTGCAGACCAAGGTCACTGCTAAACCTTGTGTACTACATTGAGGGTGTAGGAAGTAAAAGGCCTTGCCTCTGTGGAGGACAGTTCAGGTGATCCTAAACTGACCAGCAAGGTATTCTGTTCCACACACACCATATTCAGTATAAAGCTGATGGATTATAAAGGTCAAGCTCTCTTCTTCAGGGGCCAACCTCCAAGAAGGATTCTGTCTGCTCTGCCTTTGATCCCAGTCCATGAGTTCCTGAATGCAGTTCCAGAAAACAGCTCTTGAACCTGGTTCCTTATTCCCTTTCTCTTCTCTTTTGGGAAAGGAGAGGAGTCAATAGAAGGCATCTGTCTTTCATCCAGTGGCCGACCCAGCCATAGTCATTGACAACAGGGTTTAACTGGACACTGAAGAGCCCAGCCATATGCATGACTTATCTTAAGGGTCTTAAGGCTCTTGCTCAGAAGCCCTGTGTCTCCTGAATCTTCTAAAGCATATGGGAACTGGAAACACGACAAGAAAGATGTCTGTGGTTTTACTCACGCATTAATTGCCTGACATCAACTGGAGAAGTAAATAAACACAGCAACATTCCAATGCAAACAGAGAGAACAAAAAGAAATCCAGACCTTGAGATGTCAGATTACTCTTTGTAATTTCAGATGCCAGCCAAGAACAACAAAAAAATCCAATCCCCGAGATGTCAGATTACTCTTTGTAATTTCAGATGCCAGCCACTTTCAGAGAAGGAACTTAAAGGTTATAACTGACATGCAAGCCTAATCCTCCAACTAAAGAATCTGCAGGCAATAATCAGATACTTACAAAAACTCCAAGAAATAGCTAAGAAACACAACAGGAGAATCAAATAATTACAGTTGGTGCAGAGATGTGGATGACCTTCTGTAACAAAAATATAGGTGCCAGGTTGGCAGGTTAGCTCACACAAATGCCTCTGAAAGGCTCTACGCAAGGTGGAGTAGAGCCTTACTGACTACTGTAAAAATATAACTGAGAAAATGTTAATCACTTAAGCTAAACTTAAACAGGCTTACATTTCTTTTATATTTTCATTTGTAAAAACATAGATTATAACAGGTTGCCCAGGGAGGTGGTGGAAGCCCCATTCCTGGAGGTTTTTATGGCCAGGCAAGATGTGGCTCAGAGCAACCTGATCTTGTGTGAGGTGTCCCTGCCCATGGCAGGGGGGTTGGAACTGGATGATCCTTGAGGTCCCTTCCAACCCTGACAATTCTGTGATTCTATATCCGAGTATTAATTCACACTTCATAATTAATGATGCAGTTACTTGAAGCAAAATTCAAAAGCTCTTCACCACAGCTTAAAATTGTTATGATTTTATCTGTAAGAAGCCAAATTGTTATGAGATGGACTGGTAAACTAAAATATGTATTTTCCAGATATGCAACCATTTGCTGTCAATGCAACCATTTTACTGGAGCTTAAGCTCCAGTACATGAAGACTGATTGGGCTACGTTGTACTGAGTCTGGTGAGGATGGAGTTAATTTTCTTGTCACTTGGGAGTCTTTTGAAGCCTCCAACCTGGGTTGGAAAAGGAGAGGAGAACTGAGCATACCACCCAGGAGAAATACTCTCCAGCTGTGTGGATGTAAATGAGTTTAAGGTTTCCAAACTGAAGAATATATATGGCCACAGATTAGAGCACCCACGAACATCATGATGCCAGCAGTAGGCAGACAATCAGAGTTGGCTGCAAATCTTGAGGATGTGCTAATTTGGAGCCTATCACTGCAGAGCAACTTCCACACATGAAGCTGGTTCCCACAAAATAAAAATCTCTTCTCTAAGGTCATTTGCATACTCTTGCCTTCCACAGAAGGACAGTGGCATTGGCAACTGCTCTTGCAAGACTGAAATAATTACACAACATGAATAATACAACACATCAGAAACTCATTGGTATACATGCTGACCCCTGCTACTGCACCACTGGTGTTCATCAGCTGGAGAAAAATTAACATGGTAGAGAACAAGATGAGAGCAGAATACAAGACAGCACAGAGAAACCACAACAGTTCAGTGTTTCAAGGTTTCAGTCTCCTTTGGTTTCAGTCTCCTTCTCTGGAGACTTTCACTACCTGCCTGGATGCATTCCTGTGTGGCCTGCCCTAGGTAATCTTGCTTTGGCAAAGGGGTTGGACTTGATGATCTCTGGAGGTCCCTTCCAACCTCTAATGTTCTGTGATTCTGTGATTCTGATTCTGTTTAAGAACATGAGATCAGCTCTCAAGTTAAATAGGAATCAAGAGGAATTCAGCTCCTTGGTAGCAATGCCAGTTCACATTAACAACACAGCTTCTTAGGCATCAGCTGAGAAGTATCTTCCTCATGCATGGATTTGCTCAAAGCTGTTCTGATAGGAAAATCACTTTTACTGACTTCATTACTCAGTCTGTTCAACAAGTATTATCCCCTAAAAATAAACTTTGTATGCAAAATTAATAAAGGTATAAACAGAGAATGGAGCTGAGATATTATATATCTGATAACCTCCAAGGATCTACTGACAGGAGATAATTCAGGGTTTGAGTCAGAGTTTTGAAATTTTGTTAAAGGTTTTGTGGAGATCATAACTAGCAATGTATTATTAGAACTAACTAGAAACTAGTTATACAAGAAAATAAACCTTAAATCATGCTGTCCTGTAGAAAAATTGCTTCATTCCTCATAGTATTTCCAAGTAAATAGAGTATTTGTTTTTAGGAAGAGATTTCACATCACAAACCAAGGTTTTCAAAACCTTTCAATAGTTTTAAGCAATCTATTTGTAGAAAATTATCAATAAAATAGTGAGACTTTTTGTGTTCACAACTAGCTGCATTCTGTGCAAAACTAAATTCAAAATTCAAAGCAAATGGCAGAACAAAATACTTGACAAGTACTTAATCACTGCCTAACTAAAATGTAGTACCAGTCTCAGGAATGCTTGATGTAATTACTCAGTTTACACAAAGAAGGCTACAAATATGGAAGCCCACTCTGCCTCTTTCCCTCCTGGAAGCAGTAAATATTTTCTTTCTTTTAACTGCATCAAAACAGTTTGTACAAAGTCAGAAATACCAGAGCACTGTACAGTGGAAAGGCAAAGAACTTCTGTTCCCTAGATGTGCCTTTTTTTAATAAAAACCTCCTTGGCAGACATGAAAGAGAATTTCATATTGTCTGTAATATTCCTTATGAAGAATTTTCATTTGCATAGTAATCAAGATTTAATCTGGGAGAAAAAAAAATGATAAAGAATGACATTTCAAGGCTGCCCATCAAATAAAATTCTTCATTTTGCCATTGCTTTATAATGCTAAGAAAAGATAAAGAGATTACCCTGAGAGTAAGAAATAAAAAATGCTTAGATTAACCAAGAAGGAGTAAAATTAAAAAGTGGCAAAACCAACAAACTCACCTGAATATAATGAATAATTTATTTCACTTAACAGAATGTCTTCGGTTAACTTGAGCATTAATGTTCTGCAGAGGCAATCCATTAAACCCAGAAATCCTCAAATGGGAAGTCTGCAATCCCATTACTGCACCTCAGCAACAGCTACCTTAAACTCACCATGCTGACCAAACAACAGCCTAGAAATAAGGCCAAAGTTTCCTTCTCATGAAAAGTTATCCTAAAAATGTAGTGCATTTGTATCTCCCATGCAAGGTACCAGAGCCTGGAGTCAGGTAGCAGCAGCACTTCAGGGAGGCACACTCTGTCTTACTGAATTTGCTGCTGTGTGAGGCAGCAGTGCCCACACTTGCAGCAGCACAAGGACTAGGCAGCCTCTGGTAGCAGCTGACTCGTACAAGGCTGCAGCTCACACTGGAGCCTTGCCTCAGAAAACCAAGCTGCTTCTTCCTATTATTTGCCACCCTTGATTCCCATAGGCATGCAAGGTGCTGCTTCATAAATGCTGGTTTCTTAAGGGCAAGCTAGCCTTCCCCCTTCCCAACAAGTCAGAAGGGGTGAGCTCTTTCTCCAGGTACCAGACCAAAGGTGCTCTGCCACTGCATGGGGCTAAAGTTTCACTGAGCTGTGATATAGCTGGGGCACAGATGTTGAAGTCCTTGACTGACTTGTACTAAAAACCTGAAAGTCTGCCAACAAGCAAATATAATAATAATTAAAAAAAAAAATCAGTGAGTTCATATAAAGGAGGAATGTTCTGTAGCATCTTTGATCCATGGAGAAATCACACTCCCCTGCAGAAGCCCTGCAGGTGCATTAGCTGGTACCTGGCAAGGTGCCTTGAGTGCCACAACAGCCTGATCAGCTGCAGGAGTTTTTGTTAATGTTTGGGACATCTTCCTTGTCCTTTTTCCTTAAGAGAGCCCTCCAGAAGTAACATTCACTGAATCACAGAATCACAGAATCGCTGAGTCACAGAATCACAGAATCACAGAATCACGTAATCACTGAGTCATGGAATCACAGAATCACTGAATCATGGAATTGCTGACTCGTGGAATCACGGAATCACTGAATCACAGAATCGTGGAGACACAGAGTCACAGAATGTTAGGGGTGAAGGGACCTTGGGAGATGATCCAGTCCAACCTCCCTGCCAGAGCAGGAGCGCCTGGAGCAGGTCACGCAGGAAAACATCCAGGCAGGTTTGGAGTGTCTCCAGAGAAGGAGACTGCATGGTTCCTCTGGGTAGCCTCTTCAGACTCTGAGAAATGGCAGTTTCCCTTCAGATTGCCTTCTCAGGGACTCAGCTAGCTTCTGAAGGTGATCAAAGTAAAGATGCCACAACCTGGGGGCTTTCTGAAGTACTGAAAATTCTACAGACTGTGCAAGTTTGAAAGCTGGAAAGAGTCTTATGTGATAGTACTGCGTAGTTACTAGTAGATGTAGCTGCAGACAAAGAAATCGTGTTTGTTCCTGTTTCTTGGAGGGGTTTATCTTTTTTTTTTGTGGCTCCCCCACTGACAGTGCTACAGTTCTGCTGAACAGCTCTGGCTTCTGACTGGTGACACAAGTGCCCCCGGAGAAGACTGAGAGGGGACTTAATAAATGTTTCTAAATATCTGAGGGCTGGGGGTCAAGAGGGACAGGCTCTGCTCAGTTGCACCCTGTGACAGGACAAGGGGCAATGGATGTAAACTACAACACATGAGGTTTCACCTCAACATGAGGAGGACCTTCTTCACTGTGAGGGTCACAGAGCACTGGAACAAGCTGCCCAGAGAGGTTGTGGAGCCTCCTTCTCTAGAGACTTTCAAGACCCATCTGGATGTGTTCCTGTGTGACCTGCACTGGACTCTATAGTCCTGCCCTGGCAGGGGGGTTGGACTTGATCTTCAGACATCCCTTCCACCCCCTAACACCCTGTGATCCTGTGAACTGCAAGGGAAGCAAGGCTATGCTGTCTGCTGACAGAGAGAGGACACCTGATGCTTAAGAAGAGCACTCAAAGATGCAGACAGTAGACAGCATGGATTCTAAAGCACTGATTTTCTGGGAGACATTTGGGGTCTGACATTGAACCATGCAGAATGTGTGACGAGGTCACCTCGGGATTCCCTGATGTGACAGAAAAGAGCCTATCTTACACGGGTGCTTTGTTGTCCTAGTGTTATTTTCTGAACCCAGAAAGCAGAAGGGATGCCCTCCACCATTATACAGTGTCTCCTTTGTCACTCCTGCTGTGACAGAACGCCTTGGGGACATTGCTTCCCTGGGTGCTGCATGGCCTGCAGGCCACCTCTCTGCCAACTGACGCAGATCAGAGCTGTACAGCGAACAACCCCCAACCAATCTGACAGGAAAGAGCAATGTGTCCAGCGCATGACTTCTGTTAAACAACACAGTCAGAGGATGGAACACGTTCAGATCAGAGCCACACAAGCTGTACTGCTGTTTGGAGATGAAAAGCATGCCAACAAAGGTGAAAACTGACCTCTTGGTGCCAAACATGATGGTGCAGGCTCCTTCTGCCTTTAGGAACACACTGCACTGCAAACGGCTGCTCCTGTTGACCTGGCGGAGAAGACAGAGAGCTGGGTTTAGATCAAGCAACTCAGGGTCTTGATTTTAACATCCCAAACAACAAGTACATTAGTTCCAGAGCAACTCCAGGGAATACCTGGCAATTCTATAGAAATGCAAAGGTTAGAAAAATGATATAAAGGTTAACAAACAAAAGATAACAGCTAACAAACCTAAGATTGAAACCTATTGGTAGGGCTTAAACCTGAGATTGCTAGAGTAGATACTCAACAGTTAGGTATACTGCTGGCTGCTAGTGCAGTGTCTAAAAGCATCTGCCTCTGAAAGGAGAATTCATGTACGCAAGTCATAGAATCATAGAATGGTTTGGGATGGAAGTGACCTTAAACATCATCCAGTTCCACCTCCCCTGCCATGGGCAGGGACACCTTTCACTAGCCCAGGTTGCTCAAGGCCTCATCGAGCCTGGCCTTGAACACCTCCAGGGAGGAGGCAGCCACAGCCTCCCTGGGCAACCCGTTCCAGTGTCTCACCACCCTCACTGCAAAGAATTTCTTCCTAATCTCCAGTCTAAAGCTCCCCTCTTCCAGCTTCAATCCATTGCCCTTTTTGACAGTGAGTGAGGTGAAACACTGGAACAGGTTACCCAGAGGTGGCAGATGTTCCATCCCAGGAAACATTCCGGGTCAGGTTGGACAGGGCTCCAAGCAACCCGATCCAGTTAAAAATATCCCTGCTTACTGCAGGGCAGTACCAGATGACCTTTAAAGGTCCCTTTCAACCCCAAGCACTCTGGATGCAAAGGTGCCAGAAGCAGCTCTCAGCTGAACTGGAAGCTGAGATTCAAACTGCTGCACAGACCGGGAGGAACAATCACAAAGAGTAGCCCGAGAGGCACTCTGGCTGCCTTGCATGCTCCCTTCTGCAGGCTCTGCTCACGGCCACCTGGTCCTTCTCTGCCTAAAGAGCAGCTAAATGGCAATGCAGGCAGGCACCAGCCCCTCCAGCTCGAGGTGTGCCCCAGAGAGTGCCTTCCCACGAGACTGCAATGGCTCATGACCTTCCACCTTTGTCGGCTTCCCCTGCCCACTGCCCTCACAACATGCCATTCTCTGCTACACCCAAATCCTCAATTTAAAGCAAAGATACAGCTTACAAAATAAAAAATTCTCTCCTAATTTAGTCAAATTTCTGCATATAAATGTGCAACCTAAATAGTAATGTTTTGTTCATCAGGAAGAAGCTGTGATTTTGACTGACAAGAGGATTTTTGTCTACAAACTCCCTCTTAAATTCGTAAGATGCTCAAGGGGACTTCATATCTCCATGTCACAGCAGATACAGATGACACCAGCTACAATGTCTTGCTACCTCCAGGGGAGGAATTGGTATTTTCACAGCACTGTATTTCATTAGAGGTTTGGCAGTGATGTTTTACCCTCTGTTTCCCATTTGCTCTTAAAGCATTTCATTTTCTTGTTTTGTGCAGGCTTGTTTTGTGTTTTCATGTGGCATTTTCACTTGTACAGCTGCAATCAAAGGGAACCTCCCCCTTCCTTTCCATGCCCTCTCCTCCTGGAATCACAGCCTTACAGCTGGGCAAGCAGCAGAAATATCATCAGCCTGAAGTACATTTCCCTTCCCAGGCAATTATTCTCCCTGTCACTCATTAACAACAGTCACTTCTACACTGAGAGCTTAACAAATGGATGCTTTAAGTTTGCTGTCTTGACTAGGAATTTCCAGAGCCTCTAAGTAAGTCAAGCATCCACTCCAATCGAAAATCAATGGATTTGGGGCATGCATATTCCCTGCATGTCTTGGGAAGTCACATTCCAGTTCCCTATTTATGATTGTCAATCTAACTGGGAGCCTCAGCCATGCCTACACTCTCAGATATGCAGCTCAAAGACAGAACATGGATGAGATTAGGGACCGCAACTCAGCCTCTTCCCCAGTGCACACAAGCACCTCAAGCCATTTAGACAGCTGATTATACAATGTGGAGCCTAAATCTGTAAAAGCACTACAAGAACCTGAGCCAAGCATTCCTTTTCTCATAGAAGTAGCAATGGTCAAGCTCCTTAATTTAATTTTCAGAAGTATGGAAGTCCAGATCCCAAATTTGAAAATGACAGTTATGATCCCAGAAGCATCAGTGGAACCTTGCCACTGAAAAATTTAACTCCAGTTTATTCAATCATTTGATGATCTCTGTTTCCATTAAAGAGCACCATTTACAAGCATTATTTATTACATTGTAAAGCATCTTACATTAGTAGGCCAGGCTGCCTTTGCATTCTCAGGAACTTAAACTGAAGGGCTCAGATGCTTTCTGTCTCTTTTTGAACACCAATACCAATGTTAGTGATGCCACAAGGTACTGTGGTTTCCCAGAAAACGGGACAAGCTATTTGAGAGAAACCAACAGGTATAAAATTGCTGAGTAGCTGAAGCATCCTCCCTTGAAGGGGAATGGTACCAAAGTCAGAGGAGCAATGTGTTGGCTATGTTGCCACCCACCAAAGCAGAAACCTTACTGGCAGCAGCATCTTTCTTTTACTTGAGGCAAAACTACCTCCTTTTTGGAAAAGAAGCCTGAGACAGTCACCAAATATGTTGAATGAAACATTCATTTGGACTTTGGACATTTTATCCCTTGCACAGGAATGTTTCCCACAGGATTTCACTGGCTTAGGGAGCTGCTGCTGACCTGCATCCCTCTGTGGTGGAAGGTATTGTCCTCATGGCAAACAGTGGCAGAACAGCCTGGGAGGAACTGTCCCTGACCTCTTCTATGCAGCCACATCAAACTGCTAAGAAAGGCTGTTTAAAGTAAGCACACTCACTTTGCACTGGAACAGGAAAGAAATATCATTTATCTTCTTGGAGGTAAGTTCTGAAGGCTGCAACTTCCAAAATGAGAAACTTCTTAGCAGCTATAGTGACTCTAAAATGATGTCTTAAAGATGTACACTAAGCCTGACACAAAACCTCAGTAAATCTTTTCATTTACAACAGATATAGTCAATCACCATTTACTGAGATCCACGCTGACTGCTCAATCCCATGCAAATCTAGGCACAAGCACCAAGAATAAAAGTATTTTCTGTTGAGAAACAATTGTTATAAATAGGATACAGAACGTTCCTACAGAACTACAAATGATCTTAGTCCATGAGGAAGCAACGGACTGCACTGCTCATCAAGTCTGCAGATGGCACCAAATTAGAGAAGACTAGCTGATATGCTTAAGGGCAGGGCTGTCATCCATATGGAGGCTTGGACAGGCTGGAGGGATGAGCTGACAGGGATCTTATGAAATTCAGCAAGGACAAATATGAAGTCCTGAACTTAGGAAGGAAGAAACTCTTGCAGTGGTGCAAAATGGGCACTGCCTGGCTTGAAGGACCCTGAGGGCAGCAAGCTGAGCATGAGCCAGTAGCTTGCCCTGGAACAGAGATGATGGACAGCATGCCAGACAGGAACATGGCCAGCAGACAGAGGGAAGGGGTCACCCTCCTTTATTCAAAAATCATCAGACCATTTCTGAAATGCTGCATCCTGTTCTGCAACCTGCACCCAATGCCAGGGCACAGATAAACCCCAGCAAGTTCACCACAGGGCCCCCAGCCTGGTCAGGATGAAGGAGAGGCAGAGGAGCTGGGCTGCTCCAGCCTGGAGTAGAGGGGGCTTCAGGAGACCTACTGGCTCCCACCAGTACCAACAGGGAGGTTATCAGGAAGGTGATCAGGTAGAGAACTGGGCCCAGGTTGACTTTGATTTGTATACCTATTTCCTTCATGCCTTTAAGGCTTTTGTATTTTTGGTTATTTTGTGTAAATAGTATTTTTCACCTTACCTCCCATTCTGTGGGAGTGTTTTTGTTTACTCCTTTGGGGTAAAGTACTTTCTGTCCTGTAGCCCTGGTCAGCTCATGGCTCAGAGGAGGACAGTGAGCTAATAAAATGAAGTCCTATGCAAATACAGAAAACCAAAACATAGTTACTAAAGACTGACTTATCTGAAATGTAAAGGAAATCTACAACAGCAATTCTTATGCTGTGAAATAAACCCAACTGCCATCTGTTGTTGATCAGAGGGCAGTTCAGTATCAAGAGTTTAATAAATAATTCCTTTTACTTACTGTAAATCATGAAGGCAGCAACCTTATGACTATTCAGGAGTATTAACTCTGCATTTTTTCACAAATGTGTTCTTTCTGATATCTGAAGGGGAAGTATTTTAGAAATGGCAAAATGAACCTCATATATTTGACGCTGGTGATTATCTCATCTGACAGCAGCCTTCTACAGCACCCACAAAGTTGCCCAAGATCTAATGCTATTGTCTGTTATGATTATGTTTGTAATCCTGTTAATTTAATCTTCTTATATTTCCTTTTTTTTTCTTGACAAACTAATTACATTATAACTGCTGTATGCTTTTCATTTGAATCACACAGTTTCCATGACAGGTGTTTTCTTCTTCCTAAATGAAGTTATATATTTCTGGTTTTGAGCCAACAACAACAGGAAAGAATGACCAGTTTGGTGCCTCATCCCAGTGGCAGCTTGAGTAACTTCATCTGATAATAATAAATAAATCTGATAATAATTCATTCATCTGTTGATTTTAAACCTTCATCTTTCATTATTTAAAATGAGGGCCTCACAATATCCTTCATTTCTATCTGCTTGCCTGTGCTTCTCACTCCTACATGTTGGAATACCATATATGTGTCTTTCTCAGGTCATAGCCCAGTATAGCTTCTGCCACAACATCTGCATAGTACATAGAATGCAGCAATGCAGGTGTCCCCCGTCACTCATTCCCTCTTAGATTCAGAGATTCATAGAATGGTTTAGGTTGGAGGGGACTTTACAGATCATCCAGTTCCAACCCCCTGCCATGGCCAGGGACACCTCCCACTAGACCAGGTCACTTAAGGCCTCATCCAAGCTGGCCTTGAACACCTTCCAGGGAGGAGGCAGCCACAGCGTCCCTGGGCAACCTGTGCCAGTGTCTCCCCACCCTCACTGTAAGAAACTTCTTCCTAATATCCAGTCTACAGCTACCCTCCCCAAGCTTAAAGCTAGGCTAATGCTGCAGACAAAGTACTACACAGTTACCTAATTTACAGCAGCAGCAAGACTGTAGGAATCCTAAGTAATTCCACAGAAACAGAGAGGTAGATGCAAAACAATTCCTGGGACCAAAGCAGATGAATTGCTCTCTCCTGTACTCTAAAAGGTAGTGCTACTGTAAGCTCAGTTAACTATTACACAAACAGATAAAAGAGATGAAAAACCTCCTCTCCTCAGAATAAAGTAACCTCACTGAATGTGATCAATGGCAGGGAGCAGAATTCTACAGAACTGAGTCTCCAGTTACCCAAAACAAAGACAGAAAGCTTGGGTGGGTGAAGAAATGGAGATGAGCTTTGGCTGTAGTTATCTGGACTAATTCAAAAGGGAGTAGAGTGAGTACAACTCAGATAGACAAAGAATTATGTCAAGCACATGAGTTTATTAGCTGCCCTCCTCTGTGCCTGATTACAGACAGCAGTAGGTTCATCTTAAAAATACATGAATATTGTTTTTTACGTACTGATGTTTAAACTAAAGTGATGATAGTGATTTTAACTACAGTCCCAGTGATAATTGCTTGTATCTAAAATTAAAGAAAATGTCGCTTAACTGTACAGAAGGATATAAAAGTCATGTCAATATATCACTTTCTTATTAAACAGGCACTCAAGCACTTTCACTTAATCTAGTCTGTGATATTCAAAAGAAGGAAAATAAAGAGTGACATTTACTCAATACAACATGAAGGGTATTGATGCTTTAGTCGTTAGCTGGTTGAAGAATATGTCCCAAGATATGATAATGAAGATTTTTCTGACTGTATTCTCAGACAGTTCACTTACTGAACGTCTCCCCTAGTCAGCTGGCATATTTACCTATGTATTCCCTTATTATTAACACCAAAAAATCCTCTTCATTCATAATCATTGTGGTTGTCTCACTGCCATTCATTTAGTGACACTGATGGTTTCTATTCTGTATTTTGAAAGCCAGTAATGACAATGTAAAGTATTTACAATACCTTATCTTCTTTTCACAGTTTATATATATATCCAGATTTCCTGTTTTCTTCTTCAAGAAGAAAGCTGACCATAAAATGAAGTCATATCCAAAAGTGCTGCAGACTATAGGCTGCTGCTCTCAAACCTTTTGGGTCAGATCTGGTAAGAACTGGTGAATGGGTTTTATAGCTCAAAGGTGACACTTCCAGCTTGGGAAAGGACTAAAGCAGTGTCACTTCTTGACACTACGCAGCTTTCATCCCACCAAGCACAGCTGAAAGCTAAGGTGACTCAAACAGAACAGAAAAGGCTTGTACATGACTGTGGTCCCTAACAGGGGTTCTTCATTAGTTTCTCTCCCCTGGTCCTATTCTGAAGCACACTGGCTGCAAGTGGAAGGCGTGACTTTCCACAGCTAAAGACCAACAGGCCAACTCCTACTGTTTTCCTCTCACAGAACAAACAATTTCGAGAAGACTCATTAAATTATTTTACAAAGTCAGTACAAATTAAAAAGATTTGAGGACTGCCTCAAAGAATCAGTGGACCGCAGGGGTGTCAGAAATTTAGCGAGCACAGAAGAGGACTATAAGGCTAAATGTGATCAGGAGATGACTTATTTTACGCTCTTTGCCCAAAGCAAGATGAGACATATTTAAGCCATATGTAATATATATTGGTCTGACTATAACCTGTTCTTAAAAACCTCAAAGGATGGAGGTTGTAAAATCTGAAATATGGCTTTGCTATTCTAAACACCAGAAGTTTGTGCCTGGAAATAATATTCTTTGCCATAACTCAACCTCTCTATTCATTGCTTTCCCAGCAGAAACAGAGAACAATTCTTTACCCTTTCTCACAAAAGCATTTCACATACTAGAGCACAGTCCCCATGTCTCCCCAGTGTGTCTCTTTCTTAGCTCAAACATCCCTTTCAAATTCAATTCTTCCTAGGGGATATGCTTTCTAGACTACTGATCATCTTTCTTCATGTTTTAAAATGTGGATGCCCAAAACTGGAGACAATACTCCAAGCAGAACTGAGTAAAATAGGAATTATATATGGTGACCCTGCTTCTATATTCTAGTTTGATATTTCCCTTTCTCTTCCTCAGTAGCTAACATTTAGTTTTTCTTCTTTCATGTTTTTTTTTTTTTTTCCCCTAGCATTGCTACACAGCTAATCATTCCCTGTCTTGTGTTTTGTAAATTCTGGAAATACAACAATATATCACACTCCTCATAAAGAATTTATCAGTGCTTCTGTCAGCTTCCTATACATCTTAGTGTATTAAGATCAGATGAATTAAGGTTTGACTAATAATAATAAAATGTCTAGTCCATTCATCATCTGCTGGATCTAAGGGTCTTTGACATTAAGGCTGGAACAGCTACTCCTTGGCACATTTTACTACCATCACTATTCTCATTGTCATGTAGAAGCTGAGGAAATATTGCAACACTGTTATACCTTTGTTGCCCTCCACTAAGAGATAGTGAGACTAAATCAAGTTAGAGAATAAGAGATTGAAATGATTTCCCCATCTCCTGAAGTTTCAGGTAAGCTCTGAAAATTACCTAGAACACAAGATGTTCCTGCTTAGTTTCTTGACGTGTTTCCTTTCTTAATTCTTTGAGCCTTCAGTTTACTTCCCTTGTACCCTTCCAAAATAGAAAAAAGATAAAAAAAAAAACAAAACACAAAGAGGAGGAAAAAGGAACAGAGCAAATGTAGCCTTCGAGCAGAAACGCATCTACAAGGGAGATCTTACACAGTCCTGAGCTGATAGAGGTTTGCCAAGTCTCTGAAAAGGTACCAGTGTCACACTTCTCTTTCTCTAGCAGCTCTAAGTATCAGTACAAGAACACGATGCATTCAATTTCTCACTGTTTTTATGCATTCATTTTTTTCTTAACAGACAGGACTCAACTCAAACAGTAGCAAGAACAGCAGTGATAATCTCATCTAGCTGCCTGAGCAATTTGGGCTGAAGCACGCTTTTAAAGGCATTGTCCAAATGCCTTCTGAACACTGACATACTTGGGCAATCAACCACCTCTCTAGGAAGAGTTCCAGTGTCTGTGATCACCCTTCTTGGTAAAGAAATGCCTCCTAATGTCCAGTCTAAACCTCCTCTGGGGCAGCTTTGAACCATTCCCACAATAGCTCAGCACCTCCCTCTCTACATCAGCTCCTCAGAAAGCTGTAGAGGACAACGTGGTGATGCCACAGTTACCTTTTCTCCAAACTAGGCCAGCCCAATGTCCTTAGCTGCTCCTCATGGGACATGTTGCAGGCTTTTCAGCAGCTTTAATGCCCTCCTGCGTACACATTGAAGGACCTTTACATCCTTCTGAAATTGTGGGTGGCAGAAGCGCACACAAAATGCTGAGGCTGCCCCAAGGCCGTCTCCCTGAGGCTAAGCATGTCTTTTTGCCGTGTGGTGGTGGTGTGTGTGATGCACCTGAGGCTGTGCTTGGGCTGTGGGGTGTGAAGCTGAGTGTGGGTGAGCGAGGCTGTTGTGGGGCACGAGCAGCAGGCATGTGTGCAGGCTGGTGTGCAGGCATGGGTGTGCCAGTTGGCGCTTGTGGGCACAGAGCTGTGCAAGGCTGCCTGTGCCCCAGAGCATGGGAGGTGTTGATTGTGTGTGTGTGTGTGTGGGCATGCAAAAGGTGTTTGTCAGAAGTGGGATTCAAACCCAGCCTCCAGGGGAGACTGCGACCTGAACGCAGTGCCTTAGACCACTGGGCCATCCTGACTCATGGCTGGCTGTTCTTGCTGCTCCTGCATAATTTGTGTATTGGCAGGTACTTTTAGTGATGCTGTACTGCTGTTTTCCTCACATAGAGCTGGTTATGAAATACTCCAAACTAAAATGTATAATCTGTTGTGTTGCTCATCAGTCACCCTTGTCCATTTTGTACTTTTGCCCAGCATTACTGTGTCCCTGGTGCAGAATCCAGAATTAATTCTTGCTATGTTTGTCATTAGTGAGACAGAATCACAGAATGCTAGAGGTTGGAAGAGACCTCCAGAGATTGTTCATTCCAAAGCCCCTACCAAAAGCCGGATCACCCGGAGTAGTCTGCACACAAATGCATCCACATGGGCTTTGAATGTCTCCAGAGTAGGAGGCTCCACAACCTCTGGGGAGCCTGCTCCAGTGCTCCATCACCCTCACTGTAAAAAGTTTCTCCTCATGTTGAGGTGAAACTTTCTATGTTCAAGTTTGTGTCCATCGCTCCTTGTCTTGTTACTGTGCACCACCAAAAAGAGCTTGGCCCCCTCAGACATTTATAGACATTGATCAGATCCCCTCTCAGCCTTATCTTCTCCAGACTAAACGGCCCCAGGGGTCTCAGCTCTCTTCACAGGGGAGATGGTCAAATCCCCTCATCATCCTCGTTGCTCTCCATTTGACTCCCTCCAGCAGAAGTTTAGACTCTATGAGTTAAATCTGAGTATTAATATGATCCTTTTAGTAACTAAAACACCTTTCAGACCACATACACTGTTGGAATGAAGAACCCGTAGTGTTATCCATACCAATCAGTTTATTAATAAAAAAGTTAAAAAAAAGTACTTTGATATTTGAAATTATGATCCAAGAAAATGATGCATGGAATCCCAGCTCCCAGCAGAAGGCTAAGCACGGGAACTGCAGATCTTATTATAAACACCTGAGCCTGCTTAAATGAAGGTCCCATCAAAAAAGAGCAGGGAAGGAGCTTTGCATATGGTTCTTTTTATTTATCAAAATCTGACATGGAAGTTGGTCCTCTTCTGAGACACAAAATAAGAGTTGGAGAGATGTCTTATGGCAGCTATTGGTATTATATATATAAAAAAAACAAAAAACAAAAACCTTTCACCAATGGTACAAGATACTTAGTCTGAATTAAAGGGAAAAAATAACACACAAAAAAACAAACCAACAACAACAAAAAATCCACAATCCAAAAATTAAACAGAAACCCACACACACAAAAAAATCCACCTCATTTTAACTGTGTGGGAATTTTTGGTAGCATCTCTTGGATAGCTTGGTGGTGGGAAAATCAAGGGTCAGTCACAGGATTCATACTACAAACATGCATAGTCCTCTTTGCAGTACATGCCACTATCTTGATTTCCAATACAAACAACCAAGATATCTCCAGAATCAAAGACTTCTCTTTGAGATGCAAATGACCACATCTGAAGTTCAAAACTGCAATACCAACATCTTGCCTGTAGTGTAGCTTTGTGGTAACAAAACCCCAACACATCAATGCCAAAGATCACGAAATTTCTGCTGTAGGATAATCAAACGAACCCTAGGATTTTACCATCCTCAACTTCCATTCTCCTTTTACTGAGAGAGGTAAAGTTATTGTGGTGTTATTTGTTAGAAGAAAAAAATACTAATTTAGAAAGAGCAATTGAGAATTCAACAACAGCAAATGAACTTTGCAAAATCTTTGTAACCAGGACTGTACAGTTTGTGTCAAAGTTTTCATGACATCAGGAAAAACAGCAGACAACATGAAAAAGTAAAATAAAATCAAGCATCCAATAACTAAATTAACTTTTGGAAGTATTTTGAAATTCCAAATTCATCAAGAATAAAACCAAATGATAAAACTACTGCTGCCATTAAGCTAAATATGTTAAAAGACCATTCCAAGTAGAAGCTAAATTGGATTAATTTTTCCTGAGGGAAGCCTGATCAGTGAAAAGCCTTGATCAGAGCTTGAATTTATGAGCAGTGTGGAGCAACCATACTCAAGTCAGATGCTGGAATACTTTTTTTAAAGTCATGGGGTGGAAAATAAATAAATAAACAAATAAATTAATGAATAAATAACCAAGCTGTGTAGAGAAGAATAAATAAACATTTTTCCCTTCACTTGTCCTAACTTGCAAGCAGTTTCTTCTTACCTGTTAACAAAATGAATTGTGTTAGTTGGTTACTTTGTACACAACAATAAAGTCAATGTTTCCTCCCCCCCTTTTTTTTTTTAATGACTGTTTTTATTCAGTTCACCAGCTATGAATAAGTACCAAAACCGAGAATCAATTTATTTTTAAGATCTTTCATGTAGGTCTCCTGGGAGGCATAGTCAGCATCTCAGAAGTGAAGTCAGGAAGGATGTCATTGCCCTTGGGTAGCCGACATTCATCACAATGGGCAGTCTTTATTATCCACCATGCTATAATAGTTTCTCAGTAGGGAAGGCAGCATGGAGCAGCACGATGACGTGCAAGATAATGCCTAAAAACAGAAAACTGTTTTACAAAGAGCTAGCTAGAAACGAGTGTTTACAGAGGCAGTGGAAGGGAAGAAAGGCAGAATGATTCTGTTCTCTTTTCAGTCCTGAACATTTTTCATTCTCTATCATGTTCAGGGAACCAAAAGAAGTTTCTTTCCATGCTGTGTTTTTTATTGGTCATTACTTGGTTACTTCTGTATTTCTCTTCTCAACTCTGCCATTCATCATCATTTAACACCTTATTTACTCAAGAGAGGAAGTGGATGTGCTCAGGAAAGACCTAGGGACTGTTTCCCAGTTCTTAAATGATAGGCATCATATCATCACTGCCACTGAATTCCTATTTTACATATTTAAAATGGCTGGAGAAGCTGCACTAGAGTCAACCATAGCCATCAGCATACTCTGAGATAAGAAAGCTAACTGAAAGCTAGCCGACAACCTCATACAGAAAAATGGGTCACTCGGGATCAGAGCTTTTCAGTGAATACTGGGCAAGAGTGCAATATGTTAAGTCAAGTTGGAATTGACTATTTCCCACCAGAGACATTTAGGCGTGCATGTGCATGCACACACACGTGTGTAGAAAAAGTATTGGTTTGCAAGGTGTTTGTTCTCCTATTTCTCATTAAACCTCCTTCAACCAGATTTTACAAGTCAATTTACTGATTTCCTCCTAATTTTTTAAGCAGATCCACTTACTTCAATGGACTCAGTTGTGAATGAAAACAGCAGCAGTTGGCATTCCACCACATTGAGTAAGGACAGATTCAGTGAAGGGCTAGAACACCTGAAGGAAAAATCCAGAATACCTTCTTTGATGGCTTCACATCCAGAAGTCCCAGTCAGCTCTTCTAGTGAAGCAAGGCTACACTGCTGTCAGGAACGTGAGGCATGAAGCCAAGACAGCAAGTAGGTGAGAGACAGATGCTTCGGCATCCTACAGAGCTACTCAGTTATGCTTTAGAGTATCTGTCCACTAATTGCAGGAAGCAGTATGTGAGGACAAGATGTGCTGCATGCCAGCTTCAAAGTGGTGAAACACTCCCCAATATTAGGGCCTAGTCTTTTTCTCTGGGAAGATGCAAGAGTCTATAAAATGTAAAGAAACACAGCTGCTACTGCGAGACTTTGAGAGCCTTCACAAGTCCATGAATTAAAAAAATCAATTAAAATCTGTTCAGGTAAAGATGTCACCAGTCATTTGCTGATTGGTCAGCTTCAGGTATACCTGTAGCTAAAAAAAGAAAGCAAGTGTAAATAGATTACTTCTCCATTAGTATGGGAACTGGCTGCAGCCAACACTTCTGAATAATGCACTCTGACCAGACACTTCATTTTGGATTTGGTATTTTTAAGCCATATGGTGAAACTATCATGTAAAAGGAAAATAAGCTGCTACAGAGCAGTAGTTACATCCACATTTGCTATTCATTCTCAATCTTCAGCTACAATACAAGGATCAAGTGCCAACACCCTGAATGGGCATGAAATACGAAAAGACCCCAAGCACCCAACTCCCCTTACAAAATGTAACAGGAATATCATCACTGCACCGACAGCCTGAAGCTCTGTTGGCACAAGTACAGCCAGGATCAACAGGGCATGAAACTACACCTTGGAAAATGCAAAAAGGTTTGGTCTGTGAAATCTGGCCCTATTTTCTTGAAAAATACATAAAAATAAAAGTGTATTACTCATCCCATCACTTTTTTCGGTCATCTTAATCTCATCAAGAAAAAGGTGTGCAAGTGAACTTCTAGGGATGAGAAGTCTCAGATATTCCCACTAAGCAAGTTCTGTTGGGAGCTTTTTGTGTGAGTAATGATAGATACATGACACTACACTGAAAAATATTACTACTGTGACACGTGAAATATGAGTAATTTTAATTCTTTTTAAGTACTGTATTAGAAAACAAATCTACTTGACGTTACTTCAGTCATGCAGATGTTTTGCTTTCAAGCAATTATACTACAGTTATATTGGCTCTCAAGACGGTCCCTAATAAGAAATTCAATTAACATTCAGCACTTTAAATAGGTGGAATTTGAGAGTTTGGTGTTCATCCTTTCTTAGCTAGCTGAAAGACAAACACAATTTATTTTGCATAATAACAACAGGAATAGAAAGTAACAGAAAAAGACAATAGGGAAACCCTTAAATACAGCTTGTTATTCATGAATTGATTTCATACAGTGGTTTCTAAGCAGAACAAGTGTATGCATGCTATATGCCCATAAAAATAACATGACTGAAAAAATGGATGTTCTAATTCTTCAAGCATGTTGATCAGCAAGGATTAAAAGCATTGCATAAGACCACGAAAACAGCACTAGGCCTTCAGCAATGGGATAATGCAGTCATTTGAGAAATACAGGTCAGAAAGATCTGGCTTCCATTTTTATTTGTGCAATTTAGGTAATGGGGAAGATGTATTACAGTCTTCTAAAGCTGTAGTGATGATGCACATGCACAATGAACAAGGTCAGCAACTGTATCTGTTTATAAACAGTCAGATTATGAATCTGCTACCTTGCTATCCTGAAAGCTCCTCACTAAGTCAGATTAACGTGGAGTTTCTGTTTATCATCCTGACAGCTAAAGAACCTCATGTCCAAAGAACACAAAGGGCTCCTTGCTTTCAACATTGCAGGCTTCAGTAAGAGCTGAATAGCTGCTTATTTCTCCAATGGACAGTACCATGTGTACAATAGTGCAAACTATATAGAATCGATATGTCATCTACCTGGGTGCATCAACTGCAATCTTACCTGCTGGCAAAATGGATTTCAAAAAGGCTGAAAAGGTAGTTACCATATTTTATCAGCAACTTATACCTGCAGCACATGCATGCATGCAAACCAGAATTAAAAACCTTTTGCCCAGCAGTGAATGAACTGAACAGAATCCTCATGTCTAAATGCTAACATATAGTGGGGCACACACCCCACTTAGGAGGTTTTATCGTGATTTTCATTTTAAATGGCTCAGGACTAAGTATATGTAGCAAGTTGTAGGGACAGAAACAGATGGCCTGATTGCCCCGTCTGTCACTCTACTGCAGGGTACTGCAATGACCTTGCCCTTCTGGGAAGCAGTACTACTATTTGGAAGCAGATTTGCTTCTATCAGGAACCCCATTTTGCAGAGAATGTTCATTTCCACAGCTCTGAACGCAGCTGATAGAACTGACTTTCTTCCTTACACTAAGATTCGAATTAAGGGAACAGAAGATGACAGAAGTGAAATACTCAGTAGCTATACTATGTCGGTGTGAGCTGAAATTCCCCCCCCCCACCAACAAGTAACCAGGCTAGCCCAGTCTGGAAGCAAATGAAGGCTGTATTTACAAGCAGAGAAATGCAATGAATATGTACAAATATACAAAATTCACAACATTCACAAATATATACAATCAACAGAAAAGCACAACCAATCTCCCTTTGCTTCCCCCCAAGGGGACCCTCCCAAAGGGGCCTCCCTCTCCCAAGAGCTTCCCCCCAGACCCCCCTGGACAGAGAAGCAGAGTTAGTTAAGCAGAAAGTTGTTAACTTAGCTGCCAAGGTCAGTACGTGTTATCTTCAGCCAGAAGAGAAGAAACAGCAGCCAGACAGCCCAGCAACTGCCCCCACTGCAGAACGCAGAATGTGCAGAGTGCCCCACTTTGTTTTGGGTAGTAGTTCTTAAACATTTCTATCTATCCAATGGAAGTGTTTAGAATAATCAGTATTTTGCTTTCTTACACCCAATAGTGAGTTATTTACACTCTTTCACTTTCTCTGTTCTGAACTTTGCAAGGAAAAATTAAAAAGACAGTTTCAAACCATCACATATACATAAACAGAATGTGAGGAAAATATTAGTTTACATAATTTGCTTTCTAACAAACTAAATATTAATTATTCATTCCAAGCCCTTAGTTTACACCTCGGTTAGAGAATGCTAACTGGCACTGTTCAAGTCATGTTGGTTTCTGAACACATTCTGTAGGGGAAAAAGAAAAAAGAGGTAACAAATTTAGTATGAAAGGACCTTGGCTTTGGAAATGTTTAGAAAGGCGAGCTACAAGAATGCAAAACTGCCCAGATGACAAGGAATGGTACCTATCTGTGATCTGCAACCAGAGTGGCAGAAGCAGCATGCTTTGGGTCCACATCCTCTCCCAGAGGCCCCTGCTAGTAGGCATCCCTGCCACAAGTTATGACCTCCCTAGGGGAGAGCAGGGGTAGAGTGGACAAACCCAGAAAACAGAAAGGTTGCACAGCAGGAGCAAACTGGATCATTTCCCAAGAGACTGGGAGGAAAGAGGGCAAGTCACTCACAGAGGCTACTGTATCAGATTTTGCCTCCAAATAGACCTAACTTTATAACTACTGTATTTTCACTCCTATATGCCTAGGACCTCACTTTTGCAGCAGCCAAAGGCAGGAAAAGGCTAGGGGTAAGAAGAGATTACTCTGCAAAAATAGTCTTACCCTATCTTTTCCTCTTTCTAAACAGTTTATAAACAAAAATAATTATCTAAAATGAAGAACTGCAACTCATGAAGCTGTTTCTAAGATGCTGCTGAGAACTTCTCTTTTTCCCTTATCTCAGCCTCACATTTTTCCCTTCTTTTCTTTTCCAAACAAAATTATGCTGCTGGGCTTCTTCTGTTAATTAGAAACAAGGTCTCAAGTCTAATCTAGCAACAGCAGAAGAAACTATTCCCTCCAAGAATACTTCATACTGATCCTCTGCTATATGACAGGAATTTTAAATATTGGGAAAAAAAAAACTTCTCACAAAAGGCTGACTCTAAATTAGCTACTTTCAAACTCTGCATATGGAAGAGTGACAAAATGCTTCATCTGACAGTTAAACTGCAGTTAAAAAAAAATAAAGTAAGGGAAACCTTTCCATTCATATTGGATTATCATTTGTAAGTAGTATGTGCAATGCCATCTGAAGAATTTGCAAGAAATCTAGGTCAAAGCAACTGTTTTAGTAGACCTTGTGAAAGAAAAGAGTACTAAGAAAACAGATTACTCCACTGAAGATAACCATGTTTGAGAGAGCACCAGAGTCAGATATGCTCAAGACACAGCATATATCAAATAGGACATGGCAAACTGTGGAATATACGATTGAATCTAAATATACTAAAAAACATTTCCAAAGAAGTCACTCTTTATTTAACATACCACTGGTCAAATCACTCCCAGGCCAAAACAAGGAACTTGAAAAGCTGCACCAGCAAAAGATTTTGGATTAATACCTCCTCCTCCAGATGGAATTTTCAACTTAATGAATAACAAATAACAAGGAATCTTGCAGTCAAAATTATACCCACTCGAATCTGAGCAGAAGTAGAAGCACAGAAATTAACATAACACTTAAGGATGCACTAACCACCCTCAAATACTTGCTGCTCCAAAAAAAATTCTACATCCTAAGTACTTGGAAGGATGTGTAGTGACAAATGAGGCAAGATGCTAACATCAGCCCATTCAGTGAAAAACATCTTTTTGGATTTTACATAATTCCCTACTTTTTACCATTTTACTATCATCTCTTTCTTTCACAGACAGATCACTGGATAAATGTCAGAAACCTGCCTGCTTTACAGGGCTGTTCTCAGAAGGTTGAAACAAATGACCAGCATGGGAATCCCCTAGATCCCATCAGCTAAGGAGGAAAAGAGTATTTACGTACTCTTACAGTTCCAGGTGGAAGTCCAGCGGAGAGCCTGTATGTGCTTCATCCTCATGCTTAGCATCACTGTTCTTTTCTTAGCCAGAAGGGGCTTATCTTATTACCCTTCTTAGCTGTGATCTCCACATACAACCAAAGCACATCATCATCCCAAAAGGTATAGGCAGTACACAAAGACGCAACTCAGATACTCCCCTGTGCCTCTCAAATGTCTAAGAGGACTCCATTGTTAGTTTGGCTTTGTGCAGCCTGTTAATGTAAAATCATACTGACTCCTTCCTCCTAATTCAGACCAAACTGGTAAGGGCAATGATTAAACCCAGGCCTATATTTTAAAAAAACTCCTACTGCTTTGCTGAATACAGTTAATGTCACCTGTTTTTTTCTGCCTGGCAGGATGCACACACCAGTTTTTCACCATCATCTAACAAATAATTCAAACTTCCTATATTCATGCATAAAGTTTTCTCTATTCTTTTTCAGGTATTACATCTACATATCTCAAGCTGCCTGCATAAGGCATTTTCTCCAGCAATATTCAACTGTGGCACCTGCAAAGCAATTCATGGCATAAAAGGAGAGAGTGACGAGTACATTCTTATTAAAATGACATTTTCACCACTATGCCAACAGAATGCAGAAGGGCACAAATTACCTTTAGCATGCTGCAAACACAAGCACATATGGGGAAGCTTGAGAACAACGCCCTCTGACAGAAATGTATTGAAATTAAATTCCAAACACTCATCAGATGTTATTTATGTAACATTGGTGTAAGCTTACAAATTTTCCATTCATATAGAAAACTCACTGCCACTACTACAGCCTCAGAAGCAAGAGAGGAAGTTGCCTGCACCAATATAATTACAACAGCTTCTGAGTCACAGAGGAAAAATCTGGCCCATGTTGATACATTATGCAGAGCATCTATAAAAACGACTGTGCTGATAGCAGTAAGCAAGAACTATGACCATGGAATTGTAAATGTTGTTATTGTCTCCATAATACAGAATCCCTTTTGTAGAGCAAATATAGGGAAGTGAAAAAATGAACACCTGAAAAAGCTAATGAGTGATTCAACAGCAAAAGATTCTGTCTACTCGTTATTTTTATTCAGGCCTCTCAGTATATTAGCCAATATCAACCAAAATATTTGAACTATGAACTGCACTGTTTCAAGGTCATTGCTTTTCAAGCAAACAGGATTAACTGGAAGAGAATGAAGGGTTTTTTTTTTGCTCTGTCCCTGTAATCTATTTCTACTGGCAAGCACACTAAAGCTACTTGAAATTTGCAAAACAAAGGAGAAATACAAAATGCTCTCGTGTAAAACCTTAATTTATGCAAGTTATTTTTCTCCCCACATCTGGCTTGACACCCTGCAAAGAACAAAGATGAGACATTTGTTCCTATCTATCCTGAAATTAAAGCAGGCACAGAATCACAGAATGGTTTTGGCTGGAAAAGACCTCTGAGACCAGAGTCCAACCACAGTCAAAGATTTGTATCACAGAGGCACACTAGAAGTGCATCAGTAATGCTGCACCAGAAAAAGCTTTATGTGCCTTTGAGACTGATTAAGAAAATAAAAATTCATACCCTCAGTAGCACGAATGCCCACTCTATGGCAGCTTAGTTTCACATTATGAATTAGCCAGAAGGTAGTACAGAAAAAAATACATATGGACTTAATTTTATTAAATATAAACATGTAATGTTTGCTTCCCTATTGATGAACAGAAGGTAGGAATATTCTCCTCACATGGCTTAAATTAGCAATACACTACCTGACCGTTCACTAACACACAGGAACAACCTATCTTTCACCACCTGTTGATTTGTGGAACAAATCCAAGGAAAACTATCCACCATATTCCATATATTAAAATCAAATTATTCAAAGTCTTTCTCCTGTGGCTCCATTCTAGTGCTGAAGTAGCTCTGTAAGGCTAAATTCCTTTCAACAAGGCAGTACTGATGCTCTGTCCAGTTTTATTTGGTTTAGATCACAAACTCATAGTAAAGAACATTAGTATGTGTTAATAGGAAAGGATCAGACACAGGTAACTTGTGCAAGGCAGAAAAAGCCCACCAACTTAGGCAGGAATTTCAGTGCTGTAGTGCTCTGCAACAGACTAAGCCACAGTCTCTGTAGCCTCCCGCCCCAGGCTCTGTAGCCTCCCGCCCCAGGCTCTTGTTAGTTAATACCTTAAACTTGAAATTAAATGCAGCACTTAGAGCTCCCCTATACACAAGTCGTGCTTCATATGCCTGGTCTCATAGATTACTACAGATTTTAAACTGCTCTCCCAGTGCTTTCAGTTAACCTACTTTTTTGCATCAGCACTTTTTACCAAAGTGTAAAAATTAGTGTGACCTATTAGCAATACTAAAACTCAAAACATACCCATAATGGCTAAAGATTCGATAAAAGCAAAGCATGAAGAGGCCTGCTGGGTGATTTAGTTGGTGGGGCAGTAGAGTGAAGAAGTTTTGAGCCAAATTTTCACCTCAGATCCTTTGCTAGAATTCATAATTAGGAGTCATGCACTCTTACAAATACATTAACTCATTATTCCATTGTATAAATGCAAATGCACATCTGCAGAGTCATTTTGTTCATGCAAAGTGATGCAGATATTTCATGGACCTATAAAAGTATCTTCTCTTCAACATCAAAAGCCTAGCTGGGACAATATCAAAACAAAGTAACACAAAAGATTACAGTTACACAAAAACAGGAACCTTATCTAAATGATCAAGGTATATGATAAGGGAATGACCAATACAGTATGATAGTAGTCTTAGCTATGATGATCTACCAGTCAAATAAAGACCTTCATGTGTTCCTCCTAAGTGCTCTGCACAGTTCAGTAACTGCAGAGAAAGCATCTTAGACAGTTATAGTTTTAAGTCTTTCAGGACTAATGTTGCATTTCTCACTCAAGACTGAGAAGTGGATGATTAGTTAGATTCTTGGAGAAAACACTATCATTTTCTCTTTCTCTGTTAGAGAGGTACAGTTAACAATGCACCAGTAACAGACTGGATTGTCATTTGAGTTCATCGGTTACATGTACCTTAACCATCAATTCACAGGCTTCAGATGTGCTGCAGCTCAGAGATGGTCATAATCATTAATTTATCACTATTCAATTTTTATTAAATGGAACAGGAATCTGCCTAAACAAGGACACATGACAAAACACTAGTTGTTTAAAATTGCAACAGTCCAGAACTCCAAACAAACTTGAGTAATTTAATCCTGGCATGGAAACTGAATGCTTGATGCACTGAAATTTGTGTGGTGCCTCCGTGTAAGCACTACAGTATAAAATGTCAGGCAAGCATCTGGAAAACTACAAGCTGCTTATGTGTAATTTCTTATACATAGCTATTCCACTGTTTCCATTCTAGAGGTGTCCAAGTCATTCACTGCTTCATGTTAAAACTTCTCAGTGGAGCATAAACACAGGTTGTAAGATTTCAGGTGAGACAGGCCTTAGTGGAAAAAAAAAAAAAAAAAAGGAGGTATGACAATTTGCATATGAAAAAGGAGTTTCACAATCAAATGTTCCACATGGACCGGCAAATTCCTGCTACTATCATCATTTCTGTTATATGGAAAATGCAGGCAAAGAAAGACACTATTTTTGGTGATATACTAATGGCAACAGAAGGCATGATTGGGACTTTCATCAGTGGTTAACGTGTAGTTCTTTGCAAAGTATTCAAGCAGAAAGTGAGGTTGAGGTTTCATCCAGAACTGAATGCAAAGGAGTTATCATTACTCCTATGGCCATAACATTTTACTGTAGTGTTCATACTAACTCTATTAAAAATAAAACCAAACCAAAACAAATAGTCATAATCCCTGAGAAAATGACTGAAAAATCCACAGAGATTAATGAAAACATTCTGAAGAGTTAAAGTCAGAAGAAACAAATATATTTTGTTTCCCCTTGCATCCATTTTCCTTGATACTGCTGTTGGCAGTCCCGGGTAAGAGCTGTTTCATTCTCTAAAGGGGATTTAAAAGCTGTTACAGCTCCTCTTTTCAGAAGCTAGGGGAGCTGTGATAATCACTGATTAATCATCTTGGAATATGCTTATATCAACAACATGGATGTTCTGGATTTTTTGGTGCAACAAAATACCTAAGAGTACTTGGAATTCAGCTGCCAGAGATTCAGATGACTGAATAGATTAGGTTTACCTTAACAGTATATAAATATCCATTTCCAAAATATAACAATATTAATAAATTAATCTTACAAAGGAAGTATAAAGAAGACTCACAAGTGAATCCATTTTTGCTGCAGTGACTATAAATACTAACATTTTGGTATGCTCTGTATTATTTATGAAATATGATGATTATTACTAAGCTTTTGCACAGCTAGTGTTAGATTAAGGAATAAATAATAATGTATTTGCTGCTATTTTAGAATGCCTCCATGGAATCTGGTTGTGTTATGCCTCTAGGGAAAAAAAAAGTTCTGATTATAGCATCAAAGTCTTATCTTTATGTGCATGTCATATTACAGAAAGGTTTCCAGATACTTATTATCTATAGCAATACTTAAGTGAAGTGTTTTACCTATGAGTTTGTCTCACATGTCTGTGTCCCAAAAGCATTTCACACAATGGAGCACAGGAGACCAAAGATTCTTCTCCTGCGTTTCCAACACTCAAGTTCATAGTGAAACTAAAAGGAATGGTATGTGTAAAGTGTCTAGAAAGAAAAAGCAGCAGAATTAAGCAGCCATGCTATGCATTCACATAGCTCATCTTTTCTCTCCAAATATGGTGCCTAATGGGTGAGATCACCAATGAAGACAGACAAGATGGTTCTTAGCATCCTGCCCCACTGGCTGCAAGAGCACCTTCCAAAACACAAGTGTGCACTAATAGTACCAGCGGACAAACAAGGTTCCAACAACCTCAGAGACATCCAGTTTGATACAGAACTGATACAGCTTTGCTCCACAAGCTCAGTAAGAAATACCCTATGCTCATGAATGCAAAGGTTTTTACTGTCCCTTCACAGTTCTAAGGGCTATGTCCCAGGCTGACCCAAACTGTTACTCTTTGGTCATTGATTACTGAAGAATGTGTAAACTGTTAATAGCAGATCTTACATGACTAAGGCTCTTATTCAAAGACCAGAGTTCCCATTTCCACAGAAAACCATCTTGCTTTTGTTAACATCAGCTTAAGCTCAGCTTAGTATTCAATATTGCCACTTTTATTTGTATTTCACTGTTGGCCACTGATAGATTTACTAGCAAAGTAAATTTCCTCCTTATATCTCATCTAAACTCTTTTAGTTTAAAACCCTTTCCTGATAAAAAGACTGTTCTCATTGTAGGCCCCCTTTAACTACTGAAAGGCTGCAATAAGGTGTTCCCAAGATCCTTCAGTTCTCCAGGCTAAACCTCAACTCTTTCAGTCTTTCTTCATAGGAGATGTGTATGGCACTCCTCTGGATCCTGCTCCAAAACACTCCTGTCTTTCTTGTGCTTGGTTCCAGAGCTGGATACAGTACTCCAGGTGGGGTGTCACCAGAGCTGAGTAGCACACCGTTGGCTCATGCAGGTTTTCATCCACCAGTATCCCCAAGTCCTTCTCTGCAGGGATGCTCTCCCCTTCAACTCACCAACCTGGACTGACATTGGGGAATGCCCCAACCCAAGGGCAGGACATTGCACTTGGCCTTACTGAACCTGAGAGGGTTCACATGGGCCTACTTCTCAAGCTTGTCCAGTTTTTTCTGCGTGGATTCCCTCCCTTCTGACACATCAGCTGCACCACATAGCTTGGTGTCATCTGCAAACTTGCAGAGGGTGCACTTGATCCCACTATGTAACTGATTATATCAGACAGCACTGGTCTCAGTACAGATCCCTGAGAGATACCACTGTCCATCTGGACATCAAGCCATTAAGGCAATCTCCCCCCAAATCATTTTATTTGTGTGTGAGGTTACTGCCTTTGCATCCAGGACACAGTAGGCATAGCTTCCAAGTGACAGAAAACAGAGTAATTGACTGGTCTCAAAAATGAGACAGTCTGAAAATACTTAAACAGCAAAAGATTTGATAAGCTCAGTTTCTTCAGGACATCTTCATCAGTCTATACATACTTACACAGAAAAAATACTGGGCAATGTGTAGCTCTCTGATAGGTAGAGACACCTGATAGCTGGAGGCTGAATAAAAACAGCAACATGCCCAGAATAAGTTACTAACAGCATACACTTCACAATGTATTTGGAGTTCACAATGGATTTGGATGCACTCACAAGTGCTAAGAGAGTTTTACTCCAAATGAAGAGCAATCTTTTTCTAACTGGTATGCCTCATTCAACCAAGGATGTACTCAAGAGTCCAACAGTTCTTAATAAACTGGCAGTCACAGCACATGTTCCTCTGGTCTCATATAGTGCTGGGGGAATCTTCCTGTTTCTACACAAGTTTTAAGTTTAACTCTTCTTTACAAGCCAGTCAGTCTGGCTTCCAATGCTCACTAACTATTAGTAAGTACTTTGTTACTTCACCCCTAATCTTGGCAGGATGGTGGAAGAGGTGGGGAGCAGAACAGGACCACCATCATAACACCACAGCACACTTTATCCATGCTGCTCAGAATCCCATTTTTTCCCCCCATGTTAACATCACTGGACTATGTGGACAACACAATAGATCTGCTCCAGATGAGGTACAATCCTTTTGTGACAAACAGCATGTTTGTAACCTGTGTTCAGGACTCCTCTTGGAACTCCATCACAAACACACAATCCAGCTTGTGGGTGGCTGTCCTCTCATCTCTTTGCTTCTATGTCTGAGCCCCCTCTCTTTGTATGATTTCTCAATCATTGAATGATGAAGATACCCAAGTGTATTCCTGAGGAGTAATACAATGAAGCCAAACTGACCTTTCCCCTTGTGTCATTTAAGAGCTAAAGACACAAAACTCCAATTACTTCTGAGTATAATAGCTGTGGAATATTAACACAGGTTTATGGATTTTTCTCCCTACTTTCGTCTTTCCTGGTTTTTTTTTTTGAGGTTTTTTTTTGGTTTTCCCTTCCTCTCTAAACCCTGTTACAGTAGAATACAACAGATTATAGTGAAGTATAATAGAATAACAAAAAATAACAAATGCTCTCTCTGTTTTGCTACAGCAAGAAAACAGGAGCAGGAGCACATCACTTGCTTCAATATGTAATTGACAGATATAGGCAGTAACCTTTATGTACAGGAGAAACTCCTTAATTGTGCTGCTGCAGCTCTGTCTGTGACAGAGGCCTCTGCACAATCTAAAACATTTTGACCTGCAGATCCAATAACTTCCAGTCTTAGAAACTGCATGACACATCCATAATGCATCATGAGATATCCAGGAGATACCTTCTCCATATCTACATCTAATCTTCAGTAAAACTGCTATGCAGGAGCAGATGCTAAAATAAAAGGGTAATTTACAGCTCACTGCTGCAGTACACCACGTGAGCATCTGCTCCTGGCACAAGTCACCACCGATGAAATTAAGATAGCAGTGTCTTACAAATTTCAAAGTCTTACACAAGAGCTTTGGAACACGTGCAATTCTTTATCACGAACTGCTCCTTCTACCTCTGACAGCCGCAGAGGTCTTTCACACCAAGAAAGACACCCTACCTTAACAACTATCTGCTGCAGCAGACAAGGAAACCATCCTAAATAGGAAATGGCTCTATTAAACAAGAGTATGAATACCTCCTGTGTGAACCCATTCATGAACATGTAGCAGTCATGTGCTAACTTGACACTCAACCATGCCAGTCAGCAGTCAATATTTGCTTCTGTAAGGTGTTCACCTTCCATGTTTTTCAATAATATGCTTAATTTAATCTTTTTGATACAGTAACTTAACCATCAGCTTGCTAAAGGGTGAAAAAAAAAAATAATGTTCCAGTAGCTCATCGACAACAAATGCTAAGAGAACTCCCCTCTGATGGATAAGGCTAACAATCCTACCCTCGGATAGCTGCCTTAGAGAATAACCACTTCCTTATGAAAATTTCCCAGGGCGTTGTTAATAAGGTTTCTGGGCTTTTGTTTGTTTTGTTGTCAGCTTTTGAAACAAAAGGTACTTTTACATCACTTTCCATAGTTCTTTTATTCTCCAAAGCACTGGGAGGAGAGTACATATAATTTCTTATGAAGTGAGATGACATATTGTATTAAAAAAGAAAAACACAGATGATACTTCCTTAGATTACACAAATAATGGAGAAATAAGTTTTCAAGGGAAGACATCCATGGAGAAAGAACCCAGGGTTACTTTTAACGCCTGAACGGCAGAAAAAAGGCAGCTGCTAAACAGATATTCCCAAACAATTAATATGTAACACCACAGCCACTCAAAAGAGTTTTCTCATTTTCAGTAGCTGGGCTCAAACCTGGAATCATCTGAGACTACAGGAATTATACAGTAGTGTACATTCCATGGATATGATTTTACTTTTTATCATCATATGCTTTGACTACCTAAGAAACCTGATCTGCTAAGGATGCTGAAATAGTTCTATTAATCTGTAGAGCTCTGAACTATAGTCAGATGTACTAAGATATGATAACTGTAAAATGAAACACAAATAATTAAACTGTGACTCCAAGAGCATAAGAAAAGGCATTTTTAACACTTGGACTTTGAGGGCAACGCTTTGAGCAAGTTTATTTTTTAAATACTATTATTTTAGCTTAAATCTAATTACTGGAGAAAAATAGCAGGTTGCCACACAAAAATTTCCTCATTTGTCACTACATTGACAATATAGGTAACACAAAGTGCTCTTTCCCACCGCATTTTCTTATTCTTCCTCTCTCCCCTCCATATTATCACGTACTCATAAAACCAGAATTGACGGGACAGCAGTTTAATCATGCACAAGGCAAACCCCAATCCCACATGCTGACTGGATTTCAGAAACCCACAGATCAATTGTTATTGTTTGAGGAGGGTGTGTCTGTGTGTTTCATTTTGGAATAGGGAAGAGTTGCAGAGGTACAGAAACAGTCACACAGCAGTCTTCGTTAGCTCCACTGCAACAGCATTAACAAATAGAATCATGTGGTAGGGGTTGCAAGTTCTGGGTCTTTTAACAGCTTTAAACTACATTAACTTTTGATGAGGCATGGCATGCAGATATTTAAGCTTATACGAATATTAATGATTACTCCACCAAATCTATGTCAATGAGCAAGGATAACCATTCCTGTAACACTGTCAAAAGTCAGGTCATTAAAACGAGACCACCTGCCCAGATGGTCTAATCAAAATTAAGATGGACTGTCTACCAAGAGCACCTTACTAGCCTTTGCCTAGTCCAGTTCTTTCATCAGTGTCATGCTCAGCAGCAAAACTTTCCTAAGTTATGTTCAGTTTCACTGAAAGCTCCTCAAATTCCTCTCTTCCTATTAATTTATTTTAAGTAGGTGGCTGTCTTTATACAACTTTCCAAACAGCATGGGAAGATGAAGAGGTAAACAGTTTCTGAAACCTTTCCTCATTTCAGAGCACAGGAAAAGAAATTAACTAAATCACGGCATTTCCAACATGCAGTGAAGAACTTCACATTCCCTAGGCTCAGTAACACACAGAGTTCACATGTGAAAGGAACAAGAACAGCATGAGCGTTTTTTAACTTGATAACAAAAGCCCATTTTCAGAGGAAAAACCCTCTGGGCATAGTTTGGTATTTGTTTCTAAGTAAGTTAACATAGTGTCCTCCTACTGAACTAAAAGAGGACCCAGAACAAATTGTCGCAGGAGGGAACAAAACCGTATGCCACTGCAGCTCCTCTCGGCAGACACTTTCTTTCCGGTGGTACCATCTGTTAAACCAGAAACTCCTTCAGACGCCACAGCCTCGATCGTTCTGACGACGCACTGCCTGTGCGGCTACTTGCTCGGTATTTTCGTGTCGCGCCGTAACCGTGGGTCGAGGGCAGCCTCCCGCTTCCCTCCGCAGCCGCGGACCGCGCTCGGACCAGCCGCATCTGCCGGCGGCGGGGGCAGCGCGGCCCCGGGGTCGCCCCATGCACCTCAGGAGAGACGCTCACCCGCCACCGACCCGGACGCTGCGGACCCGCCGTGGCCGAACTGAGACGGCAGGCCGCGGCTTGCGCCCGAGGCGGCAGGACTCCGCAACCGCGGGGCGAGCCGCTGCCCCAGCCCCGGGCCGCTGACAGCCGAGAAGTTGCGACGGCCCCGGGGAGGGGGAGCGCAGCGACGCGACCGGACAGAAAGGGGGGAGCCGATCGCATCCCGCTTCCCTCCCGATGCCATCCCCCGGGGGTGAGGGACGCCGAGCTCCGAGCTTCTGCCCCCGCCGCCCGCCCAGCGCCGCGGCGTGCACCTCGCGCCCGCGGAGGAACTTACTTGCGGCCGGCGGCGGCGGCCGCCGCGAAGCAGCAGCGGCACGCGCCTCCCTCACGCGGCCCCCCGCCGCGCGCCCTCCGTCCCGCCCGGCGAGCGCGGCGCGCGAGCGCAGCCCCGGCGCAGCGGCCGCTGCCTAGCAGGCTCGGACATGCTCAGTCCCCCCGCCGCCGCCGCCGAGCGGAACCTACCACCGAAGGGGGGAATGGAGGGGAGGGAGCACGGAAAAATAGGGGGCAGAGCTGGATGCTACCAAGAGGACGAGCTAAAAATAGGCGCCGCAGAGGAGAGCAGCGAGAGCTTAAAGGAGCAGAGGCGGCCTCGTTCTCCGCAGCCCCGGTCTTCCCCGCAGTGTCCGAGGAGAGGCAGCGGACCCGGAGAAATGCCCTTGCAGCCCGTGCTCGAGTCTTCCCGCGCCTCTGCAGTGGCAGCTCCGCGCTCCGCGCTCCGCTCCCGCTCGTTTGCGGCTACTTCCCCCGGAGCGAACTGGGCTGCAAGGTGCGCGGCACGGCTCCCGGGGCGCTCCCGGGAGCGGCTGGCTGGGCGTCGGTCGGGCTCTACCCCAGCGCTGGGCCGGTCTGTTTACCACAGGGCGGCAGCTTCAGAAGTGGGATCTGGAAAGTGCGGTGGCGGATTCCGGACAGTGTTTCCATGCAGTGTTTCTCAGGAGACATCGCCATCCTGCTCTGAGGTGCTGGATTTTGTGAACGAGGCATGGGGACACTGACTCTTCAGTGAAGTCCAGAGCACGCAGTTGAGAACAGATGTTCTGTCCTTGCAGAATAGCCCCCTAAATACATTTTTTATTCGTGGCTCCCCTTTCACAGTTGCATTTCAACTCTGAGAGCTGTAGATAATAGTTTTAAATGAAAAGCACCCTACGTGTTTGTGAATGGGTGTTTCTGGTGTGGCTTTTAAGGCACGGCTGATCATTCACTGCCTTCCTAAAAGACCCCCAAGAATAAACATGACACCACCACGTTGGTTTCAATTTATAAACATACTACAAAGCGTAAAATTATATTACCCTAGCAGGAGTTTGGTTTTGGTTTTGTTTTTTTCTGAATTCTGCTTTTACAGAAATAGAAAATTGTAGCTGCACACACAAAAAAAAAACCCCAACCCACATCTTTACAGAATGAATACTAACTAAATCCTCACTCGTAAAAGAATACCCGACGTGCAGAATGATCACGTACAACGGTATGTGCAGTCAAGATCATCATGCTTAAAAATTTCATTTATTTCAATAGATAAGAGAGCGCTGGAAGTGTATCTTAATCTGAAGTCTTAACACAGCCTTCAGTGAAAACCACTGCAGAAAAAAAAAAAGGCAGCTCAGTTACATGTGGGTGAGTATAATCAGGAAAGGAAACATTACTTGTCAGTAATGTCAAATAAAGTGAGAGCAAGGAAGCAATTTCCCTTGTAGAATGGCACACAATGGCACAGATAATTAGACAAGATTATGTAGGTGACTCTGATGCTGTACTTCAAGAAACGATATGATGTCACAAAGGCTATAGTATTAAAAAGGGAATGAATCATGTTCATGATTTGTCTCCTCATTCTGTAAGCCCTGAGATACACCATGTCTAACAGCAGCCTTCACACTACAATATTGTATTGTAACTATGCATAACTATGAAAAATAAATTTTAAAAAATAATTCTGTCACTTGGATCTTGGGATAGACAGCAGGGGAAATAGAAAAGGCAGTTTTCTGAGTGCAGCCTCTGATTTGGGATAACAGGGCTAATGTATTTCTGGCTGCATCTGGAGCTCTGCAGGAACAGTAGGCAGCCTCTGGAGAATTTCCTAGAACAGTTTGCACTTCTGTCATCATACAGCTCCGGGTAAATCAGGAGACCAAAAGATGTCCTGAGTCTCGGGAGAGGAGCATCCAGCTGGGGACTCTTGCTACCTAGGGAGTGCAGAAGACTGTCCATCATGGAGACAAATGCCTCTGCTAAAATAATGAAGAAAACATGGCTTGATTTTGGTTTTGGGTTTTTTTTGGAGGCTGCACTATCATTCTCTTCAGGGGTAGATGTATTATCATTCTCACATCTTTCTTCGTCTGTGAAGAATCTCTTCAGAACTTATCAAATATAGCTGCTTTTAAGATAAGTGTGTATGGATTTTTCTTACGCAAGCTGTGCTTTTGTAGATTGCATTAAATTCTAAAAAAATTTGCCTAAGATAACAAATTTTACAGTTCCAGCATTCAAAAGACACCAGCATCACCCAGATGCAGATTACCAAAGGGGACATTAGCACATGCTGTGCCAGTCAGTGAACTATAAATTATCTAGAGGCAGCCACCCATCTGAATCTGGATGCTGTTCCTTTCTCCCTCCACTTTTGCTCAGCAGAAATACCTGTAGCATTGCTTTTTGTTCCTAAGACTGAAACATCTGCGTTGGTGCTGTGTCCCTATCAGATGACAGAAGAGGAACAATTCCTCAGCACACAGAAGATGTACGGCCTTGGTCTCCATGATCAGCACAACACTCTACCAGTCTCTCTTCATATGACTTGGGAGGGCTCTGGTCAAATCTTGCTTTTTCAAATGTATCTCTATAGTGCAGATGATGTGAGGCTGTGACATACTGGCAGCAACTGGCTGTAGCTCTCAGACTTTCACCACAGTCCTCATGGCTTTCTCCTCTCACTGCTCTCCTCACTCTTCTCCCTAAAAGCAGCATTCAGATTCTCTCTTCTCTGCCCTCATCTTGTGTAACTCAAAGCTACATTCCAGCACCCTTACTTTTCATCTTCACTGTCCTAGGTAACTTTGTAGTACAGTCAAGTGAGTAGTCTTCCTATGTGGTACACAGAATATGTTGCTTTATTTGTTGTTGGGTTGTTGTTTTTTTTTTTTACTGCTTACAGGAAAGCTAATTTTCAAGGAATATAACTTGGAAATTTTAGTGAAAACATAAATAAAGACTAAGGGTTTATTTCCTCACAGTTTATGATCCTTTGTGTGACCGTTTCTTGTACACTGTTCCCTGAAGTGAAGGGG
Source organism: Indicator indicator (assembly GCF_027791375.1). Taxonomy (NCBI): domain Eukaryota; kingdom Metazoa; phylum Chordata; class Aves; order Piciformes; family Indicatoridae; genus Indicator; species Indicator indicator. The sequence goes on along the minus strand of NC_072021.1, from coordinate 29,103,180 downwards.
AATGAGAAGGAGGCACAAGGCATATGATAACACATTTAGAGAAAATAAAGTAATTCTGCTTACATGAAGCTGAATTCACAGTTGGCAGCTGAGCTCCTTGAATCATCTTTGACTGCTATCTGAAGTTCCCAGTTCAGTGTTCAGCACTATCCAAAAACAGCAATGAATTGTTAGGCTTCATCGGGATGGAAGTAGCACTTTCTTGCTTTCTGCAAACCTGAAGGACAGAGCTAGAAGAGGTACAAAGAAAGGCAAGTATCATGAGCAAGCAATTGCATGCAGGGGGAGAATAAAAAGGCTCAGACTCTTCCACATGGAGAAGCATGGGGGCGAGCCTGACTGAGGTTCACAAAATCGTGGATGCCATAGGTAAGACAAGAAGTGGATGAGAAAGATTGTTCACTAAATGCCACAGTACTGGCTAAACTCAGTGCAATGAGTGTGAAACAGATGAAAGCAAGTACCTGCCTAAACACAGGGGTAGTAGTCTTCCAGAAAGTACTAACCCAAGAGGTTCTGGAAGCAGACTTCAGCAGCAGGTTCAGAAGAGATTTGGCAAAATCCGTAGGGAACAGATGCGTAAACTAAGTGGAAAGTCATGGAATCACCTTCAGTATCTGGAATCAAAGAGCTCTGGATTCTAGGACAGTACTAAGTGAATAGGCTACAAAAGCTTCAAATTCATATACTGTCTCCAAACAGTATCTCCTTTGGTCACTGCTGGACACAGTGTATTGGGCTAGATGATACCTGGGATGAATTCAGTTGTTGCAAATTACAGAATGCATGATTCCAGGATGGATCCTACCCATACTTCCAACCCCAAGTGTCACCTCTGTTAACTCTAGAGGCAGCTAATGGAATGCTGCTGTGTTGTTTAGAATTTAAGGATATTGCAGCAAAAAAATTCTTTGCATTTGAAAATCCCACATTCATTATTACTGTTTATTAATCTCATCTCTCACACGGCTCCTGCATACATAGATATCTTGCCAGGGACATTTATAAGATTTCTAGTGAAGAGTTTAACCATACCCTACAATCCTTGGTAAGTGGTGATTGTTTGCGATCGGTACCTACTCTGTTTACACCTGAGAGGCTCTGCTACTATATCCTCCAGAAGAAATGGCCAGTGAGCATGAGCAGTTTGAAACCCTTGGAGGTTGTAGGCGGGTGGGGTTTGGTCTCTTCTCCCAGGCAACCAGCAGCAGAACAAGAGGACACAGTCTCAAGTTGTGCCAGGGGAGGTGTAGGCTGGATATTAGGAGGAAGTTCTTCACAGAGAGGGTGATTGCCCATTGGAATGGGCTGCCCGGGCAGGTGGTGGAGTCGCCATTGCTGGAGACGTTCAAGAGGAGACTGGATGAGGCACTTAGTGCCATGGTCTAAGTTGATTGCTCAGGGCTGGGTGATAGGTTGGACTGCATGATCTTGGAAGTCTCTTCCAACCTGGTTGATTCTATGATTCTATGTCCATCATTTGAAATTTGCTATCTTTCTGGTATCATTTCTTCTTCCCTAGCCATGTCAGCCAGCCATTGTTTTGCTGCTGACAGGTCAGTCTGTCAGTGACAGACTAAGCAGCGGTTATTGGTCCATGAGAGGAAACAAATGACAAACTCCTCCTTTCTGATGAAGGAGTTTGACAGAGCAAAATGGAAAGGGTACATCCTGCCATTGCTACACCCAAAATGCACTGACAGCAACGGAAATGTTGACCCTACATTTTTTTCTTTTAAAAAAAGCTTCCATGTATAAGAAATTGAAGCAACTTAAAATATGCTAGAATTTCAAACAATGAGCTTCCTACTAATTCCTGAATAATATAACAGGAAAATAATTTCATATGCTAACCTGGGAAGAATACAGAATATGTTTTTACTCAGAGTAAATTCATCATTTCCAGTGTTTCCGATTTGTTGGCCATATTCCCCTCAGACATTTTCTTCACTATAATCGATGGGGTTTTTTTCATAGTCAGGTTGCATCTACTTCTTATTGCCCTATATAGCCTTTGAAGTTGATTTTTTTCTTTATATGTTCAAACTTAAATATCTGACCCTGACTTCTTTTAGCTGAGAGCTCTCCCAGGTATTTGGGAGCTTGGAAGTGATCATTTAACTTTAGGGTTGCACATGTGCTGTTCTCAGTAGTGTGTAGGAAACATTCATCTCAGGCATTTATTTCACACGTTATGCAGATTTGTATATGTGAGATTAATTTGCTTTGTTTTCAAAGACACCAGTAATTGAGCAACGTCTTATGAACACAATCACAGGCTTGTATTACTATGTAAATGTATTAAATGCTTCAGAAAGATTTTCTTAGCACTATTCAGTAATAAATAAATCATAAATCAGTTCTAGCCTTCTTTCAACGCTACTGAAGTAGTACCCCTGTAAAACAGAAAATCATAACTTTTCTATTATGTAATTACTGTGGGGCATACAAGTTGCAGTAGACATTATCAGCCCCAAAATAAACAAAGAATGTGATCCCTTTAATGTGGAAAGAAGTGAGTGTATGGAGCACTCTGCACCAGGAAGCTGCCAGAAGCATCTGTCTCACAGAGCAGCAGTGAAAGCAGCAGTGCTATTCGTGCTGCTATTAAAAACCAAAGCATTCTACTTTGAGATCAATGTTTAATCTAATATGGCCCTTTGATTTCATTCGGTAATCTCAAACAAGTCATATGTTTGTTTACAAAGGGAGATCAGGCAAAGTCTCTCAATAGTCAGCAGAGCCAGGCCAGGGGCATGCAATGAGATGGCTGAGCCATCGGTTGTCTTCTGTGTTCTGTACACGAACACAGTTATGCAGGCAAGAGCCAGGGTAGTGTCAGCCGGTTGGAATTAATGTATTTGGGTAGGGATAAAATCAGGGGCGAAAATACTTTACTGGCACACACCATTCAGCAATTGCTTCCTGTGATGGTTTTTATTTTATTCTGTGATATTGCTGGAGCACAGACCAGTAGTCGTCATATTCCCACAACCCCACATCTCTAGATCCAACACTTCTTGATTATAACACTTAGACAAAACCAGAATGGAAATTACTACTTTTGTCATTCCCTCACTCATCCTTCCTCCTTCCCCCTCCCCCACAACTTTCTATAGGTATCTGAAGTTCTTGGGCTTTTTATGATCGGTTTCCTTAAAATTTAAAAGTATTCTAAGCAAATAGTCCAAAACTAGAATACAAAGCCTGATTTTCTATGGATTTCTGCCTACTGTGAACTAGAGAATGAGTTTCCAAGTGAAACATTTGCTGTCATCTGCCAAATTTATCACTATGCTCTCCTTTCTGGATTCTCTGACATTGGATAAATCATGGGGTGCCACTACAGCTTTTTTTTTTTTTTTTTTTTTTTTTTTTTTTTTTCTTCTTGTTTTTTTTCCTCCTCAGTCTTTCTGCTTGGTTATGTCATAAAACTCACCTTTATTAAACTAGTGCCATCTTTCTGCCTTGGAAGTTATCAAAAAGCACAGACAGAGAAATGGAAAAGCAAGCCTGCAGCCTCATGAATTTGACTTCCCAAACAAACTGGTAGGAAGCACACAAGTGTACCTCAACATACACCCCTGCAATTGAAATATAATTTGACCACCTCTGTATGTAATACTGAATTGCTATGACAATGTAGATGTCTTGCTCATGGAGGACTAGTGAAACAGAATACATGTGAAGATAATCCATAACTCTATCACTTTCCTGAAGATAAAAATCCCCACGGATGATTATGAGGGAAGCAGCAAATAACATAGTCCTTCTTCATTTCCACAGCCTACTTTTCACTGTTTCTGGAGAGAAAAATGATGGCTTTCAGAGGGACTGAGACATCATATTGTATGTATAACATATTCCACTGGATATAATCAATGACATTTTATCAGATTATTGCTAAAGGCCCAAGGTATTTTTTGAAAAGTGTATACTTTAAGATGTTTCCCAGTGCCTGCTGGCTGATGTGAACAGTAAACCTGTTCACTAAGCTAGTTTGAGTGCAGTGCAGTTGGCAAATGCATTCTGGTCCAGGAATATGACTGAGGCAAATAGTTACCAGAGCAAAGGTGAATGCTGTATAAGATATGTCACAGGAAGGATAAGGTCACCTTGCTTTTACCTTGCATTTATTTTGACAGCTACTTTTGATGCATGTCTGCACTTATCTGGTTGGAAGTATTTTAAAAAGCTTCCTTTTAAGGAAACTTAATTGAAACTAGGTCAGACTGAGTTAGTTCCTGCAGTTAAGCTGACAAAACATTTTAGAACTGTGAGCTGCAGCATATCCTCAATGGTGTGAAGTAAGAATATGGGCCTATAAACTGATTTCACTCTTGCTGTGCTGCACCTGGGCCTGTAGCACCTCTGCAGCACAGCCGCAGAATGACTGGTGGCTGGTCACAGAGACTGGAAAGTGTTCTAGTGGCTGAAGCACAAGGCATTCATGGTCCATTACCTGGCTCCCTCACCCACCAACAGATTGTAAGAGGAAGATTTACCTGTCTTAAACTGCAATAGCATGCTAGCCCAATCTATGTTTTTGTAAACCTCTGAAAATATTGCTAATAGAGATTTTTGTTCATTGCTACTCCTGAGAGTCACAAACATATAGAATTGTTCCAGATGTTTAGTAACCTGTGTGGTTGAACTTTATTTACGTAGATTTATTTACAAAGGTAATGCATTCTACAGCATTTGATACTACCTCAACATGGAAAAACTAAGCCAGATTTAGAAGGTGTTAATACAGATTTCTTGAGGAAAAAAAAGTAATTAAAATAAGCTCAGGGATCTCAATAAGGATTGATTCTGAACTATCATAAATGAAACAACCATCACAGCACTCACTGCACTGAATAAGAGTTGCTGTCTACAGGAAGTTACTTTAGAAATCTGTATTTATGGTATGCATTAGGGGCTTTCATTATTGTGAAGCATTTCAGCACTTCACAGTAACACTGTAGGAACAAACAGCATTTCCTTACTCTCTAAGTTTAGAGTTTGGAGTGCAGCAAAACGAAGGAAGGCATCTAATAAAATCATTCACTAAGTAGAAAATTGGGTTCTTAATACTTCTTACTGTGCCACTGCCACATCCTGGTAGTATCCCCACTCCCTAAGTACTTATACCTACAGATCTGTTCTGACAATGACTAGAAGTATTCTTCCAGCCACCGCAATGAGGAGTTTATCTTGCACAAATTCTGCCCAGATTCAGAGGCACAGCATGTTGTTTTCTTTGGGTGAAGGGACAATTTAAAAGCTGAAGAGACTGGGTTTACACAAGCATACAGCTAGAAGAGAAGGAGATGCTATCATCTCTTCTGTCTTCAAACAGTTTCAGCACTCACCCAAAAATCCACAGTCTAATTGCCTGCTCTGCTTGACAGTCTTTGAATCCCTGTCTCCGACTTCCCTGTAGGATATCCAGCAATCATACTCCTGGGTAGGCTAAGGTGAAGTGCTGCCTTTGTCTCTTGCAGAAGCTGTTTCATTTTGCATGAAATAATCAACAGCTCAATGGGCTATTCAGTGAAAATCTGAATGTCACTCACTGCTTTAATGATGGTATTCATCTGGGAAGGGGGATTCTTGCAGCTGATGAAGCCACAAGATATTTCAGCTTGAATAAGCATTGGAGCATAGTGAGCAACACAAGTTTCTCTTATTTCTGCAGACAATTCTTATGGAGAGATCTACAAAACTTTTTTTTCCCCCTTGTTTTTTATTTAAGTAATCAGGAAAAACATGGAGGGAGAAGCCTTTTAAAAAGAAAGATCTGGGGACTGAAGAGTCTGAAGCAATTTGTCAGTGGCAGATTACATTCTTTCTTCATTGCAGAACAGTCTTCAATAAGATTAACGAGAGAAACAAAATGAGTGTAATAGAGAAATCCTGTAGGGCCATGCTATGCATCTCCAGTTACCACATAATCTTGGTTTAGCTGATTAGATTGGTTTATCAGAAATCCAGGTAGAAATCTAGTGGAGGATGGAGTTCAGCACAGTGCTTCCAAATGAAAGCCTGTAATAGCAGCAGAGACAGGTCGTGCTGATTCACAGGACTGGTGCACATGCAGGAAGAGTTAATAGCACAGCATTTCAATACACTGTTTTGACATTTCTCTGTTGTAACTTGGGTGTGCCATTTTAGTGGGAGGTTACTCAGATAATTGGGAGTGATGCAGAAAAGTCTCACACTGTCTAATAAAGGAAATAAGATTTTGGTGTGACACTTATCTAAGAATAGATCACCCTTTTATTTATTCCTAACTAATGTATAGAGCATATTTATTCTTAACTAATGTTCATGGCTATGATAAAAGTACTGTTCTCCCCCTTAATAAATTAAAAACAAAATCCTGTATTGATCTTCTGTTTGAGCATTATTCCCTTGATGGAATGCAGAATTATGTTTCTAACTGATGTTTTTGATGGTTCAAATACAGACAATGAAGTATGTATGAAGTGATACAGTAGTGGTGTAATTGATTTCTGGACCAACCAACCGACAACAGCAACAAGCAGCACAAACCCAAAGCAAATAAACCCACAACAAAACAAAACAAAACACCAACAGCTTGATGTTAGATGAGGCAGTGGCCATTTATATTTACCAGCCATGTGAGTGAGACAAGATGTTGGGTGAGGGTGGGACAAAGGCAAAACCTGTTACTCAGGTAAAGGCTTTTCAAAATTGTGTCTGTTTGTATCCTATGAGGGAAACTGTCAAATGTTCAAAGGAGAGTGAAGTTTTCAACTCCTGTTTCTGGGTTTGGGCAAGTTGCAGGCAGCCAAAGGGAAACGTCCCTGTGTTTCAGGTTGTAGTGTTACACTCTCTTCTCTGCAGCCAGCCATTTGCTATTATCTTTTTAAATGCCTCCATGCTTGAGGTACAACTCAGATTTTCTTTCTGTAAAAATAAGGAACAAGTTGCCCCTCAGCCATTACAACCTAATGCTTCATAATTCTGTGTATAGGAAACTACTTAAGAACAGCACAAAATAGATTAGGAAGTGATGTTAATCTATAATATTCTTGCAATGTAATATTAGGCCAATATATTTTTGTATTCCATCATCAAAGCCATATTTATTTAGTTATTTATAGCTCTAAATTTACCAAAATTATCAAGCTCAATTTTTGAGCTAGAAGCTGTAGGAGAAATCTCAGAGCAGCTATTTGGAATACCAGTCACAATGCATTGCTTGCTTTTATTCTTGATTTCTTTTCTTTTCCACAGTACCTGCAGCACTTCTGCTTTCTCCAGCCAATAGATTTTACTGGAGTACCATTTCAAAGCATGATGAGATGAAGAGAAATTGATTGTGGAGCAGAATATTAGCAGAGTGGATGTGCAGGTGATCATGCCTTCATTATGTCTGCTGTATGCAAACAGAGCAGTGTCCAAACTAATCACATAATGAATGTGTTATGTACACCTGTAGCCAAACACAGAAGCACACACAAGCATATCTGAACAGGATGGTTTTGTTTCAGAAATCTAAGAATAATTATGAACCCCATTAACCAGTAGAATGTCTGAACAGATGGTAGGGAAAGGGTTTGTTGTAACAGAGAACTAGAATTGGTTTTAATAAGCACACCCAAAATGCACTACACATGTGAGAGGGAAGACCGAGCTGATTAAAGAGTGGAAATGAGAACTTCCATTCCAACAGTCTGCTGAAAAATGTGAAAACAGCACCTGGTAAAGCTTTTAGTTTTCTTTTTCCTTGTTTATTTTTCCCTTCTCCTTTTTCCTTTTCCCTTTTCCCCTTTTCCTTTTCTCTTTTTCCTTTCTGTTTTGTTTTGCTTTGTTTTCACCAAGAGGCTTAAAGCACATGAATTTAAAATTAGTGAAAAGGAATCATCTAATAAGCTTTCTCAGCTATGCATTTTGATTTTTAATAAAGTTGAAAACACAGGGGAAATTACAAAGAATAAGGAAGAAAAGTTTCTCTTAAGCCAATATTTCAAAATGGCAAACTACCCATCAAGTTTCAGTCCTAAGCAAATAACAGAAAGTTTGAGATCATCATTAATAAATAATTTTATTCTCCTTTTCTTATTATCAACTTTATGAAAAATAAATATTTGCAGACTAACTTGATATTTTCTTTAGAGTACTGAACTAGCTGATAAATAATTTCAGTTATGTATTCATCTATTTGAATTCTGTCAGGCATTTGCCCCAATAGCACCTCACATTTTTATTAGGAAGCTATAAGCGCAATTGTAAACCTGGCCTGAGAACAGCAAACGGATTCAAAACTTTCTAAGTAATGGCTTTTGAAATGGGGTTGTAAAGAGAAAATGCTGGTGTGGTAAGATGTCAGAGAGGTTTCCTACAGGGGTTTGATTTAAAATCTATAATATTTAACACTTTTGTTATGAAATGAGGTGAAGCAAAGCCACTGAAACAATGGATGGATGACGTGAGAAGTTTTTAATAATGGCAAATAGGGTCTATCACCAGGGAAGAGTCACTGGTGAAGTTACCTTAGTAACTTCATGAGTGCAAGTAATTTGAGTTTCAGTATGAGCAGCTGGATTACTGAGTCAAGCAGAAATAGCTGTCACAGCTGAGGGATGAGACACTACCCTGGGAGGGAACCACTGGGTCTGAGCAGAATAGGCTCCACTCCTAAAGAAACTTTGGTACAAAATTTAGGTGTGTGCATAGGTAATTGTCATCTTGAAAAGTCCAAGTGATTCTTGTACAGTCCCTATGCACCTTATTAGTGTTTTGCTGCCCATCATTAATGGAACTGCTTCTTCATGAGAAAGGACCTGCTTCCACCTTTAGCTGATCAGGTCCTGAGGTATGGACAGAGGCCCCAAGCCTCACAGTTCTGCATGTTCTCACCAGGCCCTTGCTGTACTGCAGCAAGACAAAGCAGCTCTCCAAATGCCTCTGCATCTCTCATGTCATCATCACATTGCTCATGTCACCAAGGCAGCTTTCTCCTTTCTTTCTTCAGTCCTCTCCTTGGCTCACCAGGGAAATGGCTAAAATGCTCAAAGTGGGAAGCAGAAAGTTCAGTGACCTCTTCTCTCCACAATAACTAAAATTCCATTTCCTACCCAGCCAGGCTCATCCATATACAGCTCAGAATAATACCTGTAGCAGTCAGCCAAGCAGAGGCAGAGCCCACTCTGGCCCAAGTGTGGATCATGCCCACGTGATGGCCTTTCTCCCCAGACCAGACACAGTCAGTGTCTTGTGATGGCTATTCAAGTCAGACTGACAAGCAAAGATTATGAATGATGGAAGTAAATGTGCCTCAGCTTTGGTGTTTTCTACATTTTAAAAAATGTGTCCAATGCCTTAGAGAATAAACTGTGTTAAAATACAACACTGTTTCTGAGATGGCTTCCAGTGCAGCTTGGAAGAAAGAGAAAGCTTCCTTAGCTTGCCATTAGTTTGGGGGAGGGAATGGGGTGTGAAATCAAAGAATAAAAAACATGTTGTGTAAGAAAGCAAAATAGATTTAAGGAAAATCCATCTAAATAGCTGGAACCTCAGTATGGGAAAGCTCTTATTCAACACTTATTCTGCTGTAAGGTGCCATTGACTTGTGCTCTGTAAACTCTCTGCTTCCAGCCTCAGGCATTTGTCACACAACAGCAAAACTAAAAGATAAATGATAGCTCTGATGCCGTATTTGTGCATTTGAGAGAAGTGAAAGTCTGAAAGCTTAATTTGGTAGAGGTACATTTTCCAAGTTCCTGCCTTCTGGCACATGAACACATCTGAGATGAAATGAGCAATTTTGCCTGTTTCTCTCTTTCTTCTGCTTGCTATGTCCACTCCTTGAACACAAAGCCTGAAAAGATCAAGAGAGAAAATGTGGGAGGCAGGAGAAATAAGTATTTGCTGAAAAAATATGGGAGGCAGGGGAAGTAGCTCTTTAGTCTGGCTAGACACAGTTTATAGGCAGAGATTTTGGCCTGGACAGCTTTTGTTGTTACGCAGTATGGCCTGACCTGAAAAAAACCCTTTGCTTTACTCAGCAGTTCATTGTAGGATCGAATCAGTGAACCAAAGATGAAAGATCAGCAGTTTATTCAGTACCATTCAGCTCCATCAAGCACACCTAAAATATGAGCAAAGACAGTGCAAAACTAATGTTTCAGAATCAGGTTTGGAAAGATCACACTTACCCTGTTGTCAGGAAGATGCTTGTGCTTTCAAAGTAGCACAGATGCTACACTTGCATAATGATAGGCTGCATTTTGGCAATTAGGTACATTAGCATGAAATTCTTAGTGACTGAAAGTTAGAATTCTTTTTAATACTAACAAAGGTATTTAGTTCAAAGCATCTTTGCAATAGTTCCATTTGGAACTTTATCTAAGTGTCTGTTTTAAAGCTAAGATCTCAGTGCTTCACAATTCAACACAACACCATGCTTTTTCCATGTCATATATGAAGGTGGCCATGGAGCTGAAGGATGAATTAAATCCCCTGTATTATTGAGTGAAACCTCACAGCAAATGTTACAAGTGTCCCTTCCTCCTCAATACAGACAGTTTCACAAAGCCCAACACATCCCAGGTTCAACATTGTTGGAAGCAAACCATATGACACTTTCCTACTTAGTGATAACTGATGTTTTAACTCTTCATTCATGTCAAGTAAGTGTCAGCCTAAAGCATTTTCCTTCCCCATTCCAAAAATGTCTGGAGCCCTGTACCATGGGGCTAATGATTCACAGGCTTGGTGAATATATAAAAGTTCAAACACTGGGTTTCTCTTTCATTTACATGAGGGTGGTGGCAGAGACCCTTTTTGCCAGTGTTTTCTCCTCCTCGAAATGCTTTTTCTCTAGGAGAGGCTCTTGTGTGCTGAAGTTACAGCTGCTTCTCCATCCTACAATTGCTCCTTTACCCTGCTATGCATTCCCTGGTCTTGTCCCATTGACGTTTCTCTAAGACAACATCCCTCGACATAGGTTAGATCTGGTTGGAAGAGATAAGAAGCACCCTGGGGAAAAGGTCCCTTGCTCCCAGTTGTCTCACTGGAGTCAGAGTAGGCATTAGAACTCAGAATTTGGAATCTGAGAAGTTTAGTGTGATCTATTGCTCTTAGAGGGCACCTGGTGATAGTAAACAGGCAGAGAACATTCTGATATTGTGGCAGCCAGAGAGTATTTGAGACATGGATTTTTTGGAATGGTTTATAACTAGAATGGGTTTGGGCTGCTTCTCAAAGGCATGTTCCTGATGTAAAGGTTTCTGTGAGAAGTTTCACATCCATTATGCCTTCTTCTCCAAAAGCAGTTAATTTGAAAATGAAACTCCTAATTTGAAAATAAATCTTCCTGCAGCTTTGTGTAGTGTGTCACCCCGCAGTTGAAGCCTGACAAGCAGTAGGAACTGAGAAGAAGGTGTTTCATTTCACAGTGGTGTAAAACTCGCGGTAGCAACATTTCACAAACAGGTAATTCTACAGCATGACTTTTAATTACCAAAGGCACTGCTTTAAAGCATTGCAATCCCACACATAATCATAGAATCATAGCTTAGGTGACCTATTCAGTGCATAACAAATTTTACTCTTGTAAAAGTCATTTCAAGTTGTCTTGATCCGTGGCAGCAGTATACAAAGGTACTTGACGTAGGTATTATGTTAGTGAATAATTCATACTGGAATTTACTTAGACACTGATAATTTCCAGTAACTGCTGGCTTTGAAATCTGCATATGGCTTTGAGTCTTTTCTTTTCAGTTACAGGAATTACTTGACACAGGTCAAGAGAAAATATATTTAACCCTCCACTACACACATTTCAAATAAGCCTTATGTTGTTGAGATACTCTAATAGAAATATAAAGGGGGGGAAAGAGTTATCACAATAATGAAGATTCATTCCCTCTTTAATCTTGTCAGAGGTAATTTCTTTCCACATTAGAAGGAAAGATGCATTTGCATTGCCCCTACACAGTACATGCCAGACCAGATCTCATTCATCTGGATTCACATTCCTCTAAGAGTGAGTGTTTAGTGGCTCTGTATAGCAGACAATAACATGAATCACTGCAAATCACAGCTAGGCAGCCTGTGGCAGTGTACTGGGTTTGCTTGGCAAGGTTTGGTAGCAGGGAGCTACAGGGGTGGCTTCTGTGAGAAGCTGCTAGAAGCCTCCCCTGAGTCCAATAGAGCCAAGGCCAGGCAGCTCCAAGACAGAATCACTGCTGGCTGAGGCTGAGCCCCTCAGTGATCCCGGTGGCATCCTTGCAATAACATGTTTGTGAGGAGATAACAAGTGTTGCTTAGCAGCTGCCAGACACAGAAGTAACAACAATGTTGGAGAAACATCCCTGCAGACACCAAAGGTCAGTGAAGAAGGAGAGGGAGGAGGTGCTCCAGGCACTGAAGGTGAAATTCCCCTGCAGCCCATAGAGGGAAACAGGGGAGCAGATATCTACTTGCAGCCCATGGAAGACCCCGCACAGGATCAGGTGGATACACTCGAAGGATGCTGTGATCCCTTGGAGAGACTGTGCTAGTGCAGGCTCCTGGCAGTCCCTGTGGACGTGTGGAGAGAGGAACCCAAGTGCTGGAGCAGGTTTACTGGCAGGACTTGTGACCCTGTGAAGGACCAATGCTGGAGCAGTCTGTTCCTGAAGGACTATGCTCCATGGAAGAGAACCATGCTGGTACGGTTCATGAACTGCAGTCAGTGGGAAGAATTCACACTGGAGAAGTTCATAAAGGGCAGTCTCTTGTAGGAAGGACACACGCTGGAGCAGGGGGAGAGTGTAAGTGGTCCTCCCTCTGAAGGAGTGGCAGAGACAAGGTGTGACAAATTGACCACAGCCCCATTCCCCATCCTGCTGTGCTGCTGTAAGGGAGGAAGTAGAGGAAATTAGGAGTAAAGCTGGGTAAAGTTGTTCTTAAGAGTTGGTTTTATTTCTCATTATCCTACTCTGATTTGATGAGCAGTAAATTAAATTCATGTTTCCACAAGTGGAGTCTCTTTTGCCTGTTACAGTAAGTGCTGAGTATGTTTCCTTATTTCAGCCCATGAGCTTTTTGAATACTTTTTATCCCTGTGCAGCTGAGGAGGGGAAGTGATAGAGGGACTTTGGTGGGCACCTGACATCCAGCCAGGGTCAAACCATCACAGACAGAAATGCCTAAAATTGCACAAAGGTTTTCCTGTAATAGAACCTAATTTTGTGTAATGCACCATGTACCATGGCTCTTTGGTTGTTTTATGACCTCCTGTCATTATTGGTCACTTATAAGCCAAAAAAAAAAAAAAAAAGGAATTAATGTGTGTACATTCTGTAGTCACAAACACCAACATAGATCAAGTAGTATCTCTCTTCTTCACTCTACTGGTTTTACATTCTTTGTACAAGCATATAAACCACCACCCTCCTTTTCACCCTGTGAAAATGAGGCCCATAAATAGTAACTGCCCTGCTCTGTATTCCTTGCACAAGCTACTGAATATTATTTTTCTAGCAAGATATGCTTGCATCTAAATATAACTTAAATGCATCCTGCTTTCATAAATAATATATTGCTGACTCACTCATGTGTCATAAGACACAATTAAGTAAGAACCAGCTGGAAAACAAATCAATATTAGGTATAGGGCTGCTTTAACATCTGTTGGTTCCTCTAATACAAGATTGTGGAGACCTGTTAAATAATTAGTTTCCAGCTTCTGCTTGCACTTACAGACTCATCTAACACATGTTCTTTGCTCCATGCAGGGAAGTTGGTTTGAATCTAAGCTCTGAGAGCACTACAAACACCATCTGTGTGACAGAGTTGTCATCAAGTGCTTCTGGATGGAGACCTTAGTGTGACATATAGCCTTTAGCACGGCAGAACAAATGCACTTTGCACGAACTTATTTTCTGCACTGGACATAGCTAGGATAATGCATAAAATAGAAAGCAGGTAGCTGAGAGTAGTGCAAAACCCCCACACACAAAGAGAAGCAGAACAAGCTACAGAAAGAGTAAGCAGAGCAATTAAACTAAGAGTGGTTAGATAAAGCCACTATTGCTTTCAGCTTTTGAATAACTTTTTCTCTGGTGTGCATTTTTGTCCTTGATTTTTGAAATCCATGTGTGTGGTCATTAGCAAGTGTATAAAATGACATGAAAACCAGAGAATCTGTGGCTTAAGGAGGAACAAAACCTCAAAGGCTTGTAAATTGACTGTACTGCCTCCTCCATTCTGCTTTTTCTCCAGTCTCAGGTCTCAGCACAGCACCCTCCCCATTTTTCAGCTTGACAATGCATCTCAAACACCATTGTGGGAGTGTGTTTCCCACCAAAAAGACATAGCAACCTCCTTTCCTCTCAGCTCTATATCCACTGAAGACACTCCTGTGCTGGCACTGCCCAAAGCAGGAAAGCTGGGGCCAGGCAGGCAAGCACAGACACTCCTTGTCTGTACCTCTGGAAGATAAGGGGGAAACACCACACAGCCCGGGCTGCTCTCAGGGCCTGGCTTTTTCTGCCTGTGAAGAGTCTTCTCTTTGATTATCCACGTTGCCCTGTGCCATGCCACTGCAGTTAACATATCTCAAGATGAGGATCTATTTACAAATGTCTTCAGGCCATGCACCTGTAACAGCTCACTTCACCACACACACCCCTGACAGGGAAATAATGATGTCATTAAGCTCCCAATGCGAGAACTCGAGTCTAGATCAGGTTGATACAGGTGAACACATTTGGCCATCGGCATTATCAGACCCTAGGTTTTGTCCTAGTGTCTCATTTTCTTAGTGACACATACGGCCTATGTGTAAGATTAAAAAATAAACAAATAAACAAAACAAAACAAACCCCAAAAAATCAAAAGCCAAAAGAACAAAAAGCAGACACAGTCCACAAGCTGACACTTCAGAAATTCCTCCTAACAGCTCTCACTAACCCTACTCATCACGGACCATAATCCATAGTTGTATCAGCAATGTAATTGCCCACGTTATTCCTTACACTCTGTTGTTCAGGAACTCTTAAGGATGTGAGGCACTTGTCTAACAAGACAGCACTGCCTCAGTTAGCTCAGAAAGCATCCAGCACCCAGTTGTCAGAAGATGCAGTGCAACCTCTGTCCTGCTGTTGCAGTCTTGTTGCTTTGATCTGTAATCTCAGTTTCCCTTAAACTCTGACTTTCTTCACAGTCTTTTTGAAATTGCACAAGAATCCTAACAGTTCTCTGTAGAATAACTCCCCCTGCTCTCAAGAGCTGCTGTTCCTGGGCAGCACAAAACATCACCAGAGACAGACACACTCTACCTCTGCTCGTGCTGCCAGGCAGGAAGAGGAGAGGATGCAAAGTGCTGTGGCCACCAATTTGTGCAGGGCCCTTGTACTTCAGCTGTACCTGAGAGAGGGGGGAGCAAGGGTCGTTGCCTGGTACTGATAAAGAAGGGGACAAAGCAGATGCCCTCATTGTGGAGCCAATAACAACCCTTCCTTGCTCTTCCTTCCTCCCCAAAGCCTGCCAGCTTTGCCTGTGGGGAAGGCTTTGCACAGCCTGTGGCACATACAGAATAAAATGAGTGCATCTGGGGGACTAGTAAGACTAAGACATGAGCAGAGCACAGCTAGGGTTGGAGCTGCAGATACAGTTGCCTCTGAGATGCCATGGGAATATCCATGTACCTGTAAGAATGTTTGATGTCCAGATGAGGATAAATTCCATCATTTTTCTCTGTCTTGTGCACTTCAGCATGGGAAGCAGAGTTGCCTACTCAAAAAGACCAGCATGGGCTGACTAATGAAAGAGGCCTTGAGGGCACCTGAGTAGGCTGCAGCATGTGCACATGCATCATCAAAACATCCTGCAATTTTCTCCTGTTGCCCAAGTTCATATGCAACTATTTATGAGGT
Source organism: Indicator indicator (assembly GCF_027791375.1). Classification (NCBI taxonomy): domain Eukaryota; kingdom Metazoa; phylum Chordata; class Aves; order Piciformes; family Indicatoridae; genus Indicator; species Indicator indicator. Next base: position 29,087,299 of record NC_072021.1, on the reverse strand, counting down.
AAATTTGGGTTGCTTAGCAATGGTTGACTTCTCAGCTACAGGTGTTGGGCCAGAACCCTGTGGAGTCCCTTAGGAAAGGAGCGCACCTGAAAACCCAACACCTAGTGTGGATGCAGAAGCTACTGCTCTATCAGTCCATCTGGACTCTCGTTTCACCCACATGGGGAGAGGCAGCTCAGTGGGAAATTAAAACAGTATAAATGGTCAGAGAAAGTGGGGACCAAAAAGACCCCTTGCTGAAAACACCATCAGCTGCAGAGTATGCATTTGCCTGCCTGCCAGTCCAGTCTTTGGCAGAAGCAAAGACAGTTTTAAGGACTTCCCTGTCAGTGCTGTACCACATAACCAGTGACATCAGAATGGCTCCATCAGCTTTGCATGCAAATCTGCTCAAGTACTTCAAAGTACTAACCTAAGTCTTAATTTAAAGCAGCTCTTAGAACAATATTACTCTGAAACTTTTGGTGTAGATCAGTGTTCATTCCCTATCTTAACTTCATAATTCATTGAACTCTTTTGAATGAAGGTTCCTATAATGTCATCCTGAAGTAGCACCTGGCAGGCAGCTGGATGAGAGTCTAACAAAGTTATAAGCAGTAAAGATTTCTAATGGAAAGAGTCAGGCAACCTTAATAACAGGCTGTGTTACCAAGCCCCGATGAGAGAACAGAGTATTTTCATTCACAGTGTTCATTTAGCTGAGCTTGTGTAGGTGGCAGGCGGCTTTTAGCAGGTACAGAATAAATGTTTCCTGAGAAATATCATTGAAGAAGAAGAAATTAATTTAAATTACTAATTAAGGTACTAAGCTTGCCAAATTAAATGCAGATAATGTTCATATTCGTTATCCTGCCATTTCACTGATCCCTTTTATTCCTAGCTTCCTAACAGCACTACAGACCTACCTTCCACATCCTAATGTATTCTGAGCTGACAGGTGGAATGACATGCAAAAGAGTGCTTCTGGAAAAAGAGACCTTTCTACCCTTCAGCACACATCCAGCCTCTTCATGTAATGCATGAAATAATTGTCAGTTCCATTTGGTAGGGGGTTAAGGGAGGATTTTACTCCTGAAGTGGTTCATGGAAATAATAGAAATAGTTGTTCTGAAGGAGATTTTTCTATACTTAGATAATATCAGATCCTTTTGATATTACTTGGAAACCATCTGGTGCTTTCAATGGGTTTGGTGTCAGGTCCTAAACTGTTCTTGCAATTAACGAAGAAAGGAAGACTGAATTTAAAAGGGGTGCAGTTAGGTTGTTCTTCAGATGTAACTGTAAATATTTTTGGGCCAGGTTCTGGGGAGAGGCTTCATGCACACACACACTACTGAAGTTGTGACAATGGGAATGCTCTGCCTTTGTTCAGCCTGGTGGCCAAAACCACAGGAGGTCATGCTGCAGAGCTGCTGTGCACTCATTTCTGTGCTTACTACTGAGAGAACCTCCCTAGCTTTTGTTGTAAATAAGAGGTGCAGGGGTGCTGTCTTATATCTGTTGTGAGATCAGATGTTTCTCTGAAGACCAGCATTCCTTCTGTTATACTTGCATGGGCTTTAAATGGAAATGAAAACTAATACAGGAACACTTTACCTTCACTGGGGGTGGCTCATCCAGCACAGTCCAGTACACCAGCTTCCATGGACAGGCTTGTTACTAATATTTTTCTGTCTTCATTTCAGTCTTCTTAATCACCTTCCTATACTGACTCTCACATCACATCTCCAAATGTTTTGTTGCTGTGTAGGCAGCAGACCTATATTTGGCAAAAAATGTGCTGTGAATCCTTGATCTAAAACAAGATGCAGAAAAGTCTGTAAAAATGTAACTATTAGCTCTGAAGCAACTCTGAATTTTGGGGGAGAGGACAAAGGTGGAGATTTTGGCAGTAATCAGACTTCTGAAATCAGATTGCAGTTCTAGTACCTTCAAAGCAAGTCTGCTCTCTTAACCCCACAGAGAGCCTGAAAGGTGAAGAAGGATTTTGTGAATAAACAGTGTTTAGGAAGACAGAGAACTGAAAGTTCTGGAGAGGTTCTACAGAGCAGGAGTGTGCTCTTGGGGCTGCTGAGCACTTCCCACCTTGGTGCTCTGTGTATCAGACCAAGAGATGAAGGCTATCCAAAGTGAAGAGGCCGGAGAAGGAAAGCTGGGTTCAGTGAGCAGTGGCTAAGGAAGCACAAGGCTGTAATCAGCAGCACACTAGGTAGGAGCAACACACTGGGTAAGAGCACCACTGGCATTTGGGTAGAGTTTGTACAAAACAAGAAACTTTCTTCTGTGAAGCAGAGATGAAGCTGTGAGAGACCCCATTCAGAGTTGGGGAAAGGGAATGGAGAAACAGATGGGGCAGGAGGTGGTTGACAATTCTGAAGGAGAAATTCTTGATAAGAGACAGACAGAGGGGCCTGGGGAAGTAAGTACTGACAGGTTTGCTCATGGTCTAGCACATTGGGGAGGGTAAGGACAGCTTCCTTTATGCTGTTTTACATAGAGAAAGCTAACCCTAACCTTAACCCTCACCCTAACCCTAATCCTAATCTTAACACTACCCCTAATCCTAACCCTAATCCATCCCTAACCCTACCCCTGACCCTAACCCTAATCCTAGCACTGGGAACTGCCACTCTGTGGCTATTTTTAACAACATGATCTTGAGAACACAGCTGAAGATGCAAGATGGAATATGTAGGGTGCAAAGGTGATAAGGGAACTGGAGCATCTCTCTTATGAGGAGAGGCTGAGACACTTGGGCTTCTTTGGCCTGGTAAAGAAAAACTGAGCAGGGTGTGTGTGTCTTATAAGTGCATAGAAATCTCTGACAGGTGGAGGGCAGGAGGACTGGGGCTGGGCTCCTTTCAGTGATGGCTAATGATAGGACAAGGAGCCACAGGCACAATGCAGAACGCAGGAGGTTTCACTTGAACTTAAGGAGAAAGTACTGTGAGGGTGCTGGAGCCCTGGAGCAGGCTGCCCAGAGAGGTTGGGGAGTCTCCTTCTCTGAAGACTTTAAAAAACCACGTGGATGCATTCCTGTGTGACCTGATTTGGGCAGATTGGCATTAGCAGGGGTGTTGGACTGGATGATCTGCAGACGTCCCTTCCAAACCCTACCATTCTGTGGGGCTGTGCTGCTATGGTACAGGATGTTTCCTCACTTCCTTCTGTAGAGATGTTCAGGGATGAAGGGAGCAATCAGCAGACACTGTTGTCTTCAGTGGTGAGCTGGGGGAGCTGGTGCACTCGGCGAGGCTGGATCTTCCTCAGTGCTTGGTGGTTCAGGCCAAGCCTCTTTAGCTGATTAGACAGACATTGAGTTTTCAAGTTGACAGAACTCTTACATGGCACTCTCATATCATCATGTTAGAACAGCTTCATTCACATAGTTTGCTGGGGGCTGAAAATGGGAGAAGCATTTATGGCAAGATGGGAATGATGAGGCAGATGAGTCTTTATACACAGCAGTAAGATTTTATTACAACATAGCACAGGGATCCAACACAACAGTGAATAAGGAGAGAGGCTGTCATTCCTCTTCTTGGCACCATCCTAATCCTTCACACAGACTTTTTATGTAGCCTCTTCTGGTGCTCCCCATAATGCCAAAATTTGCTTATTACTACAAGACCTGCCAAGCATTTCCCAAATGGGAATTCCTTTTACATAAGCAGAAAATATCCTGAGCCTTCAATAGCTTGGAAAGAGCTGTTTAAAATGATAATTAATACATCTTTAAAGGAATATACTTGAAAAAAGGGGAAATAAATTTTTTGTTTCCAAATTAAAAACCAAACCCAAACAATCCAGCAACAAAATCTCTTCCTTTCTTACCAAAGATTTTATTTAGACTACTTTAAAAAATATTTCTTTTCCTCTTTCTAATAGTCTTGAACTATGCAATTGCAGCTTTAATTAGGATAACCTTTCATCTGTTTATGTTCTTCCAGTGACAGTTGGAGGTTGGGTGAAGTGTACATGAGGCTTGGGAAACTTCTTCTGGACAAGCTGCCAGCAAACTATTGCCCTCCTAAATGTCAGTAAGCTAGGCATCCATTGTCAGCTCACATCATTTCTAAAGCCTGCTCTCTCTATAGGCTAGAGCAAAAGGCAGATGCATACTGAAAAAAAAGCAGCACTAGATTTTGGTCATGTATGAAGCATTTTTGTCCCTTGGAATTCAAGGGGAGAAGGTTGTGCATGGAAGGTTTGTAACTTACTGTTGCACAGTTCTCAAAGATTATTTTTTAGAACATTGAGCAGAGGCTGTAATGGATTTTTTTCATATAAAGGTACATCCAAAAGGGATGTCTGCTCAGAGGGAAAATACAAAGAATTATCATACTACCACTGGTTTCTGTTGAGGGAGCTTGGAGTAGAAAGAGAGATCATGCATTTTACAGACTAAAAATACCTGTGTTGAAGAAAATATATACTTTATTTTTCCCTGTCATGTGGCTAATTTCCCAGAATTGTCAGGGTTGGAAGGGACCTTAAGGGTCATCCCATTCCAACCCCCCTGCCATGGGCAGGGACACCTCACACTCGATCAGGTTGCTCACAGCCACATCCAGCCTGGCTGCAAAAACCTCCAGAGATGAAGCTTCTACCACCTCCCTGGGCAACCTGTGCCAGTGTCTCACCACCCTCATGGGGAAAAACTTCTTCCTAATGTCTAATCTAAATCTCCCCTCCTCCTTCTTCCTTTCCCTCTCCCCCTTGATCTTCTGTGTGTGCTCTAACTGACCTCCATGCCAGAGCTAAGGAAAGACTTGTTCCAGGGACATAAAAAACATTAGCAATGGTATTTCCAAGAGTGACATGTGGATCTACACATCTCCAACAGAATGCCATCATGCATCACCTCTTGATGACTGCACTGTACTCGGGCATATGTTTGGCAGACAAACTGACAAGCTTTTCTATTCCAGGCAAACCTCTGATATCCCTTTTTAAGCTTTCCTTCTCTTTTGCTTTGGCCTTTTCTCTAACTGGAGTTGCAGGGAAATGCATTATGCTAGCTCTATCTGGTGATTAAGTGGAAGGAAATGGAGAGATCCATTTGGTGTTGACTCCTTTTGTAGAGCTTGGCAGTCTGTCAGCTGTTAATTAAACTATCAATGTAATGTTGCTAACTTGACCTATTGCTAACCTTCTCTTGTATTATTGAGCTTTACCAAGTGTAAGGGCTGTGAGACATACTGATGTAACTCTCTACACTACCTATCAGCACAAATACTATTTTGAGTAAGTGCTACCACTAGCAGCCAAGAAACAGACAAGCTGATGAACTGCACTTTAGTAAGTGAAACCCCCCATCCATAACATTAATCTTACTGTTGGTTGCTTTTCTAATACTGTCTTTTCCTTTGCCAAATCATACTGTTCCTGTTAATCTCCTGGAAGCTGACTAAGCCAAAGAGAATATGAAAACTGTCTGTCTCTCCTGCTCTCTGAAGAAATGTACTGTTACAGTGGCATGGCTCTGATGCTGTGGGGTTTGGATTTGTATTCCACAGAAGTCATAGAATAGACTCATAGAATCAAGAAGGTTGGAAGAGACCTCAAGGGTCATCGAGTCCAACTAGAACTCAGGCAGCAAGTCAAGACAGTGACTGAAGCTTTGCTATAGTGCAGGAAAGAAAAGTGTATGATTCCTCCCACCTGCCATAGATACCAAGTGCAGAATGAAATGAAGCACACTATGGAGCTGCATCCAGCCACTCATCACACTGGAAACACAGACATGTGGCTTAGATACGATACTTAACTTTCTAAAGCTAGATGAGATGAATCTAATTCAAACAGCTTACTCCTGCTTCTTTAACAACCTGACTCAGCTCACGTGAAAGTAATGACAGCTTCCCATTGACCTCCATGGGACTGAAACCATATTCAGGTAGCAATACCTTTAGAACACTGTAAAAGTCTCATGCTAACAGTTGTGCTAATGATAATATCGATATGTCAGCACTGAAATCACTCCAGACATAAAGCTGACTGACAGTTGTTTCTGAGGATGGGTCTGTTGCTGACCCATACTTTTGTTTGGCCTTCTTTCATTACTAGGCACTTCACCATTTTAGATTTGGATAGGCTGGATAAGGTCACCCCCACTGACAAGTATTATGAAACTGGCATAGTTACCTACTGAGTATTGAGTGAAAGTTTTTTCTGTGACTGATTCATCTCTTCATGTCTTCCTAATATCAGACTGAAGCAGATCAAATAGAAAAAGATAGAAAGGATTCAGAAGGATCAAAGTGAGAAAAGGTTATTCCCAAATGCTTTCTGAAATGGCAGTCTTCAGTGCTGAACTGAAAGTCCTCTACAGCTGGCATTACCTATTTGCAGTCAGGGGCTGGAGTACACTAACAGGGAAACAGTCTGGACTGGAGGAGTGGTTCTACAGACATGTTTCTTAAGTTACACCTGTTTTAGGAATTAGGAATTTTCAGCTCTTCTGCATTATTCTTGCATTTGTCTAACTTACCTTACCTATTGCTGTGGTATGCAATGTGCTGGCCCAGCACTGAATGGAAATGTAATTGCCCTAACAGCTGAGCTTCCTCAAGAATGTTCTAGCATGGCAAGGTATTTCTGAACGTGCATCCAGCCTGCCCTTCTTGTCCGTGACACCTCCTTCTAAGTGTTGCACATGCACTGTCTGTCCTTTGGAGCTGTAGATTCAGGATGGCAGAATCTTTTGAAAGAGCTTTTTTCAAAAACAGAGTCACTTTTCATTAACCAAAACCCCCTAGAACCACACATTTCTTTTTCTTAGTTTCTGGAGAGCCTAACTAGAATGTTCTATATCCATTAGTGATTTTTGCAAGCCTGTTGCAAGTCTGTCTGAATGCATCATCTGTTCACTTTTAAAATACATTTAATTATATATTTTTTCAGAACTCTTCACACCTGTCCTTTTGGCTTGTTTTGACTCTTTTGCTGTTCCTATCCATCCCTTATGTAACTCCTACATGTACTGCAGCATTTGATGGCTTTTGGCTTTCTTTTGCTGTTTGGTGTTCTTGTGGTTTTTTTGTTTGGTTTGGGTTGTGTTGCTTTTGTTTGGTTTTGTTTGGATTTTTTGTGGGGTTTTGTGTTGTTTTGCCTTGGTTTTTTATTGTTAATAATAAGAAGCAGAAAGGAAGCAGAAAGATGAAATTTAATTTTTTTTTCATTTTATTTTTATGTTAGCTGATGTTCAGGCTGTCACAAGGCACTGCTACCTAGCAAGCACCTTAGATTCATGGCTCACTCTGAACACTCAGAATCTGAAAATGTTTTCTCAAAATACTTCTCTCAGTCATTTAACTGATTTAAATTTAATTAGCCCCAACCTCATATATTCTCCTAGTGCTAAGTTTAGTTGTAGCTATATAACCTCCAGAAATAGCATTCGGGCTTCACTCCTTCATATCCCAAGAGAAGTGTTTGCCCTAGGGAGAACCACCTTCTCTTTTCCCCATTCAACCTGGTGTACAGGTAATTACTTATTACACAAGAGGCAGGTCAGGAGACAGGGAGAAAGGGAAGGGAGTAAGAAGTTGTGTCTTGCCAGTTAAGATATTAGTTAGGGGATATCAGTATGGGGAGAAAGCGGGTCGGGACGGTGTTGCAATAAATATGTATTAAGAGGAAAAGCTGCTTAGCCAAGACTGTCAGCTACCTGGTTCAGTAGACTGACCTAGGAATTTCAGGGCACTGGATGTGGTGCAGCAGACCACTGCCCTTCAGAAGATGTAGATAAAAGACAGCTGAGATACCCAGGGCATCTCAAATGACCATACATGCTTATGCCTGGACATCTAAATCATACCCCAGAAGTCCAGGCAGAAGCCCTGCAGGAGTTCACAAACCCACACCAACTCAATTATTTTAATTTCTGTTTTGAGGGTATATCCTGATTTCATAGCCTCACTGCAACGTGATGCAAGGAGTGAAAAATCAAAATCACTAGAGACAGATTTTTTTTTTGGCAAACATTATGTTGTTCTATGCAATTAGTTTCCCTACACTTAGTACAAGCAAGCACCAGCCTCCCCCTTTCCCTGTAATGCTCAGACTGAAAAGCAATATTTTAGAGTGTTTATAGAATATTTAATTTTGCCCCTCTTCGTTCTTGCAGGGTCTTGACTGTCCTGATTTGGAAAACCTCTACTCTCTGTAGCTGGAATAAAGCATACAAGTGTATCTGCATAGGCAATTTCCCTTATGACAGATTTTAGTTAAAGATACAGCTAAATGCTGCTCATCATGTAAAGATAAAGGAGCAGAAATAATCAGAGTTCCCAAATTAAAAGACTGCCAGACTTATTTTTTTCTTTCAGTTTTGTTAGTTCAATATAAACAGTAAAAAAAGGTAAAATCAGGGAGCAGTCGAGTAGACTGGGTGAATAGCACAGGCAAGGTACTATAAGAAATGGACCAGTGAGTACAAAAATGGATTGGATGATCTTTTACAGTTCCTCTGAGCACTATTTTCTTTAGCTCAAGCAAATGGCTTAATCCAATGAGGCAAGCTCCACATTAGCCAGACAGTGTCTTTATTTGTCAGCGATTTTGCAGTTCTAAGAGGGAAGATGAACAGCACTGTTAATAATTACTGATCACTGGTTAGAACCTGGGGAAATTGGATTAAAGTTTTGACTTAAAGACACCAAGATCTCACCTCTAGTTCTTTCTGGTTCACTTATCATGCACTTAGACATCATGAGAGGTCAAATAATAAACTCGAAGTTACTTTAAAAATTCAACCTGGAAGTATTTGAGTATTTCTCACCTGCTTGGCATCCAAATATAATTTTGTTATTTTGTCTTTAGTTCTTGTGCCATCTTCTAGTTGGGAACGTGCATTAGTCATGCACACCTCTTTAACAAGAATGGGTCATCTGGCTCCATGCTTAATGCCTCTCATCTTCAATAACAGCTAAAAGAATGCTAGAAGCCTCATCAGAGTAACTAGCAAGAATGCCCTCGAGCCAGCCACAAGGTCTTGGTACAGATCTGTCATGAGTTCACAGAACTGCTAAGCCTGATCTCGCCAGTTGCCTCTTCTGAGAAATATCTGGTCATTCAGTGGAGATCACAAACAGCAATCAATGGCTTCAGAGGATCACCTTTGTCAGGGTTTCCCCCCAGACACCTAACTTTGATGCACCAAGTTCATCATAGTTTCCATTAATGAAAATTGCTCATCTACAGCAGCTGGTTGTATTGTGATGTAACAAATACTGAGCAAGGAAGAAAAGAGTGTTTTTATTTACTTTTGTTTTGTTATCATTATTCCTGAAGTGCTGTTATTCCTAATTTAGACTGGCATAATTTACCAATCAGTCAGGCTCATACATCCATATAGCCTCCATTACTAACATCCAGTAAAAGCAGTGAAAGAACTGCTTGAAAATAAAGCAGACAATCTGTATTTATGAATGTCAGCCATTACTGAAGAGTATTCAGCAGTTTGTCTCTTAAGAAAGAGTTGCAAAGACCCCTGGTGGGATATCTTACCTATGTGTTGTGCATAACTTAATTAAGTCTGGACTGCAGAGGTTGCAACTTCATACCCTTGCATTAATTTTGTATAACTCACAGTGTTTGTTACATTTCCCTAATGCAGCGTAAATAAAACGTTGTTCATAGTAAAAACAAAGAGAGTTTTCCTCAAGCACAAAGACAAATTAATGACATAAAAATAATCCATTATCTGAGAACCTTGGTAACTGGTTCCTTGCAAAGAAGTGAATCCAGAGCTTAGGGTCTGTTAAGGCTTGCTGATAATGTTGTAGAATCATAGAATTGTCAGGGTTGGAAGGCACTTCAAGGATCATCTAGTTCCAACCTCCTTGCCATGGGCAGGGACACCTCCCACTAGATCAGGAAGTGTGAATGGGAAGTAGAGAGCCCAGCTCTCTAGTCTAGTAGGTCTCTAACCTCAAATTTATACTTAGGTCACTATTCAAACTGAGCAAACACTGTTGCCTGGATAGATATCAAGTGCCTTTCCCACTTCATGGAGAGGATGCTGACACTCTTATTCTAATGCCAGTCACAGCTTCATTCTCTCCACATACAGAAATTTAAGCTGAAGTGTTTGAATTCTGAAGGTGTTCTGCTTTAGTCAATATTTAATACACTATGTTATTGCTCCCAGAGAAAGCAGAAAGTTATGGTTTTACTTTAAACCTTTTGACCAGGTATTATTTTTTAATATTGTTTGGGTTTAGAGACCAACATTTCAAAAATCAGTGTTTTCTTGGTAGGAGGTTGAAAGAAAACAAAATAGGAAAACAGGAGAGAAAAACAAAAAGTAATTATTAGAATGGGTTTCACAGAATTTGAACTGATGTGTTGATTTCCTTAAGGAACTAATTTGTTAATTGCTCTTTTTCTTACCTCATAGGCATTACCCTAATTAACTCCAATTCCAGCCAAACATATCAGATCATTTAGGCTTACAGGGTTTCCCAAAGAGGGCAGACCTTGTTCTGATAAGGCTTCCGGTTGCCTGGCACTCTTTGAGCAGTGCAACCTCTCTGTACCACGTGAACTTAGCAACACCTAGGAGTAACTTGATCTGATTATAATGGCTTTTCCTCTTGTCTCCAGTCATGTTTGTTTGGAGAGTGTCCAGAGGAGAGCTATGAGGATGATGCAGGACCTCAACATCTCTCCTGTGAGGAAAGACTGAAAGAATTGAGGCTGTTTAGTCTGGAGAAGTAAAGGCTGAGAAAAGATCTGATCAATGTCTATAAATATCTGAGGGGTGGGTGTCAAGATGAAGGTGCCAGGCTCTTTTTGGTGGTCCCCAGTGATAGATCAAGGAACAGCAGGCATAAGATAGATCACAGGAGGCTCCACCTCAACACCAGGAGACACTGCTGTATGGTGAGGGTGCTGGAGCCCTGGAGCAGGCTGCCCAGAGAGGTTGTGGAGTCTCCTTCTCTGGAGACTTTCCAAACCCACCTGGATGTGTTCCTGTGTGACCTGCCCTAGGTAATCCTGCTTTGGCATGGGAGCTGGACTCGATGATCTCTGGAGGTTCCTTCCAAACCCTGGCATTCTGTGAGTTTTGTCTGTTCCAGACTTTGCCTACCTCTTCTATATGTATAACATATTGATTAAAACACTCTGACATTTCACTTTGTACTGTAGCAGCTGTCTGCTGTTCCCTGAATGACAGCCAACAAACATGGCCAGTGCCCTCCAAATATTTACAGGCTTCAATTTTTCTAATGCCTTGTGATGGTTTGAAATTGTCTTTTTAATTTTCCCTTGCAAAGTTCAGAACAGAGAAAGTGAAAGAATGTAAATAAGTCACTATTGGGTGTAAGAAAGCAAAATAACGATTGTTCTAAACACTTCCATTGGATAGATTGAAATGTTTAAGAACTGTTACCCAAAACAAAGTAGGCATTCGGCACATTCTGCGTTCGGCAGTGGGGGCAGTTGCTGGGCTGTCTGGCTGCTGTTTCTTCTTCTCTTCTGGCTGAAGATAACACGTACTGACCTTGGCAGCTATGTTAACAACTTTCTGCTCTAACTAAACTCTGCTTCTCTGTCCAGGGGGGTCGGGGGGGGAAGCTCCTGGGAGAGGGAGGCCCCCTTTGGGAGGGTCCCCTTGAGGGGAAGCAAAGGGAAATCGATTGTGCTTTTTCTGTTGATTGTATATATTTGTGAATGTTGTGAATTTTGTATATTTGTACATATTCATTGCATTTCATTGTAGATTTTAGACTTTGCTTGTAAATACAGCTTTTCATTTGCTTCCAGACTGAGCTAGGCTGGTTATTGTCGGTGGGGGGGGGAATTTCAGCTCACACCGACACACTTTTTATTTTTGGCGCCCAACGTGGGGCTCGATTGCTTGTGATTTATTTCTGCTCAGATTAGGAAGCAAAATGAAGCTGTTTTGGATTCTGAGTCATTCTATTTCATCTATTATCAGTGTGATTGTTTACAGATGGGCCATTTCTTGCATGATAGACAAGATTGTGAGATATGTGGCATATAAGTCATTTCTTTGGGTTAAGAACAAGTTACTGAATGTTGGTGAATTCTGTTGTGGTCTTATTGGGCTAAGAAGCTATGGTAACTCAACTATGGATCTGCTAGCAGACACATATGAGTTTGTTACTCCTCTTACAACTACAGAGGGTCTTTGGAACCAGTGGTACCCTAGATATCTTGTGCTTGCCTTAATTTTGTTGCTTCTTGGAATAATCATATGGCTACTGATAGCACTGTATCAAGAAAGACATAAGGCTACTTGCTCTTCCAACTCTGCTGTGAATGTGAAAACCAAGCCAGTAAATTTGGTGGCCACTGTAACCAGAAAGCGTAAAGGAGCTGCAGGAGGAGATGCAGATGCTGCAGGAGATGGTGCAGATGGAGATGAGGGTCCTTCTACTCAGGGTCCCTCTGTTAAGAAAGATCCTTCTGATGAGGAAGAGAGGGTTAGCCTTAAAACTCTGGTAGACCTCTTGAGACCCCACATGGATGATGGAGATGTAGGTCAGGATGTAGACCCTGGTAGTGCCTCTGAACTCAAAGAAATTCAACGGAGGATTAAAATAGGATTATGGGGACAGCAACCTCAGGATGATGATGATGAGGAGGAGGAGGATGACATACAGTCAGCTAATGCACCCAGACAGGAAATTAGACATGTGAGGAAGGATTACATCAGAGGAGATAACGAGCCAGTCCTGTCTTGGCTAGCCAGGTGTTTTGATATGGGAGCCCCAGCATTGGTGGTAGGCGACAAGTCGGCCTCTCAGTTGGGGATGCTCTCAAAGGATACAGGCATAGACAGGCATCTAGGCAAGTGCATTGGTAAAGTTTCTCTGTGGGCACACCTCCTACTGGCAGTCTCGCTGAGGTACCCCAGCAGAGATGATTTACCATGGAACCCTAAGCCTTGGACCACAATAGCTGAGGGAATCAAGCGTCTGAGAGAGTTTGCTGTGAGAGAAGTAATGTATGGAGATCATAAGACTCTGAATCCTGATGAAATTCCTGTTGGAACAGGCCTTGCCAAAAAGCTCATTAAGCTTGCTCCTCCTAATTATGCTACTATTCTGGCAAGCAGGATTGTGGCAAGAAATTATGGTGGAGCACCTCCTACTGTTGGCCATTTCACTGACCAAATGAGGCAGTTGGAGGATAGTCTTGCACGTACTTCTTTGGTTTCAGCCATTGAAACTTTGTCTGGAGAAATGAAGAATTCCATGAAAGAGCTGAAGGAGGAACTTAAAACCTCCATATCCAACTTGATGAAGGGGGATGATTCTAATTCCTCTTCCTCCAGATGGATACAAGTTTCAGCTGTTAGGAACAGACGTGCTCCAAGGAGGCCATTCCAGAATAGGTCAAACCAAAACAGACAGCAGAGGCAATCACGTGGCAGTATCTGGATAACTCTGCGTGATCAGTTTGGTGAGAACATGAACAGATGGGATGGTCAACCAACTTCTGATCTTTTCAAGAGGTTACGGGAGCTGCAGAGGGGCAGATCCCGAGGTAGCAATACCAGGAGGGTAGCTGTCGCTTCCTCAGTTTCCCAGAACAACTCTGATAGCTCCAACAGTGATCCTAATTCTGGTGCTGGATGTTGTGCCAGCTGTACATGTGGAGGTAATCCCCACCATTAGGGGTGCCCTGCCTTCCGCCAGGGGGAGGTAAGGGATAATGGAGATAACAGAATCTATTGGGATGTGTACATCCAGTGGCCTGGCACTTCAAAATTTCAGAAGTACAGGGCCTTGGTTGACACAGGAGCTCAGTGCACCATAATACCATCAAATTATCAAGGGGGAGAATCTATAACTATTCAGGGAGTCACTGGTGGATCTCAAGAGTTGTTTAAGATAGAGGTTGATATAAGTTTAACTGGGAAGCAGTGGAAGAAACATACTATTGTAACAGGTCCTAATGCACCTTGTATTTTGGGAATTGACTTTCTGAGAGAAGGGCGTTTTAAAGACCCTAAGGGTTACAAATGGGCTTTAGGAATAGCAACTGTAGAAATTGATGGAGGGAAATTGAAGTTGTCCATTAGACCTGAGCTTTCAGATGAATCTGCAGTTGTGGGACAACATGAGATAGAGGATGTAAAGCTGCCGGTTGCTTCTCAAACTGTGCATCACAGACAATACAGAACCAACCGTGACTCTTTGGTGCCCATTCAAAACTTGATTCGTCAGTTGGAGAGTCAGAAGGTCATCAGCAAAACTCATTCACCTTTCAACAGTCCAGTCTGGCCTGTGCGAAAGCAGAATGGAGAGTGGCGTCTGACAGTTGATTTCCGTGCCTTGAATGAAGGACCACCACCCATGAGTGCAGCTGTGCCAGACATGATGGAACTCCAATATGAGCTGGAATCCAAGCAGGCCAAATGGTATGCTACCATAGACATTGCTAATGCTTTCTTCTCTATTCCCATAGCAGAGGAATGCAGGCCTCAGTTTGCTTTCTCCTGGAGAGGCATTCAGTACACATTCAATCGTTTGCCCCAGGGGTGGATTCACAGTTCAACCATCTGCCATGCAGTGATCCATGATGCTTTGGAGAAAGGTGGAGCTCCAGAACACATTCAGTTCATCGATGACATCATCGTCTGGGGTGAGACTGATGAAGAAGTCTTCGAGAAAGGTAATAAAATCATTGACATTCTCTTGCAAGCTGGTTTCGCTATCAGGCGAGACAAGGTGAAAGGACCTGCCAGAGAAATCCAGTTTCTGGGAGTGCGGTGGCAAGACGGTCGCCGTCACATCCCAATGGATGTGATAAACAGAGTCTCTACCATGGCAAATCCCACCAACAAGAAAGAAACTCTGCGTTTCTTAGGCATAGTGGGATTTTGGAGACTGCACATTCCTGGATACAGTCAGATTGTGAAACCTCTCTATGATGTGACTCGAAAAAGAAACAGTTTCCAATGGGGTCCTGAGCAACAAGCAGCCTTTGACCAGATCAAGCGAGAGGTAGTCCAAGCGATGGGTCTGGGACCTGTCCGAACTGGTCCAGACATTAAGAACATTCTGTACACGGCCGCGAGTGACAATGGTCCAACCTGGTGCTTATGGCAAAGAGCTCCAGGGGAGACACGAGGACGTCCTCTTGGTTTCTGGGGTCGTGGCTACAGAGGCTCAGAGGCAAACTACACTCCAACAGAGAAAGAGATTTTAGCTGCTTATGAAGGAGTGAAAGCTGCTTCTGAAGTGATTGGAACTGAGTCACAACAACTTCTAGCTCCTAGATTGCCAGTTCTGAATTGGATGTTCAAAGGCAAAGGTTCTTCACCACATCATGCAACAGATGCTACCTGGTCTAAGTGGATGGCTCTGATAACACAGAGAGCTCGAATGGGAAATCTCGAAAGGCCTGGTTTGGTGGAGGTGATCACAAACTGGCCAGAAGGCACAAGCTGTGCAAAACCTCCAGAGGAGAGAGTAACTCGTGCTGAGGAAGCTCCTCCTTACAGTGATCTGTCTGATGATGAAAAGAGATATGCTTTGTTCACAGACGGTTCCTGTCGTCTGGTTGGGAACAAGCGGAGATGGAAATCTGCAGTGTGGAGCCCAACGCACAGAGTTGCAGAAGCGAGAGATGGAGAAGGAGAATCCAGTCAATTTGCAGAGGTAAAAGCTGTCCAGCTAGCTCTTAACATAGCTGAACGTGAGAGATGGCCAAAGCTTTATCTCTACACCGACTCGTGGATGGTAGCCAATGCCTTGTGGGGTTGGCTGAAAGACTGGAAGAAGAATGGCTGGCAGAGGAAAGGAAAGCCAATCTGTGCTGCAGATCTGTGGCAAGACATTGCTGCTCGCATTGAGAGAATCCCAGTGAAAGTGAGACACATCGATGCTCACATTCCTAAGAGCAAAGCTACTGAGGAACAACAACACAACCATCAGGCAGATCTAGCTGCAAGAGTTTCCCAGGTGGACACAAACTCTGATCCTGATCTTGACTGGAAACACCGAGGTGAGCTGTTCTTAGCTCGGTGGGCCCATGACTCGTCAGGACATCAAGGCAGAGATGCAACCTACCGATGGGCTCGTGACAGATCCATTGACATTTCCATGGATGCTATCGCACAAGTCATCCATGACTGTGACATTTGTGCTGCTATTAAGCAGGCAAAGCGGATCAAGCCCTTGTGGTACGGTGACCGATGGTCCAAGTACAAGTATGGTGAAGCCTGGCAGATTGACTACATCACTCTACCTCGTTCTCGATCTGGTAAGCAGTATGTGCTGACTATGGTAGAGGCGAGCACTGGATGGCTGGAAACTTATCCAGTTCCTCATGCAACTGCACGTAACACCATTCTTGGTCTGGAAAGACAAATCCTGTGGAGACACGGAACTCCAGAGAGGATTGAGTCAGACAACGGAACTCATTTCAAGAACAATCTTGTAAAAAACTGGGCCAAAGAGCACGGCATCGAGTGGATATTCCACATTCCCTACTATGCACCAGCTGCAGGGAAGATCGAACGCTACAACGGTTTGCTGAAAACCACTCTCAAAGCCATGGGGGGTGGATCTTTGAAAAAGTGGGAGAAGCATTTAGCACAAGCAACCTGGTTAGTGAATAGTAGAGGTTCAGTGAATCGAGCTGGACCTGCCCAATCAGATTTGTTGCGAAAGGAGGAAGGTGATAGAGTTCCTGTTATCAGAGAAAAGAATCTGTTAGGCAAAACGGTTTGGGTATTTTCTCCTTCAGGAGAGGCCAAACCTGTCCGAGGGGTGGTTTCTGCTGAAGGTCCTGGTCACACCTATTGGGTGATGCAAGAAAATGGTGAAATTCAGTGTATTCCACAAAGAAATCTAACTTTGGCTGAAAGAGGTTAAATTCAGAGTGTTGCGCAGATACAGCATCACGCCCAAGAGGAGAGTTCATGAGATCTACGGTGCACAAACCCTGAGAGCCCTGAGTCACCTGAGAGTCCCTGTTCCTTTCTTCGCTCCATCTGCGAGGAAACAAGCTGTTTGCTGTTTTTCCTGTGATTTGACTCTTTTGAATCATCTACATCTGAAATAGCCGGAATGGACTATGGTCTTTATTCACCTATTGTTGTAGATATTATTTTAGATTAGATAAATGATAGTAGCAGCCAATGGAATTGTTTAGAAGGGGTGGACTGTGATGGTTTGAAATTGTCTTTTTAGTTTTCCCTTGCAAAGTTCAGAACAGAGAAAGTGAAAGAATGTAAATAAGTCACTATTGGGTGTAAGAAAGCAAAATAACGATTGTTCTAAACACTTCCATTGGATAGATAGAAATGTTTAAGAACTATTACCCAAAACAAAGTAGGCATACAGCACATTCTGCGTTCGGCAGTGGGGGCAGTTGCTGGGCTGTCTGGCTGCTGTTTCTTCTTCTCTTCTGGCTGAAGATAACACGTACTGACCTTGGCAGCTAAGTTAACTTTCTGCTCTAACTAAACTCTGCTTCTCTGTCCAGGGGGGTCGGGGGGGGAAGCTCCTGGGAGAGGGAGGCCCCCTTTGGGAGGGTCCCCTTGGGGGGAAGCAAAGGGAGATCGGTTGTGCTTTTTCTGTTGATTGTGTATATTTGTGAATGTCGTGAATTTTGTATATTTGTACATATTCATTGCATTTCATTGTAGATTTTAGACTTTGCTTGTAAATACAGCTTTTCATTTGCTTCCAGACTGAGCTAGCCTGGTTATTGTTGGTGGGGGGGGGAATTTCAGCTCACACCGACACATGCCTTATTGTACATTCCCCACATACTGTGTCTGCTATGAGGTCTCTAAAAATTAAAATACCACATGATATAAACCTGTTCTGACTTCATAAAAACCCACAATAAGAATATTGCTATTTGTTCCCTGAATTTCAGCACTCACCTCCCCAAGTGCCTTCATCCTACACGAGTAGCAGGAATGTAGCCCACTGGGTAAATCTGCCTACATCACTAGACTGCTGGGAAGCACTTCTGAGTTTAGGTCTGCACACTGCATTGTCATCGTTCACTGGGAGGTGATCACAAATGCTAATCCTATTATTTCATCGATCTTTAGCTGAAATCTAATAACCTTTCACCAAATATCCTTCATTTAAAAAGTCTATGTAGGAAGCTATGAAATATTTCCCATGTTTACATAATGCAGATCTCCTTTCCCTTTACTTCTGCTGACCACTTCTCACACTGAGATGGAGGAATCCCAGTGGGATCATAAGAAGTTATGAGGAGCTATTGAATATTCTGGATATTCAAAATGTTATTTCCACCCTAAGCTGTAAGTAAAGAGCTATATCTCTGGTGTCACAAAGGAAGGAGCAATAGGTGTCCAAGAAGTCCAAGCTGATGTGATGCAGAGGCCAGTGGGCACTGTGGTTGGAGGTGACAATGGCTTGCAGTACAACTGCCTCATCTTGAAACCATTTAGCACTTTCCCCCCGCTGTGATCGCTGCAGAACTGAAGACAATTTGGTATTTTTGATAAATGATTCTTGAACGCCCAAGACGTGCTCTGTCTGGGAGGATTCACAGCCATCTGCTGAGAAGATAATGTATTCATCTCACTCTTAGAAATGGTTTGGTGGATGATGTCTCACTGCTTTGCATTAATATGACATTATTGGCGTTGAAATCAACTTGCACAAACGTAAAATGGAGTTGGAATTTGACCCCTGGATTCCATTTAACAACATAAAAACCTCAATTACAGCGGCAGAAAGGCATGTGGGAAGAAGGGATTCCTATAACCTCTTATTTTTTCTTTGATTGTTCCCTTGTTAAACTTGCATTTGACCCATGGTGAATAAGAAACCTAGAACAAAACATTTCTTTCTTTTTCTTTTTCTTTTTCTTTTTCTTTTTCTTTTTCTTTTTCTTTTTCTTTTTCTTTTTCTTTTTCTTTTTCTTTTTCTTTTTCTTTTTCTTTTTCTTTTTCTTTTTCTTTTTCTTTTTCTTTTTCTTTTTCTTTTTCTTTTTCTTTTTCTTTTTCTTTTTCTTTTTCTTTTTCTTTTTCTTTTTCTTTTTCTTTTTTTTCTTTTTCTTTTTCTTTTTCTTTTTCTTTTTCTTTTTCTTTTTCTTTTTCTTTTTCTTTTTCTTTTTCTTTTTCTTTTTCTTTTTCTTTTTCTTTTTCTTTTTCTTTTTCTTTTTCCCTTTTTCTTTTTCTTTTTCTTTTTCTTTCTCCTTTTTCTTTTTCTTTTTCTTTTTCTCTTTTTCTTTTTCTTTTCTTTTTTTAACCCAGTGCAATCCAAACCCTTTAATTATTCCTAATTTCATAAATAATTTTGTAACCAAACGTGAATAATTTTTAAACAGTTTGGGTAATCTCTCATGCATTTTCATTGATGGCATCAGGATAAATGTTGGCTGAGGGATATGTATTATTTTTGCTGCCATGTTGGTGATGAGTATAGATTTCTTCAAGCTACAGAGTCATACTACTGCAGCAGGGTCATCGGCCTTCAAGGTTTGCCCTCTGTGCTCCAGAAAATGTATAGGAAAAGCTGAGGCTGACACCTATAATATGTTGCTGAAGATCTTTCACCCCTGAGAAAAAATCTCACGTGTTACATTTCATCCCATACATAAACCCATAAACCACCTTGAAGTCACCAGAAATAACTGACTGACCCCAAGGGAGCTACTTTGGATTTAAAACCCATGTGGAAGATAAATCTGTGTGCTGTTTCCAGCCTTCATTTAGAAACAGTCTATCAAGTATAAAGTCACCATTTTCAAACCCAGTAATGCAAATGATCAGGCACCCCTCTTGTCACTTCAGATCCCTGGTTTGTGGTCCTGGGCTTTCCACTGAAGTCAGTGAACCCACTTTGGCTGTGGATAACCCAGGTGTAATCAGAAAGGACTCTGTTAACCGAGCCAATGCAGCTAACCAACTGTAAGGCCATTAGCTTATAGCACAAGGAGAGACAGATGCTTGGGCTTGTGAGTCTGCAAACCTCAAAAAGCAAAAGTAACTGTTTTTTTACTTCACACTAATGAATTCATACTCAGGATCAACATGGAATTTGGTCCCCTTCTACGCTCTCCACACTAGTGCTGTTTGGAAATCCAATAGCTAGTGAAAAGTCTCATTTCAGTTTAGGTAAATACAGATTATGATGTAATTGTTGTTGTTCACACATCTTCTCATGGTTCTCATTAATTATAGCATTGCTTTAATCTTCAGGATTTCTGGATAGTTTTCCAATTAATTCCCAGTAAGTAGGACTGAAGAATACACTAACTAACCTTTAGCCACTGCCTAATTTCTTGCTCTGTTCAGGTGTTCCATGAAGAGCTAGATCCTCTTTTCTATAGCTATCCCTCTAACAGTTTCACTCATAGATCAATAAAATGTGTTTCCAAGCATAATATTCTCTTGGCATAATCATCTGCTCATTCAGAAATACCATCTGTGCCTTGCTGGAGACTTCATTCTTTTATGAAACTGGCAGTGGTGACAAAGTTCATTTGAATTCCCAGGATATGCAATCACCAAACACTTTGAGATTCTCTTTTCAGAGCCATTTTCCCACACCAACAGAACTTTCAGTACCACTGATTCATGATTTGTTGTTGTTGCCATTCACTGTATCATGGAATGCTCCTCACCACCCTTCCCCTCCTCCTACCACCATTTTCTCTATCAAGTTCTTAGCTAAGGCAAGATGGATGAGACTCCCTGTGAAGCCCATCAGAACTTGCTTTTTAATCAGCAGTACAGATTGCTGTTGACTTAAATGAAGCACATTTCCCACCCAGAGACTGAGCACATTGCCTTCAAGCAGATCATATTTAAAAATAACCCTAGGAAAAGATCTTAAATCATGTAAGGCTTGATAAAGGAAAAAATCCCCAACTAATATCTTTTGATTGTGAAGGTAAATTGCTTTCCCTATTCATATTCATGAGAAGGACAGATTCGCTTTTGCTTCCTTCTAATACTTTACATACTTTACTTTAAATTCCCTGCTAGATTCCTGCAGCTTTTGAACTTAGCAGCCAGATCAAGGAAGCTCAGCTTTTCTTATTGTAGATTCTTTCCAATAGGTATTTGTAAAATCTCCAAGTTTCAGACACAGAGTTCTGTAGCTGGTAACACAAATTTTCAGTGCTTTTTTAAAAGGCATTTTACAAAGAAGTAAAAGCTCTGGCCCTGGTAATACTCAGCTAATAAAACTCTGTGCAGTACTTGAAATGCTGACTTGCAGCCACAAAAGTAAGAATTAGAATCCCTAGTTCCTCACTATGAAGTCCAGTGGGTAGAAGGTGCATAATTCTCCAGGACACATCTGAATCACACAACCATTTTAGGGCTTGCTGTGACTAATTTTTAGAAGGTTATCATAGATTCATAGAATACCAGATTGGAGGGGACCTCAGGGATCATCTAGTCCAACCTTTCAGGGTAAGGATATAGCCTAAATGAGATGGCCCAGCACCCTGTCAAGGCCTTGAAACTAATATATCATGCAGTATTCCCCATGGATTCTGTCATCAACCTAGAAGCCTAACTTGGAATGGTGAATGGTTAGTGAATGATTAGGCTTTGACATGCCCAAGTGGTCCTTCTTCACATGAAGCTCTTTAGGCCAACAGAAGTAGTTATACAGAACTTATCCTGGTCTGTCTCAGTCTCCCTCTGAAGGACTCCATCTCTCTGCAGTGGTCCTTTTCTCAGTAGGATCTCAATTCCAGGTCACCACAACGGATCAGTGTGCTGTCACATGGGCAGCTAATGCAATTTATGTAGGCTTTTCTGGCATGGGAAACAGGGAAAAGATGTGACAAGTTCAACTGTGACACTTAACTAGGAGTCCAGTTCTGCTCCATGCACAGGAGACATGCCAGGTGGCTTCACTGTTGGCATCCTCTATGCCTTTCTTCCCATCCTGTTTGCATCTGATTGAGTGAGACATCTCCAGAATGCTGCATTTCCTGGAGCTAAGGTTTGGAGTCCAGAAAGCAGCTGTATGAACAAAGAGATGGTGTGGATACTTGGGTTTGGCTCACACTCTTCTAGAAATACCTGTGAAGTGATTACAAGCCAGTGAGTCAGAGTACGAGAAGCCATCCACTGCTTCCCTGGCTCCACAAGTGCAAACTCCTCTGCAGTCTGCTTCTGTGTGCTGAGAGGATTATTAACTGCAATCCCATGGAACAGGCTTTTGGTTACCTGATGTTAAACAACGCCTGGGAATTGTTCCAGGAAAATGAAGGCTTTTTCAACTGTTAATATTTAAATTGTGGGCTTTTCAGAATGCCTTCCAGAAAGTGAAATATTATAGATAGGACAAAAAAAAAGTCTGTGCTTAAAAAAGGCCTTCAAAATAATACCTATTAGGAGTCTTTATTGTGCCAACATCTGACAGAAAAAGAATAATCATCAGTTTGGGGCTAAAAAAAAGATCTTTTGCACTTTAATTCAAAGCTGAGTAATTCCATTAAGTCAATTCCATACAGATATTAATTAATCATAGGATCATAGAAAAGACCTCTAAGATAAGCAAGTCCAACCATCCATCTAAGACCACCATGGCCATTAAACCATGTGCCATGGCCACACGTTTCTTGAACCCCTCCAGGGATGTGACTCCACCACCAATCCCTGGGCAGCCTTTCAGTAAATTTTTCCTGCTCTCCAATCTAAACCTCTTCTGGCATAATTTCAGGCCAGTTCATCTCATCCTATCAATTGATAATAGGGAGAAGAGACCAAACCTCAGCTCACTATAATCTCCTTTCAAGTAGTTGTAGAGAGCAATGAGGTCTTCCCTCAGCCTCCTCTTCTCTAGACTAAATAATCTCAGTTCCCTCAGCAGCTTCTCAACAGCCCTGTTCTCCAACCCTTCAGGATCTTCATTGCCTTTCTCTGGACACATTACAGCAGCTCAATGTCCTTCTTGTAGAGGGGGACCCAAAACTGAACCCAGTGTCTGAGATGTGGGCTCACCAGTGCTGAGCACAGGAGCACGATCACTTCCCTGCTCCTGCTGGCCACACTGCTCCTGACACAGGCCAGGATGCTGTTGGCCTTCTTGACCACCTAAGCACATGGTTGGTGGCTGTCAACCAGCACCCCCAGGTTCTTTTCTAGCAGCCAACTTTCCAGCCACTCTTCCCCAAGCCTGTAGTGTTGCATGGGTTTGTTGTGACCCAAGTGCAGGATCTGGCACTTGGCTTTGATGAAGCTCAAGTGATTTACTTTGGTCCATCAATCCAACCTGTCCAGATCTTTCCTACCTTCAAGCAATTACAATTTACACCCTGAAGCATGGCTTTTTACCGCAGTCATTACTGGGAGCAGAGAAGATGTTGAACCCTCAGTAAAGCTAGTAATATGACTTGTGGTAGTTGGCATGACTGTGAGAAAAAAAAAAAATAGACATTTTAAAAAATGGCTGGGCTAACAATTTCTGTGATAGTGGTAAAGGATCACAACTTCCTCCTGATGCTACCAAGGAGCTTTTACTTTTTATGCCTGAAGCCTCTTCATCCTGCCATACTGTACAGCATCAGTTTAGTCATATCCTAGCTATTAATCCTATTCCAGCTGTGGGTTTAAGGGAATAGTGAATATGGATTTACCAGGTCTACAAAAGTGAAGAGAGGGTTATTTTACTGTATATTAGATTTCCTGAATCCACAAAAAAACAGGCAAGAGCTCCCAGGGTTAGTTAAGCCACTGGTTTGTTTGATTCCCTATCTTGCTCACAACTGCAGAGAACTCAAACTACAGCATATTTCTGGATTTTAAATCAGTGCATTACAGTTCTCTGAAAATTCACTTTACACAGCAAAAATAGCCCAAAGTGATCTCAGTGGCTTGGAAAATCTGGCCTCTACTGTGATCTTGCACAGCTTTGGCTATGCAGCTGGGGCAGTTACCAATTGCAATCACTTCAGAGTTTTATTACATTTTTCCCATGCAAAGTTTGAATCCAGGCCTGAGCCCACAGCTCACATTGGCTAGGTCCAAGGGGTTGTAATGCCTTTGGACTTTACCTTACAGAACACTTTCCAGAAACAGGTCAAGACTTCTCAGTAATGAAGACAGAACAGAATTGTTATGCCAAGAAAGGAGCCAGAATCAGGGTCATAGTTATCAGGAAAGAAAGGTGAGGAGGTAGAGGCAGTATTCTGCTGGGCTGAAGGGACTGCATGGCCTGAACTCCACAGGTTTGTATTTCAATGGACATCCTAAAAGAAGTAAATATTTCATTAACTAGAGCCTGAATAGAGGTAGGAAATGGGAACGAAATCAAGCTGTGAGCTCCAAAACTAGCAGAGGAATTTCAAAGATGAAGTTTAAAAATGGCTAAAAGTGGCTGTGAGGAAAGGCACCATGAGAAGCATTGGCTAAGACTTGTCAAAGTAAGAGAATAAAAGCTTTGAGCTGAGGGTCCAAGGACAGCTTCCCAAAAACATCTAAGAAAAAGATGAGGTAGAGCAACTATCTTGTCTTACAGCTTTCTCACAGATAAAGCAAAGCTTTGAAGTTTTAGTGCATCCTGTGTAATAGAATCTTCCTTGGCTCCTTGACTTTTCATCTCTGGGAGGTTTTGTATTTGGTTTTTTTGGTTTTTTTTTTTTTGTTATTATCAGTGAAGAAACATTGCAGGTACTGAGCCCATGGTGCCTTGCTTAGTGTAATTGAACTCTTTAGGCTCATACCCATTGCTGCTGTAAGGTTTATCTCCAGATCTGTGGCAGTATGGAGATTAAAATGAATTAGATTCCTCCATCATAGCCTGCCCCCCTTCAAAGTAAGTTGTATCAGGCTCTACAAGATGTAGAATGACTAGGTGTACTTAGGGAAATTTGTGCAAAACTCTGTCACCTACATACACCTGACCATGGTCCAGTCACAGGATATGAAAATGACAGTACAGCTATCATTTGACTGTGCCATGGAAGATATCTTTTGGTACATAACCCCTGCAAAGGTTCTAAAAGAAACAGGAAGGAGACAAGGAAGCAATGATCACAGAATCACAGAATTGTCAGGGTTGGAATGGACCCCAAGGACCATCCTGTTCCAACCCCCCTGCCATGGGCAGGGACACCTCACACTACATCAAGTTGCTCACAGCCACATCCAGCCTGGCCTTAAAAACCTTCCACCACCTCCTTGGGCAACCTGTGCCAGTGTCTCACCACCCTCATGGAGAAGAACTTCTTCCTATGAGGTCTTCCCAACTTGTGTGACATACAGGAGCACACAGAGGTTAAAGGATCCCCAGTCATGTAAGTGACTGTTTCCCCTTGCTGAGGGGGTTTAAATTCCAGGTTTATTGTTGTTGGCGATAGATACAAGAGATTAGCACCTTGATTGGTATTTTACACACATCATTGTGGTGAGGACAAAATCAACAATGTCCTCATCACCTTGGCACGTTGCTTGTGATGTGTCATCAAAGCAGGAAAAAGGCAGGCATTTGCATTTTGTGAAGTCAGAGAATCATGAAATGGTGTGGGTTGGAAGGGACCTCCAAGGTCATCCAGTCCAAATGCCCTGCAGCGAGCAGGGACATCCTCCACCAGACCCTTGTCGAGCCTCACCTTGAATATCTCCAGGGAGGGGGGCCACAACTACCTGCCTGGGCAACCTGTTCCAGTGCTCCATCACCCTTGTGGCAAAGAGCTCGTTTCTAACATCCAACCTAAATCTTCTCTCGTTTCAAACCATTGCCCCTTGTCCTATCTCTGCAGGCCTTTGCAAACAGTCCCTCTGCAGCCTTCTTGTAGCCTCCGTCAGGTACTGGAAGGCTGCTATTAGGTCTCCCCAGAGCCTTCTCTTCTCCAGGCTGAACAGCCCCAGCTCCCCCAGCCTGTCCTCACAGCAGAAGTGTTCTAGCTCCCTGATCATTTTCATGGCCCTCCTTTGGGACTCCTTCAGGTCCACACCCTTCCTGTGCTGAGCGCTCCAGAGCTGGATGCAGTACTCCAGGTTAGGTTTCATCAGAGCAGAGTGGCAGAATCCCCTCTCTACATCTGCTGGCCACGTTTCTTTTGACGCAGCCTAGGATGGAATTGGTCTTCTGGGCTGCAAGCAGACCCTGTAATAATAGACTGCATTTGTAGCTTTGAAGTTCTTTTATTGAAGTGTGGTGCAAACCAGTAGGTTGAATCTTAACATGAAATTAAGACTTTTTCTCATGCTTACAGAAGACACATATTCCTGATCAGTCATTTCTGTGATCTGAGCATTTCTGAGCCAAATATAAACAGGCAGACAAAACAGTCACACTATAGAAGGAATGTCAGCATAACCAACTGCTTGTTTGTTTGTGCTTCCACCAGTCTGCCAGCTATGCTTGAGCCAATGCACTGTACCAGACTCCCATGCCTGCAGCAATTCCCACAGCCAACAGACCCTTGTTTCAAAAACCTTCTCTTAACTTGCATTTTCCCATCCATGCAGGAGGTTGTACCTATGTTTGTATACATACTGTATGCATGTGAATGTGTATATAAACACAGGGACAAATGAAGAGCTTTGTATTTTTCTTTATTCCTCACTTTTACGTCAGGGTTATCTTTAGTGCAAAGACAGCAAGAATTACTTTTCAGGTATCTGCAGAAAAGTAATCATCTCTACTGCTTTTTATTGAGTGGTTACTTATTTACCTAAATGTCCATTATTGTATCCACTGAATAGCATTCCATTCAATTTCCACTGTCTCTCAAAAGCAATCACCTGTATCATTTTGCCTGAGACAAGTTTTTGATGAGGTGGTAGTGTCTGTTTGGGTTTCTCCCTTTCTGTCTGATTTCCCTTCAAACCCATTTGCTTCCCTATTTCTCTCGTTTTCATTTAATTTGCTCTTTACTGTATGCAGTTACTTCTGAAAGTTACCTTGGGAGAGTGAAGACTTGATATATCTCACTGACTTTTAAGCACCTAAGGTTCCCAATTTGGGAATTTATGATAAATACAAAATATCCATGATTCAGGCTTTCTAACATTCCAATAGTCCCTTGAAGATGATTAGTCCTCTGTACTTACTTATAAAACTTCTGAATTAGGTATTTCATTTAATGAGTAGCAGGTGGAGTGAATCTAATTGCTGTTTCAAGATTTCATGTGTCAGATGAATGATTGTGTTGCTGGAGAAGTCATGAGAAACAAAAAATCACCTCTGTTTCTAACTTACATTTGCTTGACTTTAACTTCCAGCAACTGCATCTCGTTGTTTCTTTGCATATAGGTAAAAGGGAATGGAATTGGTAAGCAAATTGTCCAGATGTCAAATAATCCTTGTACCTGTCTTCAAAATCTTTTTTACTTTTTTGATAGCCTTTCTCCAGTGCTGATAGTTTAACAAAAAAAACCCCAGTCTTCCATCAATGGCTTCAACAGTGCTATGTGCTGGAGAAATGAAACCTTCATCTTCTTGACTCTTGTGTCTTCTCCTGTCCAGCTGTAGCATTAGGTCTCTCAGGCACTAGGGACAGAGAACCTTCAGAATCCCTATATTATTTATTCTGATTTTGATTTTTTAAATGCTGCATCTTCTCATGCAAGAGTGTGTCCAGTCATTGCTTGTGGATATTGGATTCTCTATTTGGCTGTTCTCACATGCATGATGCTCACACGGGTCTCCCTGCACAATAGAGCCATAGAGCTCTGCAGAGCTATCTCACTCCTATAGAACTCTCTCAGGTTATAGGAATTTATCTTTTCTGTTGGCAGTGTATGTCTGTTTCAAGAAGATGAAATATTTGAATCCCAAACCATTCCTTCATTCTGCTTGAGCAATTGGTCTGTAGATCTGAGCCCCAAGAAATAAGCCCATCCATGGCAATTGATGCTTCACCTGCAGAAAACCATTCTCTAGAAACTCTAGCTGAGTTCTGTAGCAACTGACTAGGTGCAGTGTACAGCATGTCAAACAAATATTCTGTAATTATAATAATCCCTGTGTCAGAAGTCCTTCCTATGCACAGTATTATATCCCACACATGTATTTCAGGATTGCTCTATATCCTTGCTCACAGCACCAGAAAGTCTGTCAAATGTTCAAGGCATTTTTTTTCTTTATAAATTATGCCAGTCCAAATGTTTCTTTCTAGCTACAGGGCTCTGATGCAGCTGGTGCTGTCTCACTTATACTATTAAGCCTCTATTTTCTGGACATTTCTGTCAGCTGAAAACCATATGCACTTTTTACAGGCTTTATTTTTATCCTTCAAGTGATTCATTGAACCTGCATATTTTCCTTTCATGTTTTCCTGGTAACTATGTTAACCTTTGCTGCACTGAGGAAATGAGAAACAAGTGCATTATGTAACTCATTGTTTATACGTCCAATCAATACATCTAATACAGATGCAAGCATGTTAACCTCAATCTACCTGGCTCACTGCTACAGCAGATCAGATTTTTAGACAGCTGCTTCTAACAGGAGTTGCATTGCATTTTCTCTCTGCAGGTAGACATTGATCATATTACAGCTTATTACAGCTGGTAGTTTTCCAGTCTTATCTACAGCTCAAGCACAGCAGATATACAAAAGTACCCACCTAGCAGCCTCCAAAAATGTTATTTCTATAACCTAAGTTTATAGGTGGATCTGCAGTATTTGTGTTGATTTCTTCCCCCTCCTGCTGCTAGGCAAGTCTCAGGCTGGCCAGGTCTGGGACTGCCCCCCCCCTCCATTCTCCTCCTGGCATTAGGCCTAGACAGGCCTAAGAGGCCTTGAGGATACTCCCCCAGCATTACCCGATAAGAGAGGACATCTCCCGTGGGAGCAGAGAGGGAAGAAAGAGGAAGAGAATGACTTTGCAGATGGCCTTATAGGGTGCAGGACTTATGGGTAGAAATACGTCGTTTCCTGTGTCCACCCCTCTGGGTGGGCACCCAGGACACCAGAGGTGTATCTCATGCGGCAGTGGCAGGGGGCACCCAGCCTAAACTGCCACAACACTAAAAGCCAAATGCTAGGCTTATCACTTATCTTCTTCTTGTAATGTAATCAATATTCCACTTTGTATTTACATCTCAGAGACATGAGGAGCCCTCTTCAGCAGCTGTGCACTCACTCTCCCATTACCACTGGCATATAATCTCACATAGTCACTCCCGGTGGTCCATGTTTTGTATTTCCCTTCCATATTAGAACAAAACAGCTTCAGCCAGAGACCAGTAATGATGCAAATGAATGGCATTTTATGGGCAGATTGGAGAAAAAGTGGTTATACTCCTTCCTGAAGTTATGACAGCCAGTTCACTGCAAACTGTCCTAGCAACAGATATATCTAACAACAGAGCTACTATCATGATTGGTTAAAGCCACTGCTAATAGCAGTTTAGTGTATGCAAGATGACTTTAGCAGTTTTCTTACTGTGCTTGTCAAAAGAAATTATTCAATCTGGTTTTTTTTTTTTTTTTTTTTTTTTGGTGTCTACTTCTCCAAATAACAAACAGCATTACCTCTGGAAAGGAATACATGATGCACCATCTAGGCAAATGTCCTCCCAAAAATGTGTATTCTGGAGGGGAAGCAAGTGATAGCATCATAGGAGTAGGAGATCAAGTTCTTGGATGAATTATAGTTGTGGAAACTTTCCTTCTGTGTTTAGAAAGAATGCAATCTGAAGTGGGTGATTTTCATTGCATATTGGAGAACAAATCATAGAATCATCATAGAATCATAGAATTGTTAGGGTTGGAAGGGACCTCAAGGATCATCTAGTTCCAACCCCCCCCTGCCATGGGCAGGGACACCTCACAGTAGATCAGGTTATATCAACAACAACAATAATAATAATAAATAATAAATAATAAATAATAAATAACACTGATGACTGAGCTTAACAGAAAAGATGATCCCTGCAGGCTGTGAGAGATTATGAGAACACCTCCCCCAAAACATCCAACCCTACTCTCAAGCACGTAAGGTTTCCATGATGGCTAGGGCAGAGACCTTACACTTACCAAGGTATAACCAAAAGTTCCACAGAGCTCTGCTAGTTCCACTGGGAAGCTCTGCCATCTCGTGTCCAACTGGATGATATATCTGGCTCTCCCAGAGGCTGAGAAGCAGAGGCCTTTGTGCAGTCTTACTTTTTATCAAGGAAGCGCAGGAGGGAATTCATTGGCTTGTGATTACACTGTTCATACAGTCAATTGTGAACTCTGAGATCAGTTTTCTTTCCAAGCATGGATAGTGTATTTGATGTCACACATGAGTTTCTGCAGATTTATTGAACTCCAAATTGTCTAAACTGGAGAAGATTTGCTGTGCCCGTGGTAATGTTACTAGCCTTGCAAGTTTGTCTTCACTTACAGACTTATGGCACCATTTAAAAACTCCACTTCTGCAGGTTCCTTCTAACATATCAGGGGAAAAAAGTGATTCTTTACCAGGTGAAATATGGGTCATAAACTGAATCAGATTAGCATTTGTCTGTGCTGAAAAAAAAAAGAAAACTAATTATTCATGTCAGTCAGTAACGGATTAACTGAAAATGCTATTAAGGTACAGAAAGATATTATGAGTGACTGCTTCTGGAGCCTGTGTCAGGAAAGCTTTAAAATCCTGCTTCTGAAGAGTCCCTCTGAAGTTCCCTCTAGAGAGGGAAATGATGCCAAAGCAGAGGAAGTCAGGCTGCAGAAAGCGAGGGACAATAATTCCTTATTAGACAGACGAAACGGAAGCAAAGGTGCTAGGGAGAAAAGGTAAAGACAATATATTTCTTACTGGGAAAGGAGCAAAGGAGTTTTTAGCCACAGAAGGAGAATTGACATGGACAAAGCTTATTCAAGTCTCAGAATAGTTGCAAGTGCACTATAAAATCAGCGAAAAGAGAGAGGAGAGGTTAAGAGAGCCTCTAGAGCAAAGACAGGAACAGCATCTTTAGAACAGCACAAGGTAAGTCATAGACAAAGACAGGGGAAACATAATGGGCTATAGAAGAATGTTTTTCACAGCCTAATGGAATTAATCTGGAAAGACAATCTGGAAGAAAGACTTCTGCATTCTGCAGGTTTCCCTGAGGATCAGCACTGAGAGACTGGAGGTGGCTTGGTTCCTTTTTTGAGGGAGGAAATGTTCACGTGCTGTGACTGTGTTTGCGAGAGCTCATTTTGTTGCTATGGGGCTGTTTGATTCTATTTGGAGAGTTTGCATGAGGGTATTTGATGCAAGAGGCAAAAAATCCAACAGTGGGATGCATGTGTGAGTTCTACAATATCAATGATTTTGTGGGGGTTGCTTTTACCGTGGTGTATGAGGAGATGTGTTTGCTGCTTTGACAGTGTGTCGGTGTGAGCTGAAATTCCCCCCCCCACCAACAATAACCAGGCTAGCTCAGTCTGGAAGCAAATGAAAAGCTGTATTTACAAGCAGAGTCTAAAATCTACAATGAAATGCAATGAATATGTACAAATATACAAAATTCACAACATTCACAAATATATAAATCAACAGAAAAAGCACAATCGATCTCCCTTTGCTTCCCCTCAAGGGGACCCTCCCAAAGGGGCCTCTCTCTCCCAGGAGCTTCCCCCCCCGACCCCCCTGGACAGAGAAGCAGAGTTAGTTAAGCAGAAAGTTGTTAACTTAGCTGCCAAGGTCAGTGTGTGTTATCTTCAGCCAGAAGAGAAGAAGAAAAAAACAGCAGCCAGACAGCCCAGCAACTGCCCCCACTGCCGAACGCAGAATGTGCAGAATGCCTACTTTGTTTTGGGTAATAGTTCTTAAACATTTCTATCTATCCAATGGAAGTGTTTAGAACAATCGTTATTTTGCTTTCTTACACCCAATAGTGACTTATTTACATTCTTTCACTTTCTCTGTTCTGAACTTTGCAAGGAAAAATTAAAAAGACAGTTTCAAACCATCACAGTCCACCCCTTCTAAACAATTCCATTGGCTGCTACTATCATTTATCTAATCTAAAATAATATCTACAACAATAGGTGAATAAAGACCATAGTCCATTCCGACTATTTCAGATGTAGATGATTCAAAAGAGTCAAATCACAGGAAAAACAGCAAACAGCTTGTTTCCTCGCAGATGGAGCGAAGAAAGGAACAGGGACTCTCAGGTGACTCAGGGCTCTCAGGGTTCGTGCACCGTAGATCTCATGAACTCTCCTCTTGGGCGCGATGCTGTATCTGTGCAACACTCTGAATTTAACCTCTTTCAGCCAAAGTTAGATTTCTTTGTGGAATACACTGAATTTCACCATTTTCTTGCATCACCCAATAGGTGTGACCAGGACCTTCAGCAGAAACCACCCCTCGGACAGGTTTGGCCTCTCCTGAAGGAGAAAATACCCAAACAGTTTTGCCTAACAGATTCTTTTCTCTGATAACAGGAACTCTATCACCTTCTTCCTTTCGCAAGAAATCTGATTGGGCAGGTCCAGCTCGATTCACTGAACCTCTACTATTCACCAACCAGGGTGCTTGTGCTAAATGTTTCTCCCAGTTTTTCAAAGATCCACCCCCCATGGCTTTGAGAGTGGTTTTCAGCAAACCGTTGTAGCGTTCGATCTTCCCTGCAGCTGGTGCATAGTAGGGAATGTGGAATATCCACTCGATGCCGTGCTCTTTGGCCCAGTTTTTTACAAGATTGTTCTTGAAATGAGTTCCTTTGTCTGACTCAATCCTCTCTGGAGTTCCGTGTCTCCACAGGATTTGTCTCTCCAGGCCAAGAATGGTGTTACGTGCAGTTGCATGAGGAACTGGATAAGTTTCCAGCCATCCAGTGCTTGCCTCTACCATAGTCAGCACATACTGCTTACCAGATCGAGAACGAGGTAGAGTGATGTAGTCAATCTGCCAGGCTTCACCATACTTGTACTTGGACCATCGGTCACCGTACCACAAGGGCTTGATCCGCTTTGCCTGCTTAATAGCAGCACAAATGTCACAGTCATGGATGACTTGTGTGATAGCATCCATGGAAATGTCAATGGATCTGTCACGAGCCCATCGGTAGGTTGCATCTCTGCCTTGATGTCCTGACGAGTCATGGGCCCACCGAGCTAAGAACAGCTCACCTCGGTGTTTCCAGTCAAGATCAGGATCAGGATCAGAGTTTGTGTCCACCTGGGAAACTCTTGCAGCTAGATCTGCCTGATGGTTGTGTTGTTGTTCCTCAGTAGCTTTGCTCTTAGGAATGTGAGCATCGATGTGTCTCACTTTCACTGGGATTCTCTCAATGCGAGCAGCAATGTCTTGCCACAGATCTGCAGCACAGATTGGCTTTCCTTTCCTCTGCCAGCCATTCTTCTTCCAGTCTTTCAGCCAACCCCACAAGGCATTGGCTACCATCCACGAGTCGGTGTAGAGATAAAGCTTTGGCCATCTCTCACGTTCAGCTATGTTAAGAGCTAGCTGGACAGCTTTTACCTCTGCAAATTGACTGGATTCTCCTTCTCCATCTCTCGCTTCTGCAACTCTGCGCGTTGGGCTCCACACTGCAGATTTCCATCTCCGCTTGTTCCCAACCAGACGACAGGAACCGTCTGTGAACAAAGCATATCTCTTTTCATCATCAGACAGATCACTGTAAGGAGGAGCTTCCTCAGCACGAGTTACTCTCTCCTCTGGAGGTTTTGCACAGCTTGTGCCTTCTGGCCAGTTTGTGATCACCTCCACCAAACCAGGCCTTTCGAGATTTCCCATTCGAGCTCTCTGTGTTATCAGAGCCATCCACTTAGACCAGGTAGCATCTGTTGCATGATGTGGTGAAGAACCTTTGCCTTTGAACATCCAATTCAGAACTGGCAATCTAGGAGCTAGAAGAAGTTGTGACTCAGTTCCAATCACTTCAGAAGCAGCTTTCACTCCTTCATAAGCAGCTAAAATCTCTTTCTCTGTTGGAGTGTAGTTTGCCTCTGAGCCTCTGTAGCCACGACCCCAGAAACCAAGAGGACGTCCTCGTGTCTCCCCTGGAGATCTTTGCCATAAGCACCAGGTTGGACCATTGTCACTCGCGGCCGTGTACAGAATGTTCTTAATGTCTGGACCAGTTCGGACAGGTCCCAGACCCATCGCTTGGACTACCTCTCGCTTGATCTGGTCAAAGGCTGCTTGTTGCTCAGGACCCCATT
Source organism: Indicator indicator (assembly GCF_027791375.1). Classification (NCBI taxonomy): domain Eukaryota; kingdom Metazoa; phylum Chordata; class Aves; order Piciformes; family Indicatoridae; genus Indicator; species Indicator indicator. The sequence continues at coordinate 29,053,232 of NC_072021.1, read as the reverse complement.
GGAAACTGTTTCTTTTTCAAGTCACATCATAGAGAGGTTTCACAATCTGACTGTATCCAGGAATGTGCAGTCTCCAAAATCCCACTATGCCTAAGAAACGCAGAGTTTCTTTCTTGTTGGTGGGATTTGCCATGGTAGAGACTCTGTTTATCACATCCATTGGGATGTGACGGCGACCGTCTTGCCACCGCACTCCCAGAAACTGGATTTCTCTGGCAGGTCCTTTCACCTTGTCTCGCTTGATAGCGAAACCAGCTTGCAAGAGAATGTCAAGGATTTTATTACCTTTCTCGAAGACTTCTTCAGCAGTCTCACCCCAGACGATGATGTCATCGATGAACTGAATGTGTTCTGGAGCTCCACCTTTCTCCAAAGCATCATGGATCACTGCATGGCAGATGGTTGAACTGTGAATCCACCCCTGGGGCAAACGATTGAATGTGTACTGAATGCCTCTCCAGGTGAAAGCAAACTGAGGCCTGCATTCCTCTGCTATGGGAATAGAGAAGAAAGCATTAGCAATGTCTATGGTAGCATACCATTTGGCCTGCTTGGATTCCAGCTCATATTGGAGTTCCATCATGTCTGGCACAGCTGCACTCATGGGTGGAGTTACTTTATTCAAGGCACGGAAATCAACTGTCAGACGCCACTCTCCATTCTGCTTTCGCACAGGCCAGATTGGACTGTTGAAAGGTGAATGAGTTTTGCTGATGACCTTCTGACTCTCCAACTGACGAATCAAGTTTTGAATGGGCACCAAAGAGTCACGGTTGGTTCTGTATTGTCTGTGATGCACAGTTTGAGAAGCAACCGGCAGCTTTACATCCTCTATCTCATGTTGTCCCACAACTGCAGATTCATCTGAAAGCTCAGGTCTAATGGACAACTTCAATTTTCCTCCATCAATTTCTACAGTTGCTATTCCAAAAGCCCATTTGTAACCCTTAGGGTCTTTAAAACGCCCTTCTCTCAGAAAGTCAATTCCCAAAATACAAGGTGCATTAGGACCTGTTACAATAGTATGTTTCTTCCACTGCTTCCCAGTTAAACTTATATCAACCTCTATCTTAAACAACTCTTGAGATCCACCAGTGACTCCCTGAATAGTTATAGATTCTCCCCCTTGATAATTTGATGGTATTATGGTGCACTGAGCTCCTGTGTCAACCAAGGCCCTGTACTTCTGAAATTTTGAAGTGCCAGGCCACTGGATGTACACATCCCAATAGATTCTGTTATCTCCATTATCCCTTACCTCCCCCTGGCGGAAGGCAGGGCACCCCTAATGGTGGGGATTACATCCACATGTACAGCTGGCACAACGTCCAGCACCAGAATTAGGATCACTGTTGGAGCTATCAGAGTTGTTCTGGGAAACTGAGGAAGCGACAGCTACCCTCCTGGTATTGCTACCTCGGGATCTGCCCCTCTGCAGCTCCCGTAACCTCTTGAAAAGATCAGAAGTTGGTTGACCATCCCATCTGTTCATGTTCTCACCAAACTGATCACGCAGAGTTATCCAGATACTGCCACGTGATTGCCTCTGCTGTCTGTTTTGGTTTGACCTATTCTGGAATGGCCTTCTTGGAGCACGTCTGTTTCTGACAGCTGAAACTTGTATCCATCTGGAGGAAGAGGAATTAGAATCATCCCCCTTCATCAAGTTGGATATGGAGGTTTTAAGTTCCTCCTTCAGCTCTTTCATGGAATTCTCCATCTTTCCAGACAGAGTTTCAATGGCTGAAACCAAAGAAGTACGTGCAAGACTATCCTCCAACTGCCTCATTTGGTCAGTGAAATGGCCAACAGTGGGAGGCACTCCACCATAATTTCTTGCCACAATCCTGCTTGCCAGAATAGTAGCATAATTAGGAGGAGCAAGCTTAATGAGCTTTTTGGCAAGGCCTGTTCCAACAGGAATTTCATCAGGATTCAGAGTCTTATGATCTCCATACATTACTTCTCTCACAGCAAACTCTCTCAGACGCTTGATTCCCTCAGCTATTGTGGTCCAAGGCTTAGGGTTCCATGGTAAATCATCTCTGCTGGGGTACCTCAGCGAGACTGCCAGTAGGAGGCGTGCCCACAGAGAAACTTTACCAATGCACTTGCCTAGATGCCTGTCTATGCCTGTATCCTTTGAGAGCATCCCCAACTGAGAGGCCGACTTGTCACCTACCACCAATGCTGGGGCTCCCATATCAAAACACCTGGCTAGCCAAGACAGGACTGGCTCATTATCTCCTCTGATGTAATCCTTCCTCACATGTCTAATTTCCTGTCTGGGTGCATTAGCTGACTGTATGTCATCCTCATCATCATCATCATCATCATCCTGAGGTTGCTGTCCCCATAATCCTATTGTAATCCTCCATTGAATTTCCTTGAGTTCAGAGGCTCTGCCAGCAGTTGCTAATCTACCAGGGTCTACATCCTGACCTACATCTCCATCATCCATGTGGGGTCTCAAGAGGTCTACCAGAGTTTTAAGGCTAACCCTCTCTTCCTCATCAGAAGGATCTTTCTTAACAGAGGGACCCTGAGTAGAAGGACCCTCATCTCCATCTGCACCATCTCCTGCAGCACCTGCATCTCCTTTACGCTTTCTGGTTACAGTGGCCACCAAATTTACTGGCTTGGTTTTCACATTCACAGCAGAGTTGGAAGAGCAAGTAGCCTTATGTCTTTCTTGACACAGTGCTATCAGTAGCCATATGATTATTCCAAGAAGCAACAAAATTAAGATTAAGGCTAGTACAAGATATCTAGGGTACCACTGGTTCCAAAGACCCTCTGTAGTTGTAAGAGGAGTAACAAACTCATATGTGTCTGCTAGCACATCCATATTTGAGTTACCATAGCTTCTTAGCCCAATAAGACCACAACAGAATTCACCAACATTCATTTAGCTTCCTCATTTTAGGAAATCTTGCTTTGTATGGGAAGTTTGAGAGTCTGCAAAGCAGTCTGAAGACTTGAAGAGAACACACTGAAAGAATTTAATTTGGAGGATGTTAATTTTGAGTATAAATCAGAGTAGCTTGGGCATTGTTTTGTCTACTCCTGTGTTTATTGGGATGAGGAAGACTTCTCTGATTTCTGAGATTGCACATAAGTCCTGTGTTGCAACTTTGCTCTGTTTCTCTGGCAGAATGTGATTGTTTGGGGAACACACACTGCTTGTAAATCTGCAGAGTATTGTCCTCACAGTAGCTGGATATGTGAGAAAGAGGTTTAGATAAACTAACCACAGGCAAACTAGGATTGGCCCACTGTGCATAGATACAGATACTCCTTGAATCCTTACGAGAAAAATTCTGGGCATTATCCTTCTGGAAATAAACCACCTGCTGTAGAGAGTGATGAGCTGCTTCCTGTGAAGACATGACACCCTTCACCTCTGCTCATGTGCAGACTTCTGTGCAGGAGACTTTACAGGAAGGGTCATCTTCACTGTGTGCAGAACACTGGGCACAGCACCACATGCACAGGAGTCCTCTTTAAACTAGAGCCTTGCACCTTGGAACAATATTGTTTCTAGATTAATGATGTTCAACAAATAAAATAATTCTAGGGCTGTTTTTTACTTTTAGAAGCACATGGTAGCAATGAGTACCTCCATTTTCTAAGTCATCAAGGCACAGGCTACATGACATGTGCAAGCTGGATATTAATTTCCTGAGATTAGGCAGGTGTCTGTTGAACTACATCGAATGGAAGCTTGAAAATCAGTCTGTTGTTCAGATGTGGGTTTATTAAATATGCAAACCCTATGCAGAGTTTCCTGCTGATGCAAACTAAAGTGAGAACACTACAGGAAAATAATTGTGAACTGAAAAAAATTCAATGCATAAAAATTCAGATGTGATGGAATTGAACTTTGGCAGCAAATGCAAACCATCAGTGAAATTACTTTTAATGTGTGAACATCTGTCAATGTCTGCAAGGTCTTACCAGAAAACCAGCCTTCTGAGCTGTTTTTTTTTTTACAAGCTGGCATGGTAATACACCTTAACCTTCCAGGCTGTTGAGGCAGAGCAAGGAGGTACCACTGTGGAACAGGTTTGCTGTGTTTTGCTGTTATTCTGGGCTGATTTTGAAGCCTGAGCTGAAGAAGTGTGACTCCTCGGTTTAATAAGGAAAAGATGGCTAAATGTGCTGTTTCTCATACCACTCTCATGCATTTTTGCCTATAGAAAGGAGAGTGCTTTAACCTCTCTAGCTCTGAGAACCATTTTGGTTTAGGATGTAGATTGGATTGTTTGCAGCCTTGAGCATTTCTGCCCTGATCATCTGCTCACACTGCTGCTCACTAGCAGGTCTGCAGGCAGATATTAGAGTTCATAGATCCATAGAGTTGTAGAATGGTTTAGGTTGGAAGGATCCTTGAAGATCAACTAGTCCCAACCCCCCTGCCATGGGCAAAGACACCTCCCACTGGACCAGGTTGCTCAAGGCCTCATCCAGCCTGGTCTGGAACATCTCCAGGGAGGGGTACCCATGACCTCTCTGGGCAACCTTCTCTGGTGTCTCACCACCCTCACTGTAAATTATTTCATCCTAATCTCCAGTCTAAATCTGCCCTCCTCAAGTTTAAAGACATTTCCTCTTGTCGTATCACTACAAGCCCTGTGAAAAGTTCCTTCCTAACCCTCATGTAGACCCCCTTCAGGTACTGGAATGTTGCTGTAAAGTCAGCCCAGAGCTTTCTTTTGATTCTGAGTCACCTCTGTCACTGTTCTTTTTGAGAGGCTAAGCCTGGATTCTTTGGGAATTCCTGGCATTTTGCAGCAGGATATGAGTCCCTTTTCTTGATAAATGGCACCCTACTTCATGCTTGTTAAATAATTTTGACATCAGTCAACATGTTTTCAGTCTTTAAATCCTATCTAGCACATCACACAGAAATCCTGTCTTCCAGCTCTGGCTGGGTGTCAGCATGAAACTAAATTTTCCTTTCAACTAGGAATCACAGAATCATAGACTACCAGGCTGTAAGGACCCTCAAGGGTCATTTGGTCCAACCTTTGGGAAAAGTATCATCTAGACATGATGGCCTAGCACCTTGTCCAGATGAATCTTAAGTGACCAATGTTGAGGACTCCACCACTTCCCTCAGGAGATTTTTTCTTGACCGCTCTTGTGAGAAGCTTAGTGTCCAGTTGGAATCTACTCAGGAGTAACTTGTGCCCATTACCTCTCACCTTTTCATGTGACTCCTCATCAAAAGGGAGTCTCCGTTGTGCAGCCCCTCTTTAAGAATTGGATTGTGTTGATCAGGTCCCTCCCGGGCCTTCTTTTCTCAAAGCTGGACAACTCTTTCCTCATAGAGCAGGCTTTCCAGTCCTTTGGCCATCTTCTTGGCTCTTCTCTGGACCCTTTTCAGCCCGTTCATGTCTTTTTTTTTTTTTTTTTTGTATAGCAGGGGTATTCCACGTGTGGCTGAATGGAATGGGGCAATGACTTCTTTATCTCTGCTGGTGATGTCCTTGTTGATGGAAGCCAGCATCCTACCAGCTTTCTTTGACACTGCAGCATACTGTTTCTCATGTTGAGCTGCTCCTTCACCAGGACCTTCAGGTCCCTTTCCACAGAGCTGCTCTCCCACCAGGCAAATCCCAATCTGTGCTGCACTTTTGGATTGTTTTCCATAGCAGAACACCTTATGCTTGTGCTAGCTGAACTTCAAAAAGCTCTTGTTAGCCCACTCTTACAGCCTATCCAGGTCTTCCTGCAGGGCAGCTCTTCCCTCTGAGGTGTCCTTTGCAAATGTTTCCTATCTTGATTACTGTTCTACCTGAACTAAATGATTCATCTTATTTCTGAAAGCAGTTTGTGTTCTCTTGCCAGGAAGGGATTATTACAGAATTAGTAACTAGTTCCTGGCACTCATATACATTCTATACATACATGCAGGCCAATAATTTGTACAAGTGAAACAACAAAATGAAACAGATGTAATGGTGCTGTCTGTACGATGACTGGGAGAAGAGTGTAAAGTGTCATTTGTATATGTCTGGTAAACTGCAGATGGAAGTAAAGAATGGTCCAGCTCTGCAGCACTGTTATTGGAAAAACATTGTTGGGTTATGAATCTGATACTAAAATATTATATGAGAATGCAAAGTAGTCTTCTGAAGTTTTCAGTGACTGAAAGGAGCAGCAATATTTGGTGATTTTCAAGCAAGTGTGAGAACAAATGTATTGCTTTAGAGAAGCACAGAAATGCCATAGGTTCTTCATTACAATCAATGTGCAGGGAAATACAGTGACATATGATCAGGATTAAAGGCCAGTTTTCAAATCTGTTCTGGCCCCTGAAGCACCCATTGTGACATTTCTGCTTGGGCTAATTAAACAGCTCAGTAGATGTAGTGCTAAACTCCTTTCAAAACTTGATTACACTTTTAACTTTTAATGAGAGGTGAGATTCTGAAAATCTGGACCACATAATGAGATCCTTCTGCTCCTTGAATCTGGGTGTAATCCAAAACTAATAAAAGTCACTGAACTCAATAATCTGTGGGTCAGGAACATTCACTTTTAATTTCCAGCTGGGTTAATATTCTGGAACATGTGGCTATGTGAACTTGTTAAAAAAAAAAGAAAGAAATCAAGATAGAAAACAAGGTCAGTACTTTGGAAAGGTTTACTGAGTGCTGGGAGTTTCCAGAGAAAAAGAAAAGTATGGAAGGCCAAGAGGTTGTGATGGAAAGAAGCTTTGTTTTGGTTTTGCAGCAGGATAACCACTTTCCATGGAAACTCACAGGACAAGAAATGTAGGAGCTATGAGAAACAGGCTGCACTCATTCCCTTGGGATTATTTCTTCTGTGGTTTCATTCATAATACACAGTCCTCATGCAAAGCCAGAGACCAGCAATCACAAGTTTTTCTTGATTAACATTAATTCCATAAAGAGGCCTAGAGAAGAGAAGACTCTGGGGGGACCTTCCAGCTTCCTTCCAATACCTGAAGGGCTCCTGCAGGAAAGCTGAAGAGAGACTTTTGCTGAGGGTGTCTAGTAGGACAAGGGGAATGGTTTGAAGCTGAGGGAGAGCAGGTTTAGACTGGATCTTAGGAAGATGTTCTTCAGTATGAGGGTGGTGAGAATAGGTTGCCCAGGGAGGCTGTGGCTGCCTCCTCCTTGGAGGTATTCAAGGCCAGGTTGGATGAGGTCCGAGCAGATGAATCTGGTTGAGAGGTGTCCCTGCTCATGATGGGGAGGTTAGAGGAGATGATCTCTCAGGTCCCTTCCAACCTAAGCCATTCTGTGATCCTATGCAGAGCAAGAAGTAGTGAATCCATTTCAATGCCATCACAGGCTGAGTTTTCCTGGTGTCACAAACAGACAGCGTCATGCTCCTGGAAACCATGCACCACATTTTACAAATACTGTGTTTTTCCCAAAGCTGAAGTATTTTTACATGAGAAAGGCAAATTCTTGGCACTAATCATAAATTACTGTTTGAAAATCATCACTTTTCAACTTTTTTTTTTTTTTTTTTTTGCTCCCCAGCCTCCTTCAAGAAGTTAAAATTTAGACTCTGTGGCTGAAATTCCTTTTCCAGAACCATGCCCAAATTCTCCTGATACCACACAAATATCTGTTTAGGTGACATTTAAGTGCCTGCAGTGCTCTGTAACTTTTTCATTGTGGATAAATCCTTTCCATTTTAGAACAAGGGGAAGCACTTTCCAACTTTTTTTTGTTTTATTTTTTTTTTCTGAACATGGACAATATTGGCCTCCTGCCTCTGAGATCAAAAGTCTCTCAGACCTTGGGAATATTTACAGAGACCTTTGTTCATAGCAATGGAGGAGATGCCTCTATAAAGCAAAGAGTCATGGTCCAAGAAATACCACACTCTAGTGCCTCCTCTGCAACTAACAAAGAGGAATTGGAAACAGATTCTCCAAAGGGGAACAGATGGAAAGGTACCTCTTGATTTAAGTCTTTCTCCTGCTTTTATTTAAACTTTGATGAGTAAATGATTCAGGTTTTGCCAGAAGGCAAAGAAAGTTTCTCCTAAGCTGAAACAACTCTTGTTTATAAATTGGACACATAAACATTTATTTCTGAAGAGTTTTTTCAACTTGGCAGCCAAAGAAAAATCCCTGGCCTATTTAGGTACTTCAGTGAAAGATACATTTCTGATTTAAATGATTATACTTCTGGCTATTTCCCATAAAAACAGCCAAATTTACCCAATTTGCAAGTGCAAATGTAGTTTGGAGAATTGTTTCATTCTTATCATTTGTTAATATTGAACTAAATTGTATAAAACATGCAGCTGACTTTGGTGTACTGTTGACTGTAATATATGAGAAGTCATTCTACAGAGAATAAATTTAATCAGAAGTGTGCTACCAATCTACTCCTGTATCCATTACTCTAAGTGTTTTACTGCAGAGAATGTAATTTCTCACAGACACTGGAGAGTGCTGCTTAATTATTCATCCTGAAATTTAATTTCAATGCTTGTAATCATTTAACTGTTTAAAATAGAATTTGTCACTGAAACAAGCCAAGAGGAAGCAGAGCATTATTTAACACTCACTCATGTTAGTTTCAGTGCAGCTTGATAACTGGCTCATTTCATGCACAGTTCCATCATGCCCCTGGAACAAGCCATCTATGATATTGATTATTCTGGTTCGACTGGAGTAGGTAAATTTCCACTTCCAATGGAAATGTTTTTTCCTTAGATGAGTCATCTCTATTTTGCCTATTTTATATATGTATTCTTTAGATTAAAATGTCACCTGTAAGTAAGAAGATACATCTTGCTCCTCTCCCACTAGCTTCAGTCTACCAGGGAGGTTGAAATACACATTCTGTAATACTCATGGTTTGCATGGCTTCACTAACAGAAAACAAAAAGTCTGTGACTTGAAACACCTGTAAATGAAAGATAATAGGGGAATGGAATAAAGCTGGAAGATTCAGGCTGGACGTGACGAAGAAGTTCTTCCCCATGAGAGTGGTGAGAGCCTGGAATGGGTTGTCCAGGGAGGTGGCTGGGGCCCCATCCCTGGAGGTGTTTAAGGACAGGCTGGATGAGGCTCTGGACAGCCTGATCTAGTGTGAGGTGTCCCTGCCCATGGCAGGGGGGTTGGAATTGGATGATCCTTGTGGTCCCTTCCAACCCTGACTGATTCTATGATTCTATGATTATGCTGTCAGATATGCTTCAGAAATTAATAATGATGTTCCAGCAAGTAGTCTCTGCACGCCCAACATTTCTGCTCCATCACAGTCAAAGGAGGAGCAGCTAAGCAGCATTCATTGTCCCTGCCTGGAATCATGTCAGTACTTGGTGTCAGCATAAGCTAGCGGTAAATAACTATCCTTTAGGACATCTATGTTGTCTCCTAAAGTGGCTTACTTCAAAGCCATACATTTTTGGTGTCATCTACTTTCCTTTCTACAGGAACATGCTAGGAAGCATGAAAGAACATGGTCAGACAAGTGTTGTGATACTGCTAGAGAAATGCATTCAAATTTTTCTTGGATTAAGACTTAGATTAGCAGATACCTTCTCAGCCTGAGGCTGAGTGTGAGCAAAGGCCTCTATCACTATAGCTAGTTTGGTCATTGCCATTACTGGTGCACCCATTGCAAGGGAGCATGAGCCCAAAGCAGGTACAACTTTCTCCATTGTATGTGGAGCATTAGCAGTTCAGGTAGAACTGCCCCACTAACAGTACCCAGGCCCAGCCTGTGAACAGCTGAGGAGGCGGAACTGCCTTGGACCCATGTGCATTGCAGGGGCACCCTCAGGTATTGTATCCACATTTGCAGTTCCCTGGTAAGTGCTCTCAAGGCAGTCATTCCCCCAGCATGTCCTGTTCATATGTTTGCATTGTCCTGCAAGACCCTCGAAACTTTGGCACTAGAGTCTTTCTTGCCCAGAGATTGCAAGAGATAAATCTGGGAACCAGGGAGCTCCCCAAAAGACATGAATCAAAGGCATGAGCTGGGTGTTCTTCCTCTAGCTTTGCTTCAGTGCTGTTCTGCAAGCCTTTCTTAGACTTGCACCTCCAAGAACACAATGAATAATCACCAGTTCTTCACAGACTCTTTCCAGAACCTGAGAACTTTCCAGCATACTGGAGCAGTGCAACATCGCCTCTGCATCTACCATAATGAAGCTACTTTCACAGATTAAAGCTACCAAACCTTTTCTGAAACTTTGTTGGAAATGATTGCTGTAGAAAGCAGGAAATACACCATAAAGTACAAAGTATTCTCATTAAAGAAGTCTATGTGAAATTGTCTGTAACGGTGTGAGAGCCAAAATCCCCATCCCACACTGACAATAACCAGGCTAGCTCAGTCTGGAAGCAAATAAAAGCTCTCCCCCAAAATTAAAATACCAAGAAGCTTTAAGTATGCCTTGACTTTTGAATCACATTTCTCCTAAATCTAGGTTGATCCTAAACAAGAGAAAATTGATTAAAACTTAAGATTCAGATCTTAACTCCTGCTTCCTTATAATTCCTGGCATGAATATAGAAATAAGCCTTGATGTTAAGATCCCTTCTGGAAACTCACCTGTGATAATATTATATCATGAGTAAAATCTTCCCCCCACCCCCCTTATGGGAAATTCTCAATTTCCCTTTTCTAAATAAAATGACAATAAGCTGTCATCAATGAAATATTTCAAGAGCATTCTCCAGATCTCTAAATCAGAGAGTCAAAGGTACTCTTTAATGTAGATATCCTGCCAAAAGAATTGAAGTCTTTCACGTTTTTGAGATAGGTGGAAGGGCAGAGTGGGTTAGGTATGTACAACTGCACAGTACTTCCTACACTGGGCGTGAAAAGTTCAACAACATCAGGAAAAGTAAAAGAGGAAATCTTTGAGGCCACTTACTGTGCAACTGTTCTGTGAAAGAAGAGATAAACCTCTTCACTTAAGTAAAACAAATCTTAGGAGAACAAATTTGTTGAAGTAATCTCCTGCAACACAAGTACTGCTTTCAGTTTTAGGAGAAATAGACAGGAATAATTATTTTCATACCATGAAAGTATGCCAAAGCTGAACCTTGCATAGACGTGAAATCATTTTGCATTGACAGAAATAGTTAAGAAAAAAGAAATTGTGACTTAAAGTTCTTGCCTTTTTTTGTTCTTTTTTTTAGTAGCTTATATCCATGAATTTCTTTTATCTTGAAGTTTCCTTAATCAGCCATTAAAGTTGAACAGGAAACTCGGCAGGAATAAATGCCAAGAGAAGAAAAACAGTACGTTATTACTTGTCCAATTAATTCGTGAGCAGAGTTCTGTATCCTTTCAAGCTCTTCACACACAGTGTCATGAATTTTCTGTATTTCTGATGTCCACTTAAAGTTCACTGACTCATAGATCAATTAGACTAAATGGATTCCTGCTGGGCAGAAACAGAGTATCCCAATTTAGGAGCTTATTTGAGAGAATTTTAGGATAACAATCTGTCCTCTTTTATTTTGAAATACAACAGTTAGTAGAGAGACCAAAACAAAATACAGATAGGCTGCTGAATCCTGAATGTATTTTGGTTTAGATTTGTCCAATTGCATTTGTGCAATTACTTCTCTCTGAACACACACACACACACACACACACACACACACACACACACACACACACACACACACAGAGTCACATCGATTCATAGAATGGTTTAGGTTGGAAGGGGACTTGAAGATCATTCAGTTCCAAGACCACTGCCATGGGCAGGAACACCTCCCACTACCCAGGTTGCTCAAGGCCTCATCCAACCTGGACTTGAACATGTCTAGGAAGGGAACATCCACAGCCTCCCTGGGCAACCTCTTCCAGTGTCTCACCACCTCACTGGAAAGATTTTCTTCCTAATCTCCAGTCTCCATCTACCCTCCTCAAGCTTCAATCCATTCCCTCTCATCCTATCACTACAAGCCCTTGTAAAAAGTCCCTTCCCACCTTTCTTGCAGACCCCCTTCAGGTACTGGAAGGGCTGCCTTTTCTCCAGGCTGAGCACTCCCAGTTCTTACAGCTTGTCCTCACAGGGCAACTTTTGAAAGGAATGAAAACCATCCAAACTAAATGATAAGCTACTAGTTCTCAATTATATTCAGATATCACAGTGACTGTGAGGTTATACCTTCTTCACAAACCTCTACAGAGAGTGTTCTTAAGCCTCTGAAAAAGTTGCTTTTCCAGTACAAGGAAGATATTTCTCCCTGTGCACAGCATTCTGGAGGCTTGTCTGTGAAATAGCTGACAATGACTGCTGTCATTGAGACTGACAAATTAAATCAATGTTTAGATCACTTGGTATGGCAAATTCTTCACTTCAAAATAGCTATCTGTCAGAAGAGTTGCACTTCTTCATTTGATCCTTTATGTTAAAAATGAGAGCAAATTACAGTGATAAACAGAAACCTTTTAATGGTGCAGCCTAGCATACAAGTCATACTTGTCATACAGGACACTCAGCCAGCTCAGCTGATTGTCTCTACAGTGCTTTAAGCATAGGCCTACAGTGGAATGTGAATTGCTGCTTGCTTAGCACTGTACTGCCTAGGCTCAAATCTCTAGCTGAGGCTCCAGAGCCTGGAGGAGCAGAAGTGCCCATCGATGCTCAGCCTGAGTTTAGCCTCAGATGCCCTTTGCAGTGTGTAGTAATAATCATGTAACTAACTTCAGAGGAACAAGCAATCCAGCAGCTTCTTCTCAGAAAATTTAGTGCCTTGTACAACCAGGAAAGGGTACTGCAATGAAAAGGCAGTAAAGCAAATGCACAGGGCATGCACAGACCATACTGATCCCTGAACAGCTCTTGGGAGCACCTGGGAACAATATGCAGAAATAAACAAAACAGATGCGACCTCTAAGTGGTTTCAGTGCATTTTTCATGGCAGCAAATGCCAATAGTAAAGAAATTCTAGAAAACATATCTAGAATGGATAGTAACAAGAGAATAACATAAAAAAAAAAAGCCAAACTTTTAATTTCTTGCCTTTTCTTCCCAAATTCTACTGCAGAATATCTGCATATTGTATTTTGTGTTTTCCCTACATCTCTCACTAGATTTGAAGGACACTCCCAGAAAGTCCTGTATCAAGCACCAGTTCTGGCTACTACTAGGCACTTACATTAGCATACTTTTATCACTTTTTTAGTAAAATAAATTCTAAGAAAGGAGAATTGGAGAAAAGAAATAAAAGAAGAAAATATTTCTTGATTTTTAATTTTTTTTTCAGTTATATTTCTTTATGTTTTAAGCCTTTTCTAAAAGTCTGTCAGGTCCCAGACTTTCCTTCTCTATAGCACCTGGACATATTTCTACATCTGCTGAAGTGAAGATGGCTGCATCTCCCACTAAGCAAATGCAATGCTGAAAAATGCACCCCAATTGATAAGCTTTTTAAATCTTCAGATCTGAAATGCTGAATCTTTAAGATTCAGATTTCATTTTGTAGAGATCAATTTTGGTTTTGTAAAGACTGATTTTTCTAATCCTCCTTATGAAGAAGTGAATGTTTCAAGCTGAATTGCAGGAAACAGAGATGTTTCTTTCCTGAGCTTGGAAGGAAAGAAAATCAGACTGCACTTTTTTTCCAGGACAGTAAGACTTGTTAAGAGGCAAGTCTGAAAATTTCCTGCAGGGAGGTTTCTTCCAAGTATAGTTTACAGCATGACCTACAAAATGTTTGGTATTGGAAATGACGGCAAAGGCATAGATTTTTCCAAGGGTACTTACAGCACAATCTATATTAAACTTGCTGCTTTCAATTTTCTTCCGTGTTTCTAATAAAATCTGAAGTGTTCACTTTGCTTCCAGTAGTTTAGTCTTTAATATAATTAGATGTAATAGTTAAGCTGTTGGATATGATATAATGCAGCACTTTTGCTTTAAGCTATATCTTTATTCAGGCAAAACAAATTCCAATTTTATCCCAACAAGCAGAATTCTCAGAAGACAATTCAAGTTTTACCCAAATTAGAGGTATGCTAGAGGCAAGCTGATCCTGTCCTTCATTAAAATCTGTGGGTCTGGATGCTTGTTGTAAGCATTACTTGTAATGTAAATCACATATCCAGAGGTGTTGGATACGTGTGGCAGGATTGTCTCCACAGAGTGAGTTAGCCCACACAGAGTGAACTGAAGCCTTCCTGATCCATGGGTTCCGAGCTGATGGTCTGAAGATTTGTGTTTGCCGTTTTTTGGATGGACGTTGCTATGATTGCAGTATAAAGAAACTATGGCACTAGAAAAGTACAACAGGAACATAATAACAAGGAAATACTGAAAATTCAACAGCTATCACGTGTTTATCAGTATATTCATAGCAGTTGCTGACAATTTAGCTGAATCAACATCAGCATTTCTTAGTCTAAGAAAATGTTCGAGTGATGCAAAAATGAATTACTGAATTCTGGATTAAATAACAGATCTGATTTAAACTTTGGTTCTGAGGGACAAGAATCTTTCCCTCAGATATTCTCTGTAGAAATATCTAAAGAAGAAGGTGGCTTGTCAGACTTACTGCTCCTGCAGGAGGAGATAAGATACATCACTTTTAAATCTCTTTTGCTCTTAGGCTTCATGTGCAATGATTATATTGTTGCACTGCCTGTGGTGAGATGTTTTAATGAGCATGACACCTTTTTCTGTGAGTTCCTTTACCACGTGGAAGAGGAAATTATCATCCATGCATTCCAGGAACCTCTTAGGTTGATGGTGCCCTGTTTTTACTACAATTATGGCTGAGAAAATGATCAAAATATTGACTGTTCTGACTGAGCTCAATCCAGTGAGGAAACAATCATGTGAGGATTCTTGGTGTACGTACTAAAATCCAAACCCTGTAATAATTTCTCTGTTTATATCAGGTGGAAACTGTGCCTCGGAAAACCTGCAGATTTGGTTATAGTCCTGTAAAGGCCACTTAAGCAAACACCATTTCCCAGGTACAGTAATTCTCTTGGGTTTACATCCTGTTTTATATCGTTCATATATGTAAGAGAATTTTTATGTGCAATAGAATAATCTTCTTTTTTACCTTTAGAAAGGAAGTGCATGCTAAAACCTTTTATTTGGGGGAGGGGGGGGCCGCTTAATATTAATGTTTCTAAGGATTTGTTAGAGACAAACTTTCCTACTTCAGAAGGTTTCATTCAGCCAGGTAGGATTTTTTTTAGATCTGACCTTTTAATTAAGTTGAGCCTAGTGTCTTGCTGCTAAAGGCTTAGAATAAATATGCATTTTATTTAGTATTTTATGTTTAGCCATTGTGAACATTCAAGGAAGATTCAATATGTTTGGAATAGTTGCAATATTCCATTTTAGCTGAAATTTCCTAAAGTCTGAAGGTTTCATGCTCATCTCATTGATGAGATCCTGCTAAGAAGTGATGAAGACCTCAGTAACTGATAGCAGCTCACTGTCAGACAAAACAAGACAGAATTCCCCAGGCAGAAACGGCAGGAATTCTACTTTGTGATAATCATTTTTTCAATGACACATTTTGGAAGACACATAAATGCAGACTGAGTTGACTGTGGATGGACACCTTTATTTGTCAATGATTTCACCATGGTTAGGAAAGCAGATTTGTGATTTCCTGTGCTCACCCCCAAATGCCTGAGTCATCCTTTGCCAATTGTTCTTCAACCAGAACCTGACTGTTTGCTCATGGGAATTTTCACCATGAGAAAACCACATGTGGTGAGAGATTTTGGAAAGCCACCTGACACCTGCTAGTTTGAGTCCTTTCCTTTATCTTACAGCAACATAAGAATGCTGAACTGGACTTGATGGTATCTGCAGGACCTAGAGGTTTTGGTGACAAGTATGCCATGATATGGATTAAAACCACAAACATACATTATACCTGGATGCACTGTTAGATAAAACATCCTTACTAGCTGTTCAATGACTTCCAGAAAAATATTAATGGATTTTTTTTCCCCTCTGTCCTTTGGTAGGAAATAATAAACAGGTGTAAATAAGGTGTTTTCATAAAGGTGGGTTTTGTAACCAAATATTGTCCTAAATCTAAACTTCAGAACATTAGTTCAGTTGCAGCTGTACTCTCTTTGGTTAGTTTCTCTGGCAGCTGTTCCAGGGTCAGGAGCTCTGAAAATCTTTCAGTTATGCAGCGGTTCAGCTTCTCCATTCACTTTGCCCTTTCTTATTAAAACCCTACACATTGTTCTATTGCTTTGTTCTGTGCTAGAACAGAATGATGGCATTGCTTCTAGAGAATCAGATTTTACTAACTAGTTAACTGTTTTATGGACACTCAGCTAAGTTTATTAAAACATAGGGTTTTTTTTTCCATTATGATAAAAAAGAGCTGGAAAGTTTTGCATGAATTCAAGTAGTGATATATAGTGCAGTATGGCAAAGCACTGAAACAAATACTATTGTGAACAGGTTCTTAATTAACTGTCGTTATTGGCTTAATAGTTAAGGCAGCCACAAGCAGTCTTAACTATTCTCTAGATGATTGTACAAACTTGGTTTGGTTTTACACAAGCTTAGGCAGCAAAATCAGAGAGAGATGACTTAAAGTACAGGCAGGTTTCATCAACCTGTTTGCAAAGAGACATACTGAGAAGAAGAGAGAATATTTTCAGTCATTCCAGTGGTGGGACAACCTGAACATCATACATCCTCAGTAAGCCCCAATGAGCTGTGCTTCCTGTCAGTCTAAAGTAACAATACATTGGACATTTACTATCTTTACCAACAGATCTCATTGAAACATGTGAACAGAGTAGCATGTTTATTTATGCTTGTCAGAGCAGAAATAAATATTGTATGCTTAATGCAGTGTTACTCTAAACTGGGATAAGTCTTTCCACTAAGTACAAAGAACAACTGTTTTTTTGCCAGCAGGCTCTTGTGATGGTTTGAAACTGTCTTTTTAATTTGTCCTTGCAAAGTTCAAAACAGAGAAAGTGAAAGAGTGTAAGTAAGTCACTATTGGGTGTAAGAAAGCAAAATACTGATTGTTCTAAACACTTCCATTGGATAGATAGAAATGTTTAAGAACTATTACCAAAAGCAAAGTGGGGTACTCTGCACATTCTGCATTCTGCAGTGGGGGCAGTTGCTGGGCTGTCTGGCTGCTGTTTCTTCTTCTCTTTTGCCTGAAGATAACACGTACTGACCTTGGCAGCTAAGTTAACGACTTTCTGCTTAACTAACTCTGCTTCTTTGTCCAGGGGGACTGGGGGGAAGCTCCTGGGAGAGAGAGAGGCCCCTTTGGGAGGGTCCCCTTGGGGGGAAGCAAAGGGAGATTGGTTGTGCTTTTCTGTTGATTGTATATATTTGTAAATGTTGTGAATTTTGTATATTTGTACATATTCATTGCATTTCATCATAGATTGTAGACTCTGCTTGTAAATACAGCCTTCATTTGCTTCCAGACTGGGCTAGCCTGGTTACTTGTTGGGGGGGGGGGGGGCGGAATTTCAACTCACACCAACACATCTTTTATTTTTTGGTGCCCAACGTGGGTCTCGATTGCTTGTATGATTTATTTCTGCTCAGATTAGGAAGCAAAATGAAGCTGTTTTGGATTCTGAGTCATTCTATTTCATCTGTGGTTTTCCTATCTCTTCCTATCTAAGGAACATCTTTCCAGGAGTAACTGGACTGAGGATAGCATCCTTGTAAAATGTAGCATTGATTGTGTATTCCACAGTTTCTAAGTTAGGATTCCAATTTATCTATCCAAATAGTTTATCTATCCAAAAATGAAGTGTATAGTCTGCATTAGATGAAGTTGTTCAAAAGAGAGAGGTGAATCCAAGGGATTTTAATTTAGTTTTAAAGTGGGTGGAATGAGTGACTGGCTCATTAGACAGTTTCTGTAGGATGTCTCACCTTTTATTGTGGAGAGATTCTGAATGCCCAGCTTGAACTGGAAGTTTAACTGTTAGATGATTAAAGCCAGCTGGTTGAGCATCATCTTTTAGCCTTTCACAACACTTTTGCATTAAAATCCCTGACCAGAGAGCGAAACCCTTGATGTCCCATAACCATCATGTCCATTTGTTCAATGTCTTTGTTAACAACATAGCTGCTTATATTGAAGGTGCTGAAAGACAGAAATACTCTTAGTTAATCACAGTAAGAATCAAGTTCTTTTTAATGAAAGCTTGACATTCACATGGTCAGAGACAGCTAAATTTTGCAGATATGATTCTCTCCACTGTAAACAGTAAGAGAAGGAAGAGAAAAATCTCATATTCATATTTTCATCCTGGCAGTATCTATGTACAGCTATATGTAGGACCCAACACATCTTGTTGTGTAATAGAACTAATCTAGGAACAAGGTTCCTGCTGATTTCTCTGTGGGGAAAAAAAAATTAAAAAATAACTTCAAATAATGTGAATCTTTGAAGCAGTGAGTTGCTCAAGTCACGACTCAGTGGTGCCTGAGCATCTGCAAGGACTCACTTGTATCTCTAGCAGCTGACTCATTCCCATCTTTATACAGAGATACATGCGTCATATCTTTGATTAATGGTGCTGGTGGAGAGAAAGATAGCAAGCAGGAGGAGCTCTCAGGAGGTCACTGCAGTCACACTCGTTTGTCAGGCAGAGGCTGGTGACGCACGGAATTGTTGCAATTGCTTTAGATCTTCCTGACTTGAAATATCTTACCTGGGAGGCAAATTGTACAGAAGAATCTGAGACTTCAGTCTGAGCACAGGATTTTTTCAGTATTTGATACAATTTATGCTTTGCCAGTTCTGTAGAAGTGCCAAGCACAGTGTTTCCTGGCAGAGGAAGCACAGTGTCAAGGATCGGCTCAGCAAGCCAGAGCTGCCTCTAGCCCAAAGTAAACTCCTTGTGGATGTTCTTATACAAGCAGCAAGGTTGTGTTTTAACAGAGAAGACGTTTTTGGTGGCATTTTCTGTTTTGCAAAAGTATCTGTAGAGCATCAAGTACATATTTCAGTATTTTTCTAATCTCGAATCAATCTCCACTATCTAGCATCACCAGGGCTTTTCTTCTGGATTCCTGTAGGATACTGAAAACCTATTTGGTGTTTTCCATTCAGCAGCTGTTAGCTAGGAAATAAAGAAAGGCTCCTCAGTGTTCCCCTACTCTGGAGGGATAGGGATGAACAGAGGCATCTTGGCAGCAGGACTGCAGGTGGATTTTCAGTCATGAGAAAGGTGAGTCCATGGCCAAATGCCAGAAGATTCCTGCTGTGTGAAATATGAGAGAGCCTCTTCCAGACAGCTGCCTGCGTGCTCCTGTGCCTGCCGATGGCAGGTGCAAATCAGTGATAGATGGAAGGCACTGAATGGTCTCCTCCTGTCTCATCCTTAATCAAGTTTAAGGATCTACACACTGAACAACATTACTCAGAAAAGAGTTTTTCTTAATTCAGTTATTTAAAAATATCAAATTATCTCATGGCAGGATACATTTCTCAAAATAAACATTAGAGCTGAAATTAAGGCTAGAAAATCTGATTAGTCTCTTG
Source organism: Indicator indicator (assembly GCF_027791375.1). Taxonomy (NCBI): domain Eukaryota; kingdom Metazoa; phylum Chordata; class Aves; order Piciformes; family Indicatoridae; genus Indicator; species Indicator indicator. The sequence continues at coordinate 29,033,740 of NC_072021.1, read as the reverse complement.
TTCAGAAGTCTAGGTATGGAAATAAAGAAAAAGTGTGTCAGAATATCATAGACTTAGATTGCTGGCATCCAGTCTTTTATGGAGCAAAATTTGGTACAGTTAAAATTCAGTTGCTGAGTTATCTTGTAACTGCACTGATTTTAATATCAAATTATTGTTTCACATTAACGTGATCCAGATCCTATAAACTGAAGTATTGCATGGGCAAGTTCCGTATGACCTTGGAAATCTTTGGTTGCAGTAAATAGAGAAAAATTAATGTCTGTAAAACTTTGCCTAGTCAGCATTAGTCACATTAGAGAGGAGTTGAAGCACAAGAGAAAAAGAGCACTCCTTGTGTTGTTTTATCTAGGGATATAGTTTAAACAACGCTGTAGCACCACATCATCCGTGCTGGCTCATTGACTTAACAGTTAGTGCTGCTTCTCATGTGCAATGAAGCAGGAAATCAGACAGTAAACACTGCAAGAATTATCAACAATCTTAGGCCGTACCTAATGCTAACTGAATAAATAAGGATTTTGTTCAGAAAGGCGCTAAGGGAAAACGAAGGGTGCAGCCTGAGAAACAAGATGAGAACAGAAGGGGACATGCTGTGTTTGCTGGGATAAACAAGTTTTGCTCCTTTGCAAATGAGGAATGAATGAAAGGAAGAGTTTGTTTTAAAAACGAAACACATTGCCAGGTTAAGTGCAGATATAAAATTTTGTTAGTTTCCAATAAGAAGCTTTCAAGTTAAGTCTTCTAGAACAACAACAACAAAGCCCTCCTTTAAAAATATTCCATTCTTTTACTTCTGGTCTTAATATATACTTCTAAGGCTAATTCTTCAGTAATTTGATCTATTGCCTCCAAATGCTGCTGCTTTTCTGTCCTGCATTTTAGCAAGAGTGCACAAATGAAATGGGAAGAAGAACAATTGATTGCTATTGCTGGGAATTTTTTTCAGTGATATTCGGAACACTAAATGTTATAAATGCAAATAATTAAATGGAAAAACAGAAGTCTGCAGTAGAGAGAAAGCTATCCCCCTGCTATTTCCTCACCTCATGTGTGCAGAGCCAAAGCCTATTTTAAGTGCAGTCTGTTTCCCTGCATCTTTAGAAGAAATATTGCAGTATGTAGGATGAAAACCCTCTAATTTTGCATTTATGTGAAGAAAATCTCCCATGTGCTAGCATCCTTAATGAATATATATTAAAAGATGCATCCTGCTGAACATGCCAACCGAAAATAAACTTGCCACAATCCACAGTAGTTTGTAGAGTAAAAACTCAGAATAATGTCAGACTCTTTTGAATAAGCAAAGCAATTCAGAATTGATTCTTTGGAGGTGTGCAGTTAAAGTACTCTCTGTGTTTCCATTCCCAAGATGAAGTTACTATTCTCACAGGTCTTCTGGCTTCAGAAAATCATATTCTTGAGTTCTTGTCTGAGCACACCAACGGAAAGTAATATAATAATGAGGTCCCTAGTGCAATTACATTTTATGAAGCTCAGACATTGTCAAGGGCAAATGTATTAAAAGAGAAAGGTCAGTGACATTCTTTTTACTTTTTTTCTAGGAAGTTAAGTAGCTACTAAATTGCCGTAAAGTGGAAAAATAGTATTTATTCAGCATAATCCTTCAGCAAGCCATAGGCACTTTTTCTTTCCTCTTCCAAGTGGAGAGGCCATTTTTGTGTGAGCACAGTGCCATCCTTTGTAGAGCCATGCAAGTGAGCAGTGTAGAGACACACTGACCAAACTCTCCAGTCTAACTAGCACAGTGCAAGCTAATTCTAGTGCCTGCCAGAGGTTATCCAAAGGGTGAAACATGCAGTGCTCCTTCTGTACAATATTCTCTGATAACTCATTTGGACTACTGGTTGAACTCAAACTAAAAGTACCTTTTTACTTTTTTTAAAGAATGCTAAGACAGACAAGACCAATACAGATAAAATAGTAATAAAAGCTAAATAACCGATTGGAATATGAGAACGTGGTGTTAGAGGTAACTGAATCCTGTAACGTGTAGGATCCACAAAGTGCCTCCCTTCCTGACCCCTACCTTGCCAGAAGATGGCCCTCAGAACTCTTGTCCTTTTTGCCCCTAACGCATCTTGAAGTTCATTAGCAGTTCACACAAACAGACTCAGAATAAGCTCAGAAGCAGAGGATAGTTGGACACAGCACTTGATAGAAATGTAGGCTCAACAGCAATGATGATGCACAGATGTCAGCAAGAGAAGTGTTCTGAGCAGCAGGTGGCTCACACACCACTGACACCTTTTATATCCCTCCTCCGTTTTTCCATGCCTGGTCCTCCCTGATCCATCCCAATCCATTCTTGTCCCTGCTTTTGATGCAACCTTTAAACATTCCATAACAAATTTTGTATAATCCCTAAGTTGTCTCTGCTCCGACACTAAATTATCATTTCACTTATTATGGGTCCCACAATAAGTCCCTTTTTTGCCCTTAGTCTGCAGAGCATTCTGAAAAGAGGGTTTCTCTCTTTGACTTAATGTTTGTTTATTTTTAAACCAGGGACCACAGCCTGATCCTTCTCTCTGGGTGCTGATTCAGTGTGCTGCCTGCTCAGATCACCTGAGCTTCTCACCCTGTCACTAATGCCCAGGTCATCACCTAGTATCTGCAGTTGATTTGATTAACGTTTAATAACATAACCTAATGCATAGGGCTGGAAAAACATCCCCAAAGTCACAAATCTTCTTTTCTTTTATCACTCAGAAGAGCATCAGATAGTCTTCTCTACAAACTCTTTAAGCTCCATTGTAAAAGTAAGGCTTTTTCACCTATTGAAGTGATTGGACAGCTGTTTGAAACCCCTGATGCTTTGACTTGAGAAATTTTCTTCTGAATGCCATCTCCTCTCTAACAACAGGCTGTCTGCACCCGTTTGTTTTTCTGCCAACAGAGCCCTTTAGATTAAATTGTTATCTTTCCCTGGTCTGTACTTCCCTTGTAGAAACAGTGATGATATCTCATTGCAGCCTTCCCTTCACCAACTTAAATAATACAAGCTCTATTAGTCTCTCCTTACGGAAACACTTCCCATTCTGCTGATCAGATTTTCAGGCTTTATGTTTAAACAAAAGCAACAGAGTTTGCACAGATTTCCCCAAACACACAGTTAGGCTGAAAGACCCTAATGATAGGGTTTCTGTCCTAATGAAATAACAACATAGAGCCTCTCCAGCACTTTGATTTTAGAAGATACTTGGATTTATGATGTCTTGCTAGTTTGTAGTGAGTTAGAAAAAATTATGTGTCTGTGATATAATTTAACTTGACAACTTTAATGAAAAAGGAGATGATGGGTTCATAGGGCTCTTTGTTAAGCAGCTTTTGTATAATTAACATAGAGATTAATCATTTTGGAGCATTGCCTTATGAATCAGTTGTATCTTAATACAGTGGCATTAGTAGTAATGAAACACATTTTGTAAGATGCTTTTTCTCTAATTTGCTAATCAAGATTGTATTGGAGCCTGACTTAAATGGACACTTTACAAACAAGTCTTGACCTGTAAAAACATTTACTGTATTTTGATTACAATCACAACATCTTGAAGGGACTTTAAAGGGTAAATTATCTTCATATATGTTTTTATTCTACTTTCAAGCAACTTATTACATAGAAAAGCTCATTTGATGGGTAAGCTAAATATGCATGACTCCCACTTTCCCTCAGGGCATGGGATTTTATAGTCAGAAGTAACCTCTCTTAGTGGGAATTGTTTCTCAAGTGACTGCTCTGTGAACACAATTCTGTTTTGAGACATGATTTAAATGGTACATTTCTGTGCAGGCGAGGAGGTAGAGACAAGAACCAAAAGTCAACAGTCTGAAAAGGTGCCGTAGTTCTTCATAAATTGTAAGATTGTTGAGATTTGGTGATTTAGAATTTAATTCATCTTTGTACAGTTAGAGAATCCGAATGCTGCAACCAGATGAAACCGAGCCAACCCTCCAAATATCTCAAGAGATTTCCACCCTCAGGTTGCTCAAGAGGAGGTTTAGATTAGATGTTAGGAAAAATTTCTTCACAGAAAGGGTTATTAAGTCCTGGAACAGGTTGCCCAGGGAATTGGTTGAATCACTATCCCTGGAGGTATTTAAAAGATGAATAGATGTGGTGCTTAGTGATACAGTTTTGTGGTGGACTTGGCAATGTTAGGTTAAGAGTTGAACTCAATGAACTTAAAGGTCTTTTCCAATCTAAATGATTCTGTGATGTGTCTGAAACTATTATTGTCCATGCTGTGCCTTAGTGTTCCAAAAATACTCCTGGGGGCACGTGAAAAAGGAGAGGCCTGGTAGAGCCTGGTAAAAAATGAATATGAAGAAGTGTCTTGTCTAGCAGAAATGAAGGCAAAACGATGCTGAATCTTCAGACATTTAGTTTTAACCAAGCTTCTCTGTGCTGGGACTAGGGTTAGAGTCCAAATGTTGGCATTCTGGATGGTTAGATATGCATTTAGGCTCAGGGATGAGTCTGTACTTTGCTGAAATAATAGTTCTATTGAGGTAGTCTGTGCTGCCCACACAGAGAAACTACAAACACTGCAGGCAGTCTCTTCCATTAGTTAGTTTTGCATTTTCCTGGAGAGTTGTAAACCAGAGCAGAAGTGATTCTGAAGAGTCACTTATTATTGTTGCAACTACTTAGCTCTCTCAAACTTAATAAAAAAAACAAACTCAGGCCAGATGATAGACAGAGGTTCTCAGACCTTCTTGTTCACTGATTTTACTGTTAAGTTTTCAAAAGGCTGTTTTTCCAAACGGCATTTTTGGCAGTTTATTTGTGCTTTCATTGGATTGTGTTGGGTAATTCAGAGAGAATCTTGGGTAAAATATTTCCTAACTGTAAAACTTTAATATTTTTTTCCTGTAAGTGTCTGCAATATACTGGTCCACCAGGTACTAGCTGTTGTCACTTAGCACACAAACCAGAAAGCAGCAGACCCTGGTCTGATAAAACAATCCATTCCCTGAATCCAAACATGACAACAAGTAATTCTGAGTAGCATCATTTCAGTTGTGTTGAGATCTCTTACCTTTACTGGAGAATAGCTCTGAGATATTTGCAGTGGGGAGCCCTGCAGCCAGCCTCTGTCTGGCAGAGAGAAGTAGCAATACTTGTACAGTACTACGGCTCTTGTTCTGTACACTCTGAAAGAGAGATCAGCAATCTTAAATCCTGAGTGCTGCTCCAATTCCTGCCCAGGTTTTGGTGAGCTGTAACCAAGAAATGTTGCTGCTTGCTGTGGGGTTTTCTCTTGTAATTTTTATGACATTTCGTGTAGTTCTGAACAAATTTATCTGATTGTGGTGCTAGTTTAGTAAGGCTGTAGGTTCAGAGAAAACCCTCTATGGACAATGGCTGCAGAAAGCAAGCCCCAAAACAAGGAGCTCTGCTATTGTCTGCAGCATAGAGAGAAGGAATAAATGAAGAGCTAGGGAAGACAGTGAATTTTAAACTCATTCATCTGGGGAAAACAGCTCAAGACATTGTTCAGATTCACAGTTAATGTATAGGGACAAAAAGCCATTTAGATGTATAGACATTTCCATAACTGCAAAATTTTGAACCAGCTTATCTAGGTCATCATAAACTTTATGTTCAGTATTGAGCACATGGTTTCAGGAGAATTCGTTTTAATGGCCATGCCTTACTGGCCCCTCTAAGGAATATGCAATGGAGTAAAGAAAGAAGAACTTCATTCCCTTCAATTACCATTTGATAATAACATAAATGTGTGGGATAAATATCTTACCATACCTGCTTTTTTGAGAGTGTTTCCATTTAGTTGTGCACTGACAGGGAAGGTAAAAAAGACCACACCAGACGGAAGGGATAAATTATTATTAACAAACAAACAAAATGCTTCAAATCAAGTGAGACCCATTGCTTGCATCTGTAAGACCAGCTCCTAGAGTATGGGGCACTTTCCATAGCATAATCACAACTGTGATAGAAGGTCAAGTTTCTTCATCTTTATTACCTGCTAAATTTAGTGGAAAGCTAACTCATCTTATTCAAGATCTTCTGGCAAAGTCAGAACAAACCCTCTCCAGCCATCCTTGTGTTGACATTGCTAATCCATCTGCCATGTCTGTGCTGGAGGCAGACGTTCGGTGAGGCAGAGCAGATAGAGCTGACGGATGAGTTTCCCTGATTGCCTTTGGACAGCAGGATACCAACATCCAAGAGGTCTTTCACACAATGTGCATTAAAGACTGACAAACATGTTTTAGCCATCTTTCCAGATCCATGACCCAAAACCACCAGTCAGGCAAGCAGACTCTCATAGATAATTCTGACAGCCGTGGATTAGGAATGATTCATGAAAACCAGGTTACCTCTGGCCAGTGATATGAAAGGACAGGTTACTGATTTGTTAAGGTCTGAGACAAGAGTTGCTGTTGCTCATCAGCAAAGTTATTGTAATCACAAGTTGGGTTTGTTCATATGGTTTGGTTTGGTTTGTTGGGGTTTTTTAATAGAAATATGATGGTTTCCCAGAGAACCTGTACAGATATATTTATGTCTCTAAAAGAGTATCACTCAGTCTGACAGGACAGGGTACTGCCAGAAAAGGTAGACACACCTCCCCCTCAACATGATGAACACACAGATGAAGATGTAAGGATATTTCATAGCAAATTATGTATTGTTACAAATGCAGGCAAAGAAGGAGCTGGACTGGAATGTTTGTTTTCAGTCTCCTCTACTTTTGCATTTCTTCTAAGAATCTTCAGTGTAAGAGGAGCCTTGCCAGATGGAAGCTTCACTTCACACAAAGCCTGGCTCGTGTGTTTGAAAAACACAGCGAACCCTTCTGCCCCTGATTATGTCTTCGTGTAAATCAGAAAATGAAATTTTAAGAAGAGCCAATATGGAATAAAGTGAAATTTTTCCCTTTGTATGATAATTTTGTCCAAGCAGTATGAACCCTGTATTTACCTATATGTATGTATTTATTATTAGAAGAGGGATGAATAGGCAAACATCTCCAGATACTGCCTGAAGACAAGCACCTTGCCCTAGGGGGATAACATTTTTATAAAGGCTTTTGAGCTTCAGTTTATCAACCTCCCTACATTTTAGTAGGATAAGTGTCTTGACCTCCTAGATGCCTTCTCTGCTGCCTGTTCTTCTGAAAAGCAAGAAAATGCTTTGAACTTGGGGAACACAGATTGAATTTTATAGGCATCTGTGTTCTCTTTTACCACAGATGTTGATTTTTTTTCCTCAGGTGTGATCAATAATATCAAGTGTTATCTCAAATTTCAGTATTTAAGTCAGTGAGTATTCAAGAACCAATAATCAGAATAGAGTTATGCACACACTGAACTAAGTGTCACACTGAAAGTTTCTTAAATATGAGACTGCTATTAGTTAAATAAGTTTCTGCAGTTCTACAGAAGAAGTACAGTAATGTACACTGCTTGTGATGGGTCAGGCATGCCAACCTCTCAGCTTCTGTATATGGGCACAGTGGATAACAGATAAAAGTAAGATTTCTTCTCTATAGACAGTTAAAACAGAAAATAAGAATGCTTCACCTGCCCTGCACTGCTAATTGTCTCCAGGGTTCATTTATGTAGACAAAGGAAAGCATGAAGAATAGAAATGTTGCTTTATACCTTTTTATGGGTACAGAAATGAATTGACTTAGCTCCAGAGTTTAGTGATGTGTTTTCCTCAGCTGTCACAATGAATATGAATGTCACTCTCAAGTATATATCAAGTTACAGTGCCTGACTGACAAAGCCAAGATAAGTGGTACCCAGAGATTAATGGGAACCTGAGAGGACTTGAAAATTACCCTTTCTGGGCAACCAACACAAAAACAAAGCAATCATTTTCATACTAAAAGCAGAACTACATTCTCCTTGATGCAAGCACTGAAGGGTACTAGGTAGTACTCCTCCATATCTAAGCTAGCTTTAAATATTTAATATATTATTTTGAAGCATGTTAAATCAGGATTTCTAGGGGGGTTGTTTTTGAATCTGTTTGTTGGGGTGGGGGTGGGGTTTTTGGTTGGGTTTGTTTTGGTTTTTTGGTTTTGTGGGGTTTTTTCTTTGGTTTGGTTGGTTTGGTTGGGGTTTTTTTAATAGAAAGTATAAGTGAAGAGATGATGCAGCTGAAAGAAAGCAGTGCTTTAAGTACTGGCATTGCCAGGTGCCTGGGCTGAAAGATTCAAAAATTTAAAGGGAAGAATGCCAAGAAACTAGGTCTTCTTTGACCTCAGTGCCACTTTCTCTTTGTATTTCCAAGTTACATAAAGTCTTGAAAACCAGACTCTGAAATGGAAAATGTCTAATTCTTAACAGCTAGCAGCATCACTGCTGCAGGAGTGAGGATAAAGACAGCCTTGTGTTTTGCCCACATTTTTCCAGAGGGATGATTCAGCTGTAACAGCTTGACTGAGACCCTGAAAGAAGTACCTGAATAATTTCAAATAACCTTCCACCTGTACTTAGAGAAATCTCTCTGACATAAAACCATCATTAACAATGATGGATTTCCTTTGGATTTATGTTTTCTCCTCCATTACTATCTCCCAGTATGTAACAGGCCCCTTATGTGACAGAATTTCAGCACAGCCAGACCTGCAGCCAGTATCTGATTTGTATCCTTCCCTGATATGACGGTGGCTAGGCAGTCAGTCTCCACTTTGTATTGATGTTCTTTCTCTTCTTCAAATGCAGAGTTGTCCCCTTACCCCTCTTCTTCCCTCCCCCACTCCAATGCAACAAGGTCATTTTGAATTCTGATCCTGTCACACATACTGCTTGCCATCCATCCTGGCTCAGAGCTGTCAGCAAATTTCATAAGCATACTTTCTATTCCATCATCCAGGTGGCTAATGAAAATATCAGCTCTGGACACGCTCCCCTGGGACTCTACTTGAGACACCTTTTTGACAGCAAACCTCTGAGAGCAGCTCTTCAGCTCCCTGTGTTTCTCATCTGGCTATGCTTCCATCCAGATCACACATCTCTGACTTGAGGCAGAATTATCAAGTGGGACAGTGCTGAGAATTTTATTTTTTGAGTCAAAATCTGATTCCCCCTTCTCCCTTAGAGCAGTCCTTGTCACATAAGGAAATATATCTGTCTTATCATTGCTTTTTCTTTACTGCCTTTTCCATTTGATCTTTTCAATAGGTTGTGTAGTATTTTATTCTGGATCTAAAAGTAGCTCTGGTGGCTACTAGGTGACCAGAGTGTCTTGGGGTTTATGCTAGTTGTTCATTTATCACAGACACATCCCAGCAGATTACATAAATGTTCTCCACACATTCTTCACCCTATAATGTCTGATAAAGTCTAGTCACAGCAGCTGTCAGCTTTGTATGCCAGTAAGATCTATCTGAGCAGAGTTGACCTTTACTGAGAGTGAGTATTTTCCTTTCTTACATGTAAATCAATAGGTGTTTACATGGTTCACTAATGGAATACAATGGGAGCATATGATTAAAATAAAAATCAGAATCAAATATTGTCAATAGTTTTAGAGATGGAATATGACTCACCTCATCCACTGGACTTTCTCTGCCATCCAGTCTTTTCAATTAAGCTTTTATCACAAAAAAGAAAAGCTCAGCTGTAGGATGACATTTATACTCAGGACAAAAGTAAGAATGAGGGAGACCTCTGTTTTAACTCCAAGATCTAAAAAGCAGTTTGATTTTCAGTAGAGGATATTGCCATAATTTATCTTTACATATAACATTAATTTGGGGATTTTTCCCCACTTGCTATGAATTTAAGACTGCTAGGCTACAAATACAATACAAGCCTGACTCTGGCAGAGTATAAAAAAAAATCTCAAACTGGAAATAAGGAAAGCTGTAAGAATTAAGTATGTTCAATGCTAAAAAGTATAGATACTTTTTAGTTCAGCTCAAAATGAAATCACTTTGACTAGAAACATCCCTATCAAAACCCATCTATCTAGGTCTGAACCAACCCTATCAGAAAAATCCAGTGAGTTCCACGGTCAGAAAATAAATAATGCCTGAGCTACCTGCTGCTTTTGCAGCCAAGCAGTGCCAGGGCACATAGGAGAAAGCACTGTCAGGCATGTCTGTTTCTTGTGGAAGAACCCACAAAGCTGTAATCACATCACCTCTGAACTTTGCATTTGGGTGGAGTGTGTGCTTTAGTTAGTGCTCTGATAGGTCACTCAGGGCAGACCTGGCTGCAGCTGTTTACTGACTTGGTACTGCCCTGTGCTGACTATTCAGCTGGCAAAACATATGCAACCTTCCAGCTCTGGACCAGTGCCAAGCTGGGCAGCGTCCCTTCAATGACTGATAAAGATGTCTTACAGGAGGGGTTCTGTATTCATGTTTGGAAATAGTTAGGCTTCAAAAGAGTCAATAAACTATCCATGCTCAGATGTTCACACTGGTGCTTGCTGGCAAGGCAGGAAGTGTTGAATATCCTACGTTTCATTTGCTGATCACCATTTGGAGAACTTTATAAATGTTTCAAAAAGTCACTTTTTCCAGGTGTTGCAGGACCACCATCAGAACTGTATATCCTCTTCAGGGGCTTCATCTTGCTAAGGGCAGAGAGAGGACAGATGTTCTCTTTGCTAAGGAGAACACTCAGCAGGCACCATTGTTTACAAGGAGAGCACAGCCTTCTCAGCCCTGGAGCACTGGCCATGAACAAGAGCTCTTTGCACAGCCTGGGCCTCTGTCCCTTAGAGACACACTTGCTCAATCTGGAGGTGAGCTGCATGGAGAAAGAAAGAATCCAGAATTCTTAGTAGGAATGGTTCCTTTGAAAAACTGGGGAAAATAATATTCACAGTGGTAAGTGTCTTTTGTGATTTAGTGAGAAGACCACAGGCTCTGTTTTAATCCATTTCTAATAGAGTAGAGCTCACATGACACTTCACGTTTTTCATTCAGGTAATGCAGTTTGCTGTCTGCTTACTGCTGAGCTCTTATGGGAAGATGCCTCTCACTGCAGACTGATAAATCTTGTTTCAGCTGGGAGCCTTAAATAAAGTAATAACATTTTAGAACCGCTTTAAAACTGCAGTCAAAATATTGGATGCACCTATTTTTATCTGGCAGTCTCTTTGGACAAGTTGTCCTTTAGGGCTTTAGGATATCCAGCAGCTCTGTAATTGGAAACTGTTTTGCCAGTTATCCCAAAATGGGAGCAGGACACTACAGATTTTGAGGACAGCCTCTGTGGTCATGTGGGGCACCACACTCTTCTGGTCAAAGTCAGCAGCCAACACAAGCTTACTGAAAAGAACCAAAGACCTCATCAATCAAATGATGCTCCCCAACGACTTTGGTGTGTCCCCAGCTGGGAGGGTGAAACTTTACCTTGCCCAGAACAAGCCAACACCTGGGCCTTGGCCTCTGTCAAAACACAGCAGCCACCAAAGGATAATGAAGCTCTCTGTGACACAAGCAAGTTGCTGTAGCTGCTAGAACCTCCTCACCAAGAGTAAGCACTTACCTCTGATAATGTGGCAATAGCACTGCATCAGTGGAGAGCATCCAGCCTTTGCTACAGCTTTTCAGGCTACTGGCTGTGAAGTAAGAAACTTTGTCTCTTCCCTTGTTGACATAGATCGTCTTGAGGTTATTTAGTCTAACCTCTTACAGAGGGATAGAGAAAATAGACCAGATCAGATCCAGTCTAATGTCCTTTCTCTGTCAATAAACAGATATGGAATAATCTGTACTAAAGCATGAGGACTTCTTACCTTTATCTTAAGGATGACACTCTGATGCACAATGATGATTATTTCTTTCACATTTTATTAGCTTTTGCTGTAGGCAGCAGAGTAGGATCAGCCAGGTCATAATCCAGTCCTTTTTGAACCTTCATCATCACCTTGTCATTTCACTGCATGTCCCTATGATTAGCTGTGAACATTTGGATCATGTGCATGCAAGAAGGCTGAGAAGAACTTGTCAGTAGCAAGGTGAAGGTTGCCTTACCAAATACAGGAGCAAGTAGGCATGAAGTGAGTATCAGATATTTTCATTTCAGAGCAGAGCACACAAATATGCAGTGAGCCTGTCCAGTTCACCTTACTTGTAGGACTGATCTAGAGCTTTCTCACATGCAGAGACTTCTTTGCAGGTGCAAACTACAAGTCCAGGTTAACTGAGCAGTTTTCACATCACAAAGATGAAGGATTCATAGAACTGTCCTGCATTGCACGGTGACTTTTTGCTCAGGCCATCACTGTGGCTCGTGTGGCCCTTGCATTTGGAAACATCACCTTGCTTAAAAAGATAACCATAGGAAAATATGGATCCTGTTGATCCTAGAGAATATTTTAACCACAATTTACAGGCAGATTATGCTCTTCTGTTCCATAGATTATAAAGCAAAGAACAAAGTGAATATGCCTGTGCCTTATGACTTAAAATTAGAGTAGCAGGATCAGAGAGAGAATGTGAAATGTAGTATTTCTGTCTATCAGAAAGATGCTAATGTTTCAAGCAGCAACAAGAAACTGAAAAGGCCACAAGAACCACAAGAACTGTCAAAAAATATGCAACACAGCTTGTGAATAAAGGTTGAGAGTAAAGCTAACTGAAAAGCAATTATGAACAGAGGGAATTGAGGGATACACCATTACCTCAGAGTCGCCCAGAAGACTTTTCCTTTCCACTGAGTTCATCTTTTCCAGGCTATTTTTCTTTAGGTTCAATTTGTTTACATCCCCTCCTTCCAAACAAGATTTCATGCTAGACATTAACTGGCATGAGCTTCAGTCATGGTCTTCAGAACTGTTATGCCCAGAGGTCAGTTCTCTTACAAGTGTTTCATCTGATTGACCCTGGCAGCATGCCTCCATGGTTCTGTCTTCTAAGATAAGCAAATTGAAACTATATACAGAGATGAACTTTATTATTGTTATTATTATCATTTTTTCTGACTTGAAGTTATGCTTTTTCAAAGACAAAAATTACTTTTTCATTTTCTGCAGCATATGATATCTACATTACTCTGTCCTGTCAGGAGTAGTTTTGATGAGCTCCCTTCCAGGTTCATTTCTTAGAGGAATGTGTGCATTTCTGCATGCTTTGCTCTTCCTAGCCAGATATATTCTTCACAGATTAGGGTGGGTTTTTTTTTTTGGTAATTTATGGTAAGTTTTTCTAGGGTCATGGATTTTTCTACAGAGAGTTGCTTTATAGTATTTCCCAGTTACTTCATCTGTGAACTTGACTAAATACATAACACTGTGCTCCATGCACTCAGTTTGTTCACCTGTTAAGAGGAAAGATGAGACGTGCCCTGAAAATTACAGTCTCACTGTATAAAGCATTCTTGCTTTATAACTACAATCCTTAATTTAAGTGTACCAGAAAGACAAAACCAACACTAATAACAAAAAACCTCAACCACAAAACATACTTAATGAGCATGCCGATAAACTTAACATGAAACATGACACAGCAACAGAACAACTTTTAATTAAAGCTACTTTCATTTCAGTCAGTGTCAGAGGTATTTTAGTACTGGATTTCAACAAGGTTGGGAACTGTTTTCTAATTCAGTCAGCTGGATTTTTCCTGCAGCCTCGTGTGTCAGAGAATCAGCATTTTCTCTTCCAGCCTTTAATACTGCATCTGATATATGACTAATAATGAAGGCTTCATCTTTCATTTTAATGAAAAAAGTATGGTGGTTTGCCAGATAAGTAGTAGAGAAGGTGATTTTGCTAGATAAGTGTTAGCAAATGCTATCCAGCTACAGAATTTTAGGACAGGATCTTTCTACTGTATTACCTCTTTCCAGAAAGTCAAGCCCATCATCAATCAATATCTTGGTTGTAAGAAGTTTGGTATTAGAAGCCAAAACCTACACATTTGTAAGGTGTGCTAGCAGCACATCTCACTGGAATTATCTGCTTTGCTATGTGCATCAAAATGCTCTCTTTAGCATGAACAGGCTCCTTGGGTCAGATTCTTTGGGTCAAGTGAATGAAATGTTTATTGGTCTCATCGTGATGATCCAATTCTCTGCATTTTGGCCTTGTTTCAATTTCATAGATGTGTAAAACCAGAAACATAAGAGGGAGGTGAACCCAGGCAAGGAGAAAGAAAGAAAGAAAGAGGGAAGGGGCAAGTGAAGAGCAGGCTGTGCACAAGGAGAGAACAAGCTAAAGAAGAAGCAAAAGAAGTCACAGCTCTTCTGAAGAAAGGGCAGATAAATTGATAGGGGCCCCATCCCTGGAGATATTCAAGGTCAGGCTTGACAAGGCTCAGAGCAACCTGCTCTAGTGGAGGATGTCCCTGCTGACTGCAGAGGGGGTTGGACTGGATGACCTTTGGAGGTCCCTTCCAACCCAAACCATTCTGTGATTCTATGAATACTACTCATTTTGACAAATTTGGCTGCATAAGGTCAAGAATTACATAAAATGAAAAATGAAAAAGACACTCTAAACTATTCAGGACATATGGCATCATTTATCATTTTAGTCTAAAATTTTATTAATTCTGTTTAGGCTTATGGTACATAGGCACAAAATGTGTTATCTCTTGGCCACAGCCACTTATCCAATTTCCTTACCATCTTAAAGAGCACAGAATTTTTAGTAGAAAAACATCTTCTATTATCAGCCCCTAGCTGGTTGAAGGTACATTCTGACACTACAGAAAACCTTAACTGGAGAACCGGTACTTCCTTGAGTTCGGCCAAAGAAATGCATTTCATTTGTGAGTGCAAACCACAGAAGAGTGAAACAAAGCCAGCTGTCAAATTTGCTAGAATACAGCTACAGCAGGAGCTGGATTTTATATGTTTTCACTCTACTTCTTATTTGCCTGTGTTAAATCATATATACATATATATATATATATATATATAAAGAAGAATCACCAAATTCTGATTCACAATGAAATTATTTGGCACAAAAAGGTCATTATGTTCATTTTTCAATACTTGAGTTTTATGTAGCTTCTGTTTTGTCCTTTTCCTCTATGTCTCTATCAGTGGAGGAGATGGTTCAGAGAACATAAATGCTAATGACTCTAATTGAAAAGTTCTCCTCTGGGTCTGCCTTGTCTCCCCTAAGATGCAATGACCCAGTTACAGCTATAGGTGCTGAGCTGCCCAGCGCTTGCTATGCTTGTTGTACACAAGAGAGAACGTGCAGGTTCTGCAAAGGACAGCTAACACACTTGTTATGCTTTGATTGTTTCTTTTTTGGTCCCTAAAATACGATTTCTGCTTCTGCAGCATGGCACAGAGCCAGTTTCATGTGCTGGGATGCCATTTGTCATGCATTGGGTCGGCAAATCATCGGTGTCCTGGAGAGAAGAAAGCCAGTGAGACCATAGTTCAAGTGTTGAAGGTAATCCTGTGCCGTGGAAACACATGCTTTCCCTCACATCCCTCCCTAGCATGGCATGGGAATGTCTGACTCATTGTGGAGGGACAGACTTCATTTATAATCCAATCCTGATACTGAGAGTGGCCCAGCAAGCATTGGATTGGCAGCAGTTTGAGGAGCTGTGCAAGGTTGAGACTGATTCAGATGTACCTGGTGGTCTCTAACTTCACAGGCCAAAACTACTCTCTACTTTAAAAGGAACTGAAACCCCACATTTATTTCCCAAAGACCAAGAAACTCAATGAGGTGCTAAGACTTCACTCTTTGCACAGTCTGGATTTAAGCCACTGGGCTCCACACAACAAAGTGAGCACCACAGATTTCACCCAAGTAATCCCTTTGTTCTTCTACCAGCTTTCACATGCTATGTATTTCTCTGCCATCCTACCTTTTGGTTACCAAATACTTAACTGTCATGAAAAAAACCCAACCAACAACAACCATACAAAAGTCCTGACTGACATCAATTTTTGGCACTGTCCACAGAAACAGCTTATTCTTGGCAGATATTAGCACTGCAGCTAAAAACTTAAACCTCAGCCTTCTTATTTTTACACTGTGCAAAATTTTTCCTCTGTGATTGCAGATATGCTTCATCCAATTGCTTTAATTGTATTCCTTTTTGAGGGAATAAATAGCTGTTAATAAAAGAAGAAAACAGTACTGAAAGCCATCAGAAAGGTAAGCATCAGTTTTGTGAGCTTCATTATATGCACTTTGCTAACAGCAAGATGGAGAATAATTGCATCTTTCTGAGTGAAAATCTCTTCCATGAGCAGGCAGGAACACAGAGCCAGCTGCATGACAAACTCTTTGCACACACAGAGTAACTCCACTGAAATTGTTGTGCTCATACTGGCCTCTGAATCTCAGCAGCACAGAGCAATGTCCACAAAGATCCTGTGTGCAGGAATTTGGTACTACCAATAGAAGCACAGCAGGAATTCTTCCATTATTAGGATATGGAAGTTTACAATTCCTGCTCTCATTCTTGTGGGGAAAAAAAAAGACCAAAAAAAGGCAAAAAAAAAAAGTCTGTGATAAGACATAAAATGTAAAGTCTGTTTAAAATGATACCCATACATAGTCTCTCATAAGGATGGTTCTGAGAAAACACAAGTTCTGTTTTCTCAAAAATTTCCACAACCCATAACTTGTTTTCAGTACCTATATGGAGACAGCATTTAGGCATCTTCCTCTTGAAGCTGTCACATAGCTCCTGTTCAGAAGGAGCACCCAGAGCCAAGTGCTCAACATTAGCACTTGGTTGCCTAGAAGAGCAGCTCTGGTGCTGGCAGGATCCACAGCAAAGGGCTCCAGTACAGTGCACAGGATGGGTTCCTGAACCATGGGAAGCTCAGGGAAAGCTGAGAGCCACCAGCAGCCCACAGGTCACTGAGGATTGTCAAGGCACAGCTGGTGAAAGACCCTTGCCCAAACTCATCTCAGAATCTGAATTTGCAGGATCTATTCTGCCTCCAGAGAAATTGCTTTTGTGTAAATAAATGTTAATTGCAAAGTGATGCAGTGCACTAAGTGGCATAGGCTGGGAATAATCTGTCAACGTGCTATGGATGCATCTTTTTCTTAGTCTCCTGAGAGATGAGATGTTTAAGTCTGGAAATTGTATCAGTTGTGAGGCCATGGTGAATGAATAATGTACACAGAAAGTGAGACACCTTGCCTTCACAGACATAGTCTTTAACAGCCAGGTCCAGCAGCATCAGACATGAGTGGTGTCTGCAGATAGTGAACTCCAGAACATATCTGTGTTGGTTCATATGCTATCAGTCTACTAAGATCTTAGTTCTGACCAAAATAATCCGTCCAGGCAGGAGATGAGCTATGGTGCAGCCTGATGAAGTGTGTTTCATGACGCTGTGTTAGTGCACATACTCATGGCTGTTAAGTTCTTGCAAATGGGAGCTGGTGTAGGTTGACATTTGTAGACAACAAAAGGGTTTGTGCTCTCAGGTTACTTTGCCAGCAATGTATAACATTAAAGTCAACTATGTTGTTTAATAGCTCTGCAAAGTGTCCTGGCAAGAGAAGAACTGAGTCTAGAAGATGTTCCTGTTACTGGGATTGGTACAGACTCATACTTGGATATAGCTGCACGAAGCAATGTAGTGCTGTGCAAAGATATTCCTTGTAGTCCTAAAGAGGTTAACACAAGCCAGTATGACTGAAAAGTGTGGCATTTAGGCTGGGCTAAACTTTGCTTACAGAAATGTTGGTCAGCTTTGCTAATGTCATTCAGTAATGGCTGATTCCAATTCAGACTGCATTCTAAAACAAAGATAAATGTTCTCTAAGTTCTCCTGAAGTTCCTCCAAGATACACGCTTAAAGGTGATACATTCTTTGCAAAGTTTCCAAATGCCAAAAACATATCTGAAACTCTGCAAACTATTGAAAGCTGATGGCAAGGGCATTTCTGTGTGACCTTTTACAGACTTGCTTTGCCTGAATGTGCAGTTTCAAAATGCAATCGATTTAAAAGACTACTGCCTCTAGCGAAACAAAATTAGCACATTGAGCTGAATTCCATTCAAATTGCAGCCTCTTGCTAGACTTTGGAGTTTGTGACCTAAGATATTGATTGAAGATTTCCTAAATCCAGTAGGCTGGGGATGAGCAAGAGTTTGGGAGGGAACATTGCCAGAAGAGCTAACCAAAGAAATACTCCATGCTGTATGATGTTGTGCTCAGCAATAAAAGCTGAGAGAAAGGGGGAGAGGGAAAGGAGGCATTCTTCATTAAGGCATTTGTCTTCTGAAGCAACTGCTCAGTGTACTGAGGCCCTACTGGCTAGGAAGTGGCTGGACATCTGCTGATGTGAAGTAGAGAGTAACTCTTGAGAGCCCTCCTGGGAACTGGGACCATTAGAGATGCAGAGCTCCTGTTCCCCTGAGGGAAAAGGGCCCTGGCAGTGGCTAGCCACCAGACCAAGCCTCAGCCTTTGTGTTTGACACTACAGGAGACACTTCCCAAAAGTCACAGTGCTGAGCAGCAGGCAAGATGCTAGGCTGTGGTAGATGCTCTGCTCCAGGTGCCAGAGCCTGTTGAGGAAGACCTGGTGCTTTCTGAGAACACCTGCAGCCAGCTGCAGCCAGCTGCTGGAGTAGAACACCCATATGCAGCATACCTGGAAGGCCTGGAGAGGCAACATGGAGGCCTTGAGATGGAGGACTACCCCTGGAGAAAGAGAAGGTCTCCAGAATTGTGCAAGGAGGCAGAGAAGCTCCAGCTGTAAAAATGCTAATCCTGCTGCCTTCATCAAACATCTGACAGAAGGATGCAGGCACCTCCAGGACACCATTGAGCACCTGATGAACAGCCCCGTGCCACTGCCCATCCAAAGCTCCACTGAGGAACTGGGCATGAAATTGTTTCCTCAGCAGAGTGCTGGATAAAGGCAAGAGCCTGACAGAGCTTTGCTGGCAAAGGACCAGCAGAATGAAATTTTACAGAAGGCAGCTGAGAAGCTGCAAGCCCAACTGGCATCAGAGAAGAAGCTCCTATTATGTGAGCCCCCTCAGCCAAAGGTGTGAGGAGTCAGAGATGCAGCCTATGGAGATGACAGATGAAAACAACAGACTGGCTGAAGAAAATTCTTGCCTCTGTGAGTCCATGCACTAGGCAGAAAAAGTTCAAGCTGAAAATACTGATCTGAAGGGGCAACTAACACAAATGGCAGAGGAGCAAAATTCTGTCATCCAAGCCACCAAGCTATAGACTGCCTTCAAACTCAGCTGCAAGATGCAGACCACAAACTAAAACCCATGAGGGAAATGGCATAAAGTGCTTTGACAGAAGTAAAAAGGGACTGCAGAAAAACCATGCAACTGTCTAGAGCACAGATGAGTGAACTGGAGAATTGGTTTCAGAGACCCTTGGGGTCAGCTTGGGCAGGGGGCAGGCTTGGGTCCCGCTTTCTTCCAGAGGACACAGCAAGGGAGACAGAAGAACTGGCAGCAGACAAGCAGGTCATCATCCTGCAGATTCAGGACAGCAGTTGTGAAAGCTTTGACCTTTCATACAGCTACAATCCTTTTGATGGTCCCAGTGAGCAGCACCAACTAGAGCTTCCTCTGACTGATGGACAATCTGTTTGTGTCTTTGGACAGGTGGATGAAGACAGTTGGTATGTGGGAGAGCTGGCAGACAGCACAAGAGGATTCATCTCCTCTAATTTTCCTGAAGAATTTTCATCCATTCATAGAATCATTTCAGTTGGAAAAGGCCTTCCATATCAAGTCCAACCATTATCTAATTCTACCAAGCCTGGTGCTAGACCATGTCCTTTAGCACCACATCCATGTGTCTTTTAAACCCCTCCAAGGATGGTGATTCAACCACTGCCTAGGAAGCCTATTCTAGCTTTTGAAACTTCTTCAGTGAAAAGGTTTCTTCTGATATCCAGGTACTGACTTTCCAGCCAAGGATGAGCAGCTCTCTCAATGGCAGCATTCAGGCCCAAGGCAGAGGGGACTGTCACATGAAGGGACTGTCACATGAAGGGACTTTTGATGTCTTGTTGGCAGCACCATAACCCACTGTGACTGCTGGAAAAGAGAACTAGGAGACAGATCTGCTTACAGCAGTGGACACTCACCCACCAGCTCTTGGGGCAGTGCTTTCAAGAAAGAAGTATGTGCAGAAGAGGTTAACACATCCTTTGCACAAGGAAGCACTACATGGCTCATAGGGGCCATCTGCTGATCAAAGCTGTATCAAAACAGCTTTTTTGTGCTGCAATTTACCAATTTGTTGAGAGGGGCTAAAGTCCCTTTTCAGCAGGAGCTGTCAGAGGGTGCTGCTCCTCTCTGTGTGGCTAGCAAAGGTGTCCCACTCTCTGTCCAGGGGAGGGCTCCTCCACATCTGACCTTTGAGCATGCACACCTTTGGGAAGCAGGAGTTTTGTCAAACACCGACCAGATATCCCTTCCTAGTGGGACAATTTCTGTCCATGTAGGGCAACTACCATTAGCAAACTGTAGATGCCATGTTACTACACCCAAAGGAGCCATCTGGTGGCCAGTCCTCTATTAGATGCCTGCAGGGCCAGAGGATTCCCTCCAATGCCAGCCTGAGTAATTAAATCACAAATGGCTAAGTTGTAGTTTCATACTGCTTACCAGTGGTGCTGTGCTGGTTTTGTCAGGGATAGAGCTATTTTTTTTCCATAGTACCTCATATGGAGCTATGTTTTGGGTTTGTGCTGAAGAGTGCTGATAACACTGTAGGCAAGTAGAGGAGGGACTCCTGCTACTAGGCTATGACCAGGAAGTGGGGTCAGGAATTTCCTCCTTAATGATAGGATATAAAGAGAGTGGAGGGCATTATGAAGGGGCAGGTGTGTCTTTGTCTATAGGACTGGGAGGAGTTAGGGTCTGGTCCAGAGCCAAAAATGTTTCCATCCCAGTTGTCACCATTATTGTCATCTTGGTAGGTGGTGGCCCTAGCTTGGGTTGTTGCAGCAGGATGATGTTTTAAAGCCCACTCATGACATTTCCCGCATAGAGCTTGCTCAGGGTAACCTTTACCTAATACAAATGTTTTCTACTGGATTAAACTTGTACTTTGGCTTTTATTTTGCTGCATTACAGAAATGGCACAGGAACCTCAAAGCTGTACCTATGGGAGTGGTTTAATGTTATCTTCTTGAACACCAGAGAGTCATTCCTACATAAATGACAAGAGCAAGTTACTCCATCCTTAGGAGCAAGCAACAAAAAGGCTGTATCCTCTCATTGTAGTAGTGGAATTTCTTTATTGTAGGGTCCACAATGGAGAACTTTAATCTAGACGAAATTTGATTGGAAAGGAATCTTTTGTTATAAACTGAAAGGCTGAATTTGATATTTAAACATTGCTATTAGGCTTCCCCTTGTAGAGGTGTTAGATAGCACTGGTTGCCTATTGTACTCTAATGTCTCCCACCGAGATGTTCTTGTGACGGTTTTGTTCACTGCAATTAAGCTCCATCCATACTTGTCAGGACACTCTGTCATCTGTGCCATGTGGATACATGCAACCTCGCTGACATTCCGGGCTGAAAACGCGCAGCTGCCTTTGCTTTGCCATCTTTCCAGCCTGGCTGCAAGGTTCAACCAAAGCGCAGCAGTACCATCTCGTGGCTACCTGCAGTAACTGCAGTGGCAAAATCGCCCGAAGACAAGAGGTTCTCCTTTTGAGCACGGGCTGCCTCTGTCTTCTCAGGGCAGTGATGCCACCACGGAGCTCAGCTGGGCTAAACTGCCTGCAGGAGGCTGAGGCTCTGTCACAAAGCATCCAAAACCCAACCTTGCAACTCAAAACCCCAGAGACTAGAGTTGGCTTAACATTATAGCAATACTATTCTGGGCTATGAGGGAACATCTGGATACCAGTAAGGAATGGTTGTCCTCCCTACCCTCTGCCCTTGTGAGGCTGCATCTGGAATATTGTGACCAGTTCTGGGGCCCTCAGTTTAAGAAGGACCTCATGGTTGGTTTTGTTTCGGTTTTGTGGTTTTTGGGGCTGGCTTTTTGTTTGCTTTGCTTTGCTTTGCTTTGCTCTGCTTTGCTTTGCTTTGTTTTATTTTTGTTTTGTTTTGCGTTGCCTTGATTTGGTTTTCCCTGCTGCTTCATTGTATTTACCTGAAGAGGCTGAAGTGTCAGCACGGTTTTGTTGAATTGCTGCCCTCCTGTGGCTGAAGGTTCTCTTTAGCTGAGGCTTAAGAAGAGCCTTGAGCTGCAAGCACGGTTTGGAATCACAGGATCCCAGGATGTTAGGGGTTGGAAGGGACCTCTGGACATCTTCCAGTCCAACCCCCCTGCCAGAGCAAGACCAATGAATCCAGCACAGGTCGCACAGGAACACATCCAGACAGGGCTGGAAAGTCTCCAGAGAAGGAGTCTCCACAACCACTCTGGAGAGCCTGTTCCAGTACTTTGTGACCCTTGCAGTAAAGAAGTTTTTCGTCATGTTGAGGTGGAACCTTCTGTGCTGTAGTTTCCATCCATTGCCCCTTGTCCTATCACAGGGCACAAGTGAGCAGAGGCTGTCCCTGTCCCTTCCTTCCTGATCCCCAGCCCTCAGATATTTATAGACATTGATCAGATCCCTTTCAGTCTTCTCTCCAGACTAAACAGCCCCAGGCTGTGCACAGGCAAGGCACAGATTTCCTCCAGAATGGTATCCCCTGCTTATTGTTACCACTCTGGCACTCAGGCTCTTGCTCATGCAATCCTGGAGAAGCAGCCTTTAGGAGTTAGTAAATGGTAGCACTGCTAGGCACAACTGTTCCCCCCTACAATCAGAGAGTAGAGATGATTGGTTTAATGGCAGTTCATAGAATGGATCAAAACATAGCTCAGTGCTGCCATGTTGCTACAGAAAAACCACCCTGGAAACCTTGCACGTAAAGACAGGAGCATGGACCACAAGGTGCCCATGGTCAATCTGTTTGATCTTCCCAACACTAGTTATAGCCCCAGACGGATTATTTCCTACAGTTCAATGCAGCCTTTAAAAACTATTAGAGAAAATGGGGGAAATGCAAAGGGATGCACAAGGAAAAATCAGAAATTCAGTAAATATGAATTAGCATCAAACACACCGAGTTCACTTAGTCTGAATAAGATTGATGGAAATAGGGTAATGAGTACACAGGGATTGGTTCAGAATAGAAGGGAATAAATCTGTCCTTTCATGTCCATAATGAAGAGGATGGAAAGAAATCAGCATAAATTACAGCAAAAATTGCTAACTATTGAGAATAACTTTCTAATGCTGAGGACACTGGAATAAATTGGCAAGAAATATCACGGTGGTTTTAGCACTAATATCCTAAAAGTTCTCTTAGATAAACCTCTTCTAGGGATAACATGGAAAAAGAATCTCTTGTGGGATAGCAGGATGGATGAGAAAGTCTCTGGTGAGGCCAACCAGTCCTGTTATTCTGCACTTTGATGTCAAAGTTGCTGCTGGGGCAGGGGCCCCAGCCTCCCTCATCAGTTTGAGGCTTCACCTTGCATGTATGCTGCAAATCATCCCTCCCCAGGCAGTCCACAGAGAACCACACAGCATGCTGAATCTGGAGGCACAAAAAAAAAGGGAAACAATTCTATTCAAACCCAGTGCTTCAAATGAAAAATAACTTGTAGGAGTTCTCTGTCATCTTTATTTTCTAGAAAAGCCAAAGCCAAATTTATGAAGTCAGGCTGGAAAACAACATCAAAGACCATTGGTAACTTTGAGAAAGCCTGCCAAGAACACCCTTGAACAGCATTTGAATTTTGGCAGGATTTGGCAGACATTCAGTCAGCCCACAAGTTCACACTGTGCTGGGAAGATATTCCATGCACGGTTCATGGCAGTGGACACACAGCTCTTCTGCCTCCAGTTCCATTATGTCCTGTTCCCAGCCCTGAAGGCATCCATAACACTTTCATCAGCATAAAATATTCAAATGAAAGGTCTGTCTTTCTTCAATAATAATAACAACAATAATAAATCCCCAATGAAATCCACTTCTCCCTAACACTTTTCCATGTACCAAAAAAACGCTACCTCCTTTGCTATACATAACTGGAAAAATCCCCAACCCTCATTTTTGTAAGGATGTACTAATCCACTCCTGGATTTCCTGTTATCAAGATGATTGCAAGAAAAGGAGAAATCAGTGAAAAAAATCACTGTGGTACTTCACACCTATCATTCTCTAATCAGTTTTCCATCAGGTGAACATTTTTTTCCCAGGAACAAGTAGTCTCTTCTCTCATTTGCCGAGTCACTTTGGCACGCTACGTGATTACAGACTGGACCTCATACAAGTACAGGCTCTATGAAGACTCCTTTTTCTGCTCAGCACTTATCCTAAACCTCTTGAGTTTTCTGAAAAACATTCACAGCTTTATTTCCTGTGTGTTCAACTGGCACCAGTGTGAGAACAATGAACAGTTCCTTTAATCTTTCTACACACTCCTGTGAAAAGTGATAAAATGATCCACATCACACCTGCATTTCTCAGAAGGTCAAATGTGCACCATGCTATCTAGGAGGGCTTTGCAAACTTTGCTTATTTTGAGTGAAATGGGTTAGGGAGCACTTACACAATCAGTTCCACTAGCAGGTCTGAAGAGATGGTAACACTAAAACATCTCAGTGTTCGAAACAGAGATGTGATGAGTCAAGGTGCTGGAGCCAGTGCAGAGCAGGGCAAGGAAGCTGGGGAAGGGTCGGGAGAATGAATCTTAAGAGAAGCAACTGAAGCAGCTGGGGCTGCCTGGTTTGCAAAAGAGGAGGCTGAGGGGAGACCTCATGGCTCTCCACAACTACCTGCAAGGACATTGTGGAGAGGTTGGTACTGGTCTCATCTCACAGGTAATTAGTGACAGAACAAGAGGGAATGGCCTCAAGCTGCTATTGGGTAGGTTTAGACCGAACATTAGGGAAAATGTTTTCACAGCAAGAGTGCTCAGACACTGGAATGAGCTGCCCAGGGAGGTGGTTGAGCCACTAGCCCTGGATGTGTTCAAAGGTTGTTCAGATGTGGAGCTTGGGGATATGGTTCCGGGGTGAACTTTGTAGAGTAGGGTTAATGGTTGGACTTGGTGATCCCTAGGATCTTTCCCAACCTGAATGTTTCTGTGCTTTTGTGATCCTGTGGTTATTATTAGGCATTTCTGCTGTTGGTGTTATTCTTTCCCACAGTGTATTTCAAAAGTTGCAATAGCTCATATGGAAGTGAAGCAAGATGTCTAGCTCGGTGGCTGAGATCCAGTAAAAGAATAGCAATCACAATGCGATTGAGGAGGAAAAGGCTTTGTTTCTTACAGGGCAGCCATCCCAACATGCACTCTTCTGGCATGTTTTTATTCCAATCACAGTGGGGAATATGTTCAAAATCCCTTTCTCAAGGGTTTACAGCTTGAATTGAAAACTGACTTTTGGCCCAGAAGTAGTTGAAGAAAAATTCCCAACATCACAGCAAGTAAATTTAAAAGGAGTCTGTTGATAATATGCTCTCAATAGAAGCAAGCAGGTGATTATAGTGCACTTTAATCCAAGCAGTTGTGCTAATACAGTTTTTCCATGTCCTTTTGCTGAAGTCACATTGCAGTAAAGCTCTGAGGCATGTGCTTTCCTTAAGCATGTGGGCGGTGGCTATTCTCCTGGACTCACTTAACTACTATCCAGCCTATGTTTGATTTCTGAGTGGTAGAAGATGCTTAAAATTGGTACTGATTAGACCAAGCTGTTGTAAAAATATGCAGCTACTGCTATGCTGGTCCTGGCAGGCCAGGAGAGACTGGGAGTCATGTGCTGATCCTCAACCTTTTTTCACAGAGGGGAAAACACTGGTGCTCCCTGGTTACACATCTGGGGATTTCATTGCAAGAAGAGCTTCACAGGCTGTGTCTGTATTTGCAAACCTCAGATAGCTTTCTGGTTCCCAGGACTGTTGCCACAGTCTGCATACATATTGCTGCATGCAGTCACATACCCACTGCATCTCCCAGGAGAGAGCTAAAGCTTATCCCAAGCAGATATCAGTCTGGACTAGCCTGGCTAGAAGACATAGACCTTCTTACTGGGCCCCTGAAAAGACACATTTACCTACAACTATAAGGATTTCTTTTTCATTGGCATTTTTCCATTTTTCCCCCCAAATGTGATGACTGTCCACGTGAGGTGCATTCTGAAGAGATCTTACAGACTGCATGTCTAGTTTCTGTACTTCCCAAAGGAAAGTTCCTCTGTTCATGCAGAAAGGTATTTTTGCCATCTTTACATTTCTTCTCTGGAAAGGAATAATGTTTCCATTAGTATAAAGGAATGTGGAATAAAAATTAATAAAAAAGGCAGCAGCAAACTAGGATGCATCCTAGGCATGGTCTTCAGGCTTTTCTGAGTCCTCCTGTTGACATGCAGATACCTACAACATCCTTTGAGATACCAGGGTTTGACACACACTGCCACTGCTCTTTGCACCTCCTCCCCATGATTTCAGGCAGTGTCAGGTTGGCACATCAGCCCACAGCAGTGCAGGGGCTCATCTCTGGAGCCCTCCTGGGGGTGTCGGCACACTCCTGAACCCCAGCCTCCCACAGAAGAGCAGAGTGTGCTGCCAGTAGGCTGCAAGGCCAGCTACAGTCAGATTTTTCATTTAAATTTTGGCACCATCTGAAGTAATTCCTGTTACTTCCAAGGACTGTTGCCATTGTATTAAAAAGAGTAAATGTGCTGCTCAGTTATTTACTGCCCAGAAAATCCAGCTGAAACCTGCCACTGCCAAATCTGAGGATTCGATATTGGACCAGGGACTTCTGCTACTGAGGATTTTCTGCTGTCTATGCTGTCTATAGAAAAAAAAAAAAAGGATTGATAAAGCTGCAGTTTGAGGGATTGGACATGGACTGTTGGAAATTGCTGTTTCTGGTGTGGTTACTACGGATCCAGTCCAGTTTTTCTGATGCAATCACCTGTTCTTTTAAGCACAGGTTTGGTTGCCCAGGGTCCAGGATAAAAATCACAAGCCCCCAAAAAACCCAGCTAATGCTGATCTCCTAAACAAAGCAGAGGAAAGCCCTCTTCATGTAGGCTGGCTGCTCTTTGTAGATGTAACACCACACTGGGGGTGTCTTCCAGTGCTGCCAGCAGCCCTTCCCCAGTCCTACTCACCAGTGTATTTTGCACTTTTACAGGCATGCAGTTACACTTACTCCCCTGTTAAGTATCACCCTTCATTGCAGTCTGAAGCCCAGTGAATCCAGCTCTGCCATAATCTATTTCCTGTAGGAAAGCTGAATGCACAGCCACCTGTCTGAAGGAAAACCTGTCCCTGTCCCTCTGCCTCACATCTTCCTTTTTTGTCTGTCTCACACACCTGTGTAAAGAGGTCTCCAGGGTAGAAGGCAGCCTTTTATTTTTCCAGTGGTGGTGTATTTTTCAGTCTCATCCTCTGTGTAGACAGGAATATGGACTGCAACACAGCAGTGGAGGCTGTGAGCCAGCCAGGGTGCTGCTCGCTGCCATCCTGCTCGGAGGCTGCGGCTGCACTGGCATGTACTCAACACGGATTCTGCTGCACACTACAGTCTATAAATTTATTATGCACTCTGCTGTGTGGATATAACCTTAGCAACAGCAACTACTGTACAGTGAGCACGAGTTGGATTGCTGCTGACTGTTTAAGGGAGTCCTCACTTATGGGTAATTTGCATAGAAAATGATGAGAATTGTAATGACTTTGCCTGAAACCATAGCAGAGGCTGCAATGTTTTCTCATCAGTCTTGGTGATCCTAGAGATGAACTGGCAGCACCAGTGCTACCTAGCTTTATAATCACATGCTCCTTGGAAACTCTTGTTGATTTTTTTCTTTTTCTCCCAGGAGAACTTCCCTTTATTGCATCTTTGTGGAACTGTGTAATCTCTTTCACATGGCACTATATTTCTTCAGGGATAAACAGTCTATTTCTAACTCATAGCACTGAGCATCTGGAAACTGTGGTTTCGTGAGAGTGCTGCAGCAGAGAAGGAATGGGAGCTGGAAACACTTGCTGCATCCCT
Source organism: Indicator indicator (assembly GCF_027791375.1). Lineage (NCBI taxonomy): Eukaryota > Metazoa > Chordata > Aves > Piciformes > Indicatoridae > Indicator > Indicator indicator. Next base: position 29,005,766 of record NC_072021.1, on the reverse strand, counting down.
TGGGTGTATTAGACCACTTCCCCTTTGGTGCAGGGCCCCAGGAGATGTTGGAGTGGGGCAGCACTTATGAACTTTTGTATGTTGGAGGTAGTTTCTGGGAAGGAGCAAATTAATAAACAGACTGAAACAGGTTTTATGAGCTGCTATCAGAATGAAACCTCTCTTCCTTCACAATACAGAACACCATTTTTATTAATTCAACACCAACATAAGTGTTAGAAAGCATTTGATCTGCAAAGAGGCAGCAAAGCAAGCATTGCGCATGTTCAGGCAAATACCTAAGCAGAATAAGTAGTTATGCTGGGAATTTCCTTGAAGATACACTGCAAGCCCCTGGCAGCAGTTCACCATTGCTCTTGTAGTGTTTGCAGATCAGGAAATATTAAAAAAAAAATTAAAAATTATATATAATATTAAATCTGGAGAGGGAGATGTTTATTTTAAATATTGTGTGTGTAGAAACAATAGAATCTAAGACAGGAAAAGCTCACAGGAATGCTGATGTATTTGGTGAGGGGAATCTAACACATGACAAATGACTGAAATAAGTAATGGAGGATAATCAGCCTTCATGATATGCTATGTTAGAAAGATACTGCTGTCAGTGTAGAATCACAGACTCAATTGTCAGGGTTGGAAGGGACCTCGAGGCTCATCCAGTTTCAACCACCCTGCCATGGGCAGGGACACCTCACACTAGATCAGGTTGTGCAGAGCCACATCCAGCTTGGCCTTAAAAACCTCCAAGGATGAGGCTTCTACCACCTCCCTGGGCAACCTGTGCCAGTGTCTCACTACTCTCATGGGGAAGAACTTCTTGCTAACATCCAATCTGAATCTCCCCATTTCCAGTTTTGTTCCATTCCTCCAAGGTCCTATCACTCCCTGACACCCTCAAAAGTCCCTCCCCAGCTTTCTCGTAGCCCCCTTCAGATACTGGAAAGCCACAATAAGGTCTCCTCAGAGCCTTCTCTTCTCCAGACTGAAGAGCTCCAACTCTCTCAGTCTGAAAGGAATGGAAGTTACCCTGTGTGATCTGCTCTAGGTGATCCTGCTCTGGCAGGGGGGGTTGGACTGGATGATCTTTTGAGGTCCCTTCCAGCCCCTAACATTCTGTGATTCTGTGATTATCAAGTCCCCACTGGCTGATTGGAAGTCAAATTGCATCACACATTAAATTGCCAGCAAAACACTTGCACATATGCATATTGACATCATTTGGCATCATTCATTTTGGTTTTGATCACCTACTGATCAGTTTTGGTGTAATAAAAACCTGCCATGGAGAGAAGTAATGATGTTAAATTCAAAAAGACTCACCTCTTTTATATTTATTTTTTCTATAAAGTTTTCCTCACTCTCTGTAATGACCAAAAAATCCTTCTATCTGCTGTTGATAGATGTTATTGGGTTATTTCTTAAACAGTATTCACTACCAGCATCCTGTTTCCCAATGGCATTACATAAAAACAATGCAAACTTTGCATTTTAATTACTTTGTGTATCCTGTTGACCTCCTATCTACTTTATGACAGCTTCATTAATAACTCATCAAAATCAGCAACCAGCTTGTTTAGAGTTTCTGAAATGAAATTAGGAGTGGGGTTTTTTTCTATTTTTTGGTGCTTCTCTTAAGATTTATTCTCCAGGCCCTTCTCCAGCTTCCTTGCCCTCCTCTGCACTGCTCCAGCACCTCCACATCTCCCTTGGATTGAGGTGCCCCATGCCCCAAACTGAAGACAACACTTGAGGGGTGGCCTGACCAGAGCTGAGTACAAGGGGTCAATCACGTGAGCATTCTCATTGGTCAGTAAATGTCATTAATACCAAATTGTGCTCAGGTTTGCCTCTGAGAAAGCAAGTTAAAAGGGGGTACAACTGCCAGGAAACATGCTGGGAGCTGAGTAGAATGGGCAAACATGGGGCATGGCTCTAACTTAAACTAGTTCTGCTCAGTTTAGAAACAAAGATGTGGCTGCAGAGTGGGTTTTGTGTATATTTAAAAGGATTAATACCTGATGTGGCTTTGATGTGCAGAGAGACCTGCTTACAAGGTATGTACAGACATATTTACAAGGGTTTACTCTCTATTAAAAAAAAACACAGAGAAGCACAGATTTCTACATTATTATGTATTTAAATATATAAAACCTAGTATGTAAGTAGTTCTTAATGCTCTTTTTAATCATTAACAATAAATAAGACCAAAAAAAGCATCTGGAACAATTGTAAATATCAATAGTGTAAGTAATAAGTATTTCTCTAGATGTTTGAAACTTATTTAATTTTCAGCCTGTACCTTCTCAACTATCAGAATTTCTGCTTTGCTGATGTGTTGCACAATTCAAGCTTTTCAATTCAGCTCTGAGCTCAACCTTGACAGAGCAATTTATCAGTATGGTAAATATCCACTAATATGGATAATATTAATAGACATCTCTTAATACTTTTAAAGCTGTTATATCAAGTCAAGACTTTGCCTTTCTGCAATGCTTTATTGATAATTCACTTGCCTTTAAATGAAACTTGATGATGGCTAATGGGAATAACAAGAGAGTTCTCTCTTTTTTAATGTTATTCTGCTACAAACAAGACACAAAAGTGCTAGAAAGTTGATTTTCCTTTAGCTTAAGCCCATGTAACTCATAGAGTTAATCAAAATACATAAACCCCCAGTGGCATGGTTTTGTTTTTATTGTTCTATGCAGTTCAAGTGTTTTCATGTTCTCCTTATTAAACCAAATCCTTTAAATGTATCAAAACAATTCTGTAGGAAATCGGTAGGGTTTGTGCTAAAATGGAGAGGTGAAATGGGTAGAAATATTTGACAGATGTGGTTTAGTTTCTATTATATTTTTGAGATGTTCAGATTCCCTTGATGATGACAATTTCTGGGAAAATAAAAATGTTTTGCAATGGCAGCAGTGAAGTCGCTATCGACTACAGAGGCTGTACTTTGCTCTCCAGATCCTATCAGAGGTGCCATACTTACAGTAATCATGTGGAAGATATTATAGCAGCAGTAATAGGTTAGGTGTGATTCCAGTTACAATGCCTGCACAGGATAAGAATTTTTCAAGCTTCAATTTGAGACAGCAGGAGGCTGACATGAAAACTGAAGACATGAAGATGGTGATCGATAGACTTGATACCATTTTAAATAACAAGAGCAGGAAAAGTCCTGAGGTGGGAAGAAAGAAATGGATGACCTTGTAAAAGGGCACAGATAATAATCTGTAATCTACAACACCAGCTGCAACTGGGACTGTGGGTCTGCAGTGTGTAGGCACCAAGTATCATAGATTTTCAGTGCAAGAAAGTAAGAAACTGATCTGAACTATAATTTCAAATTTCACACACAGTGAGTGAGTTATTGCAAAGAATTTTAGGGCCTAGTTTGTGAAGGAATTTAAGAAAAAGGTTAAAAGAGTTTTGAAAGGTGAAGAGTAAGAGTTCTAAACGTAATCGAGGATCTTTTCACTGAGAGCTCTATCAACCCATCCTGCTACTCAAAAAACATAAAAGAGATGTGTAAATTACCTGACAATACAGATAGGAAAGATTTTGATCTAGCTTGCATTTTTGATCTCTTTTAATCACTAAAACAGAAAAGAGTACCCAGAATACTGTGGTTCAAGTGCTGCTAAACTTTGACCAGAATATAACATTGTCAAAAATCCATTAGGAGATGATATTAACATTTCTCATTTGTTCTTCCTTTGTGCATTTCTGCATATGACAGTTTAGGAATTCTCTTTTTCACTTGAATGTGAAATGCCCTTTCCTGCATGTGTTACAGAAGTTATATTTGAGTCTCTTTCTCTGCCAAAAGTATTGTTCAAAGAGCTGGAGCTATCAGTAACTAAGTGGAGGCAGTTAACATCTATTTTAGAAGTCAGCCAGCCTTTGTGAACCCTTCTAAGAAGGGCTTGATTTTTTTTTTTGTTGGTTTTTTTTTGGTTTTTTTTTTTTTAATGCCAGAACTAGTTGTGATAGACTAGGAGTTGCTTGTAATAATATTATGAATACTGATTCTTGATTGTGTTATCATATCAGTCACTGTTCCCTTGAACTAGGTCAGACTATGTCAGGAAATATATTCCTGAGAGGGAGAAGTATCTTCATGTGTGCCTCTGAAAACACTGGGGAAATGGTACTGAGCAGTTCACTACAAAACTTTCTTCTTTCTATGCAGGGCCTGGCATGGCAGATTTTGCCAGGAGTGCCTGAATTGAGGTAATGTGGAAAGGAGGATTTTTGGTGACAAGAATTTATTAGAAAGCATAACAGTCTGAGATGTGAAATCCACAGGTTGGGCACGGCTGGGGTTAGGAAGATCCCAAGGGCAAACACCAATTTGGTGTGTATGGCTGGTTTAAAATTTTTCCAGTAACCAGTCTGATTGTCAGGTTAGGGGCAGTGCCCTTGCCACATGTCTCACTTGGACAAAATCCTTCACTAGGATAAGCATAGAAGTTTAAAACTAAATCTTGGCTTTTAGCCTCAGAAGAGCTGCACTGCAGGGAGAGACCATTCAGGCCACAAACACACAGGGAGGGACAGAGGACCACAGCAGGGAAGGCAAAGGCACATTCAACACTGCATCAGGACAGAAGTCTGTTGGCCTTTAAACAGGTTGGGTTTGAGAAGGCAAACGTTTCCTCTCTGCAGGCTTGAAATCCAAATTGCTGTTTGAGTTGGAGAGGTTCAGGAGCAGACTCAGCTGGCTAGCACAGTGAGAGGTATAGAGCTGTTATAAAAATATGCCATGCCTCTGTGGTTTTATATAAACAATAAATAATACATAATAATGACTAATTAACTCTAAGGGTTCTGCCTAACAGCGAAGTATGTGCCTGTTCTTTGAACTATGGGAATACTTTACAGAATGCACTATTTTCTCCTATCACCTTGTGACACATTAACACTCCAACCCTTTAGCTTTGTAGTCCAGCTACTGAACCACAGCAGCAAAGGTTTTTGAGTGAACTGGTAAGGGGTGTTTGTGTTTGGTTGTTTGGTTTGTTGTTTTTTTTTTTTTTTTTATGTTTGGCTACAAAAAAAATAAATGGGATCTGGAGCTGCTGTCTGCCAAAGCATGGCATTGCCACCTGAATATTTGCTGTGTGATGAACAGGCAAATGTGGACACTGGGAGTCATAAACGGAGAGCAGCACATTCCAGGAAAGAATATTTGCTGCATAAACCTCCATCAAAATCTGCCTCTGTAAAAGAATTAATGCAAACTGCTATATCCTCTCACAGGCCAGCAGTGAAAGTACCTGCAAATACGAAGGTGTTTTGCCTCTGCTTTTAGCACAGAATAGAGATTTTGTTTCTGTTGGGAAGTGCATATTGATTGAATTGAGTCACACCAAGTCCAGCCTACATGGGGCAGACAGCACAACCTTTTGCAAACAAAGTTCACTGCAGATTGCTATCCCACAGTGGGTAAATTCTCACCAGGTACTGGCTGTCCAGCTTGGGTGTAACCCTAAAGAAACAACTCCAAATTTGCAGACATAACAGTTGATCCACCCTGAGCATCCCTGGCACTGCTCACAACCCTTGCCTCCTTTCACTGCAGTGCATCAGAAAGTTAGAGGCGGAGCTGTCCATGAATAGCAAAACACAGGCTGAAGCCTGCCAGACTCCTAATGCAAACCCACTCCAGTCCATTTGGCCATAAACATAAATTATGGAGAAGGATAATGTATTTTTAAACAAACAAAAAAGAGTAACTGCCAAACAACTCTTGGAAGCTACTGCACGGCCCTTGTTGGTACAGCAAACGCTCCCAAGTATCACTTACAAACAACTATCAAAGCATTCACCCTGCTGCTTTGCAGCCCTTGTCCAGAGGAACATTGCATGTTTTCAAGCTATGTGAGAATTATTGAGAGAGCTTTGCAATGTCTGATCAGTAATGATGTTTTCATAGCAATCTTTGGAGATGCAGGGGTTGCTACAGGAGCTCTGCACACCTGGTTTTAGCATTTGCTAAAGCAAATCAGAACCAAGCCCTGCAACAAGAGCCTGCAAATCCAGCAGCACTCCTAGTGCAGTCAAAACCAGAGGAGCAGCTGTTTGCAGATGTTCATGTAACAAATCACACTCTTGGTCTGAGCCACAAAATCTGTTGCTTTTCATAGTTTTCCTCCAAAGAGACCTCCTTACCTCAGTTTTCCAAAATACTATGGGGCAGTATACTTACAGTATGAAATATAGTATAGTATGAAATGGCGTATAGTATAAATACATTAATACAAACATATAAATTGAATATAAAGAAAAGGAATCTTTTCTACATAACCTACAAGAAGGTAGTCAAAAAGTTCCAGCTACTAAGTTGCCTATTTTAAAACTCGATAGCCATAAATGCCTCTCTTTAAGAACATCACTCCAGGGTTGTTTTTTTTTTTTTCATGGCATAAAAAAATAAAGAAATGATGAAACCCAGGCTTAATAGCACTATAGATATTCACCCCAGTAAAGGTGAAGCTGGATGATTTGTCACTCATCCATTTATCTACACAAGGTAAAAAGTGAGTAAACATTGCGTAAAATATATCCTGTGCTTCCTCGGTCTTGGACGGATTAACACAAATTAAATTTCACACTAATCTGCCCATGGTCAGGAGCGCCACATTAGGAGTGAGGGGGATTCAGCTAATTTCAAAGAATGTTTTGCTCTATTACAAAGATCTGTGAATATAGCAAATATATCTTGGGAAGCTAGCTTATCAATACACTTTATCAATACTGAATCAATAACAGATGATGAATAATATCTAAGTGCAAGACTGCATCAAGTTTCTCAATATTATTTTACTTTGCTCATGAAATTTGAAGCAAGGTAGGGTAGTTTTTAATCATATTTTCATACTGAGTGTTCAATAATCATCATTTAGGTTACACTGCTTAGTTATGTCTGACCGCCCAAGCCATGAGTCACTTAAATCAGGACTGAAGAATATACCGAACTGCCAGAAGAGGGAAGTCCAGGATCAGAAGTTTGTTTCTCAGAGCAGACATGAGCCATGCCATCAGGAATATCAACCCCCTACAACAGAATACCTTTTTGAAAACAGAGTTTGCTGAAGCAGGAGCATGCTGGCATTCAGAACAAGTAACGTGGCTGGATCCTACTGAGATGACAGCTTAGTCAAACTGCAGTGTGCACACTGGTTTCAAACCAGTAGGAGAGCTAGGGAATTCTCTAAGGAAAATGATTCTCTCTTCAAGGTAACTAAGGAAGTTCTGCTCAGGCCTGGGTTTGCCTGAAGGACAGATCAAACCCCATGTGCAGCAGTGCTGGCTGTGCAGGAGACCATGTTCTTTCTTTTATCTGAGTTCAGATCCATAGGCAGCAATGTTGTGCATGGCCTGGGCAACTGTTAACACCCAGTTATCTATCCTGCTCTGGGAAAGACCCATGGATATTTTAAGGTTGGTGGCATCTAGGCTGGAAGCACTGAAGACAAAAATCATGCCTCTCACCACAGGGCTGAAGTTCTGACTAATTTGCAACCCAGTATTTAAAATTCCTCATATGTATTTCTTTTGACTTGAGACTAAATACTTGGAAATGTTTGTGCTACGCAGTAGGAGGGAATGCCATACTTTGTTTTGTAGACCCAACCTTCCTGCAACCAAACTTAACTCTGTATTCAATTAGAAGCCAAGCTTCTTTTTTTGTTGTTTGTTTGTTTTGTTTTGTTTTTAATGACTTTTGAGGCAGTATTACACAGTTAAAAATTAGGAATGGTGATATGTAAGATATTGATAAATAAATGTTAGCAATGCTCCATTCTCTTCAAAGAGAGAGCTCTACAGAGTTTCTGAGTAAGCAAGCCCTACATACCCACAGAAAACATTGTAAACAATACAAAACATTCTGAAATGTAATTACATTACTCTGAATAGCTTTAAACAAATGCTGTTAGACTTTAAATAGCCAGGGTTTCCTTTGGGAGCTTTGAAGAGTCAAATTTAAGTGCAGGGCTTTGGCATAACGTTTACACTTCTACTTTAAGACATTTGTAGAAAGGCATTCCCCTCTCATCTCTGCTCAGAGATGATTCTTCCATCATTTCAGAGCAAAGATAAGACATAGCTGGTGAGTCCCCTGGGACTGCCATACCAGCACTGACCCCTCCCAGTATCAACAAGAAATGTCTGTACATCTGTTGCAGGATGCAGGAAGGCTGGGAAAGGTACTGGCTGTGATGCTTTCCTCTCTCACTCTCAGACAGGGAGTGCACAGCCCTCTTAACACCTCCATGTGTACCTCCTCTGCATTGTACTCTGGCCTCTCCTAAGAGAGGATGAAGGGAAGTGAACTGTGAGGAAACAGGACACCAGCAAACACATCTCTGCACTTTGAGGACTGTTCAGCACAGCCACTAGCAGCTGTATGGTGCCCATTGTGGTTTAATGCTTGGGTCATTCCACGTGATTCCCTCTGCTCCATGTTTTGTACAGAAACACAGGGCCTTACCCCCAAACCTATGTCTCCTCCTCCCTGATTCTGATCCTTCCTTTGCATCCAGTACAGCCAGAATGGTAACTCCATGTAGGGTCTATGTGGAGCTGCTTTTCCTTTGCATCTAGTCAGGTGCTCCTTCGACCATTTCCATAGGCATTTAAGGTCTGTTCCAGGAAATAAAACACAGGTCTAAAGTAGCAGTAACTGAGCTTAATTGATTACCAGAACACTGGCAGCAATCTGATTGCAATCCAGTTGAATGGATGATACCATAAACCTCCTTGGGGAATGCTCCCTTCCAACTAGCAGCAAGCAACTGTGCCATTGCTCCCCTTTTGGACAGCAGAAGCACAGTATGAGTTTCCAAGCCAAGAGCCATTCATTGCAGCTTTCTCTCTCACTCCTCATGAATGCACTCCATTGCTTGCCAATGTCCTGAATTTGTTCTTTAATACTTTGTCCCTTCCCTTTTATGGACCAAGCACAGTGTTATGCTGACATGTTAGCAGAGACTGCACCAGCTGGTCACATTTTTCAGCAGAAGTCCTACTGAATTCACTAGATTGTGGCAAGATGCAGCCTGGAATGGACATGAAGGTATTAACGGAGTGTGTATGCTTGAGATCAAGTTTTCCTGCTGAGCTGCATTGGTGTTAATCTAGTTTGATTCCAAAGCCTAATGTAAATTCTTGCACTGATATTCTATTTGAGCTGAGAAACGAATGCTGACAGTTTACTGGGAGATGACAAATGAATGCTGACATTTTATTCTTACATGTTTATAAATCAGTTTAAAGGTTAAGAGTTGTTAATGTGGGCAATCTGAAGAATCCATAGAAGTAAACAAAATATTCATTTTGGATAACTCTGTGTGGCCAATGTCATCCACAGAAGATAAAAGTCAGATTAAAGAATGAGGAGGAAAAAATGCAAATTTATCAGTATTAGTTTATCTTTTAACTAAGAAACTGAATTACCTGATTGCTAGGCCTCCTGATCAAACTCACAATATACAATGGTTGGGATTTTTTTTTCATTTACTTTGAAAACAAAATCTCTACATGGTGATTTGTAAAGCATAAAGATTAACCCCTCCCTTTCCACAGGACCCATGCTGATTAGAAGCCTTTGCCTGTAACTGAACCACTCTTGCAGCCACCCATCAGTATGGGCTGAGCTAGGACTCATCATGGGAATAATTTACCTGCTTATTTTGATTCAAAACGTTCCTGATATTACCAGAGATAAGAAATAGTCATGGCTTCCTTATTTATTTCCAAGGAAAGGTCTAAACACTACTCTGAGAAGACCACAAATTTCAGTGGTAGTTTTTAATGGCTGATGGGGGCTGCCTCCAGATGAGAAAGGGAGAGTGGAAAGTAAAACTCATTTATGGATGTTTAATGAAATTCAGTGTAGGCAGAGAGTCTGGATGAGCATACCACATGCACCACAGCAGAAACAACTGCAGAGGGTACAACAACCTTCCTCATCATACTCTGACATTGCTCAAGCAGTGTAAAGAGCTTTCTCCGGTAATGGAAATGGAGAAAAACAGCAACTCTTCCAAACACGAAGTAAAGCTGGCTTCATGAAATACAAGGCCAAAATCCTGGGATGATTTGTGGACATGCAAATACAATGCACATCAATGCACTTGCCTCAGCATAGATCTTCCTGGGGAGATTGCCTACATGTCACTCTTAGCCACATCCAAGCTAAGATCTCAATTGTTTTGCAGAGGTTTATGAGGTTTCCCCAATGCCAATTACAGTATTTCATACCTTTTATACCCATTAGCTAATGAATGAGACCTACAGAGCTAAAATACATGGTGAGAAGGATTTGACTTCAACAATTCTTATGCTCTGTATTTCACTTACGAATAAAGAACGGCAGCACACAATTACTTGGACATTATAGTCATATTTCCTCATTTATTAAACCATATTTCAAGCACACACAGATGACCTCTAAGATAGCTATAGTCAAGGAAAGCTGAGAGCAGAACTTTGGGTATTCTTTGAATGATTTATTCAATTAATTTTGCCTTCATTTCTCAACATTCTTGAATCACCTTCTTAATCAAATTTCTTTTAAGAACACTTTCTGCTCTTCGTTTTATAAATAACTGATTAGGGAAATAAATACCATCCAAACCCAGAAATCTATTTTATATTAAGTCAATCACAGGCTGCTTGGTATTCATCAGCAAAGTATCTTCTGAGCTCACTAGTGCAGGACTAGCTTTGTTTCTTCAGAGGGAAGTTAGAGAATGGAGTGCGAAGTTCAGGTCTAGAAATGTTCAAATTGAACATCATTGTTGGGGGGAGGGGGGGAAGCATGTTGCACTGTGAAACATTCAGAAGCGTGGCAACAAAAAAAATCTGGAGCACTGCTAAGCTGAAATTCACTTTCAAATTCAAGACAGTCCTCGCTGCTTTCTTTACAGCTCATTTATACTCCTGCTCAAGATTCCAGCTGGCATTCAGACAATCATTAGGAAAAGTTTAAGGGATGAGCTATTGAGTCAGTCAATCTTGAAAAGTAAGGCCTTTCATTTCACCTCTACAAGAACATACTGCTTTTTCTTAAGCAATCTCATGCAAGTAATTCAAATGTAATCCTTCTCCTGAACCCCAGGGATGAAGTACACATCCTGCTCCAGGCAGAGCTGCACGCCGCCTGACCACTACATAGGCCCCTGCCAAACAGAACAAACACTTGCAGTGCAGGTATATCATTGCATTTGTCCCCCACCATGCTTGATCAAATTGACCTACTGCTAGTCAAGAGGCTGAACAGACAGCTGCAACAGCATGGAAGTATGGCACACGTCTGCTTTTTATACTGAACAGAGTTCAGATTTCTGAACACTGCTACCTAGAACTCTCATCTATACATTTTGGTCTGTTGGGTATTTTAGTGATTAAGTTCTTTGCACTGGAATAAACCCCAAATACCATTCCTCTAAGATAAATAACTTTTATGCTTCATGACCAAGCTAGATTATTTGCTTAGGAAGAAAATGTTTGTGACCACTGAATTTGGAACCCAGCATTACTCTGCGTTCCCAGAATACTTTATGCCTGAGGAACAATTTTTATTTTTTTTTAAACATGTCCACTGCTCAGGATCTGAACTGCTCATGGCTAAACCAGTGAGATCTCATCAGTTTGTCAGTGATTATATCCCTTAGAGCCAAACTTCTCTATTTTCCGTGTCCCATATCTACATCTGCACAGCACATCATGCAGTTATAGAGCCCTACTGAATCTGAACTTAAATCTCTTGAACAAACTGCTTTTGTGAGGAGCTGCTGAATGAGTCACTGGATACCTTTGTTATGCCTCAGAGTAGTGCAGAAAGGGACCATTTTTTCTTATGAGTTTCCATAATTTACAGGGACATCACCTAGAAATTTTGTGCATTACTTCTTAGGCCTTCTAAACAGAGGGCAGGATAAGCGTCACCTCTCATGTTCCCAAAATAAGAAGCATCACTGATGCTTCTGAGAAAAGGTTACAAGAATACTTAAGATAGCACTCAAAGGAGTGTGTCCAGCAGTGCTTTCAGACAGAGAGCAGCAGCTGAGGAAAGTTGTATAGGCAATTTCACCAACCTGTTAAACTAGAAAGCATCTCCATACTTTCCTAGAGCACATTTTTTACTGAGAGGGGCATATTTACAGACTTATAAAACCCGGCTTGTGTACCTTGCAGACTGGGAAGGTCTTGAAACTTGAGGAAGCCTTTACTGTAGCTCTGAAGCTGAATCAGCAGTTACCATCAGATAACACATGAGAAGGAACATCCTACATGGTGTGAGGAGGATCTGAGCTGCTGGAGTCACAGACTGTGTTGATGCAGTGATGGAAGTTGTCACTTTTCCAGGTCTGCTCTCTGCTTATCTGAGAGTCCCTTAGCTGGAGAGGACATGTGGGGAAACAAGGCTGAGCAGACACTCAGGTAAGATTCTGTGGATGTACAATGCCTCCCAAACAGTGAATTTTTAAGATGCACCATGAAAAATGCTGTCATGTATGTCAGTGCTAGTGTCAAGCCCCACACACTGTGCCCTTGCTGTGGCTAACCTTGCACCTCCACTGGCAACACCCTAGCGAAAAAAAAAATCTTATAGAATCATGGAATGGTATAGATTGGAAGGGACCTCTGAAGGTCATCCAGGCCAACCCCCTGTGCAGTAAGCAGGGACATCTTCAACTAGATCAGGCTGCTCAGAGATCCCCCCGTAGAGTGTTGGTCATGCTCGTCTCACACGCAGCTCAACAAAGTCATCCTCATGGACTGTTGTCTGGATGAGAGGTTCACCATCTAAGAGAAGGAAGGATCCAGAGAATGATGTGGCTCCTAAGGGAGTAGTAATGGCAGTAATTCTGTAAGTAATTTGCCTTTCCATGTGGTGCAGTTGAAGTCCTACCCCTGGGGAGGAACAACCACAAGTCGCCCAGAGAGGTTGTGGATTCTCTGTCCCCGAGGACATTGAAGGCTGGACTGGACACAGCCCTGAGCCCACAGCTGACTCTTCTTGAGAGGGGTGAGGCTGGGCTGAGTGACTCCCAGCCTCAGCTACTCTGCCACAGCCTTTGCTGCAACATGGCTCTACCTCTATAATTCTGAGGAGAGAGAGCGGCTCCTACTCTACAGCCAGTGGCATCACTTTCAAAAGCAGCTGTTTGTACAGTATATAAATGCAGCAGAACCTGTGCAAAGGTCACAGAGACATATTCTCTTTTATCTACCTGTAGGCACTGCAACTGGAGTGAGCGATTCCATAATTCATTCAAATGGGAGTTTGGTTAGCATTAGAGGTAGGTTCCAAATGCCTGACCTGCATTTTTATGGGTGATTTGTTAGCAGCAGTGAGTAATCCTGCAGGGAGAAGAGGTTTTGGTACTCAGCAGAGTACTAACTTTACCTCATCTCCATTTCTGAGAGAACTGTAGACAGCAGGGTAATTCATGTTCTCAGAAGGCTACAATGTATTTGCATCAAAGCGTTTACTGTAATTAAACAAATAACTTATTTTTATCTGAGCCTGTATCATATCTCTCACTGCTGGTTCTAAACATCAGGAGGAGGTGCTTGCAGTATATTTCTCCACACCAGTGATACATCCACAACAGGACCTTCCACAGCCCAAAGTAAGAGTTCATAAATATCTCTGTACAAAGTCGTACAATGGTATTTGTTTTGGGTTGTTGGTTTTTTTGTTTGTTTTTTGTTTGTTTGTTTGTTTGTTTTTGTTTTTTTTTTTTTTGCTTTTTAACCTTATCTGATGATAAGAAAGAGTTGAAATACCTTGCCTGGGAAAGGAAAAAGGCATTTTTATCACCTAAGAATGGATCCTACTTTAACCTTGCTGGTTATTTGTATTAATTGTGTTTCTTGTAATCTTAGAGCAAATGCAAAACCCAATACTAGCACCTAGCCACAGTATGTGGTTGGAAAGCATCCAGAGCAGTTTCCTATCAGTGAGGTCCAATGGGTATCTGCAATCTGAATACTTTATATTATTACTGTTTTGTGTTGTGAGTGGCAGTATCAAAGCAGGAATTACAGACACAAACTATGATGTGAGAGGAAAAAAGGCTCACAGAATGGTATTGGTGGGGGGGGGTTCCTTCAGAGCAGAGACAATTTATTCTGTAAAGTGGCTGTCAAAAAGTGTAAAGTTCAAGTAAGTGAAAACATGTCAACATCTTTTGCATAATTAGAACATTTAGTTCCACAAATTAGATGAAAGCTTTGAATGTATTTTAGTGATGTGACAGATTTCAGTGATACTAAAGCGTGTAAACCTAGCAAAAACTCCAGTAAACATTGCCAACTTCTTTTTTCCCTACTGTAAAAATTGCCTGCCAAGAAAAGACATTTCTTATAGAAGGAAAGGGAGTTCTGAAAATTTACAAAAGCATACTGCAATTTTCCTAACACTATCAGCCTCAGCTGCAGATACATCAACATTTCCCCAAAGTCTGCTGAATGCAAAATTGTCTGAATGTCAGACAATGAGGACAGGATCCCCATGTCCCCTTCCTGTATGTTATAACCCTTCAAGTCCCTCTTGCCCCTTTTTATCTTTGTGGTCCAATGACTTTCTCTCTCTGGTTACCCTTGCAGAGGTTGTAGTCCTGATGGCCACATGAGCTGGCTTAGACCTCAGTGGCTGAGAAGCCCAATGAATCCAGCCTCCTCCTCATGGATGAACACCAGGTTGGTATATAAACAGTGAGTGTTAAAAGTATCAATAGTGTCATTCAAAGGGCATGGCCAACTCTTTGGTTCACGGAGTTTTCCCATGAAGAAATATTACTAAGCAAAAGCAGACACCTGTCTGAGGCCCTGGTTACTCTGGGGATGGTGCCTGGCACTGAGAGAGGAGGGATGCAAGATGTGGCTTAACTGGAGGAGATGAGGATCAACTGATAGATGTAACTCTTTTTTTAGGAGGAGTGTACCTCCATGTCTGCAGTGGTGGTAGAATGCATAGTCTGTTACCTTCTAGAGTATGGACAGATGTCCAGGACAAGGGGCAGAGATCTGAAAGAGGAAGTCAGGAGACAGGATAAGACATTAGTTTCTCCATTTCCCCTTAGTAGTTCTTGTGCTAAGCTATGCTTCTTCCCTTGTAGGCATCCCTTCTCTTCCAACAAGATCCAAGCACCAAGAACCAAACTGTGCATATGAGAAATCACACACTGGTAGATTTCTAAATATTTAAGATATGACTTGAAAAGCAACAAGCAAAAATTCTACTGTTTTGAAAACCTCCTAAACCCATAAATATTGTTTTTACTTTTTCATCTCTCAGTAGGTAGCTCTTTTGCCTTTTAGATGCTTAATCCTTGAAAATCAGTCTTGTGTTTCTTATAAAGCAAATGAGCAAGTTAGCTTGAGGGAGTAAGCTGTGCAGCATCAGCTGGCCAGCAATAGATGTTCATATCCTCATGGATGTATTTGGGAAGCTTGTGCCTCTCCTACCCAGTGCTACTCCAATGGGAAACAATCCTGTTTCTGCTTTCAGCTGAGAGTGTCAATAAACAGCTACCAGAGCAGCTGCCCAAGCCCAGCCAGGTCCTTGGCACTGTGGGAGACCTTATTCACCTAGCTGAGTGATGAGAGACCTGCCAGATTAAGGTTGCAGGAAAGGAGATGTGGCAAGTGTATGCAGGGTAACCCTCAGCACATGTGGCTGCATCCCAGCACCCTGTGCCTTGCTCCTGCTGCATACACTGCCTGGTGGGAGTTGTGGTTTCAAGGGATTGGGAGGGGAAGGAGTTTTAGGTTAATTTTCCCCAAATTACATCTGCAGAATTTCCTTCCTTTGGTCTAGAAAAGAGTTTAAATCCATCTAAATAGATTTAAAAAATGTTATTTTCTTACTTGCTCTTGTTGAAAGATCCCATTTGAGGGGGTCCCTTTTCTATTCTGCTTTGAAAACTTGTAGCAGTAAACCAACATGTTCCCTCCCCTTTGCATACTTACTCTGATATAGAAACTTCAATCACAGGCTGAGATGTCTTCCCTCTAAAACAATTTTCTTCCTTGATCAGTCTTTGAACCTACAGGTCTTTTATTAGATTCCATAAATGTACCTCTTGGGGGTAGTTTCATCAGAATTAGCATGAGATCAAAAATGTCAAACCATCAAAGTGGCAGTCTGTTCTCCCTCAAGCCAAATGCCAACATGAGCAGCCCACTGGTATTTTCCCCATATCCCTCTAGGA
Source organism: Indicator indicator (assembly GCF_027791375.1). NCBI lineage: Eukaryota > Metazoa > Chordata > Aves > Piciformes > Indicatoridae > Indicator > Indicator indicator. The sequence continues at coordinate 28,989,528 of NC_072021.1, read as the reverse complement.
TTCAAATTGCAAAAGGTTTAACGAGGCTTCCTCAGAAAAAGGAAAGCAAATTAATTGAAGGTGAATCCTCCCAAGTGCCTGGACAAACCAGCCATGCAGGGACACCATTTGAGGACTACATAAACTTGGAGCCAAATTACCATTTCACGTTTCAGTTTCTTCACTCACCACCCTTGAGGCTCATGCTTCAAACAGGACCAAACACTGCCAAAAGCAGTGCAGGGCTGCTTTTGGCACCATGTGCATTGAGGACTGTGGTTTCTACAGTCTGCTCTGGATCAGCTGGTCACAACCACAGGATAGAATTTCTGGCATACAGAGTTTCTCTTCTTAAAGCAAGGACATTATTAGTGAATGTAAAAATTGAGCAGACAGCTATTTGGATGACAGATGGGATTTCAAAACAGCAGCAATGCTGGTGGTCCTGAAAAGTGATGACATTTACATATAACCAGCACACGAACCTGGCTTCACAGCTTCACTAAGAATACCTTAGAACTAGGAAAGCTCAGATGCAAGCTACTTCTAAAGGTGTTGCCTCCTTTGTTAATTCTGTTCATCACACATGTGGCATTTCTTATTCAGCACCTTATCCAAAAGTTTGAAAGGACCATCTGTTGTTCATAGCTATATGCACCTGCAGACAAGAATGAGTGCTAAGTGAGCTATTGATTTCATTATTAATTGTGCTGTGAAAGGTTTCTGCCAGACTGAGGTGCATAAAGGAGTTGTGTGAATGCTGTACGACTGATGCATCCATGGGTTTCTCATGTACTGCCTCACAGCTGAGCTGGCAGCAGCTGCCTCTCACCACCTTGCTGGTGGAGAGCAATACACCAGGTGAAGTGCCTCCTTTCACCTGCCTCCACCATGAATCAGGCACCTTGACTCAAGATGGGTTAAACAATTATTAATAAAAAAACCCAAACCACAGCAGAAACCAAAACAAGACAACAGCTAGACTGGCAGGTGGAAAAAAAAAAAGACTTCATGGACAGTGGAGCTGGAAGGTAGGAACAAATAGCTTTGTCCTGGGACCTGTGTAATGCAACTGAGAGCAGAAAGGGGAGAGAGGAATTGTGCAGAAGTGCATCTAAATTGAGGAGTGACTGAAGGTACCATCACCCTCCATGCATCCAAAGGTGTCAGTCACCTACGCACAGAGGATTAAAGGGTCTAGTGATTACTTCTGCTACAAAGAATTTGTCTAATCACCTCATTCAGATGCTTGAGCTAACTTCTTAATCCAGTTGAGGTTCTTCCCCTCTTTTGGACATGCTCCCCTCTCTGTGTTTTACACCTGCCATATGTGTGTGCCTGTGTATAGAGCAAGAAAAAGTCATGTATTTAGAAGTTGAAACTGTCAGAATTATGGTTTCTTGTTACTCCCAGTACACAAGCTCGTCTCACACCTCCAGTCATTCATCTTGTGCCTCCACATCACGAAGAAGCTTTAATTCTGTGAGTGCCCTGTGCTCTGTTTCACCCTGTACACAAGTTCCACCAGCATAATTTCAGTTCATTTTGCTGTGGCTCTAAGGGGTCTCAAAGGCATCTGGATTCAAAGCACGGTCAGTGACTTATGTTTGAAGACTTCAGATGGACCAGGGATGTCCTCAGACTAACACAGCTGAAGTTTGGGTATCTGGCATGTCCCTAACTGGCGTCACACACTTGTTCTGTGTGGCGTCCACCCCAACAGTTCCTGGCAGCACAGTGCCTGGGCCATGAAGGTGACCTGGAAGGTGGGAAGATTTGTGGTTCTCTTCCTCATTGTCAGCCTTGGGGAAAAGGAGACCAGTGGGACCCAGAAGCTTAGTACTGGTAATACTCAGCATTTGGGAATGGTCTTCTAAGGGTTTTGTCTCTTCAGTATTTTAGCCTCCCTCCACAGGCCTGCAATGTGCAGTGGTTTTGTACTATTGATGCCATGTAACTGCTGTCTGGTGCAGCCATCAGTGTACCCATACTGACAACAACAGGCTGATTCCCTTTGCCCTTCTTTGCTCCTCAGTGAGACTATCCCTCTCACCCATTGTGCTCACCACAGAATGTTTTAAAAGCCAAGTTTCCTGGCTGTTCAGAGCTCCTCCTCAGCTCCATCTTTTTAGAATGGATTCTAGTTTGCCATTTATGTACAGGGAACTGAATCAGCCCACCTCCACCTCACCTTGATGGTGATTCTGGCTTTTGATTTCAATCTTAAAATGTCTACACCAGGTTGTGGTTTTTTTGTCTGGTTGGTTGTTTTTTTCCTTCTTCATTTCTCAGTGGTGCAGCATTTATTGTACAAGGGAGCAATCACCTTATATGCCTCAGAATGTGTTTGGAATGTGAGTACTGCCTTCCTGTGGACAATGTCAATAGTTATCTGCTAGAAATGAGACTGGGAAAGTTAGCAGTGCAAATCCACAGCAACCATTGATGATGTAGTTTTATGATCATTTGTAGCAATGACAAAATGTCATCAGAACAATGTCACTACAATTAATTCAAGACAGACATCAGCTTGTAGCAAAACCTTTTACTGCCTGCATTAGCCATGTCCACATGGTTTATGGTTACAGTGAAAAAAATCACCATCCTGTAAAAAAATTCAGATGGAGACGCAAAAGACCACGACAGGTGTGTGAAAATTGTGATATCAGTGGGAGTCACAACAGCATTTCAAAGTCTTAGAGACAAATAAATGAGTTCTGAGCACTGCCTGTGGATGGGTTGTTTTGTAAATAAGGAAATCTTCTTCAAAAAGCCAAAAAGTTGAACACAAACTCCACCAAGCAATCGGGACATGTGAAATCAATTGGCTCTTTTAAATATTAAAGCTTCATGCAGAGCAATTTTATTTTTTTGTCTCATAAAACCAGGAAATATTTCAATGCCTTTTGTTGAGCTGTTCATCTCCACTTGATAGCCCTAAAGATTTATTCACCGACTCCTGCTGACAGGGATTAGCAGATCCAAATTGTTTAACCGAGGTTCTCTGCTTCCTGCTGGGTTCCAGGTGCCAAAAGCCCACTAAGGATGGACTCTCTTTGTATAGGTGATTTGATAAATAATTAAAAAAAAAACACAGAAGCCTAAAAGCAGACCTAGGGAAGAGTCTACAGTCAAAAGAAGTTTTTACCTGCAGGCAGTTTACGTGTTCTCCTATTACCTTATAGTCTGAAGAGAATACAAATAATCACTTAGGCAGAGAGCAGGTTTAAGTAGTTTATTCCTGTAAACAACATATTCAACTTAAACAGAGATCTGATTGGAGCTGCTCTGGTTCAATGAATGCTCCTGTGTTTCATGTAAGAGCGCTGAGCACGTAAGCAATGAAGCAGACTGTGCCACTTTGTCACTGTGCCACTTTGCCACTGTCCCACTTTTGCCATATGGAGGGACTGTCAGGGATGTGTGCCTTCCTCAGCTGCAACAAAGAGAACAGCCTTCCTGGTTTCAGACCTTCACGTTTTAAGTTTTAGTTCACCAGGTTGCCTCAGACTTAAATGTACCAGTGACCTATCAGCAAGGGCTCCCTCGAAGTGGAGGCATCCTTTGTGCATCCTCCTTTTTCTCTTTGAACACTTTGCTTCCATTAAAGAGAGGGCAATGTGAATGTGTTCCTAAGAGCTTCTTTACAGATTGTGAGCTCTAAAACTTCCTTTAAAAACAAAACAAAAAGGAATTCAAAGAAATAACTGCCACACATTTCCAATTATCTGGAATTTTATTCCATCCATATACATGCATAGTAACAACATTTGTTGAGAAATTATTTCTATCAGAAGTAGAACATTATCTTTGTGATCACCAGTTGCAGTATTGCTACTCTTATATTTAAATATCTCTTATATATGAATTAGATTCATAATTGCAGCATTGAGTTTAGGGTTTTGTTTCAGACTGTGCCTTTCAAAAGATAAAACTGATTGATATGACGTCATTTACTTTACAATACTGCTTCCAGTAATTTTGTTCATTCTTTATAAAGTATTGCATTTAACAGCAAAGGTTTAAAAATTGAGACAGAGATGCATCAGCGAAAGAAAATACAAGTACTATACAAGAAAAAATTGCCATCTTCAGTTAACGTACGTTTCAGGTTAAGAAAGGAGACAGAAACATACTGCTACATACAAATGCAAAGCCTAATGACTAAGGGACTTGTATCTGCTAAAATATAAACTGCAAACTGAGCCCAATTATTCCAAAAAATTGAAGTTTTAAGGCGAACTTTACAGCATAGTTGAAACTTCTTTGCAAGTTATATTTTAGCATACACATGTATCTGCAACAGCATATAAGGGGAAAAAAAATAATAATCAGGATACACAAGTGCTTTTGAAGCTAGTTCTAAAATGCTTTTCTGTATTGTTTGCCACTATTCTCTTTAAAATCTACTATACAGTGCAAACCATATGTGCTACACAATAACTATACAATAACATTACAAATGACTTTAATATAAAGTTTTTAAATAAAAAATAACATAACTACAGCTATGAATACTGCTGGTAAAATAAATTAATTGGGTTTTTTTTGTTTGCTTTTGTTTTTGTGGGGGTTTTTTTGTTGTTGTTGAAAATGGCACCAATAATACACTTTACTAATGGACTGTAATGAAATTACACCTTTAAGTCTTCAGCTCAGCGCAGTGAAATCTCCTGATTGTCCAGATGTAATTCAAACAGCTTGCTTTAGACTGTCTGGAACAATATGCTAAACACAGGTACCTAGGGCGACCCATCGTTTCATTTGACATGTTCTGCTGCATGTGACGAGCAATAAAACTTCTTGTGGGTTATAAAGTTTGAAAGGTTGTTGAACTGGATGTCACACAGGCGGCAATACTTCCCACTGGTTGGGGCCTGGCTAGAACCATTCACGCCTTTAGCTATACTAGACAACTGTTCCTCTGCTGTAGGGATTGCTGGAGACACGTTTTCATTTGCAGCTAAGGGGTTCTCAGAGATCCAAGAGGGAGACTTGTGCCCATCTTCATGCGGAGGGTTCTGGGAAATGTTCTCTTGCTGTGGGTTTGTCGCAGGTCTTTCCTCCTGTTTTAGTCCCCCATTAACTATTACCATGCCTCGGTTTTTGGGCAAGAGCGGAAGAGACTCTTTCTTCTGCCCAGTACACCCGTTCGCGGGCACCGGGCCCTTAGGGGATTCACTTTCCGTGTTTGTGCTTTGATCTAAATCAGTATTGTGAACGACAAGAGACCCAGAAATGTAATCACTTGGCTTAATTCCATAATATGGAGAAAGCTGATCTGCTCCTTTAGCTTTCTTTATTGCTCCAGGGTAAAGGCATTGTGGAAGAAACAAATGTTTGTTTTCTTCTTTTGTAGCAATCAGCTGGGCCGCTTCACTGAAGACTTTCAGTCCTTGAAGTGTTGCTAAGTGTGTGGAAAATAAGTTTCCGTTGGGAGAGGACTGTTTGGAGTTTCCATTTTTCTCACATTTGATGATGCTTCTCTCGTAGCTCACGTCTGGGCTGTTCCGCTCACTCTCTGGGGTTTGAAACACCTTACTGTCCAGTTGTCCCAGCTCGTTACGCTGATGGGCAGTGACAGGGCAAAAATTCTGCTTGTGAGCCAGGTAGTTCTCTACCTTGTTGAAACTTATCTTGCATACCGTGCACTCGTGGTAGTCGAGCAGCCTTTTGGGAGAAGCAGATGTCCTCTCTGATGGGGGTAAGCATTTTTTACTGAGATCTATTGGCACATCCATCTCCAGACAAGAGACGGCGGAGTGGGGAGTGTCACATTTGGAAAGTGGAACACATTTGTTAATAGACAGTGATGTCTCTAGGTGCTTCGAGACTATGCCTGGGAAGATGTCACATCGTGGGTGGTAACATTCCCCAAGGCCTTCTGCCGACTCTTGAGTAGATGTACAAGGATTGCCCAGATTAGCCACTTCTAGAAACCTCTGCTGAACCAGGGGTGGCCTTTGCTCTTGTTCCGGTAGGCACATCTCATACATCTTCCTCCGCTTGCGGGTCCGCATGGTTCTCTGCATGGCAGGCACTTTGTTGGAGGCGGACCTCTTCAGCGGGGGATCGTGGCGTGTGGCGCAGTAGTACTGCTTGTGCACCATGTACGTCTCGTGTCTGCTGAAGGTAATGTTACAAGCTTCACATGTGGTCTTGTTGGGGTCGCTCTCCCCTTCTACTAAAGATGCACCGGGGCTCTTCACATCAGGTTTTCCGTTTATCTTCTCATCACCATTGCTTGCCGCCGGCAGCTTCTTAGACTGGGCTGTGAAGTCTTTCTCGTGACCTTTATTGTTTGGCCCCATCAAATCTAAAACGTTGGAAGAGTTTATGCAAGATGTCTGCAGAAGCTGGTTCTCTGGCTCTGATGCGTGAGGAGCTGCGTTCAAGATGCTGATGGAGCTCTGACCGTTACTGGGACTTACAGCTTCCGGCATTTTTTCTGGAACGCTGGAGAAATCTGGAGACTTTGTCATCTGCTGCCATCGGCTGCTGCAGTAATGCTTTTTGTGTACCAAGTAGTTGTCCAAATTATTGAATGTTATGTTACACTCAAAACACGTAGCCCCTTTGGGCATCAGAGGACTGTAAATTACAGGAGGATAATTGCTGCTTCCATGCCTCAGTCTTCGATGGACCAGTTCGGACATTTTGGCTAGTATCTCTGATGCCTGAGGAACCACAGTGATGTCCTGGGGAAAAGCAAACTGGGAAAGAAAAGGTCCCATTGGGAAAGAAGGACCAATGTTAGGCTGAACTGGTGATGAAGCAAGTCTTGGACTGGATGGTTCAGATTTTATTTTAGTGTATGAAAAGCTCTGCTTATTTGTTGCAGGTTGGGTTTCTGGCCTCTGGTTTGGAAGGAAAAGTGGAGCCTTTTTTTCACATTTATCAAGCTCTGTATCAGAACTTGCATCTTTAGTCTGCATGGTCTTTTGGCTCTGGGGAACATCATTTCTGCTCAACAGGTCTGTTGCCGGCTGTAAACCTTCTTCATTTCCACTTGGAGACTGTTCAATGTCACTTTCTCTCTGAATTTTGTTGCCGGAGACATGTAACTCTTGGTGCTGCAGTAGCTCCCTCTGAGTTTGGAAGCCAAAATGGCAGTGATTGCATCTAAAGGCAGCTTGAGTAAGATGGGAGAACAGGTGCTGATGAAAGTTAATCACCGAGTCTGCAGTGTAAGTACAAACTGTGCATTTCAGACTAGCACCTGGTGGCAGAAATTCCTCCATTTTCACTCCTATAGAAAAGACAAATAAAATACAAGAGTGACCATTCCCCCCTTTGTGAAGTACACCGGCAAATCAGTTGCACAGAGGTACAAATACAGTGAGAACAACTGATTTTCTTCTGAGAGGATGGTATTAGTCACCCTGAAAATACTCAAATCGCTTCAGAATTTCTCTCCTCAAACAGTTACAGGATATTCCTAGACTTCTGCTCTGCTTTGGAGAGCCTCAGTATCTGCAAGCATTCAGCAGAGATGAAGGGAAAGAAAGAACAAGGGAATGGATAAAAATAGACTGGACTTAATTTAAATGCAAAGGTCTCAGAAATTACATTTTTAACTAAAGGAGACACAATGTTACCCTTACACAATCACTGGAAATTGTGAATGCACAGAGAGCCCATCAATGTCAAGAGGCTCAAGGTTATGATGTGGCTTGAGGTACATCCCTCAAACTCTGAGTGCCTGAAAGCCACAGAGCAGAACTAGCATTTTGAGCATGACTGATGCTTAGCTCTTGGCCTGCATGAGTTGGCAGCAGTATGGGTACAGGATACAGATCTATCCTCATTGGAAAGGCCTGATGAGTTGAGCTCATTGTGAAGGGAGGAGGAGAAGTAATACAGGGCTTCATTGGTATTTTATTTTCCACATATAAAGGCTGTAGGCAACTACTGCTGTAATACAATACCTTTTCTCCATTAAATCACTGCAGTTTTTCCTATCTAGAGCCATTTATGGCCATCTTACAATCACTACTGACATAAAAAACACTGTTCCACAGTGTTTTGAAACTGAAAATACATTGAAAAGAGGTGAAATCAAATTTCTCTACTGTAGCAACACAGATTTTGATAACCTGTTGGACAATGAAAACTGAAAAAATATTGGCAGGGATCATAACTGGAACAGGTATTTGATCTGTCTACATACCCATACACATATACCATGCTTTGGCCACGTGAACTGACCAGCCTGATCTAGTGTGAGGTGGACCCTGGTTTGTAAAGCTTCCTGCCTAAGAAGCTTACTCTAGGACCTCAGTATCTTATTTCAGAAGGACTTGCTCTCTGGTGGTGTGTACCTCTCTACTGAGCATTGAAACAGGGTTGGTAGAGATTGTAGTCTGGCAGACCTGTGTTTGATGGATGGAATTCTGAGGTAACTGAATCTTTCAGACACCAGGCAGCAGTGGTGTTACTGTGTCTGATTCCTGAGCACGCCCTCACCAGTCAGGAAATGCCGCCTATATGTACACATTAAGAGAGAGCATTCGAACAAGGATTAGCAGATAAAGAAAACGACACCTGGGAGAGGTGCTTGGTGTAGAGAAGAGGTCTGAAACTGTTAATACATTGGTAGTATCCACACCTAATATTTGAATATATTTGTAGAGACACTGGTCCACTGAGTGTCTGCAGTGAATAATTCCAACAGACGACACAGGAAAACACATAGTACTTACCACTGTGGGAATTTAGGTGCATCTCCAGAGCTCTTGCATTAGAAAAACTTTTGGTACACTGTGGAAAGGGGCAGATACTGGATATATGCTGAGTGCTATCTTCATTCTCCTCTGACAGCTGGGGCCCCTCTCTTTGCCTCCCACTGCAGTAATACATGAGATGGGCCTGCAGGTTCCTCTCACTTCGATACCAAATGCCACAGGATTTGCAAGGGAATATGTCCTCTACAAGCAAACATAACCAGGTGCAGGTTAGCCACGGTGCACTCGGTGCCAACCAATTATCACAGCTGGATTAATTGCGCTCAATTCCCCATTAAACACATGCTTATTAAAAAAAATACTGAAAATAGAGCCATGGGATTATTAAAATGTCACTGGCAGGTGAGAGACTGAACATGGAAGACAGTCAAAAGGAGATGCTAAAAACAGCTACTGAAAACCCAGAAGTTTTTGCCATGTAGTTATTTAAAAAAATAAATGAAATAAATAGTTTGTTGTGAATATGCAGTATATCCTGTATTTCCAGTATATCACTACTCATTAGGTGGTATCTTTCAGTTGTGATTTTTCTTTCCCCTATGCACAGAAGTCTTTCCAGCATTGGAACTTGGAATTTTTGAATGCTAATTGCAGATCACACCAAAGAATACTTATTTTCAGAATGCTTATGCAGTTATTACAGTAAAATCCCCTTGCTTAGATATTGCAGAAGCCAGAGATCCTACAGTGTTGAATGCAGTATTTTCCTAAGCAGCAAGTTTATTTCCTGGGTTCCTATTTTTATTAATAGAAAAAGTTATAATTTCTAATGCACTTTTGTCCTCTAGCATATGGTACACTGTTCCCGTTCCACTCTTTGCTATGCAAATGGGGTATTTGCCAAGAATATTGCACATTCTCATTGTCTTCTATCCCCAAATGCCAAAACTCTCTCTGAGGGGAAGACAATGCAGAAATTGCACAAAGTGCTTCCCAGCAGTAGAGGGAGTAGATATTTTGATCATGTACTGAAGGCTACAAACCTTAGAAAGGTATTTGGTTGTTAATACCCCATCAGAAAGGATACCTACACAGTCCATGCTGTCTGACAGGAAAATAGACCTGTCTAACCTCTCTGAAAGCTGACCTTGTCATCCAGTCACTATGAACATGGAGGAAATCCCAGCCCTTTAAGGTACATCTGTGTTAGTAAATAAGTGACAGGGTCCGGATTAGAGCATTGGAACTTCTTGTTTATGTTGTTAAATCACAAAAATCATCCCTTGCACACTTTGGGCTTAAGTCAATAGACACCTCCCCCATTCCTGCATACAGCTGGGGGGGTTGCCATGGGTCTAGGATCATTCCCTGCAACTGATTTGGACAATTCTCACCTCCTTTTGAGACTAAGAGAGGATAAAACTATGAGTGCAGCCAGATTGTGCCAGCTGACCTCAGGATCAGAGAACAAGCAACTTCAGTCAACATCAAACCACATCTTGGTGAACATCAAAGCAGCTATTTTAACTACTCCTGTCTGAAAAAGCTTGAAGATGGTGTGCCTGTTCAAGTGTAGTCTGGTGTGAGCCTGAGTGGCAGATCATGTGCCTGCATGTGCATTCACACCTGAAATACTGTGTTCATGAGTTCACTGTACCTAGTGACAGTAGTTACCTTCTAAGTATTAAACTTCACAGGAAACATAGGGAAGTGCTCCAACATGGGGGCTAAATGGACAGGCTTACAAAGTGCTGAGAGCTAAGGACATGCAAGGCCAGGTGGTGACGGATGATGATCATGGCAACAGCTAACATATTTGAAAAGTACTTAGAGAGGGGGATGAGGAACTAGTTCTGTATAAAGGTAAAAATCAGTAATAGGAAAAATTTAAGAGAAATTAAATTTAATTCAAGCTGACTTGTCCCAGTTCAGGAACTGACTCATCATGCACTCCTGTTCCTCCTCTCTAAGGACAGTACTTAATTACATGCTGTACTTTGTCTATGATAGGGTCTGCTGATGTCCAGAGGATGCAAAAACATTCTTGGGCATCCCCATTGAGTGGAGATACTACAATAAATCAGGGCTGGTATAAGGCATGATCTCTGCTGCATTTTGGAGCAGCCACTGAAGAGATATGTTCCTTCTTTCTACCGAGTATCTATCATGAATTATTACCAGAAGATGCAGTTGTTAAGCAACGAGCAGCAGAGACTAGACTCTCTGAGCCATCAGGCCCATCTTAACTCTTAACAGTTTCTGATCCTATAGCCTCTAGGAGCAGATCACAGAACCTCCACACGAGGGCAGGTCGGATACTCTGAGTGAGGCTGTTGCACAGCTCAGCTGTCTCTCTTCCTCCTCCTCTAATGTCTGCGAGTTCACCTCAGACGATGTGGGATCAAAGGCCAGCCTTGAGACAAAGGTTTTAAGTCGTGTGGTTTCTGTGGTTTCGAATTCACTATCAACTGTATTACCTCTTCATTATGTGCCTTAAAATACTGTTCTTAAAAAATGCCAGAGAATAGCATTCATCACTTACTGTTCACAATAGCTGTTGGCAAAATAGATGCCATTGCAGCCTGTTGAGGGAGCAACTGTATTGAGTCCAGCAGCCGTGCAGGATACATCCCTTCTGTGAGAGTCATCTGACTAGCAGCTTGCAGCCTTGAGTCAAAATCCACCACAAAGGCAATCAGCTCTTCACCCTCTGAGATGGCCTTGGTTGTGGTACACCAAAGCTGCCCTCCTACAGGAAACATAAAAGTAGAAATATTTAATTGACAGTATCAGATAACAGAACTTAAAACATCAGTGCCATATCTTCACACTCCTTTTAAAAATCCTGATAACTTGTTCAAGGTAAAGAGGCTACTACCTTTTACTTCTATTAATATAGGAATTTTCAGTGTAGAAGCATAACACAAGGGGGATACTTTTCCTAACTATTTGCAGCCTGAATATAAACTTTAATTTTCCATTTTGTCTTCCAAAAGGCCAGCATTATGAAAATCAAGACAGAGGTGAAAAATACTTCATATGGCACTTTCCCCATCATTATTTTTCACCAAAATTCCTGTACCTTTTTTTTTTTTTCATAACACCAAGTTTGTGTTATTCTGCAAGTTGCAGCACAACAAAAAGGAAACAGCTGCAAGAAAGAAATCAGATTTCCTCTTTAGGGTGTTCTTCCCCTCCCTCATGTTGCCACTCTCTTTCTCTGAGAAATTTTCCCTTATGTAATATTCTTTGTAACATGACTGTTTTATCTCTGCTTACACTGACTGAACTTCCTGAAAAGAAGATATGCCAAAGATCTGTTTCATAAAGGCTTATTCAAATAAAGGTTTGTTTAAAACGCAGGGGGGTGGGGGCGAGGTGGAAGAACTTTCATCAAACAGTAAGATACACTATAGGTCTGTGCTGCAAATGTCACGTGCAGTGCATTAAAAAGAAAATTAACTATGCGAGTACATCTACTAATGTATTTGAATGCGATAGGGGATGCTCATTTATTTAACATGTTTAGACAGGCAAAGCACTTATATTGTCTTATCTACACTCTCAGGCCTAGATACATATCCAGTACAGTTATGCCTGAAATAGTGTTGCATACTTTTTATGTTCTAAAGCTTTTTTTTTTTTTTCTCAGGTTTTGTATATATAGAAACAGCTATACGTTGTATTCATTAGCCAAGCAAAAACCGTACTCCCCTTGATAAGTAATATTGCTGTGTTTATCTTTCGGCATAACTGCCTTTTCAACTGCACTTCATTTCCCTCCCTTCCCCCCCCCTCAAAGAGATTATAGTTTTAAAACAACTTGTTGCAAAAATCTGGTAGAGGAGATAACAACAGTGTATGATATGCCACAGCTAAATGGAAGAATTAGGACATTGTTTTAGAGAAATCTTGGACAATTAATTAAACCAGTGTATTAGCTTTCAAAGATGAGCAAACAAAACAGCAGCACTGACAATGTGTTTCAGTAGCAAAAGAAAACTCAGCTTCCAGACCTCAAAGAGGTGTAAAAGTTTCAAAGCAGAACAGTGTCTTTGCTTCACCCTTCAGTAATACAGCGGCTGGAGGTGTCGACAGAGTTTATAGAGTTTACTGTGATGGTACCAAAGCATACTGAGGTTTACCAGCCTACAGCATTAAATGGCACAGATCTGAGTAATTTCCTCTAAAGAACAGGAAGATGAAATGTGAAGATGGTGGCATAAATGTCAACAAATGTAGAATCCTAATGCCCAAGCAAGAATTCAAACTTTTGAAGAGCATAGTCTGATTTATTGCCTGGTATAAGACAGGAGTAAATATACAGAAGCTGTCGGAGCTAAACTGGCATAAAAGAGAGAACTAGGTTAAATTCTTAAAGTGTTCTTAATTGGTCTTGTAGATAAAAATATGATGCAATCCGAAAATCTGAAACTGAGTCCTCTGACTGCAAACACCACAGTTCATTTTCTGGGAGGAAGGGGACTGCCATTATTAACACACACTTCTCTTTATATGTATACAGAAGAAGGTATAATAATCCACCAACATACTTCAGTTATTTTGATACAGAACAAGAGCTCTTCGTCAACTGTATTATTCACTGGATTTCTTATTAAAATAAAAATGAGTCACTGCAGAAGAACCAACTGAGACTTTCTCTATCCCAGCAAACATCTTGACATGTTGTGCCCTTGGGGAAAAAAAAGGAAAAAAAAGAAAAGTGTAGTTGATTATTGGGTCTCCAGCTGCAATCAGTCTGGATCAGCTAAAAGGCTGACTCAGACTCCTGGTGTTAGAGCTCCTCATGGTGTTGACTCATGTCCAGCAGCAGATTAAACTCGGACAGCTGAAGTGAGCAGTGACCTCGGCTGCCTGGTCCACCCAGCTCCTAGAGGCTGTCACACCTACGGCAGGCACAGCTGAGTGGGACGTGTGACAGCTTTGGAAGCACAACAATCTCTACCTTGGCTTATTAACAGAGCTACAGAAGTTTGTTTGAATACAAACCTTTAGCCCAGCAGAATTCAGACCCAAGAATTACATTTTTATTTTGTTTTCTTTCAGCCCACTATATAGAGAGTTAGGCATTTAAGTGATCATGACATGTAAGTCCATACTGTGTTCAGTAAGGCAAATCTCCAGATCAACTCCTACATGGTGCGTTGTTCCAGCTACTGGAAATGCAGTATATGACCTCTGCAGCAACAGTCACCCACAAGGACAGGACACAGGACAGTTCTCTCCTGTCCCCTTCTACTCGTTTGCACAGGGTAAGGCAATAGCTGCTGTTTTGAAAGATGCAAACAACTTTACTCCCATTAATGCAGTGAGTGCAAATATGCTGGCCTTCTTACACAGTGAGAAATAGAGAAGTCTTCTTGAGCCTTCTACTGCACAGTCAGGAAAATGGGGTGCAGAGAATGTGGCAGAGGCTTTCAAATTTAATAGGAATTTCCAATCATGACTATTAGATGAATTATCAACCTACCTAGACACCCTTGTCAGGGATCAGGGGTTCCTTACAGGTGGTGGTTACAAAAAAGGACAAAAATTGCTTCCCACAAATATCTTCCCACAAACAGCGCTTCTACACTCTTAAGACTGACATAAACACACTGATTCCCCTGGAGCACATCTTTTCATAAAGCTAAGGGCAGTGTTTGTGACAGACTTTTGCCAAGTACCAGTGGTAATGGAGAAGGAGACAAGAAGATGTTTGCTTGAAACCTTTGCAAAGACATGAAGATTTCATAAGGAAACACCAAAGCCTATTATTTGTATGAGATGAAGGTTCAACTAAGCTAGCTAAGAATTTTTTAACCAACTGTTCCTGTTGCCAGAGAAAGCTTATGGGGGTGAGATGGTTCTATCAAAGCTTTACCAGGCCAAGTTTCTCAGTCTCAAGAAAGACCTAGTTGTCAAAAGAAGAGAAAAGAATTTCCAGATAAGCTCTAGCAAGGATGAGTGACAGTTCCTTCAGAAATGAAATCATGGTTATACTATGTGATGAAAAGGCAAGACAATGGTAGACTCTTCTCTCCTGTAATGAGTAGGCTGCTCATCCATTTATACTGAAAAGAGTCTTACTGGTTTTACAAGGTGGGTAAGAAAAGCCTAACTCGTTTCATTGCTGAAGGGAAGTTTTTGAAATATCAGAAAGCTTTCTGATATTGGAAAGCTGTTCTCTCTACAAGTCTAGTTCTGACTCTGTCAAGATGAAAGTAAATCTCTACAGCCTGCAATATATTGTTTTATATCTATGGTTAAACCAATATAATATATATATATAATGCATACATGCCAAGCAGAAGAAGAGGGGGGAAAACACCTGTATTTACTTGAACTCTTTTTTTTTGTAGTTCACATTGCAAAGAATTAGAAATGCTTCTTTAATCACTGAAAATTGGGCAAGTTAAAGAATATCGTGTTGGGCAAGCCAGAGGAAGAAAATCACACCCAATTGCACTGGCACGAGTTGTTTATCAAACGACATCAGGCACTGAATAGCTGATACCTTCAGGTTCCACCAAATGGAAAGGTTATTTCAGAATTCCCTTCTTTGTCTGCATCTTTCACCACAAACATTTTGTTGCTTGGAAAAAAAAAACAAAACACAACAAACCAAGACTTAAAAAAACCAACACCCTGCAACCCAACTTTCTATTCAAAGGAAAAAGTAAGGCCCTGATGTCCCTGAAAAACTGTGGACTTACTGTTCTTTCTAATGTTTATGATCAAGATTCTTGTGCAAACAGATCTGGTTCCTAACAGGAAGCTTATAAATCATACTCATAATTGCTGTCAAAACTGCAGTGGAGTGTACTGCAAGTTTCGATAATAAAGAATGGAGTCACAGTTCAAACTTGATTACATTTTGGAAATTCATGCAGCTCTTACAAGAATCAGTGGTCTTAAATATCTTCTTCTCCTCCTGCCAAATTTTTCACTTGCACTTTTTATTATTTATGAAATCAGTGTCTGCACAATGTCATGCAGACCTCTGCTGATAAACTCTAATTAAGATTAAGACAAGCCTTTTGGAAAGGATCCCATCATTAGCAAACATGATAAACACAAAAATACTCCCTACTTGTCAACCAGGAGCAATTCAGTAACCTAACAGTATTATCTGTTGCTAGGCTACAGAGCTGACAAAGCTTCAATTATAGTGTATGACTATACCTATAGAACACTCTATAAGCAAAATATATCTAATATGAAAGCATTTAACCTCATCCATGCTATCTGTAATTCAGGGCTTCTTTCAATGGCAACAATCAGGTTAATAATTACATAGCATGCCGGAAAAAAATCTTAGTGATGCGTCACGTTTGCACAATTCCTTCTAATTTATCTCTGTGATTGACAGGCATTTGCTTTGTAAAAATAATAAAATGCAAGCAATAAGATGCTGTAAACCACAAACATGGCTACATCTGGGCTCATCTAGATATGGAACTCCACAGTATAAAAATATATAGTAAATTGAACCAATTAATTCATATTTAGGTGCAGTAATACTCTCTTCTGTATTCAGAATAAAGAGTACTATTGTGATAGACTGCATGCTAATACAAAACTTTATTTTATGTGGGACAGACATGTAAAACACAAGAGAAATTTGCTTTCCTTGCTTTTAAACAGCTCCTCGTTTTCTTCTGCATTTGGAAATTCTTTTAAACCAAGTAACTTCTATTATTCCATTTGGAATCAGCAATTTGCTCTGAAGATTTAACTAATGCCATGGCCTTTCACTCATTCTTCATTCTCAGAACCCTACAACACTTCCTGGGAAAACAGAGGTCCCAGCACACTGAGCCTTCTGATGGTGGGCTCCTTTTCTCTCTACTTATTTTTTTGCAGACCTTAAGGAGTGATCATTTGTGGTCTGTGGGTCACAATCTGGAAACGAAAAAAATTAAGGATAGGCTCCCCTAGTAACTCCACTAGGAGAAAAAGAGCTTCAAAACAGATGGAACCATAAAACCTTTTGATTGATACTTCTGCTTTTAGGAAAAATGACCTAAGCAAGCAAGCAGCTAAACCCACCATTTCCACTGAGTACAGCTGTTTCGTGGAAGGAAGATGGAGAAAAGTAACAACATAAACATATATTCAAAGGCAATCCCAGCTTTTCTGCCTTCAGTATCAGTCAGTTTTCATTGCTGAAGCACTGAGACTAATTTTTTGACCCAGAAATGGCAATTACCTTTCATATAAATTTAGGAAATCAATGGCAATTTTCAGCAACAGTTAACTCACTAATATTACTTCCATGTGGTAAAATTTGTGCTTACTGGATTTGATTATGCTGCTGCAACAACACAATAGCCCATTTCCTGTACATGCATCTTTTTGCAAGAAGGGTCAAAATACTATCAGAATTTATTTAAACAACAGATTGTTACCCAGAGCATCTTCCAGGCACTGTCAACTGAATTAAACCTTCCTCTCCCAATGAAATATTCCAGTTTGTAAAAAATGATGCTTTTCAATAATGGTAATGGAGGCTAGAGTTAATGTATTATCTCCCCTCCTTTGCTGCACAGGTTAAGCATTTAAGGAGACTTTGCACATCACAATACGATGGGATCTTCATATGTGGGTTCCTCCTGCTGCTCCCCCAAAGGGTTGTGACGACTCAGCTCAATGAATGCTCTTTCAGTGTGGCAGGAGTTCCTGGGAAGATCTCTAATTTCTGACATGAACAAAGTACATATATCTATATGTAGACACACTGTTTAATAAAAAAATTATAATTAATTCAAATCCAATAGTGTTGAAATTTTTGACAGTAGAGTGGTACAAGGAAGAGAACTTATAAATTATGTGTGCCCCTTCTTTGAAAAATGCTTTGGAGGTTTCTTTGTGCATTGGCAAATACAGTAGGAATATGAGGTATTGTGTGGATCCTCCTGCACAGCACCTGATAAAAGAATAAAGAGCTGTGACATATTCTTAAAACAATAGAGGAATTAAAGAGAAACAATGGGCCAGCTGCTTCATTAATACAATCAAAAGAGAGCCCAGCACAGAGGAGTCCAGATAATTAAGCACTACTCTTTTAGACCTTTTTTATATAACAAAATTGCAAAAAATTTATTAACTACTTCATAGTTGTGAGACAGATCTATATACTTGTTTATTTAGGCTGATTAATGCCTTTTCAGTATTCTAACATGCCAACTCATGGTTCATACAAGTTTTTGAATAAAATAATGTAAGAATAAGTGATAGGGATCTGTGGTATATACAGCAATAAATCAAAAGCATTTTGTGAACAGTCTTTCCAGTTGCTAAATAATTCCTCGCCTTTTTCAGAGGCGTATACAAAACACATACTTTGCACAGCATTTTTGCTATTCCTGTATTTTAATGCCAGCGTTCCAATCATCTGTGAAGTGTCTCAAAAATCAGTCCTGCAAATTCAGACTTCTCAAACTCTCACCAAAAAAGAAAAAAAAAAAAGATTTAGTGTTACATTAAAATTAATTACCTGATTTCCTAGCATCTTCTGTAATATTTTCTTGTTTACTGCTCAAAGGAGATTGCCAAAAGATACTTAAACCTTTAATTTTAACTAAATGTTATAAATATGCAGTGTACTTGCTGCAAAGAAAAAAAGAACCAAAAAGAAAAGTAAAATCTATTATATGATATAAAATTAGACCCATACAGTGGAAGAAACAGGTCTGTTGCCACTTTTTTCCTATCACCTTTCTGTTCAGTTTAAAATATAAACCTGTTTCATTTTTAATTCAGTCAACAAACTGCAAAATAAACGGATTGCAACGATAGTTTTCAGAACGCAACAGCAGAAGAATACTTGGCTTAAAGGCACTGCCAAAATGAAGGAGACAGCCTTAAAATCCCTGCATTTTGAGATATAAAATGTCTGACCAGAAGCAGGGTAGAAAAATACTCCTTCAGAATACAGCTCTTACTCCTGCACCTGAGTCAACCTAAGCTTTGGGGATGGCTTCAGCTTAGTCATATGCTGACAGCTGACAGGGATTTTATCTGAAGAGATGATTTTATAGTTAGAAGTGGCAGGCATTCTGCAGCCAATAAGGATAAAAAATAGTAAAGGAACTTGCCAGTCCTAGGGGAGTAAACTCCCAAAGCTGGTCTCTCTGTGTCAGTGTAAGGGGTAGGTCTTTCTCTTGCTGCAGTGCAACCACTGCTAACATACTCATAGATACTGCAACAGCTCTCAAATTAATATTGCCAAAAGCCTGATAAACTGCACCCCAAATGAAGCACACTGTTTCTGAAGAGCAAGGAATATAAGAAACATTTAGATGTGACCACTTATTTTTTTCCCCACTGCTGTCTGCCTGTTTTGTTAGTTTGAGAATTTCTACACGTTTTCTCCAATTAAATGTCGGCGTGTAACATTCAACGGTTCTATTAGGTAAAGACGCAAAATAGATTAGCGCTCTGAAAATATTCACAGGAAAAGAATGTGGTAATTTTATTTGCCATTTTCCCCCCGATAGAGCTGTCACAGCTTATTTACCACAGGGGGAGACAGTTAAACCCATATCCTTAGAAGTTCTATGCATTTAAGAGGCTTATATATCTCTTCTGGGACCCTCGTTCAAATCCTGGGCTAATCAGAGTGAATACATATCTTTCTATTAGATGGCTCTCAAAAGTCTTAGGTGAGAGCAGTTCCTGCTGGACGACAGTCTACAGCCTAAAACTATTTAATGTTTGGCACAAATGGCAATACTTATGGAATGCAGCTGAAAACTGCAATATCCTCCCACACAACAAGAAGTTAAGTCTGCTGCTCAGAGGTAGAAATTAAAGCCTGCCACAAATGCTAAACCTGTTCTATTTATTTAACTCAGCATAAACGCAAACAAGGAAGTCGCAGACTTCTTTCACAAGCTTAGCCATTTTAAAATTTTATTTCCAAATTCCTCTATACCTTTTTAAAATTTTGAATTGGGTCCCACTTGAGTGTTATTTCATAATTTACTAATCCTTCAGAAAGGAAATGATAAATGGCTTGAAAAAACCTGATAAACCCTTGCTGACACTGCCCGCATGGCACTCCCATCGCCACTGCAAAGCAGCTAGGACTTATTGTTGCAGTAAACTCATCTCCCCTTTCACAGGATCACTGAATGGGCACTCTCCAAAGAGCTTTCCAGGAGACATTCCCAGGTGACACTCACTGCTTCCCACAGCTTTTGTGGACGCACCAGGTTTCAGAGTAGAGAAAATGGAACGCTGAAACCAACTACTTTGAAGCAGGGCTTTGGATAGACATTCCTACAGTCCCCACTTTCCTAACAGCACAGCTGTAAGGTGACCTTTTTGTAGGCTTACAAACACAATCATGCCTGTGGATTGTCTCTTCAGAGTTATTTTGTGAGACTGGAGTGTGTGAAAAAGGAGGTGATTAAATGAGACAATAGGTATGCTTTAATGGCACCTCTTTCTTGCAGAGAAGGCAGAGCATGCTACACCTTACCAATGGGTTTTCTGCCGGTTTGCACCTGCTGTTGTAGGGCTCATTTTTTGCCCCTTGGCAAATGCAGAGTGAATGGTAAAGGTATCTGAGTGGAAGGAGGATTATATAGATGGGTCTGGATTGATAGGTTGTATTTGTAAAGGAAATAAACACATTAAATAGAAGGACAAACGAGGAAGTTTCAGAATGGCAAAACAAGTAAGAAAAAAATATTGGCTGTGAGACCTGGTTGCTTATTTAATGCAGGGGCCATGGTCCAGAAGAAGCTGAAGGCTGTGCATGAAACAAAAGCCACCTTTTATAAAGCATTTATTTGTGTGCATCGCAACTCTGGGACAACAGTTGCTATTGTTTCTAGGTATCCTGGACCTTTCTTCACCCTAATATTCAGCTCACAGGTTGAAGTTCAGGAACTGGTTTAACCTCAGGTATAACAACCATGGAAGCAAAGCAATGGTTCTTGATTAAATAAAACCGTTGCTGCCACTTAAGCCATTAGAACATTTTACACTGGCTGCAGGAGAAACAAGACTGTAACAAATCAGTGTCTCTCTCACTGAAGGAACAACTAAGTAAAAGTAGGTTTGCATGTTTAGTATGTTTTAAAATGTGAATGTCATAGAAGTTACGTGAAACATCCAACCCAGCCCCTTCCGTGGCAAAAAAAAAATCTCATTAAAAAAGGCAACCAACACAGACACAGAAAACCCACACCAAATCCCCAGGCTTCCTCTGGATGTGCTAAAACTTGGGTATTATATTTCTGTCTTTTGACAGTGAAAAGGACTGAATACTCAGGCTAACCAAAAGCGTTTCCAACTTCCAAGCTATATACAACACCCAAAGTACACAGGCATTGCAAACCACAGCCAGTCTATCACTTAGTTCATCTAATAAGAGACTAAACAGCAGAAAGCAAATCCTGAATGGATTGCTTTACTTCTGGTCACAACTGAAATAAATAAAAGATTATAAATATGCAAACAGTTAAGACTCTTGATGCACACAGTAACATGTATTAGCAATTAAAGAGGATTCTGTACTTGATAATTTCTTCCAAGCCAGGCTTAATAAGAAATACCAGTTTACTGAGCATCATACAGGTGCATGGGAGCTGCCATTCTGCCTGCCTGGTCAGCGTGATTTCTAAATGGCCAGGAAAGAAGTGACTGTATACCCAAAGGCAAGCTGTCAAAATTCAGGCTGCAGCTGATAAACTGATTACAAAGCTGCTTAAGACTTGCTTGTAAACAAAAGCATTTATCAACTAATAATTTGCAATAAACTGATGTAACTCCCAGCTGAGCCCCAAACTGTAATTGTCTTTACCATCTGCCTATTAAAATACCATTCTTCATCACCAAGCAGGAGCAGAAGGGAGAGAATCTCCAACTACATAACTTGCATGCTTATAAATAATCTGTGAGCATTTCACATGTTCATCATGACTGCCAGGTTTTGCATACTTCGTTTCCTCTTTTTGAGAGGCAAAGAGGTGCTGTAAAGTGGCAGAAAAGAAATTAATAAATACTGCCTAGTGCAAGAAAAAAATTATGTAAGTTCATCATACTCTGCAGTTTCTTAATTTTTTTCTCTTTTACCTACTCCATAGGAATATCACAATGGAAGCCCCCTCAAGCACAACCTTGCAGATTAAACTCTCAATTTCTTTTCAACTTGTCGGTTTTCATTACCTTTCTTTCTTATGTATTCGCTTCTTACAGCCTCTTCAATGGGAAGAGAGTTAAAGCATGCTGGCTCCCCAGGGGGCAGTCTGCCAGGGTCTGAGGGATTCTGCAGACTCCTTGGACCTCTATAGGGTCACCCTTAAGAGCATTTTGCCTATCTTGTTCAGAAGCTTTCTGAAAACGAAGTGAGTGTACATGTTTTATTTTCTAGGTACTGACAGCCTTAGCCCTGAGAAAGGTGGTGGTAGAGTTTAGACAAAGTTCAAAATTAAGCAATTGTGGTACTCTAAACGTGGTAACACCCTCAAGGAAAAATCACTTTGTTAAATGTCTAAAATACTCAAGTATGAGGGGAAGAGAACAGGAGATAATTGAAACCGTGGAGAGAATGGCAGCCCCTCAAGATCCATCTGCATTAAAAATGGAATTTAACAGAGACTTGCACTATGATTTAGTGCAATGCACCGGACCAAATATCTCTGGTCTGTGCTCTCTGCCACCCACTGTTCTAAATGCAAGGCTGTGACCAGAGACTTACAATTAGTTTACCTCTTCAGAAATACCCATGCAAAATGCACAGATGCCTTAAATGCACCTTGGTTTCTCATTGACTTTCCAGATTTCAACTAAAATGATCCATCTAGCTGAAGTGAGGCTTTTCATGTGTATGGCAAACTGTGTGTAGGTCAACACTGAGAGGAAAATGGCCATATAAAAAGGAAGGTTTCTCCTGTTAATTGATTGTTGACTTGTTAATTGCATTGAAATAGAAGACGTTAAAGGACGATCCTGTCACCACCTCACTCACAGAAGCAGTTTCATTTCCTTCGGTGCTAATCTTTCTCTACCTCATAACACCTTTGTCTGACCCTCTGTCACTCTTAGCAGTGCCCACAGACCATCACCCCATTTCCAAGAACTACAAAAAAGAAATCAAACCTCTAGCTAGTTTGGGACATTGGGAGTTAATTGTTTAAGATACATTCCATTCAAGACAATTATGCTTGTAAATTAAGGGAGTTTTACATGTAGATAATAACATACACTCATGAATATGCTAGCTGAACTGGGTCTCTGCACTCCAGTTTGTATCTGCAGTACTGGAACAAAATCCAAACAGGGGGCAAAAAGATGGAAAAGTGAACAACAGCATGCATGCATACAAACACCAAAGGTATGAAAACATGGTGAATTTCAGATTTTTTTGTAATCTTGCAAAGAAAAATTTTTGTTAAGCAATAAAACATGGTGATGAAAAGCACCTTTCAAACTTCTGTAGTTAAAACTCATCATATAAAAAACTCATCATATAAATCATATAAAAACTTGAAATAAATTGGTAGGGTGAGATCTTCAGGATAAAAATGCTGACTTGTGCTATAAAGTTAGAAGAGTCACAGGTAAAAAAGTCACTGTTTTAAAGAGTTGTGTAATGATGATTTAAGAAAAAAAATCATTTAAAGAAATCAGAAAATACTGGATTAACACTAAGATGGGATTTAAAATTTCTTGTGGTTGCCACACTAAAGGCAATGTTAAAAGAACCTGGCCATGAAATACTACTTGTAATATCCAGAACCTTACCTTGTATTTTTCACATTCCTTAAAAATGAAAATTAGGTATTTATTCAAATAAATATGAACACGTGACTGATAGTTTTATTAAAATAGGGCAGATTTAATACCACAGTCGCCCTTTTTGCATCATGATATCCATTACATTCCTTTGCACCTGTGATAGGTGAACTTCAGCGAGCAGCCCAAATCCCCAAGCAGCCCCAAAGGATTACACAGGATTAAATAACTAATGAGCCAATTTGGTGCCATTTTAGTGCTTTCCATCAAGCCCGGAGAGTGGCGCTGGATACGGCTCCCAGGACAAGCCCTCCCCCTTCCCTCCAACACCCAAGCCCGGGTCAAACCCTGCGGGTAGCAGCCCGAGCTCCTCCGCTCCCCTCAGGACCCGAAGGCCTCCCACAGCCTGTCCCGCGGTCCACCCCGCCCCGCAGCGCCGCCCCGCCGCCCGCAGATGGCACTGCCGCCCCGCCACCGCTGAGCCAGCAGATGGCGCTGCCGGCCCGCCGCCGCACCGGCCGGAGGGGAAGGGGAGGAGGGGGGCGGGAAGAGGCCGGGGCCGTTATTTATTTAATTTTACACAAGGCTGCACATCGCACCGCAGGGGCTGATAAAGCCGGGAGGTGCTCGGGAAGTTTGATTAAACCCTCTCCACGCGATCCCCTCGTGCCTGCCGCTTTCCCGACAGTCGGGCCGTGCTCTTGTCACGACAGAGGCAGATGCTTTGGCTGCCGCGACCGCGATGGGGCTCACGGCACTGCCTGGTCACGCAGGGGAGCTGTACCCCCTCACGGGGGGCGCCGAACCAGGCGCCCGGCGACCGTGACGAAGGAGATTTAAACAAACTGTGCAGCGTGACAGGAAACATTTACATTTTTGTCAGCTCATTGACGGAAATATTTAGGGAATATTGACCTTCTGAACACTATACTTCTGTGCTCTGCAAATCGCATCAAAGCCCAACAGGGCATCGCTCTGCTTTGCTGGCCAGCGGAGCAGCACCCCTGGCAAGCCACACACCCCCGTGGCATGTTTGGTCCATGCCAGTTAGACCAAAATCTTCAGAGAAACAAAGCCAGGCTGTAAATAGCACATCTGCAACAACGTATTTGCTGCTGGGCCCTATGGTGAGATGCCGAAGCCCTCAGGAAAGTGTATTTTTGAGCAGGCTGACACCCTGTGTCAGCGTGGGGAGAACCCGAGCCTAACCTCCTTCCCCTGGCCTGTTTCCCCAAATCCAGAGCCAAAGTGCTCCTGGAACCAGGTGGCCACGACAGTGCAGGGTGACCTTTCTCCACCCCTGCCTATCAGGAGATATTAATCAAACGTGCCTTTGCTTTCCTGCAACTGAGCAGGTGCTTGTTTCTGCTTAAACCATTCTCCTGTGAAACTGGATAGGGAAAAGATGCAGCTAAGACTGGAAATCAGCCAACACCAGCCACTTCATAGTATTTCTATTGCTGAGCAAAACTATCATTCCAGGGAGTGTGACTCCCACTGAAACACGAGGGGACCCTGATGTTAAAAGTTTGTGGAAACCTTTGAACACTTATCTCTGTCTCATGAGAGTAATGAAGAAATTTGATGTCAGGCATGCAGTGATCCCAGAAGAACTATCTAGCTTTTGGAGGAGCAGGGATTACACACTGAGGTGAAATTCTGCTAGCCCTGCAGTGCTGGCATGGACCCCTGTGTACTGGCTGGCCCCTTCTTAGAACTGCACAAAATCTTAAGAGGAATGGTGTGAGGCTACTCTAAGTAGTCACAAAGATTAAAGAAAAGTTCTATTAAATGTTTGGGATGCTCCTGGGAATAGCAGGTTTTTACAAAGCAGCAAGAACTGGCAGCAATTACCTATCAAGCCTCCCAGTCTGCTTAGAAATTTACCCTGCTGCTAAAGTTACTCTCATGATCAACCCCCACCCCAATGGACACATTTCAACACTTCACTGACCAATCCTATTGGACACTAAATGTTATCTACTACCTCTCTTCCTTTTTAACCAGGACAAAGTATAATGAACCACTTGGAATCTCTCTGGGGTATGGGAGAAGGAATGCAATCTGGCAACATGGAAAAACATAGTTCATCATTGCCTAACCTACATATCACTCAGACCAAAACACAGTCTCTTGAACGCTAGCCAGTTTACAAGCAGTGAACCTCACAGTATCCACAACCTGCTGGAGATGCATCACTGTCTCCTGTCTTTTTGTTCTGCTAAAAGTTAGCAATCACATGGACAACCATCTGCATCTGCAACTCAGGATCGTTAAAACACTCCATTACTCTTTCCCTTAACATGTGCCTTCGTGGACCCGAGGAGTTGATCCTATACTATCCTATCTCAAAAAATGTCTCCTCATACTTCTTTATTAAGACACTGGAAAAATCAATGCTCTCTATGCCCTGGAAGTGCAAACATGATTTAGTCTCTATCTTCATAAGGGAAAATATTGCCCATGTGCAGAAGATGCAGTTTAGACCTATTTCTCTGGGCAGATCAATGAGGTGGGTGGCGATTTTTTGGCCGGTGTTCAAGAGGTTTGTAGAGCTGGTGCGGTGGGTGAGGGGGTTGAAGTAGCCTAATGTAATCTGTATCTGGGAGATCCTGCTTGATGTAACAATATAAAATGCCTTTCAGTATAGCTTCTTATTGTATGTTTAAGTCTTTTTAGCTAGGGGGTTCTCATTTGGTATCTTTTTCCTGATTAATTCTCTTTTCTCATTTTCTTTCCTCTCTGCTTTCAGCTCTGTACCACACTCCACATTCTCAGTTTTCATTAAATACAAAATGATAAAATATTAACTGATTATTGTTAATCTATATGCCAGTCAGGTAACACATACACTGTAGTGTATGTATACATGTAGAAGAATCTGACTTACTGGCCATTACAAGAACGCTCTCAGTTCTCCACTGTGATCAGTCTGCTGGGATGATATTCAACTGAAGAGAGAGTTATTTTTAAAGTTGTAGAGTCTGTTGCACAGGCATACTGCAGCTGGTGTGGCTGCGTTACTTAATGGCAACTATCTGTAAGATCCTGTGCCTTGTATCCTCCAGTGATCAATTCAGAGAAGTTCTACCCAAGTCATCTCTCCGAATCTGAATTAACATTTTATCTCATTGCTCATTTACCTATGTGTGGTATTATTAGCTGAATTAACTGCACAGACAGCTGAAGAGTGAATAATGCTTGAGAAATGGAAATAGCAAGCTCCAGTTGTAAGTTTAAGGCTCTGTTTGACTGGGTTTGACAGGTCATTCAGTTTCTTGATCTAAAGTCCCCAAAATCTTTTAAAGGCTCCTAAGTCTTTTAAATGTTAGCTCAGATATCTCACCTATATCTAATAGGTAGAACCAGTTTTCTGGAAATGGACCTGTGCCAAGGTAAGATGGTACTGAAGTAGGGATTGAAAGAAAAGAGTTGGCAATACCAGAAGGAAGTTCTAGCATGAACAAATTTTTGAGAAATGCCTAAGTGATTGCCAGAAAAAAAAAAGATAAACAACTGCCTTTGGGGGAAAGGCAGACACAGCATTTTAAGGGGAAGACAAAAGAGACTAGAAAAGAGAAGTAGTAAGGATTGAAAAGGTAAGAATGAGAGGCTTAAATATACTATGTGATGATAAAAGGATCAAGGCAGGATTTAAAAGGACACAGCTGTGCATATTTTAAATGAACTAAATAGTCTTCTCAATTGACTTTTGCAGATGGCAGGAAGGTTTCCAGGAGAATTTCAGACAGCAGTCACAGGGCAAAAAAGAAAGCTACTCCTGATCTTGCTCTGACTTCTGATGTGCTCTCATTCACTTATCTGTGAGAGTTTAGTATGGGTCCACTGGTGGGCATACTTGCACCTGCGGAGAAACTCTCTACCCTTCTGCTATGGGAGATGGCAAAGAGCCACCCAGGGCTGGCTCTCACATTTGTAAAAGTTAATTAATATAAGGGATATAAAAGCCTTTACCTGGAAAAAAAAAAAGGCTAAAACCCCAAAAGTTGCTTTCTGATTCTTTCATTATAATTATTAGTAATTAAATATCCTTGGTTTATGTATTCAAGTGACCACCACAAGGTTCCCACCCCAAGGAGTTTGCCAAGTGAAGGTCAGATTCAAACCCCTTTATTTACAGTAAGTGCTTAATCTGTAAGTAGCCAACAACTATTCACATGGTAGCACCATTCTGTGTCGGTCTAACCTGTAGACTTTGGCCTCCAAACCGACAGGACATGACAGAGAAAGAACAGGAGACAAATGACAGAAATGACCTGTGTGATGGCAATCAAAATGGATAAACAGCAATGTATGGGGTAGAATAAATAGCATGGCTGCTAGGGGGGGAGATCCCATTAATTCCTGTGTGAATACATGTAGAGTCTTTAGCTAGAGCACTTTTAATTTGTAATGGATTGATCTATGTATCTGAGAGAGCAAAGTCTGGGAAGAGGCGGGCAATTCTCGAAGGCCAGCTGAAAGGTTCTGATGAGGGATTTGAAGGATACTCTTCTTCTCATAGATTGTGTACTTTTTCCCCAACGTAAATCATTCCATTTCTTGCCCCAATTTTTTATCAAAATCGCTTCCAACTTATTGCAGTCTGTCACAATAATATTTTCATATGAGGAGTGTTGTAACCTAATTCCTTCATTTGAATAATACATTCATTTTTAATTACTGCAACTTGATCTCAGATTATTCAAATAACTGTTTCATTTTTTATGCTTACCCTGACCCCAGTGTATTTATAGGCTTTTATCCTTACCTGATACCAGTGTAATGTAATTATAGATTGTATTTTAATCATCTACTATATCCTAGTGAGTTTGTTTAAATCACTCCAATCCAGAGTCTTTTATTTCTATGCCTTTTAAAATTCTACAATGGCATTCTCATTGCATAAAAGCAATATTTTTTGTAGTTTACTACAATGAATGAACATTTTGCATGCATTGCTGGCCATGTTTCTAATTTAAATTTTTAAAAGTAGCTACAGAGAACTCTATGTAAAATGAAATCCTGACTTGTAAACAGGCATGGGACAGCTCATCACTTTAAATCTTTGTTCATAGCTCCTGTTTGCTCTTTACAGGACTTTGCAAGAACCACAACAGAAAAAGAAATCAAATTCCTTTTTAATCTATGAAATATTAAGAACCAGCAAAATATTTATCTTTTCTGCTCACAGGTGAAAAATGTTTGCAAGTTATTTCACCTGTACTAGAAAGAATTCCACATTGTATCTAGAAGAAAAATAGTTTGAGTGGTCCACATTATCATTAGACATGGACACATTTTAATTTTCAGGATTACTAAGTCTCTTTAGGAAGGATGCAACTTTCGGAAGTGTTGCATGTTCTGAGATGGTTAATTTTTGCTTAATGATAATTTTAAAAGCAAGAAATATTATGTGGTTTTTATTCCACTCCTTAGTGTTCTTTTCCTGTCTTTTGTGTTGCTTCTGAATTTGGATGTAGAACAGGGTCAGAAATAGGACAGGTGAAGCTCCGTAGTCTTTCTGGTCAGCAAATTGATTTGTACTGAGATAATTGCCATTGCTCTAGTCAAACTATGTCCTGTTTTTGAGCAGTTGTTGTTTTGGGATGACACCTAGCAGCAAATAGTAACAGATCTTAGAATGTCCTTACAACGTACCCTTGGTTGCAGCATATGCATTTTTCTACAAAATGATTTCATGCCCAAAGATATTTCTGAATTAAACCTTCAGCCTAGCAGCGTTCCTAAAGTTGAGTCTGTATCTGTAGATAGCACAGGAAGAAAAATGTTTAATATTATTATTAAGCAATAATAAAATAAATAAAAATAATAAGTAAATAAGAACAGAGACTATGGGTTTATTGAATATAACCACTGATTAAAATGGACTGTTCTGCTTTTCCAAGATCCAGACAAAGGAGCCTGTTTCCCCTCTGGGATTTCTACTACCATTTGGTCTAATATTCATTTTGCCTGTAATAATACAAGCTTCATTAAAGGAGTAAAACAGCCATTGTCTCCTTGAGATCAAAGGACAATCTGTTAAATAAAAGCAGCCGGATCTCTAGAATGAAATAGAAGGAAAAATTTGAACTGAATGTTATGGTGACTCAAAATGTAAATTGTAATTTCAGAAGGAGGACACAGCACAAAATTAACTTTTTTAAGACATGGGAAGTGAATGTATTGATCTTAAAAACATGCACAGATACTGAATACTTCTCTCTCAGTGGCATTTCTAACTGTAACTCTTCTGATAGAGGAAAAATGATGCCTAAATGGAGTATTGGCCTGAAAGATTTACCATGAAACAAGAAACATTGCTAAGCAGATAAATTATCTGATGGAACTAGATTCTATTAAACTGATCTTGTATTTGAAAATCACATATAGTGAAAAAATCCATCTTTCACCAACAGTCATTCTGCAAGTCTGGTGACAGAGGAGTACCTTTTTAAAAATTACTCCAAAAGCTGGGTTTCACTGTTTAAGAATTGGTACTAGAAAATGGAATAGCAGAATAGCATCTCTCTTGGCTAGTTTAGCACTGGTTTCTCTGGGTGTTTTAACAAAATCAGTGCATCTACATTTAACTGTTGAGCATTAAGGAGGTTATCACTGATGAAAATACGTTAGAAAAACAAACAGGCTAAAAAGCTAAAAATCTAAGCTTCTCTGAAAAAAATACCCCACAAAACCAAAACCCAACAAAAACCTCAACCCAAACCAAACCAAACCAAACCACAACAACAAAAAGCTCCTGAAAAAAAGAGGAGTCTTAACTAAACCAAGAAAAAATTAGGGATTCAAACTCTTTAGTGAAGCATTCTCAGAGGACACAGGGGAGCCACAAAAGCAGACAGTGCATCCAGCAAATCCAGCCAGCTGTGGGCAGTGAAAGAGCTTTTCAAACAGAGCCCAGCCTTCTAACATCACCATCAGTTTCCTTATAGAAAAATGATGGCACAAGTAGCAATTGGAACCATTACTCTTGCAGGTTTTATTTTCTTCTGCAAAAGGCACAGGCTAGTGTAGTGAAGTTCAATTTCAATCTCCCACTGTCAAAGTAACCCAATCTCTAAGTTATTTCAATCCTCTTATTGAACTGTGTCTCTATTACTAATCAAGAAAAAAAATATATTCTGAGGAAGAAAAACTCAAAAGAAATAAAATCCCCCTGAACATACCTTAATTTAAAGACTTCTGAAAGACTTGCGTTTAAAGGAACTTAAAAAATATTTTGGAACCATTTTTTGCTCAATAGTTTTTACACTATTTGCAAATGACACTTCTTAAATGTGTTCAGCAGCCACAGATCCTGAGTCTGGACTACTAGCTTAAAAAGAACAGTAGCGTTTGGGTTACCTGGTGCCTTTATACACCTGCCAATGAGTGCAAACTTAGGGGAACAACCTGCTAACCTCAATTAACATACCACATAGACTCCACAAGTTGAATTACAGCTTAATGCGTCCACAAAACCTTGGGAAGTGTGGATGGATGACTTTGAATAAGAAAGGTTAACTCGTTATTACTGTAGGCTCATCAAGAAACTTGCAATTCTATCTCCACTAGACCAGTCAAATACATGTCTGGGTCTGCTCTGTCACTGTAATCCCTGATAAACCAATGGAAATAACAGATCTGTAGGCAAGATTAGGTGTTTTAATTTGAAATGAAAAGAAATTAGACACTCCCACTTTACCCACTCTGTGAAACCCACCCACGTAGTGCATTTGATACCCTTCCTTCTGTATTTAAAATGCTAAATACCATCACACACAAAAAGGTAAAGAAGTAGGAAAGAAATCAGCATTGATGCCTCAGCAGTATATTGGTAAAAATGTATATCGAAGACAAAAAGAATCTTACTCATCAGCAACTAAGAAAGAATACAATGCCACTAAATAGAAGAAAATATTTAACAGAAATTCTGGTTTAACAAAGATTTCACATGCTAGGATTTTCTTTATGCACCACAGTGTCTCAGAGGGGAAAAATGTGACTACTGGATGCCTTTTTTGACACTCATGAACCATATTTGCCTCTGGCACAAATAAGAGTGGGAATGTTGATAATGTAAGTTTTTTCACAAGATACTAATTTCATTTTAAACCAGCTGAAAGATTTCTGCTGTTATTACAGGGTCTTCTATTTTAAAATGAGTTATTTCTCATGAAAAATGTGACAGGTAAAAAGCAGGTACTGCACAACACACCTGTGACAAGCAGGAGTCACTGCTAGGAGATGAGCAATTCAGCTTTCATAAAGCTTTGCCATGTTGCTCCAGCTTTCTACTGATTCAGCTCTCCAGATTTCTGCACTGTCTGTGGTGCAGCAGGAGCTGTGCTGGCCAGCTACAATGTCATTTGAAAAAGAACAGCTATTTACTAGGAAATATAGCAGAAACACTAAATTATACCATTAGACAGTCAGTAGAAGTTACAGATTTTGCTTCATGACTGATTCTTGTACGAGTGGAATGGTCTTTAGTTCCATATTACAAGACCTGAAATCACATAGTGCTCATCTCCCTGTTTTGTACTTCACACATCCCTTGACTTTAGCGAAACAGCATTTGTTCCAGCCCATACCAAAGGGTTCAGCTGATCAGTACAGAATGCCACTCAAACCTTCTTGGATAGAAATATCATCCCTAATAATCAAACTCGATACACATACTGGTTCTTTGGCATGTCTATCATCATGGCCATCTGTTAGGGTGGAATTGTGCCTGCTAAAAAGGAGATATGCCAGTTTTAACATGATAGAGGTGCCATCAAAATGCAAGGAATGAAGGAAAAGCTCTAGAATATGGCAGTGTTCTGCAGAAAGATCCTCTGAGTAGCAACCTAATTGTTAGGAATATTATATTGATTTCTGTGATAACTAGAACTTTGGTCAGTTTTTCTGTTTCTGTCCTCTTTGTCTGGGTGCCTGTCTTCATGCTACAGCATTAGTGCTTGGTGCTCTGCACTTGCTGAAGGAAACACATCTTTCTCATTTACCATCAAAGACTAATCACATTAAATAGCCTAACTGGAAGGACAGATGACAGTAAGATGAAAATTATCTTGAAGCTGATATTTTTAAGAATAAATACTTTTAAGAACAAAACACACTCCTAGTTATTATTCTTACTTGCAAATGTTTTTAAGCACTATCTGGTAAAAACCACAACTTAGAAGCACTCCTACTGTCTGATATTGTTCACAGAAGAGTGACTTGTCTTACAGTCTTTGTGCTACTGCATTATCTTTAGAAAGATAAAAAAGACCCTGCTGGAACAGAGGGTGGTCTCTCTAGTTCAGATGCTGTCTCTGGAGTGGCAACAGGTGATGTTACTCAGTAAGAATATAAGAATTTGGCTTCCTTCTGCAGTTCACTCCCCTGGGAGTTCCCAAGCACACACACAGATTAGGAATGTTAGTGGGTACATCCCTCTTAGTACTGTGTACAGATCCATTGTCCATGAATTTATCCCATCTCTGTCTGAACCTGCTGACACTGTCTGCTTTCCTATGTTCCTATGACACCAAGTTCACAGAGTTACTCCATGCTATGCTAATCTGTTTCAAATTGTTCCTCTCCCAGTTTCCTGTGGCACTGCAGTATTTGAGGAATAACAGTTCTTCGTTCACTTTCTTCACCAGCTTCACAGTTCTGCCTCAGCTTTCTCTTCACCAAATGGAGAAGTCTCAGATTTTTTGTCTATTGTCATAAGATATCTTCTCCCTTGATCACTCCAGCTGCCCCTTTTAAGCTGTGATCAGAGCTGCACACAGTATTCAACATTTGGGTGCACTGAGCTTTCATATATGGCAAACTAACAGCTTCTGTCTTGTCCTAAAATCTGTATAGGCTTTTGTGATCTTTAGATGTGTTTAAATCAGAACTCTAGTCTCATACTATTGAATGGTTGCCTCTGGGGCTCAGATAGAGCTGTATATTTTCACTGAAATAGAGCTGTTTGGTACTTCTGAAATTTCACAGTATACAAAGGCACATTGCATGTGACATCTGGGATAATGTAGCTATGCATTAAGCCATATGACCATCTAATGGTGAAAGGCTCCACAATCTGAGCATACACATCATTTATAATATTAGACAGCTATGATACATACAGCTCCAGATATGCTAAGATCTTTTCAGTTACCATATATTCAATGCACATTAGAAGCGACTTGAAAATGCTCAGCAGTTTCCTGACTAGCCATAAAAGATTGGAGAATGAACGTTTAGTACTATTTTACTCATCAAAGATTCCTACAAGAAATTCTGCAGACAATTTCCATTTGAACAACCTGCTAGTCTACCAGCAGAATTCCTGTGTCAATCAAAATAAATCTCTGAGAATGCTTCTGACTACATAAAGTGTCAGCCCTTCTATAGGCCTGAACCTGAAGCCAAAAGAGTTGTAAGAAACCTCTGGTCCTGATTTGTTTCTTAATCTGGTGCCAGCTCCTGCTGACACATCTGCTCATTCTTTTTCAGCTCCCTAAGTCACAAGGATAGACAATCTCTTTGCAACAGGTGAGCCTCTTTCAGCCAGTGTAGCAGCTGGGGCACATGCGTGTGGATTAATGGCACCTGAAACATGCCAGACTCTCAGTATCACAGATGATTGTTCTTCTCCCAGCTTGGCTTTCCAAGATGATACCAGTGTGCCAGTGCTCAGAGGAGAAGACCTGCTGTCTCTTCTATTTTGCTTGGCTACAATTTTGTAGAAGGCAAGAATATATTACCAATAAAATTGTGTTCTCTTTTAAGCATTACATCATCCTTGGTAAGATATTTGAGTTTCAAGGTTAATAGCTTATTTCCTTTTTCCAGGGGTCTCTGAATCTGAACACTTCAGTCTCCACTACAGGCTTGACCATCTGAGTTGCTGAACATGATTAATTCAAGACCTCTTTCTTTTAGACAGAGTAAGTGATAAATGCAATAAAGCTTACTAAATGCAGGCTTAGTGTATTAGATAAACCCAAAGCAAGCACAGTTGTATATATTAGAACTTTTGGAGCTAAGTCTTTTTGACATGGTTTTTACCAGTACTCTCTATTGGTAATAAAGGACAAGTTTCTGTCACACACCTTAAAACTTGTTTCACAGAAACTATCAATCAAAGCATAAAATGGTATCATACATTTTCAGTATCTGTCATCTGTGGCAAATATTACAAATGCTGAACACAGCTCCCTACTCTTCCTTGTCATACCTGTAAAATTCCAACTGTCCATACCATATCTAGTGAAGGAAAAATAGGGTGAAGAAGAATATGAGCTCCTTTTCTGAGGAAATGAATCTGTTTGAGGCCCCAGATTCGCACAGAGAGACAGTATGTACTGGTACAAAAACCTGCTTTTGCAAAGAACCAAATGCCCTAGGATAAAACCCACATAGATACTGGCTGTAGGCATGGGAAAAAGCATCAAATTCTTGTTGCCAAAAGGCAAATCAAAGAATGGGAAATTGCATTGTTTTAGTAATAGACATACATATAAACACCCTACAAAGCTGCTTTTGTCAAACTAATCCATCATTATTCAGGGAATTCTTGATAGAAACTTTAGCTATGCTCTGTGCAACCATAACAAAGACTGACAGCTGCACAGCTCCAGGGCAAAAATTACATCACGAGGTCTTCTCTCACCTAGGTGTGAATATCATGACATCAAGTCAGAATGGCTGTCCACTGGAACTAACACAGCATGGAAATGAGTGTGATAGATAGCTGGGTAGATTGTCACAGGCCTGAAAGGCAGGCATTGGTGTTCATAATGGTGATTTTCTGTGTTTACTGTGTCCAAAATCAGTTTAAATTTTACCTTAAAAATCAAGTGACATCAGCTTTAGGATATATTTGCCTTTATGTGTGAAAAAAATGTCAAGCTGAGCAGTATAGAAGAGCAAGAGGGGTTCTTTTTTTTCTTTTTTTTTTCTTTTCAGTTCTGATTTAGAATCTGAATGCCATATCACAGGCTGTTAAAGGAAGACCCTTCACTCCCAGAGCTGATGAAAAGCAAGTCTAGAGAATAGGGCCTAACTGCTCTTTTGTTATAAAAACGTTCACTTCTTTTGTCCCATAAATAGAAAACACTAAATTGCACAATAAAAGATTTGTCCACTACATTAAATTTTCAGTCATAAGTACAACTTTCACAATCTTCCGTTTTTATAGGATGGGCGTCTTGTTTTTATTAGGAGTGACATCAAGGTGATCTTGGAAAGAATAATGGAAGTGTGTGTGATTCATTTGTAATATATTACAATTTTATATCTCTCCCTATATGTATATTTATATGTATTTGTGTGTGTGCATACATTTTTCACTCACGTATACACATGTATCCACACATGCATATATAGCTTACCAGGCTCAGCAAAGCCAGAAAAGGAAATAAAAGTGAATTTAACCTTTAACATAAAGGTTATAACCCTAAGCTACCAATTGTTCTGCTCTGAATGTATCAGCATAAAATAGAACACAATAAGCTGCCAAATGCATTAACTATGGATTTTAGATTGGAATTTGGAGAGGGGAGGAGAGAAGGATTCTCATTGTGTTCACTCCATGATTTTAATTAATAAAGAGAATGCAATAGATGACAAACTCGGCCTCCAAATAACAGCGGCCATTCACTGCTTATTTACGTGGCGGTGGTGGATCTCTGCTTTGTATTCATCTAAACAGGTAATAATGTCTTAGTTTTCTTGTTAGAGGTCTGCTACACAATCTGAGTATCAGATGGACTTGTTTCAAGGTTGAAAATACAATCTTGTTTCATATACTTGGCA
Organism: Indicator indicator; assembly: GCF_027791375.1. Taxonomy (NCBI): domain Eukaryota; kingdom Metazoa; phylum Chordata; class Aves; order Piciformes; family Indicatoridae; genus Indicator; species Indicator indicator. The sequence goes on along the minus strand of NC_072021.1, from coordinate 28,953,310 downwards.
CTTACCTGAAATGTTATGTTCCCAGCTTTGTTTAAAAATCAATTGTACAAGTTGCAATGTAACTAAATACATATAGCTAGAGCCTGGTCTTCATAGCAGCTCCCATTGTTTTGCATGAAAAATGCATTGACTATAGCATTACGAGAGCAAATGTGCTGTATGCTGAAAAATTCTGTCACTTTCTATTAGCTGTAAATTATCGACTAGTATAAACCCTAATTTCATTTGTCACATTCTGTTGCATTGCTGCTCTTCCTTGTTCCCATTCTGTCATTCTGGCAGGCCCACTCTGCCCCAGGTATCACGGCATCGCCATCTGCACCCGACATCTGTCTCTCTATTGATCACACGGGTTTAGCACTTGATCAAACAGAGCACGACAGAATACATCTCTTTTTGCAGTGCTGCCAATGCCAACTGCTGCATGAAATCTATTACAAAAGCATTCTTTCACCTAGTTTCAGAAACTGCAAATAGGTTTCTCTTTTTTAAAAGAGTTTTAGGTTGTTTTTGTCTTTAACTTTCCGTCATTAATTGCACAGAAAATGAAACAAACAATAGGCTGCCAAAAATAAGACATGAAGCATTTTTATCCCAGAGTATGCAAACTAAGAAATTAGGCTACCCAAATTGAGATTATTTATTGAAAGAAATTATTACAATAATTCTCAGTTTGGTAGTAAACATGCATTTCTCATTTTGCTGGGAAATGATGGTACAAAACAGGCTACACCAGACAGCGCTAAACATGCACCTCAGAGATTCAAATGTGCTGTCTGGAGAGCCTTAGCTGTCACCAGTTTCGAAGCCTGACTCTAGCAAGTGACTTAGGGATCTAAGAAAGGTACATAACAACTCATTGCTCAGTCAGTGAGGAAAAAAAAAAGTGCATCTGAGGACTGATCTGCAAGCTGACCAAGAGGATAGGGAACAGGCAATTCTTGGCACTGGTGTATGCCTGAAATCACATCCTCTGTCCATTAAATACCCATAACCAGGTCCAGGCACCAGTGCCTCCAGTTCTTTTGTTAAGTAGGAGCAAGGAAATTTTTCCTAAGCATGAGCACTTAAATAAGCAGTAGTGATGGTTTAAAACACCAAGAAGGTGAGTACTACATTTTGCCCAGATATTCTGTTAGAGTGCTATGAGACTGTAGAGCAATTCAAGATGGTCACCTCATAGGCTTTAATACAGCTACGCCACTTACACAAGCCGAGCATTTGGCTTCTGTCAGGGGATAAATTGCAAAAAAACCCCTGCAGGAGTATGCTGAGAGTATTCTTTCACAAAAGAATCTGTGACCACTTCTGACACGGAAGGGAATAAGATTACTTTGAACTTCATAGAATTATGCTTTTTCATCACTAAAATCACCAACACTGGCACAGGTAACAGTATGGACTGACTGTCTTAGAGAAAGCTCTACCCAGGGCCCAGGCAGTTAACATGCAGCAATACAGCTCTGGTGAAATTCCACAACTGTATCTGCTGTCCAAGGCCTTAGATATGCCTATGGCAAACAAAGGTTTGGAATGACACCATTTTTCTTAAAAATAATTTCTAATTATGTTATTCCCATTGATTTTATGAGAAGTTTTCTTACCAAAGAATTTGATAGGGTAGTACTAGCCATAAGAAATAAGGCATATAAGGCTAAGAAATTAAATTATGGGCTAGAAGGAGTCACAAGGACAATATTTCTGCTTCTCAGACACAGCATTATGGATTAACAGCACCCATGTATTTTAAGTTAATGCCTTCATGCTTCCTACAGGTGGATATCATATCCCTGTCAGTTCTCATGTATTTTGATATTCACTGGATAAACAAACAAAAAAAACCCTCCATGCACCTTCTGAAAACAAATCTTGGCTTTTTATTTAGAAGCTATTCAAAAACCCAATAGCCACACACTCTTCCTTCTTTATGCTCCCTTTTCAAATTATGCTGAAACCAAAATTGTTGTTTTGAGGAACTTGATCACCTCCCCCCACCCCTCCCAAATTGTGAATGTTAAAAGTCTATTTTCCTTGTTTCAACTGGCAGTATTAGTTACAACACAGGAATTAGACTGGGATCTAGCAATGTATTATTCATTAGATTTTTTTGTAGCCAAATACATTAGAGTATATAGTTATACCAACAAATTAATATTTTAGAGCTAATTGAAATTGTTCTTCCTATAAAGATTAAGCTTCTTCCCACCCTACACACTTCAGTCATTAAAATAACACTTTTAATGCCTTGTCTAAATGATGTCTCACATTAATGCAAAGCTATATTAAAGCACTCAAATGACCAGTTCTTTTGTAATGCATTCTATACGATCAGACACTGGGTCAAATCTGGGCCGTGTGTATGAAGTGGTATCAAGTGGAAGCTAATTAAAATATATTCTCTATAGAACTTTGCAGAAGAAAGAGAACAGTAATCATCAGAAGGTAGAGTCTGAAAATGGCATTTCTGAAAGGCTTGCAATGTGATTCATTCTATTTGCATGAGGATATGTTTTGGAATAAAGGCTTAAGAAGACAGCATGAACACTTGAATTACAAAGTACCTTACTTCATTCCTGACAATCTCAGTGATAACCTGTTTCTCATGTGTTCAAAACAGAGATTCAGAGGATTTTGCTTGTTTGCAGAAACAGCATTTAGATATCTTTCTCATAGTCAGCTTGAAAAAAACCAAACCAACATAATATTCACGAAATAAGTTTAGCCAAATCTTTGAAACTTTTCAGTCTTTTACCAATTTTATGTCACAAAACTATATAGGTAACAGAAGAACTACTTATTAACTGTGAAAGCAGACCAGTCCCATTTCCTTTATCAGACTAAATTCACCTCCCATATTAATCACATCTTTCTCTTTCCTTACCCAAATCCATTAAAAAAAAGTACATTTCATTTTTTTAATTAATCCAAATTATGTGACATAAAATTTGAACCTTAAGGTAACTTCACCAGTATTTCCTCTATTGCACTTTTACTGGTTAAGGGAAGTGGAAATAAATATGGCAAAGGAGGAGATCCTCTTGATATCTCCATGTTACCCCTGAGGAAAGACTTTTATGAAACACTGCCATTTCATGCTCAAATGTAGGTAGATGTGGAGGAGGAAGGAGCTTGCAGAGTTAGCAAGGGGCTATTAGACTGCATTTGTCCAGGCTTTGGTCATTTTGTCAGATAAGGCATCAACCCTCTTTATCTCTTTTAAAAGGAAAAAAAATATATGAATTTTAGGGATGTGGGTGTTAAGAAGATGGATGAAGCATTTTCTAGGGATAAGATGTGGAGGGTTAGAAAGATCTTTTGTCTGATCTACTGCAGTAATTCAGTACAGATTAAAAAGGAAACCAGAATGAACTTTTTTAGTCACATTCAGTGTGCTGAATTTCTTAGATATAAATAGAGTCAGGTGAGCATAAACATTGATATTGCTTTTCCTTTTTCTTTTTTTTCTTCAAAATCACTTCATAATACTAACTGCTAATCTGTAGAATAACATTTTCTTTCTCATCAGTCTGGTTGTGATAGACCTCTCCCTTCACAGTTCACAGCATGGTAATAGTAAGTACACACTTTTTAGAAGGCTGGTAGGACACTTTCCCCCTGCCCCCTAGATACCCTCTTCATTTGGTATTCATGGCATTACTTTGATGTAGACCAAATTACAAACCTTCCCGAGAAGAGACTTTTTGTTTGTGCTTGCACTCTTGTGCTACAGCTCTGGTGCTTCATGCAGGAGGTATGTCTGCATTGCAGTAAAACTCTGCACCCTAACTTCAGCAAACATACCCATGCTGATTTTAAATTTAATAGGTGACAATGACAAGTTAACTACTGTAAAGCAGAAAGTGCTACCCATTTTCTAGTGGGAGTCCTGGCCAGCTTAGCAGCTGGTGCCAGCCTCCAGCCCCACACAGACACACTGGAACAGAACAGAGTTTCACCTCTGTCCCTACACATCTACATCAGCTTCAGCAGCTGCACTATAGACTTATGTCAAGAAGGAAAAGGTAAACCCTAGTTTTTCCTTTTAGCTGGAAAAATAAATCCTGAAACAACACTATTTGATGATATTACTAATTGAGAACAGATAGATGTAGTTGTAGTTCACATTGTCCTCAAGCACAGCTCCTGCCCTTTGCCACAGAATATTTGGGGAGGTTCCCTCCTCCCTTTCTCCTCAGCAGCACCAACCAGACCCTTACACTGGTGTAACACGCATTGGCAGCCATCTGGCTGCAAAATCCCACACCTAGGCAAGGTTTGTGTGCATCCCTGAGTCTGCCTAACCCTCCAGAGGTCAGAAATCATATGCTAGCTCTGTGGTCTTAGAAGTGTCCTTTTAGCTTAGATCAGAATCTGCCTTTACAGCTATGTGGAAAAAAACCCCAGCAAATCAAAATGAAACAAAAAACAAAGAGACCAACCTACAAAGTAGAGCTTCATCAATCCTCTGTAACAGCTCAAAGGATGTCTACAACACAGTATTCTTGATAACATGGCAAACTACCCCCTTTAGCAATCTTAGGCACCATTATTAAGGTCCAAATGCTGGGCATCAGGTGAGGATGCACAGAGGAGTTTTACTCTATCCCTGCTTATAGTGCAATCATGCTTTATCATCTCCCATGAGAATCCTACTCTGGTTCTAATATGCTAGTAATGATTCCTTCTCACATGAGATATAAAGGCAATGCACAAAGTACTAATAGCATGAGGGCAAGTGACAAAAGGAGAAGTGAGAGCAGAGTAACAAAGTAATGGAAAGGCATTTCAATTGAATTTGACACCTGAAGGGAGTGTTTTGGCTATCAAGCCTGCCATCCTGTCTGCTCCCTATCTTACCCAGCATTTGCCCAGTAAATATGGGAGCTGCTTCTGCTTCACAAGTTGTGATCAAATTCGTCATCATGAGAAGTATGCAGTCTCCATTAGAAGAAGCAAAGCTATAGACAGTATATCATAACATGTTCCAAGGACTAATTAACCACAGTGTTTAAAAAACTGCATTTATTTCCAATTTGAGCTCTTCTTGCTGTCCAGCCTTTGGATACTTCTACATCTTTACTTCTAGGTTAGACAGCCATTAGGAAAAGAGAAGAAGACAGCAGCAGATAAAGGGCTAAACCCAAATGTATTTGGAAAATACTAATATGAAGTGGAGATCTTTGAAGTCCAGATAAAGGCTAGAATTTTAGACGTTCTCAGTAAAGATATTAAACAATATTACTGCTTTCATTTCAAAATTATCCAATGCAGCCCTCAGGAAGATCCTGTTTACATTGGAAGAACAACTTTAATCCTTTGAGAAAACTTCAGGTTAGTAGAAGCCTCAGAGACACACTTAGCCTGTCTCTCTCTGGCCCAGTGACAGGTAGAAAATATCACATGGGGCAAGGACTGCAAAGATGCATTTTTTTCTGGTGATTCTGTAAAGCATGTTTGGGAATTACATATGTTGTTAGCTTTCATGTTGCCTGAACTTCCAAGTGAAAATACCACTTTACAATCAGTTGCACCTGTTAAATTAATCACATGCTCAATGTGCTACACAGCCCAAAATGTGAATGACCTTGTGAGAGTGTCAACATAATGGAAAAACATAAAGATCACAAATGCCAACCATGCTTACAGTAAGCTTTTGTGAAAATGCATGTTTATGTAAATAGAGATACATCTATGAACCCAGCAAGAAACACTTCTATGAACATACCTTTGTTGTCATTCAGATACTGCTGTAGTCCTTCCAAATATCAAATTACCAAGAAGTGGAAAGAAAGGAGGCTGTCAGTAACAGCATACAATTTCAAACTGAAACTTATGCTATGGAAAATGCTGGGATTGGAGTTACTAATCTTCAGGTTAACCCCTATGGCTCACTTGGGAGATGGTTGGATCAAATGCAGACAGGTAACACCACAGCTTTTACAGCTGAAGCCCTTTGGGTTGCAGTTATACATAACAAATGAAAATTAGCAAATTAAATAGATACTCGAGTAATATTTGTTACTTGTACAAATTTGTTATGATCACTGTAGTTACTGCTGGCCATAATTTGTTAATATTTATTAAAACATTAGCTGACCATTGGGTAGCTGTTTCTGCAAGACACACAGGCTATGGAGTCTTGAGATTTATAATTATTATATGAACAGGAAATAGATCCTGTAATTTTTCTTGTTTTAGAATTCACTGCCTTTTAATTTCAAAGTTCCCAGGTAGACTACATAATAAATTAATTAAGTATTTTGTTCTTCTTTCAAAATTCACTGCCTTTTAATTTCACAAATCCCAGGTAGACTACATAATAAATAAAGTAAGTATTTTTTTTCTTCTTTCAAAATTCACTGCCTTTTAATTTCACAATTCCCAGGTAGACTACATAATAAATAAATTAAGTATTTGTCAATATATTACAAATATTCTACTGGTTTTTAACATATGCATTTTACAGTCTGTGGCTGTTATTACAGAATTAATATAACGAAACTTCAGTAAACGCCATGTTGGTTCATTTGTGGATTAGATGATCACTGGATAGAGAAAATTGCAGACCAAACTCTATTTTCATGTGTTGTGGAGTAAGTCTGGAGTAACTGAATAGCCTGAGCCCAGCACTGAAGACCAAAGTAGTATATTAGTTCTGCAAAAACTAAGCAGTGCTGTATATGACTGTGAGCACCCCACCAGCTTGGCAGTGCAGCAAACACCAGACATAGGTGCAGAAATGGGAATGTGCAAGGATGGCTTCTTTAAAGCATGAGTGGGAAAGTCAATGGACTATGTAGGACTAAAATTCATACTCCAAAACAGAAAGCATGATCTATCCTGTGCCATTCCAAACAGCAGAAAGATGGGATGGAAAATATCTTCAATGAAATGTGAGTGTACAGCTGGGGCACCTTTAGTAGATAAAAATTTTCTTTCCTGAGTTTATTAAATCTGGATAGCTTTTGTAATTTAATAAGTAATCTATTTTGAAACCTCCTCTTCCCCCTCCCCACCCCACCCTGTATTTTAGAAACTGGTGGTTTCTAAATAGACATCTTACATATAACAATGTAATTATCATTTAGCATTAAGAAAAGATTAACTCAGGATTATTGATTAAAAATTTGGAGATGGGAGTCTGAAAACAATTCTTGGGAACAATATTTCTACATATGACATTAGATTAAAAAAATAAAAAACCAAAAAGTAATTTGTTGAAAACAACTCTTCTTTAGCAGTCTGGAGAGAAGCGTAGAAGATGAGATGATTAACACCCTACTTTCACAAGTCAGATCTCCTTGGCCCTCAGCCCATTACCGGGAACTTAATCCCACGATCTCTGACACAAGTGATATAAGCATCCATATTTCCTTGAATGACATGGAGTAATGTAGGACTAAGTAACTTGTTAAAATGGAAATGAAGGCTTATTCCATGCAGTCTTGCACAGTGGCCTTTGTTTGCTTTTTTAATGAATATCTGTTAGATCAGAACATGCCCTTTTTGGCTGACCTTGCCCTGTCGGGTTACTAGGGGTGTAGAAGAGAGCCACTGCACACTCAGGATTAGGGATGCTGACTGAAACTCCTGATTACTTGCTCGACTCACATGGAAAACCAGTTGGTGTTTTTTTTCTGATGAAAGCATCAGGAAATTCCACTTCAGTGGTGTGTAAAATTTTTATAAACTCTGTTCTGAAACAACATTATCATTATGGGAGTCAGACTGTAAAAGGTTGGCTTAAATGTGCTCATCTATATTTCTCATATTTTTTTCTCCTATTTTTTTTTCTTCTACATATCTTCACATAATTGTCTCACTCACCCTGTATTTTTATTTCTCCATTACAAATATGCCTTTCCATACCAACCTCCACAAAATCCTTTCCATGAACATGAAGGACAGAACACTGATTGCTATGTCCACTAGTATTTTGGCAAAATTAGTATCACTGAATTTAAATCTGTTTCTTCAGATCATACCATTAAGGTTAACATTACATCACTGCATGAAGGAGTAAAGCTACTACGTTTTTCAGAGCAAGTTTTAAAAGTATTCAGTATACTCCACGTCTGCAAGGGAAGAGAAAAAGGCAGCCAGGCTTTGGAATATGCATGCAATCTCTACACAGACCCAACTGTTTCTTGTTTATGACAAAGGAGTAAATAATCCATTGATCTGCCAGCAGGGCACCTGCCTTACCAACCGACTCTGTATCAGTGGTCCCTGAACCCTCATTATTTTTCCTCAATTAAAGTGCATAGTCTCCTAAAGTCTGTGCCGAGCAGATGTACAACTGTTCTTGACTGCTGAACACTGAAGAATCACAAATTTAGGAAACTACTGCCATTTCATAAACTCTTGGAGTGCATCATTTGTTGTGGTGAAGAAACATTATAAACACTATGTCTCTTTTATAGGCTGCTAGGCCAGCACACTACAGAAAAGAATACTGAAGTTCAGAAACTGTCACACAAGCAGTACATTATGAATACTCTAATGTGGGGGGGTTTTATGATTCAAATAATAGTTACTGACATGAAAAAAATAAACCTCTCTGAGGGGTATGATGTAAAAAAAAAAAAAAAGAGACTTGTATTTACCTAGAATTAGACAGAAGTGATGTAAGGATAAAATCAAACTGGAATCAATGATCTGCAGAAATTCAAAATATAATAACTGATGAATCACCAAAAGCAAAATTAAAGTTATGTTTGCTCTATTATCTCCCTGGTTCTTTGTAATTGCTTCTTTTGCAGAAATAGGGAAGTCAGGAAAAATAATCAGAAGGGCAACAGTACTTGCAATTGCAGTGCAGCAAGACTGTAGCTGCAAAAATTAACTGAAGAGGACATGTTTCACAAGAAGCTGCCTTTTAACCGAGTCTGTGCTCAAATATTGTAATACATGAGAAGAGACCACGTTACAGACATACTCCTGCAGTGCACTGGAAGAAAATCATCTCCAAAAAGGCATAGGGAGGTGCTCATTTACAGCACCAATCAATCAGCCTAAGAAGCAAATGAAACCACACATTTTGGGGGAACAAAGTTAAAAGCTCATACAGAGCCTTTGTCAGTCTGCCTTCAGCACGATCCCAGCACAGCTCTGCTGCCACAGGGTGTGCTGGGTGTGAGTGCAGCAGATTGCGAGTCTTGAGGTCAGAGAGAATATGCTATGGTTAACACTGCAACATGCATTAGCCACGGTCTTTGGAGCTGGGCACTGCATTTGGAAACAGTCAGTGACAACATTACTGTTAAGGATGAGGTGTGAGTGTTTCCTGGGATGCCTGATGGAGATACTGCCATTAAGGTATGGCTGATGTATATATAAGCCCATTCCTCCTTGGAGCTGTGCTTGCTGACTTAGGTTCTCCTGTGAGACTTAGGTGACCCAGTGTTTGCCAAGCAAAAAAATGCAGAAAAAGGCACTGAGAAGAAAGGGAATTATTAAGGAACTCATCATCCAGCCAAAAGAACTGAAGAGATTACTGGCTGCAATCTTATGTTATTAGCAGGGGCCATGCTCTCCTTTTGGCTTTTACAACTGTTTACTTCTCTTGGCTTGTTTTCACAAATATTTTGCAGAAAGCTACTTAGTCTAATGAAATCTCTACCCTGTAGCTCACTTCAAACTACTCATGTTGAACCAATGATTTAGTCATTATAGTGTCTGATGAGGATTTAAACACCTTGGACAAAAGGCAATGTTGATATTTTAAAGGATACAGAAGTCAACAAAGGTGACTTGCTGTATACTGGGGAATGAGTTCTCTGTGAAAAGGACTCTTCTGGAATTTAAGGCCAACTGGACATCACACGTTTTGTGTGCAAAGCTTCACACATTTTATTTCACAGAATAAATGGGAAAACTGGCAGGCAGTTCCAGCCTAGCACTGGAAAGAATACGAGAATCCATGCAATATGAATTCTTTGATTATACCATACAGAATGTGCTTCTGCACACCAGAAGTTGTTGGGATGCTTAGTGGATGACAGTGCAACGTGCAAACAAGTATGTATTAATAAACAAAAGGTCACACTAAAAGGTAAGTACTTTCTTGCCACAAATAGGTTTGTGTACACGACATCCATGTGAACTATACTATGGAGGTAGAACACAGGCCATCAAACACCACCAAAATGAACCAGCTCTGACATTGGTACAGTGTTACACGATCTGCAAAGTAAATCTCATGACTCAGCCTGCCTCTTTCCCTAAGAGCTGCTCGGTCCCACTGCATTTCTCCATCCTCCCTCATCTCCCAGAGGAGGGGTGGTGACACCTACATAGCCTCTTGTCTGGAAGCTGGCCAGGCTTCACTTGACTCTGCAGAACTGCTGGTGGCAGCTCCCAAACAGTGCTGGTGCAAGCTTCTGGGAGGCAAGGGGGACCAGCAAGGGACTGTACTGAAGGGGAACCTGGTATCACCAACTTGTGAGAGAGGAGGGGGTCTTGCTGGTATCGCTGACTTGTGCAAAAGAGCCAGGGGTCACAGCACAACAAACTCCAGTCTGCCGTGGAGCCTTTGCCAGATGGTGAAATCCACAGGGACAGGTTTCAGCTTTCCACCAAAATTCGATAAGCTCAAAAGCAATGAACTTGTCAGAGGAAAAATAAAATCCAGTATGCTCCTTTCAACCCCCCGTCCCCACCCCACCATTGACTTCCTGTCTGAAAACATTACCAATACCATACGCTGTGGTACCTAGACAATTTGGGAGGCACGCAGGTGGCAGAGGAACAGAAGCTGCATAGCTCTGGGGCTCCACAGGAGCTGCCCAGCTATGGAAGCTGCCCCACCCATGGTGCTGCTGAATTAGCTGCCTGTGCTAGAAGGGCAAAAACTGACACCTCCTAAACTTAGGGAGACAATGAATGTAAAATAAATTTTATATCTTTTTTGCAGCCCTTCCTACCTTATCCCAGGAAGTGTACAAAAGAATAAATTCTTCTGCATATCAGTCCTTACACCTGAAGATGTGGAAAGAGGCCGTTACTTTTGCAGAGGAGCACTTAGCTGTTCCTGGAAAGAAGCAAGCCCTAACGATGTTGCACCAAAAAACTCTCAGACACATAAGCATTAAGTATTAAGGCCCTCTCCTGTGTCTCAGTGCTCCAAATATAAACTATGTTTAATGCACCAGTCCTCTGTGAAACTGGCATAAGGTCTCCATGCCAGAAAACTCCTTATTTAAACATTTTGAACTATTAACACATGAAATACTACATGCAGATCTTGCAGGGCAAGGCCTCTGGAATCTCAGCTTTCACCGTTTCAGGTTTTCCCATCACCTGTGGCATCCTTTACTTTGCCATGTGCTACAGTCTCTGTGGGCTGGAAATATGTCACACTTCAAACCATACCAAAATGTCCCTGCAGTGACCAGAAATATCATCTCTTGAATATTCATTGTTCCACAAACCTTTGGGCTGACGTTTCACTGCACGGGGAGCAAGGCAGCGTTGGGTGTTGTAAAAGAAATACACTTTATTTCTAAGGTATTTTCAACACAGTTCTCATTTTTAAAACTCTCTTTGTTTTAGTAGGTCTAAAAATTTTGCCTAGTGGTGTATCAGTTTAAAGGCATCCAATGGCAATGACACCAAAAAGACTCCGTTTCACAACCTGATGACTTTCAGACTCCAATTTAGCTCCACCAGACACAAACTATTATCAAAGTTCATAGTTAAAAAAAAATATTTAGATGTGTAAGTTCTCAAGGATCTCACCTCATTTTTCCATCAAGTGGAAGGAAGTACTGGAGGCTTGGTTCTGCCCTGAAAATGGTGGGGAATGCCAACTCACAGGTGTCATGGACTTGTGTGCTCTCTGCACTGCCACTGGATAACTTGCTTTCAAATCCTGTCCTAAATTGGAGCGATGGCAGGTCAGGTATGGCTCTTGATGAGGTGCAGAGTTTGCTCTGATTACCTCAGTAATTACTTTCTAATATTATTAAACTTTTTACATGAAGTAATTTCTCTTCTGATTGATCCACAAAGCTCAGGTCAAAGGCCATCTAATTATAAAAAGTTGCAGATCCATCTCCTTCATTTGAAAATACCTCTTGGTCAAGAGCTGAAGCAAAGTTCATTACCACATTTGCAACTCTGAGACCATTCTAACCACTTTAAAGCAAAATACAGCTAAATAATTTATTTGCTGATAAAACAGCAGAAAAGAATCCTTCTTTCCTTACTGCAAAACTGAAGGATGTTCCACTTTTTTAGGCCTTGCCTATAAATATAAGATAGCATAGCATATAAATGATTTCAGTTATGCTTTAATAGTGCTTAATAAATCAAGATTGCATATTAAAGAATCCATTGACATTCTAAACCTTAGCATAATATTTAATTAAGCAAACTACTACTTTGATCCCCGTATTTCTCACCTGAGTTCAATGTCTGTTCCACCATCAGTGAAACCATCACAGATCTGAACTGTTGTTTGCTTCCCTGACATGTATAGTATATGAAATGAGCAAAACACATTGGAAATAAATAATAGTGGACAAAAAATTCAGGCAAAATGCCTTGTGAATCATGTCTGGTTATTTTTTATCTTGTAATGCTGGCTAGCTAAATAACTTGTTGCAGATATTTTAAAGGCTACTAGTAAAGCAGAGGCATCCAGGCTGCCACTGGGCCAGTTTGCAGCCCATGAACTCCATCTCTATGAACTGCTTTCCTTTAGAACATAAAGGCTTTATTCTTGTTGTACATTACAAAATGATCTTTCTAAATGGATTGCTAATACTCACACACCAAGATGCAGCTATGTGTAGCATATGGACCCAACTGACAACAGTGTCAGCATAAGTGGATGAACTGTAATTAACCCCACAGGGTAAGGGAATATCTCAGCTGTAAGAAGAAAGGAGTAACTTCAGCCTGACAAAGCTGCTCAAGTCAGATGAGCCAATGAAGAAAGGGATATCCTCTACCCACTCCATAACTGGGGTCATCCCTTGGGGACAGAACTTTGGTGATCCCCCTAGCCCAGCCCCAGGAGTACACAGAGCACAGCTGCACCACTTGGCTTCTGGACCCTGTCAGTTCCCCCTGTGGAAAAGAAATCATGTAACGTGTACAATTGTACAGAACTGTGATTAAAAGTCCTTTGGCAATCAGGTCCAGTTAGCCTTGACAGTCATTTGTTCTTGAACTGCACACTATATGCCTGTCACACTCACCTGCTTACCTTCTGTGTATTTGACCAAGCACCAAAAACACAACCTCTCTGTTTTCAGTAACCTAGAGCAGGAACCAGAAGGCATATGAAAACAGCCGAGTAAGAAACATGAAACCAAAATGAACACATTTAAAGAGAGATATATTTTAAGAGAAAGCCTCAGTAGATTTTTTTTCTTTTTAAATCAGTTTGTGACTGGGCAATGATAATGTATGATATGAGGTGCAAGGATTTGTTAGAAATCACTTTCTTTTCACTAACACTTCCACACTAATATATTTAACATAGACATTTACATGCTTTGCATTTTAAGTGCCTCTGAAATTCAAGCGCCAAGCCTGCACATTTCAGCAGCACCATCAGATGTAATGAGTTATGGTACTATCGGCATGTTGATAAGCTATAGCCCAAAGAAGAACAAGAAGGAAGTATAAAAAATATGGCCAGAGGATGGGATAAAATTATCAGCCAGTGTGTTTTCCTGTTTGGTTTTAATCTACATTTAATTAAATTCTTATCTTCTGTGTACTTACGGTCGCATTTGAATGGCGAGACTGCATTCATTATGAATGGTAAAACTTAACTCGTAGAACATTTCATGTGGCTTCTTAAAAAAAAAAAAGAAGGAAAAGGAAAAATACTGTCTTTATTCTTTACACTTGGGGCTTTTTAAAGAAGGGTTAAGTCATTTGGGGCTGAAATGGTAGTTCTGCACTTAACCTTTAGGTTAACCGATTTCTCAAGCCTCTTTTTGATTTCTATTTTTTATTTTTAACGTATAGTTTGGAAATGTTAGCATCAAAATTTTGGTTCAATGAAGCCAGCAGCATAGGAGCAATGAAGGACACTAAAGAAGTGTTTTCTTCATTCTTAAAAATACACAATGATAACAGAAAGGTTCTACTAGTAACAAAACACATGTGCATTAGGCTGCACGAAGAATTACTTGCAGCCACCAGTTTCTTTGAAATTAATAAGATAGTAAACAAATCTTAATGACGATTTTTTAAAGTCTCAGTTTGTATTTATTTATTTATTTTTTTCCCTCTATTTTCCAGATCATTGGGCTGACCATGTAGTCCTCCTTGGGCAAAACTCAGCTTTAATCTTGTGCAAATAAGAAAGGCAGAATTGAGTACTTTGTTTTACTTATTAGTTTCAAAGGTATTTTGGGTAGCAGAGGACAAGTGAGATTGAAAATGACACCACTAGCACAAAAATAATATCTAGGCTAAATTATTAAAAGATATAAGAAAGTGAAACAAAATAGAAAGCCTTCTGCCTTATCAGTCAGTACAGCAACTACTACACCATATATATTTTTAAAACATTCCATTTAGCTATCGTTATCCAAGAGATGCTATCAGGCAATGCAAAATTGTATGACACAGTGTCAGAAATATCCCTGTGACTTTTACATTGCATACATTTATTTTCCTTCTTTGAAGGGCCCATCCCCAAGATGCTTTAAGGACATCTGAGAGGTACAATGCATTCATACAAACCCAAGCCCTACCAAAATGAAACCTCCTCAAATTAAACATCTTCCTGCAGTACCAAATGGTCATTTTCCTGAGCTAACACAAGCCCTTGAAAACCAATCAGCTTTGAAGTATGGGCTGATAATTAACAAATATGGGGAGCTACTGCAGGTAGAACATTTCAGGGTCAAAAGTCCTACTAGGAAAATAAAAACATTGGCACCAGAAAGAAATTGTTTCCTTGCTCATTTGGCTATCGATTGCAACTCCCTTTTCCACGAGAATTTTGGATTCTACCTCCCTTCCATTCATTCTTTTCCTATTCTTCAAGTAGTATGATACTGATAATAGATAAAGGAAAATGGGAAAGGCAGGAAGGAAAAGGAAAAGCATGGGACAAATTAAACATTTAAAAGGTGCAGTTTACATCCCTTTTGCTAGCTAAAAAAAAAAAAGCTCATCAGAAAATAGTATATTAAAGTAGAATTTCTACTGCTGAAGTGCAAACTTTGCCTTTCACTGTAAAATTAAGCAGTATTTACAATTTTTTTACAGTATGTGCATAAATGATGTTCAATGTCTTTTTAGAGCCCATTGGATGTAAGCTGTGATGTTAGTGGTAAAATTTGCTTGATAAAAGGCTGGCTGAGCCCTGAAGCAGCTGACAGCTCTGTAGCCTTACACTGCAGCTCCATCTACACCACACTGACACGCTTTAATTTCTCGGGTTGAGAAACAGAAGTAACTCTGCCTGGCAAAGTCCTCATCCAGAAGCAAATGTTGCAACCATTTCCCTAGGCAAGCGCACCAAAGCAAAAGCAAAAGCTCCCTGCCACAGCACCTACCATTAAGCTTTAATACAGATTCTGAGACTGATAACTGAGTCACTTATCTTCTGTCATCATTGCTGGAAGAAAAGTAATTGTCACTTCTTCCACCTGTAGCCAACCACGCATCCACCTTACTAGACTTTGCCTTTTTTTAAAGTATTTGCCAAGTAATTCACAACTAAACCACAGTTTAAGGTGAAGTAAATTACTTTGCTGTATCCTTCAGATCAGTTTTGAGAGACAACACAGTCTTGGCTTAATCCTTTAAACACTGAAATTTGGAACTGTGGCCCTGAAACAAGAGAAGGTTGTTGTCCCCAGGTTTCCTCTCCTTACTCAGATCCAATGTACACTCTGAATTGCTCTCTCAAACACCTGTCACTGCACCAGTCAGGTTGACACTGATCTCAATTTAAGTGCATACACATCTAAAATCAGGGGGAACCTGGGCCACAGAGCATGGTAGAGCTGTCATTCAGGAGAGAACACACAACACTTGTCCCCACTGTCTCTTCAGATGGCACTGCAGCCTTCTGAGAAGAGAGGTGGAGTACTCTGTGAGACATAGGGGTTTAAAAAAGCACAGGGAAAATGCCCTTCCTTAGAAAAACTGACAATTATCCTGGATTTAGGAATCATGTTAGTGTGGTTACTTTCCTATGCATTTCAGTAACTTCCAAGGAACTCTCCAGGGATGGTGTGAGAGTTCTGGGAAGATGTGCTGCCAAAACCTGCTAAAAACTTCATTTGCAGTTTTTCATCTATAAATCTATTTTACTGCTATTAGCTATGTTAGAATAAAAATACCAACTGAGCTTGGGGGAGAAAAAAAAAAAGTATATCTATCCAGCTAATCAATTGCATAACTTTGCTAAAAATGTCTTCAGCATGATGACATTAGACAACTGTGAACCTGTTAGCTTCCAGCTCTGCTGTCACTGCTATGATATAACGAATGCCAGCATAGTGTTCCAGTCAGCTACTGCCACCTGCTCTGCTTTGGAAAAAGAAGTCTCTTTTTTTGGCAGCCATCAGATGTCATACCCAGTGCCCACTGGCAAGAACAATGACTTTTCACCATGGTCTCCTTCATGTAAGAAAGTCTTTAAAAGAGGCCTAATGGAGAAAGGAGACAAAAGAGCTATGGTATAGGAGTACAGGATCCAGAGTGGGATGAGCACAGCATTAGAAGCTGTGCATGAGGATGCCCAGGGTGAAGCTCAATTCAGGGAAAGCTCCACCTAACTTACTGTTCATTCAGGACTGTCGTCCTGGTTCTGAATGGGTCACCAGTAAGCTGCAGACTGGTTCTAGGCAGAAACACAACCTGCCTTTTGCACCAGTTCAGTGTCTGCACAGGGGTTCCTCCCTCTCCAGCCATCTTTGTATGTATTTCTGTCTGCATACAAAGCACTGGGTCCCTTGACCCACCCAGATGAAACAACCACAACAAAGCGGGGCAGGCAGGAGGCTGTCTCCATCTCTGCCACTGCCCTGTACCACAGGGACTGCACAATGGCAGCCACGTGGCCCCGAGGGCAGGGCAACAAGAATAACCACATTGCTATGCTGCCTGTTTTGCTGACCAGACTTCCCTGACTGGTAGAATTCATACTTCGTCTTCTTAGCCCTAAGATGTGAGAGAAACTGAATTTACTCAACTGAGAGGGTTATCGGTTGATTAATGAAAGTCCAATGTGATGGAATATCATCCTAATCACATTGCACACTGACCAAATACAGCTATAAATGAAGGGGAAAGAGCGTTTGCTTTTTTAATGGTATAGCAACTGGGCTTCAGATTGGCAATTTTAGCAGTATTATGCTAAACTAACACACACACATCCACCATAAGCCTAATGCACTGATTTTAATAGGTAATGCTGGCATTAAATGCTCTCCTGTATTGGAACAAACCTCTTCTCTGTATTTATATTTTTCTAATTTGCACAAGCATTTACAGGAATTGCATTTTTACTTCACAGGGATTTTTACTGGAGTAAGAGGCATAGTTTTACACTGCATGTACATTTGAGTGTATGTATAAGGAAAAGCAAAAAGAGAGGAATTGCTCTGTTCTTTTTGCTCACAAATGAAAGCATGACTGTAACTCATGAAAAATGAAGCAGTGAGTTATGGCAAACCTGCCCTCACAAGACAACAGCGATGACAAATAAAATACACAAACCCAGACACATACCACATTCCATAATTCCTTGCAAACTCTAAGCCTACAGTTTGTTTTGACACAAACCTTGCCTTCTATGGCAAAAAAATCCAACTTTCTGTTGTATTAAAGGAAAATAGAAATAACTATTGCTTTATTTCTTTCTATTTAATATTTGAATGATTGTGAGACCATGGCAGAAGTTGCTGTATAAAGAACAAAACTCCCTTTAGTAGAGACTGACATTAAGGATGGGGGGTTTTTACTTCAAATTTCTGTTATTTCCTAGACGTTTGATTGATGCAGGGAATGATGTTTAAAATATAAAGCTGAGACATTCTCTGTTTCTGCCTCTTTCTCTCACAGCATGAATATTTTAAAATAGTCAAACACAAAAGGGTGCCACAGTGCGTCCAAAAACTGGAGGGGAAATCAACCAGCAACAACATCCCACGATGATCCTGTTCCTGCTGCTTCCCTGTCACGTTTGCTGACTTACTCAGCACTGTCATTCTTTTAGCACATCTGATTATGATTCTTTCTAATAGGAACCATCAACCTGGATTCAAGCTGACAAGGTTTTGTGAGGCTTTCTTTTTCATTGCTAAGAATCCATCTCGCTCACAGATCTTTATGTTTTTAATTTAAAAAGCATTAACTACCACATTTGAATGGTTTATGTACAGGCACTAAAGCATGTGTATTATTTTTGACAATTGCTAGCCTCCTGCTTAATATCTAGCATGTAAATAAAAGTTGCCTTGTTTACCTTTGAACTGTTTTATCCATAAAGGACTGATCCTGCTTTCTTTTCAGTCACAAGTCTCACTGAGCAGAAATTTCTGTATTTGAGCAAGGCTTGCTCAGATCTCAGACATGGCAAACTGCATGATGGATGTGCTGGATATAGGCAAATCATTCACAGCACAAATTCTACTATGAGAAATTATTTTCTTAACAAAAAAAAAGACAAATCTCTATCCATAGTACATGTGAAAGTTCTACACATTTATTTGCTTCTACTAAGCACTTGCTAAAGCTGAGCTTGCAACCATCTCTGGTTGATCAGGAGAGCCTGTCCTGTACCATGAGATAACAGACTGACTCCCTTGGTGGCTGAGGCCATCTAATTTCCTGCCAGGCCTCCACAGTCCCTGAGCATTGAGCCACCAGCCTTTGGGGTGTCTCATGCAGCAGTGAGTGCTGCAATAGATCCCATCAGTAATATAACCTGCTGCAACCAGGACAAATTCAACTCTCACACTGCATGAGGGCTTCTCATATACAGCTGGTTGAAACTAAGTATTTCACTCCTTTTATTCAAGGATCTCAAAAGTCTGAGTGCAGGACATCTGAAAATCACCTAGGTTTCACAGTGAAGACTGCAGCCAACAGCTCCACTTCCCAGCCATGTGGAACTTCCAGTAAGCAGGCTTTATAAACCATTCCTGGAGGCCAATATGAGACACACAGCAAAAACCTAGAGGTGAAAATGCTGACTGCTACCCTTCCCACAGCCTGCCAAAGGCATAGGCTGAGCTGCAGTCTTCAGGATAAACATGAGGCACTATTTAGATTTTCAGCTGCCTCTCTAAACCAAGCCTGTACCAAAACTGTATAGGACTGCAGAAATGCTAGTAAGAAAATAGCAAACATGAAGTATGCAAGAAGATGGTAGTGAGCATGTTACTGGAAAGCACTTGAGGGTCACACATGAAGGGTCTAACAGTAAAGCGGGAGTCCTGCATCAAACAGCACAAGGCAGTCCTGCCCTCCACTTTCTGCGAAGTCAGCTAAACTGCACCATTCACAGTGGTTTTCTCATGGCTATAGATTCTTGTTTGTCACCAGGTTCAGTATCATCAAATTGTCTCTTTAGGACATCATAAAGCCTTTGATATTTAGTTTGTCCCAAATCACATGGATCACAGCAGGGGAGTCTGGCCTAGAAAGTGTGAGGAAAATCTCCCTTCTCCTACAGCAGAGATGCTGGGCACAGCCAATAAAGCAAGTGCATTTCTGTATTTTCAGTCAACTGCTGCTGGTTTGTTCTGTCTGCTTCTACCTACCTCAAGAGCTGCTGGCAGAAGGGTCTGGTACACAGCTTGCTTAGGTGTGTGAGAGTCCAGGGGAGCAGGAATATGGAAAGCACTTTGCTTCTGCTATGCAACCCTGTAGGAACGAAAGCCTCTTGGATCATACGTGCCCATGGAAGAGGGTTGGCAGGATCTGCCCTATAGTCAGAATTAAGACTTCAAGTGAGAAATAAGTAGGTAAAACAAATTAACCCGAAAGGGCAAAAAATATTCTGCCTTGATACACGTTTGCTAGAAGTCACAGTGAAGAACTAGGGGAGGTCTGGCACTGTGATTGCCTCTGCGGTTCCCATAACAGAAATGTAGGTCCTGAAATTCTGGGGCAGAAAAAGTAATTTTGAGAAGATGCATTATAATTTGGGTGCATTTTTATCTGTGAGGATGGTAGCTTTGCAACAGTGGAGTGGCAAATTAACTGTTTTCATTTGCAGTTTAAAAGAGAAGGTCACACACGGTGTAGGATGCACTGATTTATTGTTCTATATAAAGTAGCAAATTATGTTACAATTTAATGTATCCCCTGAATTATGATGTCATCACACTGATAATTTATTTAATATAGCAGATAAAGGGTTGACTATTTTTGGATCTAAATAAGTACTATTGTAATTTTTTTTTTGCATTTCATTCAAAAGCATATGGACTATACATTTTATCTTAATAAAAACTGGAGCAAATTCATCCCATGACAACATAAAACGTTCCGATTCCTC